>NC_140934.1:145741740-146341740 GCF_014529385.1 Adiantum capillus-veneris
AATAAGCCCTCTTTCTGGCTTCCAAGCGACGCATTGCACAATCCTTCCATTTATGATTGGATGGAACCTCAAGGCCAAGGTACTTGAAGTGATCTACCACTTCAAGTTGCTCATTGTTGTATACAATGCATGGATTTCATCATTGAGGGTCTTTACAAGCATAATTGTTGTATACAATGCATGGATTTTCATCATTGAGGGTCTTTACAAGCATAATTTTGGTTTTGGATCCATTCACGATCAGCCCGCTATGTAGGTAAAAGCGCTCCAAGACACTCATAAGATTTTGTGCATCTTCTAAGGTATGTGCCAAGAGCACTACATCATCATCATAAAGCAAAAACATAATTACCGCATTATTCCGATCTTAACCTCTTCTATGCCTTCTTGCTGCATAAAATCAAGAACCATGTATTTAAATTCATCAATGAGTAGCCCAAAGAGGGTTGGGGAAAGTGGGCATCCTTGTTTGACACCAATGGTGCTTGCAAAAAATTTCTAAAATTCCATCTCCCATACGTAATCGACATATCACTTTTTGGTAGATGCAAAATACTGCATGCATAAATTCTCTCGACACTTGAAAGGTTTTGCATACGTCTCCAATGATTTCCTCGTGGGACCATGTCAAAAGCTTTCTTGAAATCCACAAAGCAATAACACAACTTTTTTCCTTTCAATCGAGACGCTGACAAGGTGATCAATAGTGCTATGATGCTTTTGAAAACCTGCTCGGCCAAGCACACGTTTGCCATTATTTTCAGCTCATTCACTTATCTTCATCTCCATGATACATCCAAATAACTTTGCCATCAAAGAACGAACCATTATAGTGCATAGTTCTTCACATTGTTTACATCTCCTCCTTTGTGCAAAGGTCTGATCCAATTTGCACTCCAATCATGAGGCATACCATGCTGAAGTGCAATGTTAAACATATCGCATATCCAATATCATGTTTTGTTGCTTGTCCATTTAATCATTTCAGCCTTGACACCTTGAAGGTCCCCTGCCTTGCAAGTAGCAAGTTTCTCAAGCGCGCGACATACATCTTCAATGGTAAAGAAGGGAGACATAAATAGAAAGGAGCTACAACACTCCATCTTATCAACATTGGGTTTCTCATAGAGGTTCTTGCAATGCATATACATATCCTCAAAACTCAAGTCACCAAAGCTCTCAACACGCTTGCCTTCTAGATTTTGCCAAAACTTGCCACATGCATGTGCTTTCTCTTGTGCTAAAAGAAGTTGTTTTTTGACTTCCCACCTTCTCCTCTTCTTTTGAACAAGTGATTTGTATGTGTGTGAACATTTCAAGTAAACTTCCTTGTCTTTTCTTGCATCCAATCTTAGCAAGTGTTTTCGGGTTTGATTACATTCCATGTCAAACCATTTCTTCTTAATGCTACCCTTCTTAGACCTTTGCAAGACATGTGTTTCACCGAAAAGCATTCCTTCGCGCACAAGAGCAAATTACTTCTTTGAAAACTTTCTATTTGCATTCTAATGTTGGGCTCTCTTGATGCTCTATCATGCTTAGCATTTGGTCCACCATATCAGCATATATAAGTGCTCGTTTGAAGTCTAGACATAGGAACAAATGATTCACATCATGATTGGAGGTTACATGCTTGGGCCGTTTACCACACTTGAGGTCAATACATAACATCCTATGATCCGATTCCGGATTCCATTCACCAAGTGTAAAGCTTTGTATGCATTCTAGAGTGGCTTCCGAGAACAACATATAGTCAATCATGCTATCACCATTGTGGGTTCTACATGTAAAGTCATTGGTGCATTGCCCAAGAGATACACCATTTTCAATGAGCATTCTGGTACTATTGCACATATGTAGAAGTGACTTTCCATAGTGATCTAGTTCTTTTGCATCATTAGAACTTCGATTATACATATATGAGTCATCCATTCTTCTTGAGACATGCGGCATGTCGAGATGTTGTGTGTCGTGTTGTAACGTATTTGTGCAAGCATTCATGTCTCCAAAAACAATGACTTCACTTTGATCCTTGTAATGAGCAATGTCTTCCTCTAGTTCAACAAAGGGCTGATCTCTATCCATATCCAAGCGAGCATAAAAGTTGGAGTCATAGTAAAGAATGTAGCAACCAGCAACAAACATGACTTGACCATTTAGTGGGCTGATTTTCAGAAATAAGTAGCGTTATGATTATGTTCTTTGACAATGGAAACATCTTTCAAACCCTTTTTGGTCATACATGCATTTTTGGTCCACATCAAAGAATGCACATCGTATTTGTCAAATACAAGAATTTTTTGTGCATCATGCTCCCATGTTTTGACAAGAAGTACCACATCAGAGTCATTGGTAAGCTCATCAATGTCAATTCCCGCATTCCATGAATACCCTTTACAATTCCAAAAGCTTATTCGCAAGTGTGAGTTGGTGTCATTGATCATGTGTCTCTATTTGTTGGGTGGACTTGCATCCTCCTCAAGTGGCTTTTCTTCTTGAGATGACACCTTAACCTTCTTGCTTCTTTCCTCATATACTTTGCAACGTACATTTTGTTGCATAAGAGTGCGATCCTCATATACATTACAACCCGTTCCTTTGAGGTAGATCCAACTATTGTCAAGGATGATCTTTCTCTTTACCTCATCAGCCATGGTACATACAATAGGTCTTTCTCCCGAGCAAGGGACTCCTTGTTTTCCAACTTGATGTGCACCATAAGCCATGATTCCTGACATGCCAAAGTGTGTAGCAGAAAACTCTTCAATAGCAACCAAAAGAAATTGGGGTGCTTCCATGCTTTCCTTGATTCCATGAATGACGATGTTATTTGAGAATTTTTGTTGTTCTTGCAATTCTTGAATGTCCATATTCTCTACATTCTTTGCTTGAAAAATGACTTGCGTGATAGAAGATCGAGAAACCACATTATTCTTACATATATCAGCCCATGATTTGGATACATTTCTCATCTCACATACATTATGTCGTATTGTATCTATCATTTTCTCTTTCAATACATGATCACTCTCAACTTTGCTCAAGTGCTCTTTCAATACATTCATGTCAACAAGAGAGCGTTTACATTCTTGAACTTCATTCTGTAGATGCATCAAGCGTGTTGTTTGCATTTCAAGAACCTTCTTGAGGTGCTCATTCTCCCCAACGAGAACTCTTAAAAGTGCCATTCTCCATTGCAAGTGTGCGCAACTCTTCACCTTGCTTGTTGAACGTTTCTTGTAATGAGATCAAGCAAGCCATGATCATTGCTTCCGTTGTTGTAGACATTGTGGTTGGATTAGCATCCAAATTCCTTGGAGATTTTGCATCATTCTCTATGGTGAGTATGGATGTTCGACATTGCCTTCAAGTCGGCAACAAAAACAAAAAGTTTTGACAGTTTTTTCAGTTCTGAGATGTTGTTACAGCAAAGCCTTCCATTACACAGAAAATTTTGTCTTTACATCAATACGTAGAGGGCTTTCTGCTCTGATTAAGGCTATAGATCACCTAAATCGGAGTTCAAATGAGCGAGTTATGGTCAAAAGAGTGAACTTCTGTCTACTAGGTCAAAGAACGGTTGAGAGAGAGAGAGAGAGAGAGAGAGAGAGAGAGAGAGATAAAATGATAGTTCTATTATCGTCCTTGAAGGTCAAATATGACCTATGGGACCAAATGAACATGTCACATGGTATGAGTGGAGGTCATATGTGACTCTGATGCTCAAAAATGGCTGAAATGAGCATCACAATAGAGTCCACATCGTGGTTGGGAGAAGAAGGTATGTAGGGAGAGATCTATACATTAGAGAGAGAGAGAGAGAGAGAGAGAGAGAGAGAGATTTTATTATCGTCCTCGGAGATCAAATATGACCTATGGGACCAAAGTTACATGTGATGTAGTATGTGTATGGCTCATGAGTGACTCTTGATGCTCCAAAATTGTGGTGATGAGAGTCGCAATGGAGAGCCCACACTGTGGCTGGGAGAGAAAAGTGTGTAGGTCTAAGTCATGGCTTAAAATGTCAGAGAAGCAAGTTTGGATGTGACCAAAAATTGAGCACTTTAGTAGTGTGTGGTACTCAGACTCTCGAACTTACAGTGAGCATAATGTGCATAGTTGATTTGACTCTTCTTCATTGCCCCAACGCCCTGTCTCTCATCAAAGGGAATTTGAGCTAAGCCAAATGGCTGTGATAGTGCATATCGCCGACAAGGGGATAGGCTCAAGCATATAAGTGTGAGTACAGTTTCCTCTTTCAGCAATGAACAAGGTCTTGTAGTTGGAGGCAATATGGGTGGTGTAATGTATGAAGCTTGAAGGACCCATTGGAATTCTCCCAAGCCGTAATACATTGGCGTTGTAGAAAATTTTCATTCACCTGGGAGTCAATTGAAGCATCATGTAGCAAGTGTAATGAATCCCATCTCCCAAACCACTTCTTTATGTCTTGCATCCATCATGTGCTCAAGATCTTGCTTTTATGTGTCTTTTGAACTTTTTGGCTTGCTTCCCATACAATTGTAGGAAGTCGATGTGAGAGGTTTTGATGCATCTTTATCATGTACTCCACAACCCTTTCCATGCCCATAACCTCAATTGGAAGAGATCTTGATTCAAGAAGTAGGAGCATATATGGTGTTTGTGTCTTAACTTGGAGAAATTTTGTAAGAAAATGCTTTTGTACATTCTCAAACTCTTTCCAAGTAGACTTTGAGATGCTCCCGCCGCACACTTCAACTCCGTAAAGAAGAACCGGGGTCACCAATGCATAAAAAAGGTACTTCTTGAGAACCCAACACTGGATGTTTCCCACATTACACATGTTCTCAAATGCATAATAGGCTCTCTTTCCCGCTTCCAAATGATGCATTGCACATTCATGCCACTTGTGATTGGATGGAACCTCAAGGCCAAGGTACTTAAAGCTCTCAGTAACTTTAAGTGTCTCATAGTTGTACACAATGCCCCCTACAACGGCGTTTTGAAACGCCAATTGAGCTTGGCAAAACTAGTCCTTGCCGCAGTGGATGCCTTCAACGTGCTTGAAAAGCTAAGGCCCTTTAGGGGTGTGGACGAGGGGACCAAATTCATTGGTCTCTAAGCTTCCACATTATCAACTTTGACGCGTGGGGGGGTGGGGGGGAGATTATGTGATTCCTCCATATCACATGCATTGAAGGCCTAATTTAAAAACCCCATACATGTTACCTTCAGCTTTCTTTCCCAACTGGAGCAAAGTAATGCCAATTATTGCAAGCTCAAAAAAGAATCATTCATTAGTTGCTCATTTGTGAAATTTAAGTATAGAATGTGGCTTTTGTTGTTAGGTTAATCAAGCACAAGATATAGAATACACGTTGTACACAACTTTCTTGATTTAGTGGCTCTCTCACCACATATATTCTTGATTAAGTGGCTTCCAACATGAGAATGCTTCATCAATAACATCTACATGGCGTAACTATGAGAGTATCTTGCGACTAGCCTTTGTACTGGCTCAACCACATCCCACACATGACCTCAAATGCTAGTGATACTAAGCTCTCTAACACAAGAAGTTTTGGACAAATTCTCACAATAATTCCCACATTGTGACTTACCTCAACATCATGAGCTTCTATGAGGGAGGCACCGCATACCTAGCTAGGTATGTGGTGCCTCCCGAGCAAAAGCTCATGATGTTATACATTGTATGAAAAACACTAAAAAAGACTCCATTTTCCTACATGAGAAAATTTCTACATCTTCTTGTGTAAGTACAAAGCCAAAAATAGCACGAACTGCAACAAAGTAAACCTATTGAGCACGCTTTGAAATATATCAACATGTAGCACCTCCAAGGATTTGTGCACTCAAAACATAAGATGCATAACAAGGATGATATCCCCAATAAGGACTGCAAAAGGGCTAACATTGCAAATTCGATGAATTTCTTCTAACGAGTGCACATGTTTGTAGACGCTTTGCGACGAAGAAATCATAAGTAGCTTTTAAAAGTACTTGTGGTGTGGATGAGCCCAAACCGTTCAAAGAACCTTAGAAACTTGATTATTGATTTAAAAAAATTAACCACTTGGAGTATCTATCAGAGGTGAGAGACTTGGTCTATCAGACGGGGTCTAAAATTAACGGGTATGGTAGAAATTTCTTTTGACAGGTACTCTTCAAAGCCCCTCACACACTTCACAAAAAGTTGTGTGTGTACATATACACAAGAAAGACAAATATCTACATAGTTCACATGTACAAACACGCATACACAGACATATACACATGAAAAAATGACAGGGAACTCATACATTTTGACATGCTGACAGGATGTTTTTCCCAAGCACTTGTTTAATGTCAGATGCACTCAGGAAATCATACCTTTTTAACCTAGAGAGCGCCTAGTTCTAATCTGCCATGCATAAACATAATTATATCACTGAAATGCATTTGCACACTCCCCAATCAACCCCACAGACATGTGCATGCCAAACAAGTTTACCATTTTGGCCAGCAAAATACCAAAAAGGAAGAAAAGTTGTATAGTGTATAGCATCTGAGTTGAGCAAATCGTTTTCGCCACTAATACTGCTAGAGATTTTGGATCATTTACACTGTTACATTGTAAGCAGTGTTCTACACACGTGCAAAATACTGAAGCCTAAAGACAACCGATGCATCTCCAAAAGGACTTGCTTCCTTTACACATTTATAAGCCCTTTCAGCTTCATTAGAATGCTTGAAGATGACTTGAGCAGAGGCTGTCTCTCTAAACACTCTAATTCCTGCAGTCCCTAAATTGCCAAATCGGGCAAAAATGGCATTTAGTTGCAATTCAGAGGGCAAGACAAAGCTAGAGGGAAATTTCATATAAATGCCAACTGGCAAATACGACTTTGTTCCGTTGTCTAACGATTGATGAGAGCTGACACTCGCATTCTTCGAGCAGATACTGAAATCCATTCCAGTATCTTCCGAAAGTGTCATGGTTGGCTGTGGCCCAGCAGAACATACGGCAGTATCAGACACATGAAAAACTCCTGTATCTTTCAAAGGTTCCATACTTGAGCCTTGCTCCGCTTCTCCTTTATCTTCCAAAGGTTCCGCGACACTAGTACCAGAGCTTACTTCCAAACGATGCTCAGGTGCAGATACTTCATTTGTTTTCAGTACACATCGAGATCCCAAAACATCACCCAACCCATCAGAAGAAACTTTCTTTCCATATGCACCTTCAATAGCTGCCCTTACTTCCAAATGAAGCTCAGAAGCAAATGATTTGTTTGCTCTCTGTACACATGGAGATTCTGACTTATCACCAAACCCATCAGAAAAAAAATCATTCGCAGACACTTCACACAGCTTCGTTCTATGGCTCTGGTTATTGCCCATCCTTATTCCACATAATACCTCAGAAATGTCTCGTCTTTTTGGGTCAGATTCACCTGCCTCTCTCTGCAGAGCATCAACAGGGGACCTTCCCATCAAGTCAGTTTTCTTTTTCTGTGCCACTAGCAACAGCTCATGAACATCCAGTTTTAAAAAATCTATATCTGTTTGTGTATTGGCATGCGCTTGAGATACCCCTTTCATGGAGCTCAACCCTAGAATTGGACTTATCTTGTTCGACTGTCTAGGCTGGTCATTTATTGTCTCTGCATTGTTGCCATTGTTGATATCAACAGATGTGTTGAGCCTGCATTGTTTATTTGTAGGCCGACAAAACCGTATGGCCTTGGTTTCAAAGTTCGCCTTACCATCCCCACTCATGGGGTGTGCAACTATCCTGTCACCATCTTGAGAGTGAACTCTTGTGCGACTTCTCAGATGGGTATTGTAGCCTGAACTCTTTTGAAAGACAAAATTCCGGTGACTCAAAATTGCAGCCACTACTCTGGCTATATTACTACTTAAGCCATGACTACTTAAAGGATTGACTGCAAGGAACCGTAATGCTTCAGAAAGTTGCATCAAAAGATGGCTCGCCTTTTCATCACAAAAAGATGCAAGATTACATGGAGTCACCTTTACATTTTTCCGCTTGAGCTCCAGCTTTGTTCTGTCAAAGGAAGTCGTCTCTGGTGATTTCTCCAGTAACAGATTAATCTCTTTCCTTGTAAGCTGATTTCTACACACAGATTCTTTATAGGCCTGATCCTCAGAAAGTAAAGCTGGACCAGCTCCTCCAACGGGCTCACCTTTTGATGTCAAAACAACTTCAATGTCAATACCATAACACTCTTCACTATGTCTTTCAACCACGTGTTGTCGCTTTGCCCTCCATTCTTCTAGAAAAAAGGCGGACTCACCATTCCCACGTTTTCTATACTCACTCAAGCTCTGTTCCTTCATAGTGGTATCATTATTGGCAATTCTGTCAGATGCATCAAAACTTGATTCATGTCTGTTCACAGAAGTGTTTAATGTGAGGTTTTCACCTGAAAGTGCATCCTCACCTATGTTGGCAAAGAGACTGGTGCGCAATCCCAAAGCATGTCCATGCAACACCATGGCTTTGTACTTGGAGCTAAACGAATTACAAGGAGAGCATGCTACACCCTTGAGGAAGCTTAAACACGATCTTGCATTAAAGACCTCTTTGGTTGTTGTGCCATCTTCAAAGTTCACTGGTGCAGCACATGCCCAATATTTAGTTATTGAGCCCTTTTGATTACGAGACCTGTTGCGACATCTGCACTGCAACCCCATTTCTGCTTGCCAGCAAACTTCATCAAGAGCTTCCGAAACGGCAATTTTGAAATTTTTTGCATTTGTAGCTTTCACCTTCAACCTGAAATGGTCTTTGAAAGCACGTACACGGGAGTGTTCCAGCCAAGAAAATGTGTGATCTCCAAAGAAAGCCACAAGTATCCTACCTGGTTTTGCCATGCTCTTTGCCTCCTCTGATGCAAGAGCAGGATCAAAAACTTGGCCAGGCCACCAGGGATGAGATTTCACTTTAGCCCAAACGATGTCGCCAATGTTGTAGTGATCACATAACATACCTTCAGAATCGGTCTGATAATTAGAAACATCGGAGTCCGAAGTCAGGTGCTGGTCATAATTAAGCATGATGGGTTCTATGCTCGAAGGAGGACATGCTCCATGCTCCATTTTAACGAATTCATCTAAACAGGTAGTTGAGCCGTGCTCTTTGATATGGGCATGCATCTTTGAGGAGCCGACTTTACGGTGGCTATACGGTGAAAAATCCCGAATTTGTGTAATTTAGGCTCATGGCAATGACAAAGACAAGGGCACAGATAAAAGGTCTCTGACGTGCGGTTTCGCACTTCTTTTTTTTCCAGTCTCGGAAGGCACAGACTTTGGTTAGCTCAGACTCAGGCCGGTGCAAACCCTGAGCTCCTTCCAGGGAGGCTCGGAGTGAAAGCTTATGTGTTCCTCTTGGGACCTCGGAACTGACTTCTGCGTTGCTGCAACCCTCTTCAGCGTCAGCTTGACAGCCTGCATGAAGAGCCTGGCCAGCTTCGCATCGCCCACATGTGGAAGATCTGCGATTGTTGTAAGCTTCTTTCTATTTCTGTGTAAGCACAAAGGGTGTTACTTAGTGCTGGGGACCATACTGGAGTCTCTGTCATGAGCTTCAAACTCACACGGGTTATGTCATTTGAAAGTAGCATCATGCATGGTGGTGGGCTCTTCGACATCACCTTTTTGGAGGGGATATAGGCCTACGTGATCTACGGTCCTCAGCGGAATTTTTGCAGTAGCCTGACAGTAGGGCATGGTCATACGGGGATCAGTTTTCCGTAACTCATAACTGAGCCAACTATGTATGCCTCTCTTTCAATTAGCGGCATGCTGACACGCCCTCCGTCGTGGTCACACGAGCTCTAGTTGCAAGTGTCGCTAGCAGCTAGAGGTGAACAACAGCAACCTGGCCCATTTGCCGGTGGAGAAATAGCATACGCAAGTTGTCCCATAGCTAAGCATGATAATTGATGCCCACTCCCAACTGGCCACATTGTATGCAGGTCCAAAATACATAAACGTTAAGCGCTTTGGTAGCAAGCATTAACTCATTTTACGAGCTCTGTTGTGCAACTATGTCGAAATCGGCATAGTTGCAAAATCTTGAAGTAAGATAGTTCTACTAAGCTACTCGCACTTCCTCGCATGACCATGCATGAAGCATAGCTATTAGATAAAGTAACTGATAACTATGCTCGCATGACCACCACCTTAGTGGGCCTCATAAGAAATGATAGTGAACGTTAAGCTCCAATCAGCATTCAGTTGCGGTACCCGGCCCTGCCTCACTGTCTCTCCTGTACGTGCAGAGATCACTGCCTCTCCTCCCAAGGAAACCTAACATCCGGGAATGGTCCTTGATGACCATTCCCTTAGTAATTAGTGCTCCCCCCATTGGCTCCCAGCCTCCACAGGTCACTAAGGGGTCGCACAAATTACGAAGATGGTCAACAAAAGACTATTCCTACACGTCATGCTTGATTTTGGGGACCTTATAGAGCTAGTTCACATGAGGGGCAAATAATCGCAACCGACAAACCTAAGGAATTTCGCTCACATGAGAATTGGGATGCACCAAGCTCACTTTATCGTTTTCCTTGATTTTTCCAAAACAGATAATGAGAAACCTGCTAGCATTTGTTGCTTTGCATGGTTACGCCCTCGATGGTAGGAGCAACCTCAACCTGTGTGCTTTGTGTGGTTACGTCCTTGCTGGTAGGAGTAACCTCGCAACCTGTGTGTAGCATGTTCGCAACATAATTTGTGATTTTTTCTCATGATAACTTTAATAGTTCACAATTTGTTGCGCAAAAGTGTTGGGTTAAAGGCGATGTGCCTTTTCCCAAGGTCGGACATCAAGTGTTCGGTCGCTCTCTGACTCTACTAACTTACTCATACATAGAAGAATAAGGAGTGATTGTTGCTTCCTGCCACTCTACTCCACCCCACACCGTGTGTTCTCTCTCTCTCCTTCTCGCTCTCCACACACGCACCACATGTGCGCACTTCAACTAGTATCAGAGTGCATGGCAATTGCAGGGAGCACAGCAGCTTCGAGAGCCTCGAGGCAATCAAGAAATCTTGGAAGCTTTGTGAGAACAGAGTGGAAGCTTGTGAGCTCAGCTAAGAGTGATGTATGCTCTTCTAGAAGATCAGAAGACAGTGCAGAAGATATAGGTGAAGGTGTTGCCCTAAAACTATGTGTGCGCAACACTATTTTCAGATGTTGTGTGGTAGATTTGAAAACAGTGTTGCTGCATACACAGTTTTAGGGCAACACCTTCACCTACACGCTATCTTCTGCATTGTCTTCTGATATTTCATAAGAGAATACATCGCTCTCAGATGAGCTCACAAGCTTCCATTACATTCTCACAAAGCTTCCAAGATTTCTTAATCTCTCCACCACTGAGAGCAAGCGAGCTATCACCTCGAAGCTCTCAAATCTGTCGTGCTCCCCGCGGTCGCCATGCACTCTGATACCAGTTGAAGAGTGTAGTGCACGAAATGCGTGTGTGGGAGGTTGTTGAGGTTAATGGCGATGTGCCTTTTCTCAGGGTCGGACGTTCAATGTCCGGCCGCCCACTAACCTTATTCTTGTACATATACAAAGAATAAGGAGCAGTTCACTTTCAGACTTGCTCCACCCACCCCATAGCACCTTGCAGTCTCTCCTTCTCCCCTTCCCGCATACACACACCGTACTGCACGCACGCATTCCACGCTAGCACTCTTCAAAAAGTTGCCAACTAGGCTTCCATACGAACTGGCTCATAGGTTGTAAGGGTATATACTATTCAACCTCAATAGGCCATGAGGTTTCGTTCAAAAAATCCACTGAAACACAATAACCTATGCTTATATCCCCTTTGCCTGCAAGTGATCGCCCCCTTTGTGATGATGACCCTACACCATGGTCCTTCTCATCCCGCATGACCTGCTCTTCTCCCTCTCTTTCAAGCCGTCAAGTCCTAGATCAGTTTGCCCTAATTTCATATGCTCTAAGCAGGGTTGCGCATACACAAAGAGATGATGAAGTTGCTTCAATAGAAGATGATGACTTATACCTAAGCGACAGGGGATGAAGACAAATGGACCCACTGAGCAAGAGGAGCGCGTGACAAATGTGGGCAGTCACCGTAGGTGAGACAGGCAATCTCAAAGGCAATGAGGAAGATGAAGGCACACATATTGCCAAAGGAGACCATAATAAGAAGATGTCAGAACGTGCGAGGCTGTGACACACACACACACACATTACAATCTAGAGAATGTAGGCATGTGATGTTTCAGGAAAACACACACAGCTTGGAGAAGATGAAGAAGCCCAAGGCACACAACAAAGAGTGTTTTGCTTAGTGCACAATGGAATGATAAGCTAGACCTAGAATGATGGGCATATATACAATGCGCGAGGGAAAAAACCTCCTAGTGACGGAAAAAATATCCCGACGGTCCTAAGTCTATTCACACACATCACTACCTCATATATGGTAACAAATCCCCCTTGGGAGTGATGTGGTGAACAAGAACTAGCACATAGTATATAAGGAAGTGCCATGCCCTAAGGACATGATCAATCCACAAAGGGGAGTAAGCCCAAAGATTTGCGAAAATCTTCAAACTTCTCACAAGGCAATGCCTTTGTAAACAAATATGTAAGGTTGTTCTATGTTGGCACATAAGCCAAGCTGATCTCTCTTGTTAAGAGTCTTTCTCTGACATAGCAATAATACACCTCAATATGCTTTGTGCAAGCATGAAAAACTGGGTTTCTTGCAACTACCAATGTGCTCTGGCGATCAATGTAGATGATGTTGGCAGTGTCATGTCCAACACCCAAATCGTCCGTAAGGTGTCTAAGCCATAAACATTGAACCATAGCTGTGAAGACTGCCCTGTACTCAGATTCACAACTAGAAGTGGCCATAGTAGGTTGCTTCTTGCTCAACCATGATATGCATGAATTGTCGAGCATGAAACAAAAATCACTTGTGGACACTCACATGTCAAAACAACAAGCCCAATCTGAGTCTGAAAAAGGCTGTAAACCTGGCGGCAATGATTATTCCTTGGGAAGATGTAAAATGCCAGTCAAGTAGAGAAAGATCCTCTTCACAACCTGCCGATGCTTAGACCCTAGGCTATGCATAAATTTACTAACCTCGAGACTGCAAATTGAATATCTGACCTCGTATTGCATACATAAATAAGGCATCCAACAGCAGCCGAGGAGGAGGGGGGGGGGGGGGGGGGGGGGGGGGGGGGGGGGGTCATTACTTTTTTTCTTAAATGCCTATTATGTGGGTTCAAGTGTGGGAATTATTTTTTAAATATTTTCTCACATTTTCCATATAGAAGGGTGTTGAAAAAATGATGTTGGAAAAAAATTTACAGATTGAATAGGAAAAGGGTCCCTTTTATCGATGAAAAAATCACAGCTAGTGGGTTTTATAAAATTCACAGCTAGTGGGTTTTATAAAAATTCACAGCTAGTGACCCCCTAAGATAGCAGTTTGATAAAGAGTGGCATTGACGGGATCACCAGCATCATGAAGACTCAATTTCAAACTTGTTCCCAATGGAGTAGAAATAGGTTTGCAGTCCTCAAGTGAAAACTTACATAATAATGTTTCTATATAGCTTGTTTGACACAAGGCAATACCACCATCACACTACTTAAAATGTATGCCCAAATAATGATGCAAAGCCCCAAGTCGTTCATCTTGAAAGTAGCATTCAAATCAGACTTGAATTCAGCAGTGTGTGTCTCATTTGGACCAGTAATCAGCAAATCATTTACATATAGTACGACGATGAGAAATACATCACCCTCATGCTTGACATACAAAGTGCTTTTAGTTGGACTGTTACAAAAGCCTCATTTAACCAAATGAGTGTTAGCTTTCTCATACCAAGCGCGAGGAGACTGTTTCAACCCATACAAAGCTTTCTTACATTTGCATTCTTTATCTTCTTGTCCTTTCTTGACAAAACCGCGAGGCTGTGTTACATAAACTTCCTCAAATATATCACCATTCAAGAAAGTAAAGCAATGTTTGATTGATATACATCCCACCAAAGTGAGCTGCCAATCTATGAGATTTACAAGACGGTGAGTGAGTTTTTCCGAGCAACAAAAGAAACGAGCAAGTCCCTCAATAAATTTATTTGTAAATTAATGAGATTTTTAAAAATGATAAGGAAAAAGAGACATAGTGTGATAACACTGTGATAAGTGGTGGTAGAGTATAATAAAAACTTTCACCTATTCTACCCATGAAAAATATGTACTGACATCCAAGCATATGTTTGTACCCATGACAATAGGTACATCATCAACCACATGCTCTATGGTTATCTTCTTGATCTTGTCCAAAGAGCTTATTGCTTCAAAAACAGAACAATTGTTAAAAAGACTTAAAGCAATTGATCGACTACTTGTCCTCTTAGTTTTGTACTGAAGCTATGGAAATCTAGATGGTCACGATTGAGGAGAGGGGCGACACATCATCGCCAAAGACTACAATAGAGAATATGAGCCATACTCCCTCGACATCCAGAGTGCGGATGAGGATGGATTCTAGTAGTAGTCGTATTTTGTTCTAGTCTTTTTGTACCCAGACATGGTATCAGATTCACAATTTTGTAACAATTTGGTCTCATAGGTCATTTTGGCCTTTTGAAGATGTTAATATAACATTTCATTTCTCTCTCTCTCTCTCTCTCTCTCTCTCTCTCTCTCTCTCTCTCTCTCTCTCTCTCTCTCTCTCTCTCTCTCATGATAGACCTTTTAAGGTCTCTTGGTATAGTTTCCTACCACGTTAAAATTCTCTTCTTCTTCTTCTAAATCTCTCTCTCTCTCTCACTCTCTCTCTCTCTCTCTCTCTCTCTCTCTCTCTCTCTCTCTCTCTCTCTCTCTCTCTCTCTCTCTCTCTCTCTCTCTCTCTCTCTCTCTCTCTCTCTCTCTCTCTCTCGCTCTCTCTCTCTCATATGACCCGTGATCCTTGCAGCAGGCAGCCGCTTGCTGCTGCAATTGTAGACCACCCCTCAACACCGGCATCGTACAACACGTATTGTTAGTGTACCTTATTTTTTCGCTAGTGTTTCAATTACCTTCCAAGTAAAACACATCTAGATGCTCTCTCTCATATGACCCCGTGATCCTTGCAGTAGGCAGCCGCTTGCTGCTGCAATTGTAGACCACCCCTCAACATCGGCATCGTACAACACGTACTGTCAGTGTACCTTATTTTTTCGCTAGTGTTTCAATTACCTTGCAAGTAAAACACATCTAGATGCGCGCGCACGCGAGAGAGAGAGAGAGAGAGAGAGAGAGAGAGAGAGAGAGAGAGAGAGAGAGAGAGAGAGAGAGAGAGAGAGAGAGAGAGAGAGAGAGAGAGAGAGAGAGAGAGAGAGAGAGAGAATACTTGCAGCATGCAGCCGCTTGCTACTAGAAGTTGTAGACCTCATCACCTGGTTCAACACAAGCTTAGTGTCCCACTCTTCCACGCCATTGCTTGCGCCTTTGTTGCCTTGCCTGACCTGCACGTGCCTACACAGAACCAACCGGCCCCATGTTGTCCACGTGATAGCTGTCGCCAAAACTTTCTTTTTTTTAGCAGTAGGTATTCTGATTATTGCATCATTTTTTGTGGCGAATATTGCCATTCCCTTGCAGCTAAAATACAACAAGCTGCACTCCAGCCGCTTCACTCTCTAATAGGCTTCTGAGAGCCCCAGAAGTGCTGAGCCTGCACATGCGCGTGCGCGAGAGAGGAGTAGGGATGTGTGTCAAAATCAGTCCGCGCCTGCATCCGCGTCACTCTCTAATTGGCTTTCGAGAACCCTAGAATTGTCGGGCCTGCACACATGCGTGAGAGAGGCTAGCGCAGCCCATGAGGAGTAGGGATGCATGTTGGAACCATTCCGCACCGGCGCGGAATGGTTTGGACATGTTTCACAAGGGTAGAGACAAAAATGAATTAGGGGGGTGGGCGCGCGGATAGTGGGACCGACAATTATACGTCGACGTAGAAGGAGTCTGGGTGGCTACTTTCATGACTCATCAACTGCACAAACTCCTCTGCAAAGGCCGCCATATCCATGTAGAGTGTACAGCTAGACGTGCTCCTATTGAATATGACGATGCACATGCAACATTTTTCCATAAAGGTAGTATCAATTCTCTTTGCTACTTGCAATTGCTTTTTGACTTTCCCTTCACGCATCATCTAGTGCTCGAAACAAGGACACGTGTCTATCAGTGCTCGAAACCGACCCCTAGCATGCAAAGTGGGCATACACACATGGGCAGCACGTGCTAGACTATCCTGAGCAACCTCCCCTTCGAGCACACACCAACTTGCCTAACTACCTTACGAGCATGCAACACTTCATGCCCTCCTCGTTAGCTTGCCCTCCTCCCCGTGTGCAATGTTTGTGAGCTTTCTCCACTTGATTCACCATTATGCGAAGCTTTTTCACACTCTCACTTTCAAAAGACGAAGCCCATCTATTGCGCCGCAGCGATGCATGTTGGAACCAGTCCGCGCCGGCGCGGAATGGTTTCGACGTGTTTCACAAGGGTAGAGACAAGGCGGGGGCGGGGGGCAAAAAATATAATTTTCTAAAATTTCCTCTTAGCAAATTGAAGGATCTTTGTATGTTTGGAAAAATGCTTTTTCCCGAACAGTACTGCCTACTAGACACACAAAAAAACCTCAATTTTGGGGCTCACACCATGGATAATGATTGGTATTGGCGTTTGAGTGTTCATTGCTCATCCTTTTCTTTTTGTCAATAGGGCTCATATCGAGAAGCATATCTAGGGTTCCATTTGCCATGATTCCCGTTGTGTCCAAGGAAATCAATGTAGATCAAGTGAGGAATACCAGCCTTCCTCAAGGCGGCCTCGACAATCCCTTCAATGGTGCACCAGTTCATGCTGACAATTTTGACATAGACAGAGTAGTTGATTCATGCTAGTCAAAATATTGAAAAGGACGTGGAAGACTGGATACTAGAGTAAACCATGCAACTTCATAGTCTCCTTTATTTGTTACCTTGGAGTTACCTTGTAAGTAGAAAGGCAACAATACTGTTGGGATGGCTTATCTAACGATCCGTAGAAAAATCCAGCGAGAAATTATGAGAGCTCATACACACCATGCTTGTTCAATATTTAGTTGGTCTCTTCCAATGTCTCACTTTCGCAAAGAAGACAAAAACACATACACGTTCAACTCTCTCTCTCTCTCTCTCTCTCTCTCTCTCTCTCTCTACACCTGTGTCTACAACAAGTACTTTAGTGTTGAAATTTGCAAGCCCAAAAAGCGTTAAAGGAATTTGTGTCCTCGGCAAGGCTCCCTTGACATGGAATGTTGTTGCCAACCCGTAAGAAAATGCACTTGGCCTACATGTTGTAGCAAAAAAGAACATGCCCATTAGCTTCAAAAGAAGGTCCACCATGTCAACCCCTAAAGCCTTTGCACTTCTGACGTCTGCAAGGTTCTAGCATGCAACTTTTTGTTGCCCATTTAATGCAAGGAAATAATTTCAAGAGCAGCGAGAGGAAAGGGATTTCAGATGAGAGGGCGGAAAACCTTAGCTATCTAGGATGACACATCCATAATAAACTGCATTTTAGATCTCTTGTGACTTGGGATTTTGTTAGGGCCTCAACATGTAAGGAGATTTAAGATTTTGAAGCCTCAGCTACTTTGTGGTAATTTCAGATGTAAGACCATTTTTCATTGAGATGTTGGGAGGTCGAATCCATCATGACATAATTATTTTCTTCAATGTAGCTTGCGCTTGCAACAATTTGTCAAGGGTGTTACTCATATTTGCTCGAAAATTGGCTTTGCTCGGTTTTCTTTGCTCGTTGATTGGAAACCCTCCCAATCTATAATATTAGAAAGGGGGGAGGAATTTTGGCCCCCTCCCTTAGACACGAGGCAATTCTGCTTCATTCGGAAGTGTCTCTTGCAGCACTGGCAACACACGAGACTAAGCATGTGCAACTAGAGAGAGAGAGAGAGAGAGAGAGAGAGAGAGAGAGAGAGAGAGAGAGAGAGAGAGAGAGAGAGAGAGAGAGAGAGAGACGCCAGCCATACTAGTACACAAAGAAAAATCTTGTACTAATCTATGCCTTTCTTATGTGCAAACCTTTTGCAACAAGTTGAGCCTTGTAACAATCAATCTCACCATCTGGCTTACGTTTCAACTTGTAAAACCACTTTGTACCAATGGCCTTTTTGCTAGGAGACAAATCACATAAAGTCCATGTGTCATTTTCTATGAGTGCATCATATTTTGATTGAATGAAAGCCATCCAATTTTCTAAATTTTGTGCTTCATCAAAAGAAAGAGGTTCCTCCTCATCACATAAATTGGAAACAACCAAAGCATAACAATCTGACACATGAAATGCACGGCAAGAACACGAACAAGTACGACTAGACATAGGTGCATCCAATTTACTGACACGCAAAGTATTCACCAACCATTTTGGCATACCTCTAGCCTTCTCATTCTCAGCCCTTTCCACATCAAGTATAGCATGTACATTTGCATCAGTAATATGTTGATCCATAATATTTTCAGAAACCCCCATAGGCTATACATGTGCCTCATTGGAATTTACATTCAAGTTTTCAACATTACAAAGAGGAAACAAAGAGTCATAAATGTCATGTGAGCTTATGTTATTGTATATTGTACATGATAAAAAAGGCTAAAATGAATCTTCCATAAACACAACATCTCGTGAAACCAAGATACGCTTTGTTTGCGGATGGTATAACCTGTAATATTTGCTTAAGTAGAAGCTAAACAACCAAAAACATGCATGTGATCAATAGATGGCTTCTTATCATGCCATGCTTCATAAGGAGTCATAGACTGCAAAGCTTTTGTAGGAGACCTGTTAAGTACGTAAGTAACACACATGATGGACTCAAACCAAATCGAATGTGGCAAAGCTTGACTTTTGACCATACATCGTGTCATCTTCGTAAGCGACCTATTTTTCCTTTCAAAAATACCATTTTTTGTGGTGTCTTATCCCATGATTAGCCAGAAATGCATTAAATTCATGAGACATATACTCCCCCCCTTGATCTGAAATGAGAGTGACCATAGTACATTTAGAGACATTTTTAGCAAAAGCCACAAATTGCTTGAAGCACATGAAAAACTTCAGACTTAACTTTAAGCGGATACACCCATGCATGCTTGGAGTAATCATCAATGAAATTCATAAAGTATAGGTAATTGCCTAAGGATGGAGTTTGCAAAGGCCCACAAACATCATTATGCACAAGTTGCAACATGCATGTAGCCCTTACTGAACCATCTCAACACTGGGCCAATGGTAAAAGGGGCCCAAATGAGAGATGGTATATCAAAGAGAAAGGCTAACCAATGGAGCATAAGACCTTAGGGTTAGCTTCATTGAAGACCTCCAATAGTTAGTGTAAAAGTCCTTTGACCTTAGGTAAGCTAGGGACGAGCATGAGGTGGTAACCCGGCCCAAGCTTGAGGTGCTTGAGGTGGGAACCCGGCCCAAGCTTAAGGTGCTTGAGGTGCTTGATGACTGAGGTGCTTGAGATGCTTGAGGTGCTTGATGATTGAGATGCTTGACATGCTTGAGATGTTAGGGTTGTACTTGAGGTGAGAACCCAACCCAAGCTTAAGGTGCTTGAGGTGGGAACCCGGCCCAAGCTTAAGGTGCTTGAGGTGCTTGATGACTGAGGTGCTTGAGATGCTTGAGGTGCTTGATGATTGAGATGCTTGACATGCTTGAGATGTTAGGGTTGTACTTGAGGTGAGAACCCAACCCAAGCTTAAAAGTGCTTAAGGGCCAAGCTTGTAGTGGGAACTGGGCCTAAGCTTGAGGGTCTTGAGGTGTCAAAAGTCAAAGATCCAATCCCTACAAGGAGGGGGCGAGCCCTACATGAGGGGGGATGAGAGAGAACACCCACACACTCACACAAGGCATACTTGGTACAAATAAAGCATAAGGGACACCTGTCAAGTTCCTCCTCATGTTGCTCTCATGGTGTGCCTGAAGCCTATTGGTTGGCCACCCAAGGGGTCCAATGATAATTTAAGAGAATTAATTGTCTTTGCATTTATCAAGTCCTCTCTCTCAAAGGGGAAAGGGGGACACTTGTCCCAAGGCTACCCTTGTTGCTTGTAATGCTTCCTGCTTGAGATTGGCTAGGCTTGGAGGGGTCCAATGAGCTTCAAGCATGAGCTACAAGGGGGGGTCAACCAAAGAAATCTAGGAGGTTGCTTAGGGGTATACTCTCCCACACACACTCACACACACTCTCATTTATGCATTGTGCAAAGGGCAAGAGCTCCCTCTCCTTCTCCAAGCAAGTAGAGGTTGAGAGACTACACCAACACTCTTGGCTATGGAGTGCGAATCCAACCAAGCGCCATGCTTCAATGCTTAAGCTTGCCATCTTCTCCATCTTCATTACTATGCTATTATGTATGCTAGCAAGAAGAGTTATGATAAATGAGGAACTTATTCTTTCTCCTATGAAATGTTTCTTCTTCCTCTTCCCTACCCTCATTCCCTGCTAGCTCTCTCCACCTTCGAAGGTGTTTGAGGTCTTGGAACTGAGGCTTGGGATAGTTAAAGCTTTCTTCAAAGTCTATGTTATGCTTGTGATGCGTGAAGCTTTCTTCAAACTCTATGTTATGCTTGTGATGCGTGAAGCTTTCCATCTTCATTGCATCACCTAGGTCACAAGGAACACAAAGATTGTATTCTAACAAGTCTCTCTTAATTGGAGAAATCATAATACAAATGCCTATTGGAGGGGGGACCCGCTCCACATAAATCCGGTCCTCAACTATTGTTATATTCTCTAAATTCTCTCTCTTGCAAAAGTATTGTTCATGCCAAGTTAACTAATTGCTATGTTTATGATCTTCAACTATGTTCACCTGCTATGCTCACAAAGTAATTTCTTAAAAGTATTCTCATTAATTTCCGCTACTCTCAAGTTAATAGGACAATTCCATTACTTTGGTATCATAGCATTTGGCTTCTCTTTTCTTGATTAAGAAGAGAGGTAGCCTATAAATGGTTGATGTTCTTAATTATATTATAATAAGTGGAACTAGGATCTGTTATGACCCTCTTCTCCTTCTTGTTCACCTTTCTCCTCTTCCGATGAAAGCTATGGATATTCTCTTAGAGAATATAGGAGGGGAGGACATCGCACATCATACCCTGCATGGCGAAGGTCCCAAAAGCTAAAGAAGTTCAAGGAGGGAGAAAAGAGTATCTCTTTTCTCACCTATGATGGCACCTTTGGTGCTACTGACAAAGTGTTGGCCTTCATCCAGCAATTTGATGCGGCCTTTGGAGACGCGGGCTTCACGGAGTCCTCCAAGCTATGCCATGTAGCTATGCACTTTCAAAAATCACTTCGTCAATGGTGGGCTAGCCTTCATGGCAACGGCGACGCCCCAAAGGCATGGAAAACTCTACAAGTTTCCATCATGAAGCGATTTCTTGCAAGCGATGCAAAGGACAAAGTGCTTACCGAATGGCACAGCTTGAAGCTTCTCTCTCATGAGTCTATCCACAAGTATATAGACAAGTTTTGGGATTTACATTTCAAGGCTATTGTTGGAGATGTCTAGTGCGGCTGCCACCACCCTCTCTGTGATGACAATCATGGTATCCGGCTTGCCTTGCAGATCAGTGACTCGGGCCACTCCATCTTCTTTGATAATGGTTACAAACTCCCACACTCTTTTGATGTCAATCCCCGTTGGCAAAGCTTCAAAGTAGTTATGGAGATCTATCTTCTCTAGGTAATCTTCCATCTTGCTTCTGATAAACTCATTGAACTCCCGTGATATCATGGGTAGCTCTACTTCATTTCCTTCAGGATCTTTGAACACACCTTGGTAGATCTTCAAATCATTGAACTCTAGCAAATCATCCTGAATCCATGTGTTGGTTGGCTTCAGGGTTCCCTCTAAGATCACAAACGGCTCTACTTCTTCCAAGTAGTCTTTTATTGTCATTCTCTTCTTCTTTGCCGATGATTTTGCGGCTACCATGGATCATGTTGCACTCAGTAGTCCGAAGTTAGTGTTTCTTCCATATTAGCTGAGAAACTGAGTTCTAACTATCCAAATGAGGTGAAAATTGAAAATAAAACTTAAAAGGAACTAGGAAAACTGTGCATGTGCTCACAATATCATTCTGGCCAAAATTTATCATTTAGACATCCTTAGCGTAGGATGTCTATTTCATCAGTTTTTGGTGAAAACTTGGCAGGCTGGTGGCCCTTGGCCTGTGCAACATGGCTATGTGGTTGGAATTGGGTTTGTGCATCAAAAAAGTGCATTTTTGGGCAGATTCAAGCTTTAGGCTCACAAATTGGGTAGGATGTCCACAACAAGTGGCAAATGATATTCAAATGGGTTGAAAGTTGATATATGAGCTTCTTGCACCATGGTAATGGCTCCCATGATGTCATTTCTTGCACAGTAGGTCAAAATCATGCTGGAGACATCCTACGCGTAGGATGTCTTTTTCATCAAAAGAGCTTGAAATTGGTTATGGGGGTAGCTCTTGGCATGTTGAACATGGCCCTGCTCTTGGATTTTGATTTGGACAAGAATTGGTGTTGGTAAGAGCATGTGTAGTGTTTTTGGGCTCAAAAAGTGCATCTTGGAGATGTTGGGGCCAAATGTGATGGGAATGGCTTGAAACTTGACTTATGAGCTTATGAGAGTGTCATAAAGAGATATGGAACTGAAAATACCATCTGGGGGCCAATTTGGTCATTTAGACATCCTACGCGTAGGATGTCTATTTCATCATTTTTCACTTGTGACCACACAGATAGCTTGGTAATGTGCTCATGAATGTATTGTGCAAGTTTCATGTGATTTGGACAAGTTTTGGTAGGTAGGTCTATGGCCCATTATTGCCTCTATGCTCTAACTTTGCGTTTTTTGATGCATATGAGATCAAATTTTGTCCAAATGTGATGAAACTTGGTGGCTACCATGTACAGGCTATTTAGAAGCTGTGTGTGATGAGAAATGTTAGGTTTGGTGCCCAGATTTGGCCTTGAGACATCTTACGCGTAGGATGTCTCCTGATGAAAATTATATTGGAGGTGCTGCTGGTACCTGCCGTGAGCCCCCCTGAGTCCCTTTTAAGCATTATTTCAACAAAAAAGTCAAATTGATAGAAAGAAACTCCCTATGTGGATTTCAGAGCCTTCGAGCCGTTTTCTGACTCTTGGAGTGCTTTTCGGCTATGAAATTTCTTGATGTTGGTCTCCATAGCTTCACGGTCCCTTGGGGATCC
Source organism: Adiantum capillus-veneris (assembly GCF_014529385.1). Taxonomy (NCBI): domain Eukaryota; kingdom Viridiplantae; phylum Streptophyta; class Polypodiopsida; order Polypodiales; family Pteridaceae; genus Adiantum; species Adiantum capillus-veneris. The sequence continues at coordinate 145,765,085 of NC_140934.1, forward strand.
TTGCCATATGGTTTTTGTCGACTTTGGCCTCACCGGAGCTCCGTTTGGCAATTTGTCGCTCTGGAAGCACCCGTGGTTGCGTTTTCATGTCTTCGATGACTTGTGGTGGTCTACCACCATAGGACTTGGTTGTTGATGGTCTAGGAAAGCCGCTCGTGAAGTTTGGTGGCAAACGGACATGCGGTTTGGCCGCGAGAGCTATATGACGCTTTGTGTGTCTGATGCCGTTTTTGAAGTTTAGTGCCGCTTCGGGTCACCGTATGGCCTGGGCTATATAGACTTGTCGAGCATGTCGAGATGCTCCTACCCATGAGTTTTGGTAGCATTTGGGCGCCTTTTCGCCGATTTCCCATTTGGTGGCCTCTTGCGGGGCTCTAGGAATTAGGGTTTTTCTCGATGGTTTTCTAATGCCTTTGGGCATCCAAAAGTGGTCTCCTATGCTAGGGTAAGCTACCGATGAAGCCTCATTGCTTTTGGGTTAGCCGTTAGGTGGTCATTTCTACCTGTAGGTCTCTGCTGCCCTCTTCTCGTGTGAACCCTACGCCAGTTTTCGCGACAAAACAACAAACATGCACGAAAAGCTCAAGGTGGTGAGACTACCTCTCATGTCTGGAGCCTGTCAGGTGGTCATGCGCGTCGTAGAAGCTGTTGGAAGTCCCGTTCGCTCTAGGTGGCAGGAGCTCTCTCTCAAAAGGCAATAGTGGAAATGAGCTTAAAATGAAGTGAAAATTTCTTATAATGGGGGTCCCCGAACCACTTTCCATGAAATTTGACATGTGCTCCCAACTTCTTGCGAGATGCGGTTTAGGCTCAAAAATTTCTCGATTTGGACTCCATTTGCCCAATTTCCGAGAAATTTGACGTTTCCGTCAAAATCTGGCCAAAACACGCTTTTCGCTTCATTCACATAATTGCACCCCCATTGTACCATAGGTTTTCCTATAGTCATTGATGATCCCCATATTTTTTGTTTTTCATTACGATCATTTTTCACCTGCTTTTTGTATTTTTAAAGTTTTCTACTAACCTTGATCTTTTGATTGCGGTCGATGTTGTTTTATGGTTGGAGTGAACATGGTTGGCAGTTCCCTGTTTGGTCGCCATGGGTATCGGGTTGTTCTTTAGTGGCACCCATCCTTTTGGTTCTTTATCCAGTGATTGTGTTGCTGCCATCTGGTTCTTGCGGGGTTGCTGAGCAAAGGCTACCACCTGTTGTTCTTGTGCATGCTGAATTTTTACTGCATCCACATTCCAATCTATCTGCACATTATTCTCTTTTTGCCAAGGTTGTCTCAACAACATGGGGTGTTGTGTGCTTCATCTTCAACCACATAAAACTTGTGTGGGTAAATATATTGATGTACTTGTACATGCAATATAATCCAGCCCAATGTTTTCAGCGAATGTGATGTACTACTTTCTAGGACTTGTGGAGTAGGATGTAGTTGACCTTTGGGCTTGAGCTGTTTGTATAATCTGTAAGAGATTGGATTTGCTTGAGCTCCAAAATCAAGCAATGCCGTCGATTCAACTTCATTGCTACCCACTTTGACTGCAATTATTGGCTCCACTGCGTCTTCATCAAAATTCGTTAGTTGAATGGCATTGATTCGCAATGGTGATCCACATTGTTGTTGTTGTCGTAGAAGCCGTCTTTTTGCAATGCGTTCTTTTTCTTTTGCTTGGGCTTCTTCCTGTACCCTCTGTTTCTCCTTCATCCGTTGTTTTTCTTGATGGATTTGTTGAAGCATATCCTGTGTTAGTGGCAAATGATACTTTTTTAATCGACACCCACTAATCCAATTTGGCATTTCTTCACCTGCTAATGTAGCAAGCTTGATAGCTCCACTTTGTGATAGGTCACTAATCACAAAGGGTCCCATCCCTCACTTTTTAAGTTTCTTGGCATGTTGCTTCAAGGTATACACAAGTACATAATCACCTGTTTTGAACTCTTTTGTGCGTACATGCTTGTCAAAAAACTCTTTTTGTCTTCTCTTTTTAGCATAGATCGAAGCTACAGCTCTCAAGCGAAGTTCATCTAGATTTTCAAGATCATCTATTCTTGAAGAGAGCTCATGCCCTATCCATTCTAAGCGTTTCGCTATTCGTAGAGTTGGAATTAAAAACTCTATGGGTAATATAGCATTTATGCCAAACACCATGTTGTACGGTGTTGTTCCTATTGATGTTTTGTATGCTACCCTGTATGCCCATAGTGTTGAGTGTAACTGCTGATCCCAGTCTGTCCTTGACTCTGATACAATTTTAGTCAGAACAGTGCACATTGTTTTATTTGTGGCCTCAGCTTGTCCATTTGCTTGAGAATAATATGGAGCAGATTTTCTATGTATGACCATGAATTCCTCTAGCAGGTTGAATGACTTCATTAAGAAAATGTGTTCCTCGATCACTAACAATTTCTATTGGTAATCCGTATCGTACAAAGATATTCTCATACAAAAATTGTGCAGTGGTTCTTGTGTCTGCTTTTTGTGTTGCCTTGGCTTCCACCCATTTTGTGAGATTGTCCGTAGCCACAATGATATATTGGGTATGGGTGCGATATACAAGGGGTGAAATAGGCCCCACAAAATCAATGCCCCATTTTGAAAATGCCCTTGCTCCCATCATTGGCCGTAGTGGCATCTCATCTCTCTTTATCGGCACCTTGGTGCGCTGACATGTGTCACAACGCTTTACAAACTCCTCAGCATCCATATGCAATGTAGGCCACCATATTCCTGCAGTTAAGACAATTTTTGTCATCTTATCGCCTGAAAAATGGCCTCCACTTATGCCTCCATGTGCGTGTTCTAGAATCAATAGGTATTCACTTTCACTTGCACATATTTTAAGTTGATTGTCCTTTCCTCGCTTATAGAGTTGGTTCCCAATTAAATCATAGTCGCGAGCCTCCATCTCTATAGCCCTTTTCCGTGCTTTTGTTATGTTTTCAGGAAATGTCCTTGTGGTTAAGAAATCAATGATATATTGACTCTATGCAGGTGCAATGTTTACCTGAAACAATGTCGCGTGATCCACTGGTCGTTTGGCACTACATATAGTACAATTGTTAACATAAGCATGTGTGTCAGCATACATAGTTGGCCAATAAATCCCTAATTGTTTCAATCTCTGGTGTGTTTTCATTGTTGAACAATGAAATGCACAATCTTGGACGTGTGCTTCTTCAAGATAACACTCGAATTCCTCCGGATTTATACATAATCGTAGAATCTGGTTCGATCCTAGATGATACAATCGTCCGACAATCAACTGGAAGTTTTTTGTTTGTCGAACTGTTTGCTGTTTGGATTTTTCTTCCTTGTTATCAAACCTACCTCCAAAGGAAGGAATGCTATCAATTTCCTGAGACCATTTGGGTATCATTTCAATATTGAAAGGATAAGCGTCAGGTATGTCATCATCTACTCCTTCAGGAGCTTCCCTGTTTTGTAGCCTTGAAAGATGATCCGCCCGTATATGAGTTTTACCCTTTTTGACCACCACTGTGAAATCAAACTCTAGCAATATAATAAACCAGCGTACAATTCTTCCAGTATTGCATGGTTTATTTACCATATACAAAAGAGCTTGATGATCTGTGAAGAACACAAATTTGTTTACGAGCAAATAATGCCGAAATTTCTTTACAGCATAAATCATTCCTAACCCCTTTCTTTTAGTGCTTGTGTAGTTATTTTCTGCACCTATTTAATTGTCGGCTTGCATAACAAACTGGAAAATCCATTGTTCCGTCTCCAGGTTGAGCCAGAATACTCCCAATTGCATATGCAGATGCATCAATGTGAACATGGAATATCTTTTCCCAATCTGGTGCTTTAAGTACAAGTGTTGATACAAGGTTTTCCTTAAGCTTTTGGAATGAAGTTTCACACTCCTCAGTCCAGTCAAAACTGACTAACAAACGATACAGAGGTTGTGCGATGATTGCATACATATATATGAATCTTTGATAATATCCGCAGTGTCCCATGAAGGATTGCACTTGTTTCGCGTTAGTAGCCCTAGACAAGTCTACTATGAATTTGATTTTGTCTAGGTCAGTGGTTATGCCATTTCTTGAGACAATGTGTCCTAAGATGCGGCCTTGCCTAACCATAAAAATGCATTTTTTTGGGTTAAGACAGATTTGATATGTTCTGCACTTCTCAAATACCTTTTGTAAATGGTCAATATGTTCCTCTCGTAGAAGAGAGTGTACACAAATATCATCCACATATATTTCTAAGAATATTCTCAGGTATTCTTTGAACGCATGCGACATTAACCTCTGAAAGGTAGCTGGTGCATTGGTTAAGCCAAAAGGCATAACTCTATACATATATATTCCCCATTCTGTGGCAAACGCTGATTTGTGTTGATCCTCTATTGCAATTGCCAGTTGGTTATACCCTAAAAACCCATCTAGAAAGGAATAAGCCCGTTTCCTGGCCACCCTCTCAAGTACATGTTCTGTGATCAGCAAGGGATAATTATCCCTTACAGTAGTTGCATTTACCTTTTTGAGGTTGACACACACTCGCAGCTTTTCGTTCTTTTTGGGGACTACCACAATGGGTGACACCCAATCTGTATGCTCGATCTCATAGATGAATTCAGCATCCATCAGCCTATCAATCTCCTCTTTGATTCGTTTAGCAAATGTGTCATTATATGTATAAGGATGCTGTTTGCTAGGTTTGGCATCTGATTTCAAAGGAATTATATGTTGGCATATCGATGGATCAACTCCTTTGAGGTCTTTGTAAGACTATGCAAACACATCTTTATACTACTCTTGAGAAGTTGTGTTAAGTGTTCTTCTTTTTCAGGCTCTAAATCAGTTGCGATATAGACCGGCTGAGGCTTTTCACCTGGCTCAGCGAGGTCTATCCGTTTTGCATTTTCCGGCCCATCGTAAGATTCCTAGTTTATTCTTTCCCTGACTGGTGGTGTCATTATTATTTTTCTGTCCTGGATGGTGAATTTTCGATAGTATGATGGTACATTCATGTTTCCTTTTTCTGACTCCTCCTTACCATCACTTTTTCCCTCAGTAGTCCATACCTCTCGTAAAGAACATTTTAGTTCTTGGTATTTCTTTTTACGCTCCAATTTGGTCCACTCTAGGTCTTTTGTTGTTTCTTGTTTTGATTTTTGAGATTTTTTTGATTTTGTTTCTGTTTTAGCTTTCCGTACTTGTTTTATTTTCTCTTGCGTCCGTTCCCTTCGCACTCTCAAGAATCTTCCTGATATTTGGTCTTTTACACAATCCTCTGCTTTGACAAGCATTAGATAGTGAGTTTTATCTTTTATCCTAGGCATCAGGTTCTCTCTCATTTTGTTTTCTGCTCGTTTTCTCCTATAGCGTTCCTGGCGTCTAGGGTGCTGATTGGCAAAATCATAAAACTTGATATTTGTTGTTTTCTCCCCACGCTCGCTTGAGCTGTCTAAAACACTCATTATCTGCATCGTTATTTACCTCTAGATGCTCAGAGGAGTTATAAAACTCTTCTTGTTCTGGTGGTTCTACAATCTCATCTCCTCCTCGTATAAGGCTTACCATGTAATAGGGTAGCACATCATAGCCATCCTTATCACAAAATTTTGTCGTTGGACTATCTGTAATGGTACAAACATCCAACGTTGCTAGTATGTGTTCCCATTCCAGAGGTTCTAAGGCATCTTCAGGAAAAGGTTTCGGAATATAATGCTTGTCCTCAATCGCTCTTTCTAAGACGCATTCCTCTCTTTTTAAGCTCCCACAATGTGAAGCTCTGCACATCCATAGCTCTTTTTGTTGCCCTAACCATGCTGGTAGGATGTCTCCTGGCTTAAAATTTATTTTTTTCCTGACAAAAATGCTCCTGATGCTCTGCAGCTCTATTAGAAACACTCACAGCAACTTTTGAACTTCACTTCAGCTTTCAAACACTCTTTTGCGTCTTTTACAACCTTGTGATGAACCTAACAGCAAGTATAACATGCATGAAGTGCTCTAGATCATGAATCATGATGTCCTACTTACCCTACTCCTACTCATCATCTGAAATGGTGATATTGGTGTTTTGGTTGCTTCCTGGCCTCTTCGGACTCTCAAGCTCTCCTTTCACCGCTTCTACCACTCCAACTCCTACTCATCAACTCAACTAAGGCCTAAAAACTATCTAATTCTACCTAAGTCTACCTAAGTCGAAGGATCTAAGCCAAACACACGCTCCCTAGACTCCCTCTAAGACCTAGAGAGTCCTCCACCCTCTGATCCTATCTAAATGTAAAACGAGACTCTAGCAAGCCAGAGAATCCCTATCCTCAAGGACTAATCTCGGTCACCTACCTAGGGTTTTCGTCCCCGGCAGCGGCGCCAATCTTGGCGGATACTCCGCGACGAACGTCAGGACAGCGGGAACTCACCTAACAAGATTTGTCAGCTAAGGACGAAGCTCAACCCACAGGCGCGTGGAAGCAAGCATAGGGTGTCAATATACACTCAACCGACTCTCGACTAATTCCTACAGAGGTCTCTACCCAATGTCTAAGCTACAACCTTCAGGAGTGCATAAGAGGAGATTTCCTACAATGCTTCCAAGAGCCAAATACCCATCAAAAATTCTCGAAACGCCATGGAACTTGAAGGAGACCCTACTATCACCAATAGGTCTCTCTCCCTAAGGTCTATGAACCAAAATCCCAACCCTAAACACCTGGTGCAAAATCGCGTAGGATGTCTGGTCCAAATTTGCAGGTCGTCGTTTCTGAAAACTAAAGTGCCTAATGTGTAGCTCTACTCAATGTGAACGCGTGGATATGTTGAAATGCGAAAACGGATAACGTATGCTCACTGAATCACCAGATGAAGCTCGTGGATCAAGCTCGCAAAACCAGACCGTACGCCCGCAATGTAGGTATTGGCGCGTAGCTCTCGTCGGGGGCAACATGCTGCACTTCTCCGCACTCAATTTTGACCACCCATGCGCGCATAGCGTCAAGATGAAACTATCACTCTCCCTTGTACACAGTACGCTCACTCACAGACAGAACTTTTTTAAAAATGACAAAGGTTTTTTTCATTAAGGTCAAAAATGGTATAAATACCTTACAATCTCAAACCCTAATGTTCCAATTTTACCATCTACTCAATCTAAATGTCAAAAATGGGATACAATCTGGAAACTTCTGTAAGCCCCACTATTTACAAAGGTGAAATGTCGATTTTTCTCAATAAATGAATAATTACAAAAAATAATATTCCGCCGAGCAGTCATTTTCCATAGGGTGTGTCCAGCTGCTAACACAAAGTCCAGTCACCTTTGGATTTAGACCTTGGCGGTGGCCAACAGTTGGTTACCCTGCAACAAGGCAAACTCTTCCATAGTTTTGAACGACAATAAGTTTGGATGCTCGCAAGAATCCAAGGCAAGGCTTTACCTTCAAGAGCTCTTTGAAGGACAATCATACACAAAAATTCAAGCCATCAAGGCAAAGCAAGCTTGAGTTTTGACAAAAATCTTGAATGCAATGCGGTGTAGTTTTCTATGCTCAAAAGCAATCAAGGCAAGGCCTTGCCTTTGTAGGCTTTCAAAGGCGAACATCAGGAATAAACAAATTTCAACAAAGATTTTAAATGGAAGAGCATATTTGGTAAGACTAGATCCTAATTTACCCTTGTAAGTTTTATCCCAGAAAAACACATTTGTAAGGCCCTTGTTGTGGGGAGATGCCATCGTGCATGAGAAAAATCACTTGCCAAAACCCAAAAGTCGATCCCAGTCTCGAGCTTATGTGAGAGGGCTGCCCATAGAGGCTTCCTTGCATCTATAAAACGAGGCCTCTTCTACTCAAGAAAAACAAGCAAGAAGTGCAAGTTAGAGAGAGGATCAGGCAAGATGATTATTGAGGGCTTCTAAGATCTTTCTAAATTACTTCAAATTTGTAGTATAAAGCCATTGAGTGGCTGGTTTTCCATGGACGTAGCACACACTTGGATGAACCATGTATATCTCGTATATGTATATGCTCTCTATCTTCTTTACTCTCTCTCTCTCTCTCTCTCTCTCTCTCTCTCTCTCTCTCGCTCGTGTGTGTCATATTTGCCTCCAATAAGTATATCAGTCTATCCCTTAATCCTAACAACTCGTATTAGAGCAGGTTTATAGTAGCTAATATATCTAAAGGAAAGTACCCATGGAATTGAGTGAGAGTGATGGCAGATGAGGGTAAGTTCAATATTGAGAAATTCAACGTCATTAATTATCAACATTGGAAGATGCAAATCAAAGATTATCTCTGTCATAAAAATATAGAGTTGCCATTGGGATGCCTTGCAAAGAAGCTTGCAGCAATGGCACATGAAGCCTGGAACATCCTTGATCAAAAGGCATTGGGAACAATTCGGCTTTGCATGAAGTCAACGGTGGAATTCAACGTTTCATATATGAAGACCATAGAGAACTTGATAAAGTCAATGATGCCCTCAACGAGAAACTGTCCAAGTCAAACAAGGTATTTCTCATGAAAGGATTGTTCAACTTAAAAATGACAAAGAATGGTTGGGTTGCATAACATTTAAATGCGTTCAACACCAACGTAAGTTAGCTTCAAAGCCAACTTTGATTATCAAGTCCGAGCTCTCTTAATACTATTCTTTTTGCCAAATAATTGGGATAACCTTGTAATGGCCATAAGTAATTTTAGTTCTGGTACAAAAACTCTCAAGTCCAATGATGATATGGGTGTTCTGTTAAGCAAGGATATGAATAATGAGTACAAAAGAAGCATCAAGAGTTGTATTGTTAGTATAAACTACAAGAAGACCAAGGGAGAGATTCAAGAACCAAAGAAGTCATGATTTCTCAAGGCGTAGCAAGTCACATAAAAAATCAATTCTAGAGTGTTAGAATTGTAGCAAAAAGGATTACTGGTCCAAGAAAAAGAAGGAGTCACCATTTCAAAACACCAAAAGCACATCAAAGGACAATGTGGCAAGTAAAGTAGAGCAAGATTCTTTAATTCTCTCATTTAGAATGTATCAAATTCCTAGGGAGTAACTCTAGGGGTTCATTCCATGGAACACGCCACAAGAAGTATTTCCAAGGTTACAACAAAGGCAATTTTGGGCATGCGTATTTGGGGGATGATGAATCTTGTGAAAATTTTGGCACAAGGGACAATTCCACTAAAATTGAAAATGTAAATGAATGGACGCTTAAAGATTTTCGGCATGCTTCCACTCTTCATAGAAATTTAAACTCTATAGGTCAATTGGATGATGAAGGCAGTAGCGTCGTATTTGAAAAAAAATGAGGGAAGGCCTTGAAAGAGTCGTTGGTCATTGCAAAACGAGATAAGGTGGGTACACTCTACTTGTGTATGGTTAGTACACAACCTTCCATTTATGCAACATCTATAGAAGTTGATGTTGTGGTTTAGCACTATCACTTAGACACATACTGCCAAAGGAATGCAAATCCTAAAATCAAAGAAACTTCTACCAAGTTTGAAGGAAGTAGACTTGGAGTTCTATGACGACATATAAGAAGGTGAATTATGCATTTCTCAAAGTATTTGGATGTGAGTCCTTCATGCACATTGAGAGAAGTCTAAGGTCTAAATTAGTTGCAAAGTTAAAAAAATATTTTCTCATTGGTTATGGAGAAGCGGACTTTGGGTGTCGGCTATGGGATCCTGAAGATGGTAATATCTTTAGGAGTAGAGATGTTATTTTCAATGAGCATAATGTGTACAAAGAAAACTTGGAAAGAAAACCAGCAAAGAATGCCAATGACGAGTAAATGGAACTTGAGGATACTGAAGACTCAAACAATGCAAGTGGTGACAACTTTCAACAATGTCAACAATGCCAACAAGATGGGGAACCTCAACTTATGTCCCACGAATATACAAGAGTTAATAAACCTCTAGAGAGATTCCTTCCTTCCTTTAACCATCTCTTGGTCACATTTTTTGAAGAGCTAGAGTCATATGAAGAAGCCATGCAACATGAATCCAAAGAGGAGTGGACGAAGAGCATGCAAGAAGATGGACTCATTGCAATGACATCAAGCCTAGGAATTGGTTGATGTACCTAAAGGTTAACGGGAATTCCAAAATAAATGGGTGTACAAGTTGAAAGAGGGAGAAGATGGGAAAAATAGATACAAGTCTAAGCTTATGGTAAAGGCACTTTCTTGAAAGAAAGGTATTGATCTTAATGAAATATTTTCTCCTGTTATCAAAATTAATTTTCATTAGACTCTTCTGGATGCTTAAGACTTGGATATTGATCAAATGAGTGTAAACATGGCATTCCCTCATGGTGACTTGGAGGAGGCTATTCACATGCTTCAACCAAATGAGAATTAAGAAAAGGGTAATGAGAAAATGGTATGCAGGTTGAGAAAGTGCTTGTATAGTTTAAAGAAATCATCAAGACAATGGTACCTAAACTTTGATCGATAGATGCTAGATCATGGATTCAATCTATGCAACTTAGATCACTACGTATACACAAAGAATTTGGGGGATGGAAAATACATCATTCTAACATGTTGTATGTTGATGACATGCTAACTGCAAGAGCTAACATGTAGGATATAAGAAAGCTTAAAGGAGATTTGTATAAATCTTTTTCAATGAAATATTTAGGTGTTGCAAAACGAATACTTGGTATGAAATTATCGAGGGATGGGTTGAAGAAGACATTAACACTATCTCAAGAGGATTACATCAAGAAGGTACTAGAAAGGTTTGCAATGAAAAATGCAAAACCAGTTTCTACACCTTTAGCTAGTCACTTTAAACTAAACAAGAACATGTGTCCAAAGACACAAGAAGAGACAATTATATGTCTAAAGTTCCATATGATATAGTAGAAGGCTCTCTAAGGTATGCTACATCTTGGACAAGGCTAGATATAGCACTGCAGTGGGAGTTGTGAGTAGGTACATGGAGAATACAGGTAAATAACATTGGTGAACTGTGAATGGATACTTAGATATCTAAAATAGATATCTGCAAATGCTTTATATTTTGGAGGCACTGTCATTTTTCTGCAAGGCTATGCTGATGCAGATATGGAAAGTGACAAAGATACTCGTAGAAGCACTACAGGCTACATCTTCCCATTGGAGACATAGTAATAATTGGGTTTCAAAGTTGCAGAAAATGTCCTTCTCTCTACACTCTCTCTCCTCTCTTACTCAACATTACACAATTTTTCATGAGAAAAAATAGCCTTTGTGTTTTTTACTTTAAGACATACCTACACTCCAAATCAACTAACGAGCTCCTCTACAAAGTCATAGAGCTCAAATGGAGCTTCCTTTAAATCAAAAAAGCTTTTGAATCCAAGATTTCAATTTATGAGAAAAACAATGACCTGATCGACATGTTTCTCTCTCTCATTAAGTTCACAAAAAGATCAATCTCTGACCCCTTGTGGCTTGTGGTGTTTAGCACTTTCCCACCTTGATATGTGAGATCTATGTGGCAAGCTCACAATGCCTTCATAGTGTTACCATATACATGTGGTAGTGATGTGTGTGAACACACTAGGACCGCCGGGGCATTTTTTCCCTCTTTAGGAGGTTTTTTCCCCCGTGCATTGTATATACGCCCATCACTCTAGGGCTATCTGTCTTTCCATTGCACACTAAGTAATATACTCTCTATTGTGTGCCTTGAGCTTCCTTCGTCTTCTCCAAGCTGTGTGTGTTTCTCTGCAACCCTAATTCCAACAATTGGTATCAGAGCAGGTCACGTCCTCCCGGGCTTAGTCGCCAGCTGCTCCAGCACACGCCTGCTCACTTTCTCCGATTTCAGTGAGCTTTGGCAAGCGTTCGCAGGTCGACAAATATTTTGGGTAAGCTCGAAGAGCTTGGTCTGCTCAGAATTTTGATTTGGGCTCATTTCGGCCTCCGTTTCCACTACGGGCAGTACTGCACAGGTTATTTCGTCATTTTGTGCAGATTTTCTGTCAGTGCCGTTTTCTGCATAACAGGTGCCTTATAGTCTTCTACGGTTTGTGCTATATAGCACAAGTTGTTCCCGCTCCATTTCTCCTATTTTCGGGCAGTTTTCACATCAGGTGCAGCATTTACCATGGCTGACAACAACAACACAGATGTGTTCAAGATGTTTGCTGCTGAGGACAGGTTGGATGGGGACAACTACCCTATGTGGGCTTATATGATGCAACACGTTCTTGTGTCAAAAGGTGTCTGGAACATTGTGCAGGGCATTGATGTACGTCCTGGTTCTGAAGATGTAGGCGATATTGAGGATGTTGCAGGTCTTGCTGCAAGGATTGCAGCTGTTAGAGTTGTTTTGCCTACAGCAGAACAAGCTCGTTGGGATGTTAAGGATGCGCAGGCTCATGCATTGATTGCGTTGTCTGTGAAGCGCACCATTATTCCTCACATCCGTTCAGCAAAATCTGCAAAACAGGCTTGGGATATTCTAGCAAGTCTTTATGCAAGCCGCAATGAGGCTAAAATTGCTTTGCTGCGTAAAGAGCTAGAGTCGAAGATTATGCATGAGGAAGATGATATGGACACTTTCCTTGCTAGTGTCAAGGATATCAATGAGCAACTCATTTCTGCAGGTGAAGTCATTTCTGACAGTTCCCTTGTGCAGACTGTTCTTGATGCCTTACCAGATTCCTACCAGACTTTTGCTAGTACTTGGAGACTGATGACCCAAGGAAATCCTGAAGTTGTCAAGTTTGATGCATTATGCACATTGCTGCTGCAAGAGTCACTTTCCAGAAAAAACAGGACTAGGCAGCGTGCAGTTGAACAGGCTTTTATTGCTTCTCAAAGAAAGGGTGGTAACAGTAATGCAGCCACTTCTTATGGTTCTGCTGCGAGTGGCAAAAATTCTGTTCCTAATGCTTCTGCTGGCAGCACTTCGTCTGGCAATTCTGGTGATAAGGGCAAAAAGAAGATGCGTTGCCATTATTGTAAAGCCAATGATCACTTGATCAAGTCGTGTCCTAAGTTGAAGGCCAAAGAGGCTAAGAAGAAAGAGGGTGGTTCCACTGCAAATGCTGGTTCCACTACAAATGCAGCCATTGTTGAGTCTTCTGTGAAAGGAGATTGTGATGCTGATGTTGATGCAGAATGGGCTTTTAGCGCAGAGTGCACTTACAATCCTGCTGTCCATGATGCATGCTTGTCAGTTGCTGCAGATTCACATGTGTGGTATTTCGACAGTGGTGCTACAAAGCACATTACCTCACATCGTGAATTGTTTACCTCTCTCGAGTCTGTCCCTCATGGGAATTCAGTCACTTGTGCCAACAACGCCTCTTATCCAGTTCAGGGAGTTGGAAAGATTGTGCTCACTGCTGCTAATGGCAGTTCCTTCACACTTGTTGATGCACTTTATGTACCTGGGATCAAGAAGAATCTATTGTCTGTATCCGCACTTGCTAGACTTGGACTTGTAGTCAAATTTGTGGATGACAGATGTACAGTTCATGATCTCAGTTTTGGTGATGAAATTGTTGCATCTGGGCTTTTTTGCCGTGGGCTGTATAAGCTCACTTTGTATGACAAGTGTGGAAAAAATTTTGCAAATGCTGTTGCAGATTCAAGGGCTATTTCAGATGCAAAACTTTGGCATGCACGTTTTGGTCATCTGAATTTTGCCAGTTTGCTGCGTTTGCAGAAATCTGATATGGTTGCTTCTTTGCCGCCTCTTGAAGCACCTATCAAACATGTTTGTGAAGGCTGTATTCTGGGTAAAATGCAGCGTTCTAAGTTTCCAAAGGATGGTTCAGTTAGGGCCACATGCAGGTTGCAACTTGTGCATAGTGATGTTTGTGGGCCCATGCAAACTCCGTCCTTGGGCAATTACCTGTACTTCGTGACTTTCATTGATGATTACTCCAGGCATGCATGGGTATTTCCGCTTAAAGCAAAGTCCGAAGTTTTTATGTGCTTCAAACAATTTTTGGCTATGGCTGAAAATGTCTCAAAATGTACTATGGGCACCCTCCGTTCCGATCGAGGGGGGGAGTATATGTCTCATGAATTTAATGCATTTCTGGCTAGTCGTGGGATAAAACACCAATGTACAGTGCCTTATACACCTCAGCAAAATGGTGTTGCTGAGAGGAAAAACAGGTCACTAACGGAAATGGCACGATGTATGGTCAAAAGTCAAGCTTTGCCGCATTCTTTTTGGCTTGAGGCCATCATGTGTGCCACTTATGTACTTAACAGGTGTCCTACGAAAGCTTTGCAGTCTATTACTCCATATGAAGCATGGCATGATAGAAAACCTTCTATTGAGCACATGCGTGTTTTTGGCTGTTTGGCATATGCTTTGGTGCCACAAGTGCAGCGCAGAAAATTGGATGATAAGGCTGTCAAATGTATTTTTGTTGGTTATAGTGCTGAAAGCAAAGGTTACAGTTTGTATCATCTGCAAACAAAACGTATTCTGGTTTCACGGGATGTAGTGTTTGTGGAAGATTCTGTTCAACCCTTGCTGTCATGTACTAGAGACAGTAATGTAAGCTCACAGGACATTTATGACACTTTGTTGCCTCTTTTCAGTGGTGGAAATACGAATATAAGTTCCAATGAGGCAAATGTACAGCCTATGGGGGTTTCTGAAAATGTTTTAGAACAGCCTATTACTGATGCAGATGTACATGATGTACTTGATGAGGAAAGGGCTGAAAATGAGCAGGCTAGAGGTATGCCAAAATGGCTGGTGCACACTTTGCGTGACAGTAAATTGGATGCACCTTTATCTAGTCGTACTCGTTCAGGCTCTCGCCATGCATCTTATGCATCAGATTGTTATGCTTTGGCTGTGTCTAGTTTACATGATGTTGAGGAGCCTCTGTCCTTTGATGAAGCACAGAATTCAGAAAATTGGATTGCTGCCATGAAATCAGAATATGATGCACTTATAGAGAATGACACATGGACTTTATGTGATTTGCCTCCTGGAAAAAAGGCCATTGGTACGAAGTGGGTTTACAAGTTGAAACGCAAGCCGGATGGTGAGATCGATCGCCATAAGGCTCGACTTGTTGCAAAGGGTTATGCACAACAAAAAGGTATAGATTATGAAGAGACTTTTGCTCCCACTTGTCGTATGACTACTGTGCGTTTTCTATGTGCATTGGCAGCTCATTTTGGTTGGGATGTACATCAATCAGACATTGTTACTGCTTTCTTGAATGGTGACATATTTGAGGAAGTTTATGTAACGCAGCCTCACGGTTTTGTCATAAAAGGACAAGAGGACAAAGTGTGCAAATGTAAGAAGGCTTTGTATGGGTTGAAGCAATCTCCTCGTGCTTGGTATGAGAAAGCTGACACTCATTTGGTTAAACGAGGCTTTCATAACAGTCCAACAGAAAGCACATTGTATGTAAAGCGTGAGGATGATGTATTTCTCATTGTGGTTCTTTATGTTGATGATTTGCTGATCACTGGACCAAATGAGAGACATATTGCTGAATTTAAGGCTGATTTGAATGCTACTTTCAAGATGAAAGATTTGGGGCTGTTGCATCATTACTTGGGTATACAGTTTAAGCAGTGTGATGGTGGTATTGCCTTGTGTCAGAAAAGTTACATAGAGACATTGCTATGTAAGTTTGGACTTGAGGATTGCAAACCTATTGCCACTCCCATGGAAACAGGTTTGAAGTTGAGTCTACATGATGCTGGCGATCCTGCTGATGTCACTCTTTACCAAACTGCTGTTGGCTGCCTCATTTATGTATGCAACACGAGGCCAGATATTCAGTTTGCAGTCTCGCAGGTCAGCAGATTTATGCATAGCCCAGGGTCTAAGCATTGGCAGGCTGTCAAGAGGATTTTCCGCTACCTTAGTGGCACTTTACATCTTGGCTTGTTTTATCCCAAGGGGGGATCATTGCCGCCAGACTTACATGCTTTTTCAGACTCAGATTGGGCTGGTTGTTTTGACACGCGAGTGTCCACAAGTGGTTTTTGTTTCATGCTTGGCAGTTCATGTATATCATGGTTGAGCAAGAAGCAACCTACTGTGGCCACTTCGAGTTGTGAGGCTGAGTACAGGGCAGTCTTCACAGCTACGGTTGAGTGTGTATGGCTCAGACGCCTTATGGCTGACTTGGGTGTTGGACAGGACACTGCCAACACTATCTACACTGACAGTCAGAGCGCATTGGCAGTTGCGAGGAACCCAGTTTTTCATGCTCGCACAAAGCACATTGAGGTGCATTACCACTATGTCAGGGAGAGGCTCTCAGCAGGAGAGATCAGCTTGGCTTATGTGCCAACACAGGACAACCTTGCAGATCTTTTCACAAAGGCATTGTCTCGTGAGAAGCTTGAAGTTTCCGCAAAGCTTTGGGCTTACTCCCCTTTGTGGACTGATCCTGTCCTCAAGGCATGGCACTTCCCTTTACTCATGTGCCAGCTCTCGTTCACCGCATCACTCCAGGGGGGATTTGTTACCATATACATGTGGTAGTGATGTGTGTGAACACACTAGGACCGCCGGGGCATTTTTTCCCTCTTTAGGAGGTTTTTTCCCCCGTGCATTGTATATACGCCCATCACTCTAGGGCTATCTATCTTTCCATTGCACACTAAGTAATATACTCTCTATTGTGTGCCTTGAGCTTCCTTCGTCTTCTCCAAGCTGTGTGTGTTTCTCTGCAACCCTAATTCCAACACATAGCCATGGAAGCTTCGAACTTCAATCCATTGCCAATGTAGCCTTTGTGAATTTTGCTGGGAAGAAGTAGCACCACAACCTTTGGCTTTGATACCACTTGTGAGTGTGCAATGCATGCAAGAAGGAAAAGAGGAGACACTTTGTGTGGATGGATAATAGAGCGGCAAGCTCTATCTCCTTATTCTTTATATTGATAGCCGTTTTTTGTCTCTCTGTAATTTCCATAGTGAGCTACCTCACCCTATTAAAATCACTCAAACATTGTGGTTATCCTCACCCTGTCACTGTATATAGGCGTGTGTGAGTTAGGGAATTTTCCCAATATCTCCTAAAAACACCCCAGCTAGCTAGTCATTGCGCTAGTTGAGCCAAAAGAAAAAAATAAAAACATAAACTAAAATATATTATGGTCCATTTGTGTGTAAATATTTCATTGTGAATAGGGCTTAAATATAGGGATTTTTTAAATCAATTTTTGGTATTTTTGTAAATATTTATACCTAGGTGTGTGTTTTATTATACCCATGTATGCCTTCTTTCATCCTCTTGCACCAAAGTATATTTTTGTTACCAATGTTTACATCCTATCTCTCTCATACACACACACACACATGCTCTCTCTCTCTCTCTCTCTCTCTCTCTCTCTCTCTCTCTCTCTCTCTCACACACACACACACACACACACACACACACACACACACAGAGGATGAATTGCATGAACCATTTTCTATTTCTCATCACTCTCACTCACATATAAAAGCTTGCAAGCAACAACATCTCTCTCTCTCTCTCTCTCTCTCTCTCTCTCTCTCTCTCTCTCTCACACACACACACACACACACACACACACACACACATTATGTGCATGACATCCACAATAAATTGCTAGAATCCCATCACTAAATCATTGAGCTCACTGCACTTCATTAATGCAATGTAAATGTGGAAGGCCTTCGTGCAACGCTCCAGCACCTAAGCGAATGATGGTATGTTGATGTTGTCTTTGATACACACACACACACACACACACACACACACAGAGGAAATGGGTCCCTCTCTCTCTCTCTCTCTCTCTCTCTCTCTCTCTCTCTCTCTCTCTCTCTCTCACACACACACACACACACACACACACACACACATACATACAAAACACGAGCATGTGTGTACAACTGCCAAGCTTTGAGCACCAAGATCAAAGTTCATCCACGACATGGAAGGTCCGTAAAAGCTTGCAAAGCCTCGGGACTATTTGACACAGCTTTTTTAGGAGCGACCAACGGTCCACGATCTTAAGAAGATATGGTCCGTCCGTTCTTTTTCAAGAACCAAAAGATTCCAAAGGGGTTGAGCCTCTGCAATTTGAACCACCACCTACTACATCGGAGATTATGATCTCCCACTAAGCTATCATACGTCACTTGAAATGGAGGCAAGAATGTAAAATGATATAGCAAAAATGACGAGGAAGGGATCACATGGTGTTCACTTAGAGATCGCTTTTTTGGACGGTTGGGGTCACACAGCGATCAAACATGCTTTTATAATTTGGGGAGAGAGGGAGATAGAGATCAATGACATGCACGATTTAAAGTCACAACCTCAATTTTGCACCACATCCTTCAGTTTAACATAATGGACAAAACTCTTGCAAAAATAAACAATTGAGTGACCTTATTTTGCTTTCATTTCTATCACATTTTAAGGTGCAAATGACGTGACAGTGTACATGAACAAATAGTGTGCACCTTATTGTACTAAGCTACTTATATATTATTGTGTTAGGTGATAATGTAAAACATTACTATGCTTGTGCACAAAACATAGTTAGAGATGTAAGCAAGACATCTAGAGAGTAACATAGATGGGAGGGTCAATTACACTCTTAATATTAAAAGAAATCCAACTCATCTCTTTGAAACTGGAAGATTTCTTGGTACATT
This sequence comes from Adiantum capillus-veneris, assembly GCF_014529385.1. Lineage (NCBI taxonomy): Eukaryota > Viridiplantae > Streptophyta > Polypodiopsida > Polypodiales > Pteridaceae > Adiantum > Adiantum capillus-veneris. Next base: position 145,783,720 of record NC_140934.1, read on the forward strand.
GGAAAGTATGAGCCCTAATCTTTTCATAACTCTACTCTTAGATATGAAACATTTTTAATACTACACAGTGTAGTAGTTATGACCCTTCATCTTTAAAAGCTTGCTAGCTTACCCAATTTGTACTTCTCGACTTGGTAGCACTTTTGTCAACCCTGAGTAGTTATGATGTGCACTACTACCATGTCCTGCTCATAAGAAAGATGCAAGGTTCGAAGCAAGTAAGAGAGTGGAGCAGAGACATTGAATCCAATTGTGTTCCTATCATTGAAACCAATTCTAGAACCCATTCCATTTTAAAAAAGAAGTTTTATTATTACATTGACTTCTCTTAGCTTTCATCTCTTCACACCACTCTAACTTATCTAATCTCTAAAAATCAATCTTGGTAGCATTGCTAGATCGAGGTAGACCAAAAGGTGGAATCTCTCTCTCTCTCTCTCTCTCTCTCTCTCTCTATATATATATATATATATATATATATATATATATATATACATATAGGCAGAAGCACAAGATGAACTAGAAAGCATAGTTTAGGTAGAAGTTTAAAGACGATGATCAGTTAACGCAGAGACAGTATGAGAGTTACAAAAAGCAGCAGTATATTGATACTCAAGAAATTACAAAAGCCTCAGGTGTGGTGGTAAAGGACTCCCTTGTGAAATAGCAAGGCCTCGCTTATATAGGCGATTGAGCACTTGCGTGAAAGATACAACAGCATCTAGTAAGTGCGTCTCAAAGTGTGATTGAGACATAAAGGGATGAGTGTTCGGAAAAGTAGAGAGTCTTTATTCGTTTTGCTAGTCTCAGTGCTTATGTCACTTTTTATTCCTTTGTGTGGTGTCATGCTGAATGTCATCTTTAAGTACTTTATCCCCTTTGACTCTTAACAAAAGGTCGGCAATATTATTTTTAATTCCAGGGACATATTCATAAGTGTCGAAATGACTTAACTTATAATCCCAGCGATAGATCCTGGCATTGCCTACTTTTCCTGCATTTTTCTCTTTAAGAAATTTATCGAAGTGCTTTAAGTCACTTCTGAGGAGGAAAGCATGGCCGATGAGAAATAGCCGAAAGGCTAAGACAGTATTCACGCCAGCAAGTAGTTCCTTCTGTATAGAGTGATACCTTGTTTCTGTATCACTGAATCTGCCCGATGCCCATCGGCAAATGATAGGATCTTCATTTTTGACCTCACAAAGTATCCCTCCCCAAGCTTCTTCAGAAGCATCTGAATAAACAACCAGAGGTTTATCTGTAGGGATCTTTAGTGGGGGCAGATTTAAACAAACTTGTTTAATTGTCCGGACTGCAAGGGTTAGCCTGTCATGCTAGAAAAAATTCTTGCTTCTATCCAACTCTTTAAAAATTAATAAATCTTTTGCAAGTTGAGGGTATTGAGGGGCAATCCACTATAAACAACCCACAAAAGATTGTAATTCTTTTCGAAAAGACTCTCTACTTTTCCGAGCACTCACCCCTTTATGTCTCAATCACACTTTGAGACGCACTTACTAGATGCTGTTGTATCTTTCACGCAAGTGCTCAATCGCCTATATAAGCGAGGCCTTGCTACTTCACAAGGGAGTCCTTTACCACCACACCTGAGGCTTTTGTAATTTCTTGAGTATCAATATACTGCTGCTTTCTGTAACTCTCATACTGTCTCTGCGTTAACTGATCATCGTCTTTAAACTTCTGCCTAAACTATGCTGTCTGCTTCATCTTGTGCTTCCGCCTAAACTGGTATCGGAGCCAAAACTTGTTATTGTTGTTGATTAACCGTGAGAGGCACTGAGAGAAATCCTGAGTGCTCGTGAGGACTCCCTACATCTTTGGTGAGAGCATACTTGTTACCATATACATGTGGTAGTGATGTGTGTGAACACACTAGGACCGTCGGGGCATTTTTTCCCTCTTTAGGAGGCTTTTCCCCCCGACCATTGTATATACGTCCATCAATCTAGGGCTATCTATCTTTCCATCGTACACTAAGTAAAACACTCTCTATTGTGTGTCTTGAGCTTCCTTCATCTTCTCCAAGCTGTGTGCGTTTCTGTGCAACCCTAATTCCAACAATTGGTATTAGAGCAGGTTGCGTCCTCACGGGCTTAGTTGCCAGCTGCTCCAGTACACGCCTGCTCACTTTCTCCGATTTCAGTGAGCTTTGGCGAGCCTTTGAAGGTCGACAAATACTTTGATTTGGGCTCATTTCGGCCTCCGTTTCCACTATAGGCAGGTCTGCACAGGCAATTTCGCATTTTGTGCAGAATTTATGTCAATGCCGTTTTCTGCATAACAGGTGCCTTATAGTCTTCTACAGTTTGTGCTATATAGCACGTGTTGTTCCTGCTCCGTTTCTCCTTTTTTCAAGCAGTTTTCACATCAGGTGCAGCATTTACCATGGCTGACAACAACAACACAGATGTGTTCAAGATATTTGCTGCTAAGTACAGGTTGGATGGGGACAACTACCCTATGTGGGCTTATATAATGAAACATGTTCTTGTGTCCAAGGGCATCTGGAACATTGTGCAGGGCATTGATGTACGTCCTCATTCGATGTTGAGGATGTTGCAGGTCTTGCTGCAAGGATTGCTGCTGTTAGAGTTGTTTTGCCTACGGCAGAACAAGCTTGTTGGGATGTAAAGTATGTGCAGGCTCATGCATTGATTGCGTTGTCTGTGAAGCGCACCATTGTTCCTCACATCCGTTCAGCAAAATCTGCAAAACAGGCTTGGGATATTTTGGCTGGTCTTTATGCAAGTCGCAATGAGGCTAAAATTGCTTTGCTGCGTAAAGACCTGCAGTCAAAGATTATGCATGAGGAAGATGACATGGACACTTTCCTTGCTAGTGTCAAGGATATCAATGAGTAGCTTATTTCTGCAGGTGAAGTCATTTCAGATAGTTCCCTTGTGCAGACTGTTCTTGATGCCTTACCAGATTCTTACCAGACTTTTGCTAGTACTTGGAGACTTATGACCCAAGGAAATCCAGAAGTTGTCAAGTTTGATGCATTATGCACATTGCTATTGCAAGAGTCGCTTTCCAGAAAAAACAGGACTAGACAGCGTGTAGTTGAACAGGCTTTTATTGCTTCTCAAAGAAAGGGTGGTAATAGCAATGCAACCACTTCTTATGGTTCTGCTGCAAGTGGCAAAACTTCTGTTCCCAATGCTTTTGCTGGTAGCACTTTGTCTGGCAATTCTGTTGATAAGGGCAAAAAGAAGATGTGTTTCCATTATTGCAAGGCTAATGATCACTTGATCAAGTCGTGTCCTAAGTTGAAGGCCAAAGAGGCTAAGAAGAAAGAGAGTGGTTCCACTGCAAATGCTGGTTCCACTACAAATGCAGCCATTGTTGAGTCTTCTGTGAAAGGAGACTGTGACGTTGATGTTGATGCAGAATGGGCTTTTAGTGCAGAGTGCACTTACAATCCTGTTGTCCATGATGCATGCTTGTCAGTTGCTGCAAATTCACATGTGTGGTATTTCGACAGTGGTGCTACAAAGCACATTACCTCACATCGTGAATTGTTTACCTCTCTCAAGTCTGTCCCTCATGGGAATTCAATCTCTTGTGCTAACAATGCCTCTTATCCAGTTCAGGGAGTTGGAAAGATTGTGCTTACTGCTGCTAATGGCAGTTCTTTCACACTTGTTGATGCACTTTATGTACCTGGGATCAAGAAGAATCTCTTGTCTCTATCCACACTTGCTTGATGATGCTGGCTACGTCACCACTTTTGGACAGAACATGTGGAAGATATCCAAGGGTTCTATGACAGTAGCACATGGAGTAAAGTCTGGAGGACTTTACATGATTTATGTATCAAATGTCTCTAAAAATGTAATCAATGTAACCGAGCAGCCGAACGTTTCTTTGTGGCATAGCCGGTTAGGACATATGTCTAAGAAGGGAATGGAAATCTTGTCTCGTTCTGGTTATTTGCCTGACTTGTCATTTAATGATTTTGAATTCTGTGAACATTGTCTGTATGGTAAGCAAACACAGCAGCCACATAAGCATAGAAGCGGTAGAAGAGATACACAGTTGGCACTTGTTCATAGTGATTTGTGTGGACCTATGCCTAACCTATCTCTAGGGGGAGCTTCTTACTTTATGACATTTATAGATGATTACTCGAGGAAAGTATGGGTTTACTTTCTCAAGCACAAGGATGAAGCGTTTAGTGTTTTCAAAACGTTTGTGACACTTGTGGAGAATCAGAGTGGCAAGAAGCTTAAATGCTTATGCACTGACAATGGTGGAGAGTATGTTTCAAAGGCCTTTCAGGACTTTTGTGAGTCAAAAGGTATAAAACGTGAACTTACCGCTCCTTACAATCCTCCTCAAAATGGTGTTGCTGAGAGGATGAATAGGACCATGCAAGCGAAGGTCAGAAGTATGTTGTCTAATGCACAACTGCCAAATGGGTTTTGGGCTGAAGCTATATCAACAGCTGTTCATCTTAAAAATAGATCTCCTAGCAAGGTTTTGCAGAAGGATTCAGTGGCAGAGATGGTATTGTCAGGCAAAATGCCCTCATACAAGCATCTTAGAGTCTTTGGCTGTGAGGCATATACTCATGTTCCAAAGGAATTTAGGAACAAACTTGAGCCAAAGAGTAGAAAGTGCATCTTTCTAGGCTATGGTAATTCTGGTGAGATGGGGTACAGACTTTGGGATCCCGAATCCAGAAAGGTTATCCTCAGCAATGATGTTCACTTTAATGAAGCCAAATATCATTCTAAACCAGAGAGGGTTGAGGGGATTAGAAGAGTTGTCTTCCAAGAAGATGGACCTGCACGTGCAAGACAAAATGTCAGGCCTCAAGAGGAGCAAGGACAGGATAGAGTGGAACCACAGGTTGTGGCTGAGCCTGAGCCACCTATTGTGCGTAGATCTGGACATATCAGGTGACCTCCTGATAGGTTTGTTCCATCTATGAACTATGTCATGTTGACTGATTGCAATGAGCCTTCATGTTACAAGGAAGCAATGCAAATGAAGGACTCCAGGAATTGGCAATTCGCCATGCAGTCAGAGATGACAGCTCTGCATAAAAACCAGACATGGAAGCTAGTTAAATTACCACAGGGCAAAAAGGCTCTACCTTGTAAATGGGTTTACAGGTATAAGATCACCGCTCATGATAGTCTGCCAAAGTACAAAGCAAGGCTTGTTGCCAAGGGCTTTAAGCAAGAACAAGGCATTGACTTTGATGAAGTCTTCTCTCCGGTGGTCAAGATGACTACATTGAGATGCTTTCTTGCATTGGTTGCCATATTAGATTTTGTGTTGCACCAAATGGATGTCAAGACAATGTTCTTGCATGGTGATTTAGATGTGGAAATTTACATGCAGCAGCCAGAAGTGTTTGTTGAGAAAGGCAAGGAAGATTTGGTATGCCAGTTGTTAAAGAGTCTTTATGGCTTAAAACAATCACCGAGGGCATGGTACCATAAGTTCCACAAGTTTATGCTTTCTCAAGGCTACAAACGTAGTGAGTTTGATCACTGTCTATATACAAAGAAGGCTAAGGATGGCAGTTGGTTGATCCTTATTTTGTATGTGGATGACATGTTGATTGCTGGCAAGCACTTGGAAGAAATTTCAGCTTTGAAGTCAAAGATGGAAAAATCGTTTGACATGAAAGACATGGGTGAGGCAAGTCATATACTTGGTATGCGCATTGAGAGAGACAGATCAAAGAAGTTGATTTGGTTATCTCAAGCAGAGTATATTGACAAGGTTTTGCAACGTTTCAATATGGAAAAGGGAAAGGCATTGAGTGTTCCATTGCCACCATATGTGAAACTTAGCAAACAAGATTGTCCTGTGTCTGAGGAACAACAGGCTGAAATGGATAAGATTCCATATGCGTCTGCAGTGGGTAGTTTGATGTATGCAATGATTGCTACTCGCCCAGACATTGCATTTGCAGTGGGAGTAGTAAGTCGATACATGTCAAACCCAGGCAAGAAACATTGGGAGGCAGTGAAAGGAATATTGAGATACCTGAAAGCTAGTATGCGTATATGCTATGGGAGTCAGGAGCTAAGTGTAAAGGGTTTTACAGACTCGGATTATGCAGGTGACTTAGACAACCGAAGGTCTACGTCAGGGTATGTCTTTACCTTGGTTGGTAGAGCAATATCATGGCGTTCTAGATTACAAGATTGTGTTACTCAGTCTACTACAGAGGCTGAATATGTTGCAACATCAGAGGCATGCAAAGAATCAATTTGGCTTAATCGACTAGTAACAGATTTGGGAATCAAAGAAGAGATGCCTGTGTTATATTGTGATAGTCAAAGTGCTATACAATTGGCTCACAACCCAGTTTATCACTCAAAGACAAAGCATGTGGATGTGAAGTATCATTTCATCAGGGAAATGCTCGAGGATAAGCAACTTTAGCTTGTCAAAGTTCACACCACAGAAAATCATGCTGATCTACTTACAAAAGGACTTCCCTCAGAGAGCTTTGCGCATTTTCGCAAGCAGTTAGGTGTAGGGTAGTACATCACTTCTCTACATCTCTTGTATATTAGCTTGTATAGTAGCTTCTCTCACACTTAAAGTACCACATTGGACTTTAAGTGGGAGGTTGTTGGGGTATAAAGCCCAATGTGGTCGCCCAGGTAAGTGGGCGGGCCGCCAGGTATGTACACATATTCTTTTGTTAAAACCTAATAAGAACTCACTATGCTCTACACATTGCAGTAGAGCGAGTTCACCATATCGTCGTGCTCTTCTTCTCGCACTCTCTCTCGCGTCGCACTTTCGCTCGTACTCCTTCACTGATGAGGAAGTGCAAAAGTGCTGCTAGGGCTTTGGAATGGGGAGAAGTAACGAGAAACTTTAAGAAGTCCATATTGCATTGGTCCCCTTGGCTCTCTAAAATATTGGGGCTACCGCAAAGCCCTTACTGGATAGAAATGGCCAGGAAGGTGAATAATAAGGGACTCGTTTGACTAGAGAAATCCTGGGATGACAACAGGAAGTGCTGGAAAACTGCTGACTATTTAGCCATCCGATTTCAGCTGGATGGCTTTGAGATCTTACTAGTCTATAGGGTGATTAAAGAGCTTGATAAGGTGGTGATTCCGATTTGTGAATCCAACTTTGAATGGGATGGTTGGAGATGGCCCAGGAGTAGCCTCTTTTGGAAACCACACTCTAAAGGCATTTACCATGCATTAATGCACAAGGCTAATTGGTGTAGCCCCCTCAACAAATTATGGAAGAGGCACTGGATGGAAAAACGGTGGGAGGGAGTCATGGAGAACATCTAGAAGCCAAGATGGCCTCAGTATATGAAGATATTTCTGTGGAAAGTGATGTGGGGTGCTCTGTCGACGGGCGTAAAGATATATGAAAGAGGCATCGGGTTCGATCGTTGCTCGGGGTGCAGAATTGCCAGTGAAGACCTAGCCCACCTTTTCATGGGATGCCAGGCAATCAGGGGCATGGTTGGGAAAATATGCAAGTGCATTCAAAGGACATGGAAAATTAAGTTCTTCAAGAATGATCTGTTCTTTGGTAGTAACAGGATGGGAAGTCCTGCTCTTCTCGTCTGCTCTCAAATAATCAGGTACTACTTCTTGCACCATATTTGGCAAGCAAGGAACCGCCGCTTGTTTGAGGGGGATCTAGCTGTGGCAAGCTTTTGTGAAATCATGCAAGAGAGTAGAGTGATGATCCACATGATTGGAGGCAAACAAACCTTAGAAGACTAGTCTAGAACAATACATAACATCTTGTAATAAGGAAAGCCGGTGAGTAGGAGTGGTTTCTCTACCAAGCAGATAACTTGTAATCCTTTGACCCTCAAGGCTCGATGTGAGCTCGAGGATTGGTGTATATTTCTGTTCTTAATACTATCCACTCACAATTGTGAGTTTTGCCAAAAAAAAAAAAAAAGACAGATTATCTTTGAATACAAGAAGCTAAAACTAGAATTTGAGTTGGTTATGTAGGCTTTGGAGATGAATTGCTTCATTGTTTTTAGACATAATGTGTCATGTATGCTTATATACATATAACATACTTATGTATGTATGTACACACACACACACACACACACACACACACACACACACACACACACACACATATACAAAGAGAGAGCTTTACATCTTTAAAAAAACTATAATTTCAACAAAACATCTATTCATAGAGTCTTGAACTCAAGCACACATTGTGTGTGTGTGTGTGTGTGTGTGTGAGAGAGAGAGAGAGAGAGAGAGAGAGAGAGAGACTTATGTGTATCATTTCTACATCATTCCAATTTTTATTAGATGCTTCAAATCTTTGAAATAATTTGAGGTTTTTTCTATGATGTTAGAATATTCTATAACTTCTTTATTGATGTCGATGGTGGCATCTCCTTTATTGGTCTTAAAGTTTCCATAAAGAAGATGCTTCCCTACTATGGATATAATGGTGACAACTAACAAATTGAGTCCATGAAGTTTCTAGGAGAGAAAGAAATGCAGGGCGTGATCCATGGTAAAATGTAAGAAAATAAAGTTGACGTGATCAAAAGTTGAACACTAAAGTAGGGTATGGTATTCATGCTCTCAAAGTTTGAAAGGATATAATGTGCATACAGAAAGACTCTCTCCTACATTGCCTCAATGTTAGGTCTCACATGTAAGGGAGCAGGAGATAAGGAGCTAAGCCAAATAGTTGGTATGATATAGATTGTGCATAAGGGAATAGTCTCAAGCATGTAAATAGTTGAATACAATATGCTCTCACAAAGAGGAACATGATTTTGTAATTCAAGGAGAGAGGGAGAGAAAGATCAATGGAATGCATGATTTTAGGTCATTGATTTCATTTTGCACCACATCCTTCAATTTAACATAATGGCCAAAACACTTACAAAAATAAACAACTAAGCAACCTTATTTTACTTTCAATTCTATCACATCTAAAGATACAAATGACGTGAAAGTGTAAATGAACAAATAGTGTGAACCTTATTGTATTTAGCTACATATGCATTACTGTGATTAGGTGATGATTTAAACCATTACTATGCTTGTGCAAAAAACATAGATAGAGATGCAAGCGAGTAATCTAGAAACATAGATGGAAGGGTCAATCACAATCTTAAAAAGCCAACTCATCTCTTTGAAACTTGAAACTTTCTTGGTACATTGAAAACTCTGAACCCTAATCTTTTCTTACACAATGTAACAGCCATTGGTACTCATCTTTAATAACTTTATAGCTTACCCAGTTTGTACTCCTTGACTTGGTAGCGCTTTTGTCAACCCTAGGTAGACCAAAGAAAAGACATCCTTCTTATTATATAGAAAGTTATGATGTGCAATACTACCATGTCTTGCTCATAAGAAAGACACAAGGATAGAAGCAAGTAAGAGAGTGGAGTAGAGACATTGAATCCAATTGTGTTCCTATCATTGAAACCAAATCTAAAACCCACTCCATTTTCAAAAAAAGTTATTCACATTGACTTCTTTTAGTATTCATATTTTCACACCATGCTAACTTATCTAATCTCTATCATCAAGTTTGGTAGCATTGATAGATTGAGATACACCAAAAGGAGGACTCTCTCTCTCTCTCTCTCTCTCTCTCTCTCTCTCTCTCTCTCTCTCTACACATATGTATATGTGTGTGTGTGTGTGTGTGTGTGTGTGTGTGTGTGTGTGTGTGTATATATATATATATATATATATATATATACCCACCCCAATAGAAGGAGAGCACTCCTAAGTTTGTTGAACAAAGGCTAGCACCTCTTGAAAGATAATGTTTATAAGAACCTTCCAAGCTTGGTTAAAAAGTATGCTTTGCATCGTCTTACATATAGACGAAAAGGAGGACTCTCTCTCTCTCTCTCTCTCTCTCTCTCTCTCTCTCTCTCTCTCTCTCTACCGACCCCAATAGAAGGAGAGCATTCGTAAGTTTGTTGAACAAAGGCTAGCACCTTATGAAAGATAATGCTTATGAGAAGCTCCCAAGCTTGGTTTTAAAGAACGCTTTGAGCATCTTACATATATTCATGTTTGTTAAAATCTATCAAGAGGTTGTGTCATGCATCATTTTTAGAAATACAATAGAATATACATGTAGAAAGAGAGTATTGATAGTGTTCTAATTGGAGCATAAGATAGCCCTATGAGAATACATGACATGTTTCCTTGACCGCAGCAACGCACGGGTCTCATACTATTTAATCATAAATAGCAATCAATAGCTTAAAGTTTGTAAATCTACCCTTCACATTAAGGGCTAAGTAAAAAATTTCTTTTAAACACTACCCCCCTCTCTCTCTCTCTCATTATTATTATGAGTTTTAACCTTTTGAAATTAGATTTTTAACTCTCATGACCCCCAATAGTCACTTTTTTGCCTTTTCAAGGTCCATGTGGAGACTTCACCTTGTTTCTTAAAGATTCTCTCTGAGTCTATCAATTTTACCGAACTCTTATATCTACTCCCTCCTTTAATAATAGGCAAGAGTGTAGCTTGGGCAGATCCTTTTCACAAGTTGCATTTTAAGTGAGAAGATCTCAGCTAAAGAAGCACGTAGAAGAGTCCTAGATAGGTTCCATGTTGAATTTTTCATTTAATAAGTTTCTTGGACCACAAAATCCTATTTATGACAAATCTTTAATTATGCATCAATGGATATGACATGATTGAGCATCAGAAAAGAAGGCTTGAAATTTACAACAAGGGCGTAAAATCCTAAATAACATTAGCAATTAGATCATAGAAATGTTTGTATTTCAAGATTGCTATATTTTACTTTGTTGGAGGTAAAGGATGCATATGGCTCATATCAATCGCATGGTCAACAACTTTTACTCCATCCACAACAGGTACTTTGGTGCAACAGGATGCCTTCATTGTACAGTCAGTGTGTTGTAAGTACTTTGCCTCATCTCTATACCTTGAGTAATACGCATACAATGACAGTTGTAGGATGCCAAATATTGAGCCAATAGAGTTTGAGGCCTGAAAATATTTGCCAAATATACAAGTTTACTACAACAAAAATCATCTTCCTTGCACATATGTATTTAAAAATAAAATTGCTCTCATTGCCTTCTAAAAGTGTGGACTTTCATTGAAATTCTATTTACTTTTCTATTAAGAAAAACTCTTTTATAATTTTTTTCTCGCATTAAAGTTACAAAATTTTCCTGAGAAAGAGCTTAGCTATTCCAGATGTCCTTTTAATGAAACAATGGCTCTACAAAGTGGTTCAAAATTTCTGCCTTTTGCAAACTAAATCAGTAAGTATATTCATTTTCCACTATTCCATGTCCTTTTCATGCAATAATGATTCTAGAAAGCGTTTCAAAACTTTTGGCCTTTTTGCAAGCTAAAATTAGTAAAAGCATATCCATATTCCACTAATAATACTTTTAGTTTTATGTTGTTTTTTGTACTTTTCAAAGATTTGACGGTTTAATGTGGAATATTTATGATGCTAAAACAATGTTAAAGGTAACAATTTCATAATTAGAGGTTCCTTTTGTGCCACGTTCTGTCGTTTAAGATAGTACAGTTTCTACAAAAAGCAAGCCAACTATGTCAATGTTCCATAAAATGAAGCTTCAACATGTCATTCAATTGAAGCTCTTGTGAGTCTCTGGTGGTACCTAACCAAGGTGATGGTGGTTTTTGATATTCCGAGGGTGGCTCCCTTGCCATCTAATTTAAATTGTTGTAAGTGGTATAATCATTTTGGTCGTTTGTTTTGGGGTGGTTCCTCTATCAGCCAGTGTATTTGATGATTTGTTATGTCTCTGTGATGCCGTGGCTCACTCTAAGCATGGCTACTGTTGTAATTCTTTTGTATCTCTGCTAATACATCTACTACTCATGTATGTGAGTACTGCAAACAAGAAATGAAGCTTCAACATAGAATATTAATACTTCTTGCATTGTTAGGTACTCACCACAAGGAAGGGGTCCCTTATTACCAATGCATATGCTAGCCAAACTCCTGCTGAGATTGAAAGAAAGAAGCACAACCAGAATGGCATGTACTCTACACTCTTTGTTTTGATCACAAGTCTCTAGAATCACACACAAAAAGAAAAAACTTATCAAGATTAAGAAATAGAAAAAGATCCTTAAAACTGTGTGAAAAGGTTCTAGATCTAATCTACTAACATAATATGGTGGAAGGGGGAGCCCTTTATACGTGTCGCAATCTGCAACCTGAAGGCTAAAGTCCAAAACTAAAAAAAAAGCCCCTTTGCACGTGATAAAGAGGGAGAGACGGGGGGGGGGGGGGGGGGGGGGGGGGAGAGGCCGCCGAAGGGGGTCGGCCATACTAGTGACTTCTAATTTCAAAGCCATATGGGTATTTATTTTACAACATGCTGTGTCTACCTAATCTCATATTAAAGATATCATTAACAATTGGCACCCTATCAAACCATATACCTCATTTATGGTACTTTTTGACATGAAATTGCACTTCAAGGCGTTAAGGATCCACATACAAGCTACTCTACATTGTCACTATTTACAAAACTAAGCATCTATTAGCTAATTAAACCGAATCTCACCATATCCGCGCTGCCCTCGCCAAGGAAAAGAGCTAAAATAGCCCATCCATGTCCTCTGTGTTCCTGCGCGTGCTCCGCAGCTCCATCCCGAATAAGGACAGACCCCCCCCCCCCTTTCAACCCCCCGCCTGCTTCTGAACACCATGTCCTCCAGCTCTGCGCATCCGCTTCAGTCCCGTCCAACGCAGAGCAAGACCATTTCCTGCACAAGAGCTTGGGCTTTTCACCATCGTAATGCGGAGCGCATAGACCTCCGTCCCTTGCCGAACTTGCACACTGCACCCCTCTTCGTGGAGACGATAGAGGACCAGCCCAAAAAATCCCTGCTGCCTCGCCTTCGCTGTCGACATGGCAAAAATATAATCCCCCCTCTCTCTCTACACATGTCCTCCCTCCCTCTTTTCTCCTCAAAGATATGAAGAGCATCTCATGAGATTCTCCCACTTGCAAAATTGGGCCCGCCTATACGTATTCGCACGCAAACACTTGAAACTTTTGTTGGTATCTACTTTTAGACCCATTTAGACAAATGGCAAAAAATAACAAGCTTAGGCATGGTCAAATTTTTGTTGTTAGCTAAAATTAACATAGTGGAAAGAGCTAGCATTTTAAATGTGAAAGAGTCCTTTTATCATGTGGCATTAAAAATGGCACGGCTCGCCTTCTTCTCTCCTCTAGCAAGAAACAATTAAAAACAATGGTTTGCTGAACATACTCTTTCCATTTGGAGAGAGTATCGATAGCCAACAAAAAACAATGGTTTGCTCCAGCTCTTTCCATGCAGTATTCACAAGAAGTTTTGGACAAATTCTCACAATATTTCCCACATTGTGACTTACCTCAACATCATGAGCTTCTATGAGGGAGGCGTCGCATACCTAGCTAGGTATGAGGTGCCTCTCGAGCAGAAGCTCATGATGTTATGCATTGTATGAAAAACACTGAGAAAGACCCCGTTTTCCTACTCACTCAAAAGGGGGGTGAGTTGATATGTTATACTAACAAAATTACAACATACAAACCATTCAATGTACTACCGAAAACAATTTTAAGACGATATTCATCTTTTGAAAAGTGATTCATGCATGTTTGATCGTATGTACAAGTCTTATTCTTATGGGAAAATTACCAAAATACCCCTCTAATTTGTAGAAATTCCCAAAATACCCCTCAAATTTCAAAAATTCCCAAAAATACCCTTGTATCTATTTTGGTTGGATTATTCAAGCTTAACAGTTCTTTATTCTTTTTTGACAATCAAGATCCGTTTTTGAGTGCTTAGCATGTAATTTGTCACAAATCACCTCGCAGAAAAGGGCAATTATATATAAAATTTGAGGGGAATTTTGGGAAATTATGACAAAATATCAGGGGTATTTTGGGAATTTCCACAAATTAGAAGGGTATTTTGGTAATTTGTGGATTCCCAAATCAATCTCATGTATGGTTGCTTTTACTTTTACTCTAGCTTGATATCTTCTACGTGCATTGATAGGCATTGCTTCCCTCCAATATGTTAAAAGAATCTTACCAATACGCTAAGAGGTGAAGCATAGTTGCAAGCTGAGTTTGCAGCACAAAAAACACCCACCACAAGAACACGCGTATTGGCATGGGAAAACCTTAATGTTGAAAATGAAACGGTTCCAAAAAAGAAGCCCACCAATAGAAGCAATCGCGCAGCACTCACCTGTGCCATCCAGATCAATTCCACGGCTTCCACTATTAGAAAATCCTTTATATCACATGCGTTTAAGCAGATTAGCTATCTCTTGATGCATGGTTTGAAATTTTTCCTAGCATAAAGTATTCTTAGCCCCTATCCAACAACTTTTCAAGTTCATAAAATAAGATCTTTTTAGTACATGTTTCAAATTCAACAGTTACAATAAAAATTAAATACACTTCAAAAGGATTTCCTTTCTACTTTTTAGGAAACCAAAGTTAATTCTTTTGCAATTCACACAATATAGGTAAAGAGACAGAGACTTGGACGTGCCTAGAATGTCATAAATTGAGGCAGAGACCAATGTTCTAGAATAGTAATTGGTGAGCTGTGCCAAGTGGCCCGGTCCAACCCTGATATTTTGTCAAAATTTACAAGATACTAAGACCACAATCAAGCATGGATGGAGAGCATGTTTAGCATCATGCGAGCATCTAGGTAGATGCCATCTGACAACTAGAATCAAATAAGGCCATACAAGAAGACCGGATCCGTTGTTATTATCAGTGACAAATTATCGAAACAAGTTATCATCTTTATTTTCAATGGACATGGGTAGACTGTTTTGAATTGACATATTTATCTAGAAGACTATACTTTGATCTGACAGAATCTTATATAACAAAATTAAATTCAAACCCTGTAAACTTTCCAAGTTATCAAGCCTCTACTAAGGAGTCTCAGTGTGTAAGCAAAAAGCAATGCTGTTTCTGGCATCTTACTAAGTGGGCTCTCAAGAAAAGTAGTATGGTTTTCACAAGCATTTAGCTTACAAGGTTTTTATTATATTCCTACCCAAACTTGAGTTGTCAAGGTCTCATCTCTACCCAACTAGAGAGGTGGTTCTCACATTTCAAGTATTGGCTCACAAAATCATTGATGGTTCAATGTGATATCTTGAAAAGTTCAACTTGTTTGCAAAATATTACCCTTTGGGATTTGGAGGCAAAAAGAAGATAGACACATATGTAAGCAACTCCAAAGAAGATCCCCAGGGCACTAATAGAGACCAATAAAGTTTCATCGATCTTTAAAAGGCCGTAATACAACCAAAGTGAGTTGCTTAAAAGGGTTGTTAAGTAAGGGACTACTGAGAATGATTCAGTGGACCTCATCTTTATGATCCGCCAAAATGTGGGCCTGCAAATTTACCATTACAAAACAAATCAAAATTTTGTGACTTACATTCAATCAATTAGGTTAACAAAACAACACATATTTAGACATTTAGCTTGTTATCATATCTGTTTTAGGCATATCCTCCAGGTGTTGCTGGAAACAAGGCTTTATGGGCAAATGAAATCAATTTTACAAGCAGCAAGTGCCCTCTTGGAGCTCATGTTCCACCTTTGTTATCAAGATTAGGAAGCAATATATTCTGCTAGTCATAATACCTCGATATGATGTCCCCACTCAGAAGGTTGAAGGATTTTCTTTGAAGATCTTTAGCCTAATATAGTTTAGTGTCAACATTTATAGAGCAAAGATAACTAAAATTATATTGAAAAACTAAAGAAAACCTGTACTATTTTGATTTACCCTTATGTGTTCTACCTACTTGAACTCGTAGTTAACCTTCTACTTGTTCTGTATTCATTGTATCATGCGAGCAAGAATGCTCGTGCTACTACAATAAAACCTTCTACTTGTTCTCTATTCACTTTTTTTCCCCTTGTTGTGGGTGCGTACATGTGCGTGTGTGTGTGCGCGCTTTTTCTTGTGTGTGTTGGGGGGGGGGGGCTTAATTAATGATAATGCTGATTTTGATTCAATTTTGACATGCCATGCCTTTTAGATTAAGGAAGTTGTGATTACATCTCACTAATTGTAATATGTCAAGATTAGCCTTTTGTGCGGTATATGGAGGGGGTAATGGATATAGGGAGATCTACTTTAATACATCCTTGGCCATCATATGTGTAGTGCTCATTCATATGAGTATCTTTTTGTAACACAATGCAATTTCCTTTGCGCGGTGATACAATCGACGTCCGTGAGTGCTACTAGGGTCACTTGGAAACATTCAAATCCATGACGAGGTCACGGAGGATGAATGCTCAATTAACCAAGCTAGCTCCTTTGGACATTCATATGAGTATCTTTAAAAGTTCTTTTCTTGATTTTTCCTCTTGCTAGCAATTGAGCTCCCCTCAAAGCCACACAAACACTTCAACAATGCACTCCTACCTTCTGGGCAAAAGGATGAGGAGTACAAGAATATCCTTTTGCAAATATAAGTTTGAATATGTACTTTTGTCTAATCTTATACCAGAAAAGAAAATTTGAATAGATGCTCTCTTTCTTGCCTTGGACATTTGGGAAGTCCAAGCTTTAATATAATGGACTTGAACCTTCACCACAGGGGCTAGATGAAGACCTTAAAAGAAATACTACATGTGTCTTTATCGTATTTGAGTAAGGTGGCTCTAAAGTCTATGTGTGGTGTGTGTGTGTGTGTGTGTGTGAGAGAGAGAGAGAGAGAGAGAGAGAGAGAGAGAGAGAGAGAGAGAGAGAGAGAGAGAGAGAGAGAGAGATCTTACAAGGGAGATGCGAAAACAAGGACTTGAATCACGTTTCCTGCAATGCCCAAAATCAAACCCAACATCTCCATTGTGTGTACGTGGGTATTGAGCTATAATCAACACATTTGAAAACAATATACAATCATCTGTGGAGATTCCAACTCTTCCTTTCTTCTCTCAGATATGTGGAGAGTATCGCCCCTCCTTAGACACAAAACAAAAAGTGGGTAAGTGAAGCAAAGCCGCTCCCATTAATTAGAAAATACTAAGCTCCTCTCTCTCTCTCTCTCTCTCTCTCTCTCTCTCTCTCTCTCTCTCGCACACACACACACACACACACAAGTTTTCAAAGCAAGAGTTACCCAATGAGGGAAGGGAGCTAGAAGCTGAAACGAGGACAATGTGGAGTGCAAACATGCCTTAAATAGAAGTTGTGGAGACTAGACAATGTAGATTTCACGTGGGGGTGGTGGTGGTGATGAGAAAGACATCAAAAGGAACTCCCATAGAAGTGGACAGAGCGTTTCCGCTAACGTCCTCCACTCCAAATACACTTGATAAGTTGATTAAGAGGATATGGGAGGAGGAAAAGGAGCTCTCTCCTTGTGTAAAAGTAGGGCTACCGTTACATTCCCCAAACTTATGGATATCAAAAGATATGGCATTAAGCACAATCTGTATTTTGAGGTGATAGAATATGTGGAGTGCGAGTTAAAGTGGGAACCATAGCAACGGCTTTCCATTTTAAACCAGAAAGTCGTCTGCTGTTGCAAAATAGCGGGTCGAGGATGGACATGGCCAAGAGTTCGCAGGTCGTGAGAGCGGGAGTGAGGATGGACATGTCCAGGGCCTCGCACGGTTTGTTCCTTCTGTGCACGACGGCACTGTCGTCTAAATTATAGCAGCCCTTCGTTCCCTCGCAGCAGACAAGTAAGACCAATCTAGCTCTTATGCCACGCCCTCCTTGTATTTGCACAATATTTCTGCCTTGTCACAGGCGATTATTATTCGAGTTTGCACCCTTAGCATTTAAAATTAGGGTTCTGTGCAGTTGTATCACTTTCAGCATATCTGAATAAGTTCTTTTTCCTCAACTTCACCAGTCTGTTTCTACCTCGTATTGTGGTACATATGCAATGCACTTGTATTCATTCATTACTGTGAAAACGTGGCAGGTGAATTGAACGATTGTGTCTAAAAGATGTAATGTTTTGCAATGAACAAGTACCAAGCTATATTGCATCTACAGCTGAGCAAAAGTTTTCTTCATATCACCAAGCTACCTTGGTCCTATTTACCATAGTTACCCGGAACGAGAAATTGGAATGGGAAACGCGGAAAGGCAGCATGCATGAAATGCCATTCCGTGTTTCGTATACTCGCATTTGAAACACGGAACGGGGATTCGGAACGGGAAATTGGGGTAGGAATGGGGAACGGAGACTTGAAAATGGCCATTCTCTGTAACTGTGCTATATACCAACATGCTTTTTGCAAAGTGATCCGTCGATTCATGGAGACAAATTATTCAAATAGGCATCAAGATTTTGTGACTTACATTTGATCAAGTAGGTTAAGAAAACAAGAAAACAGAACATACTAAAACATTTAGCTTGTTATCAAATCATCAGGTGTTGTTGGAAGCAAGGCTTTATGGGCAGATGAAACCAATTTTACAAGCAGAAAGTGCCCTCTTGGAGCTCATGTTCCACTTTTGTTATCAAGATTAGGAAGCAATATTTAATGCTAGTCATAATACCTCCATATGTTGTCCCACTAATTTAGATCAAAGATAGCTAAAGTCATATTGAAAAATTAAAGAAAATCTTTACTATTCTTATTTACCTTTATGTGGTCTACCTATTTCAGTTTGTAGTTAACTTTCTACTTGTTCTCTATTCATTGTATTATGTGAGCGGGAATGCACGTGCTACTACAAAAAACCTTCTACTACCCCTATTTGCTGCTCTTTAAATAAAATACTTTGATACTTCCAAAGATTCTCACCTTCTTGTCCGGCTAAAGCCATCATAGTGCTCCTCCTACCCCCACTCCTCCTCCTCGCAGGGCCATGCCGTTGTCGCCCCCTTCCTTAGCAGAAGAACCATGTGCCCACCAACAAGACTATTGTGTAAGCCCCCCCTCCCCCGGTCAAAGGTGGCAGTGGAAGATGCAATGAAGACAAGATCTGGCTCGTGATCTAGTGGGTACTTCGACTCTGATCTAGAACACCTGCAATGCCAAACACATGAACAAGGCACACATGTGGAGAAGAGAGATCACTAAGGTAGAAAGAGACAGGACATCTGAGAATGAGAGAGAGAGAAAGAGACAGAGAGAGATCTGGGAAAGGCTCTTCATGCTGATAACGATTTGCTCATACAAGTGACCAAGGGTGGTTCGGCATAGAACTGACATGCCAATGAATGGATAGACCCGAGGACACACAACTGCGACCGCTACTGACACTGCCAACTGCTCTTGCACTTGAGACCACCTCCACGGTCTCGACATGGGCTGGGCTCTTCAACACAAGTCCATCTCCGGGCAAAGGAAGAACTGGAGAGAGAGAGAGAGAGAGAGAGAGAGAGAGAGAGAGAGAGAGAGGAGAGAAGGACTCACAAGGCTGCCGGTGTGGCTACCCTCTAGAGGAAATATGAATTTCTACTCTCCGCTGCTCATACAAGTGACTAAGGGTGGTTCAGCATAGAACTGACATGCCAATGAATGGATAGACCCGAGGACACACAACTGTGACTGCTACTGACACTGCCAACTACTCTTGCACTTGAGACCACTACCAGGATCTCGACATGGGCTGGGCTCCCCAACACAAGTCCATCTCCTGGTAAAGGGAGAACTGGAGAGAGAGAGGGGAAGGACTCAAGGCTACCGGTGTGGCTACCCTCTAGAGGAAATAGGAATCTCTATTCTCCTCTGGATCTGACTGCTATGCCCATCAAATGGGCTGCCCTAAGGAGAAGAAGTGAAAGGGGAGAACCTGCTGCCCCAACCCCTAGAGAAGGAGTGCCTGTGGGTAGTACCCCTGACTGCCACCGAACTCCTCCATGGCTACCCAACAGAAAACGCTAGGTGTAAGGTGTAGCGGAATGAATGTTGAACTTTGCTCAAGATGAGTGTTCCGAACTGTGCTCAAGGTTCCTTGTTCTTATGGAAGGGAGAGCCTTCCGTTCTTTAATGAGAGTGTGCAATGGACACAAACAAAGTGAATGGACACTGTGCGTGAAGGTGCATGAGACTGAGAGGTAGAGAGAGAAGAGAATATGACACCAGGGAGTTGTAAACCCCTCCTCCAAGGGCCCCACTCTCGATGGCGAGAGTGGTCTACTATTGATTGCACAATCTGATACAATGATGCTGATGCAAGTTTAATGGCTATGTCGATGCCGACAGTGTGGACGACGAGGACGAGACTAGGGCTGAAAACTGAATGCTTCAAGTCGGTGTCTGTGTCAACAAGTCAAAGGATGATCTGCGAACTTGATGGCTGGACTCGCTGCTGCCTATGGCTGAAACTGCTGTTTTCTTATGGCTTGAAAACGCTGGACAGCATGTGCAAAACGCTGCCTTAAAGCTGTCCCAAAATGCTGATGAGGCTCTCAAAAACGCTGGGTATGCTGGCTGTAAATGCTAGGGAATCGCTGCTGTGATGGCCTTCCAAAAATGCTACTGGCTGGCTGATCCTGACATTGCTTTGGAAGGGCTGATAGGCGCCAATAGCAGGGCTGAATCCGTGAGGGAATCGATGATGCAATGATGCTGAAAACGCTGAGGCTGTTGGGCTGAGAAACGCTGATTTTGCTCACCAAAACGCTGATGGATTCTGGTTCAAAAACGCTGAAGCTACCGTCCTCTTGTTGGCTGAAATTGCCCAAGGCAATGGTGAGGGTCGTCTTGCTGAGAAGGGTCTCCAGAGGGCCTGCTGCACTTGAGTGCCTGATGCTCTCCTTCTTTTGCCAGATAGTGCTAGCTTTGGTTTGCTTATATATTATCTTAGCAAAATTGCCCTACCTAGTTCCCAACAAAAGTCACTTAATAAATAAGTGAAAAATGTCAAAATTAGGGAAAATAGGTTTAATGCAATGGAAAATTCCCCTGATGGATTCTGATGGGAATGTTGATGATCATGCTGTGTGCAACTGGATATGCATCTAATCTAAGTGACTGGTCATGCACGGTCTGCGAACAGACTCACAAAAGTGCCAGATCACTTCCTATTCTAGACTGACTTGACTGAACTGAACTTTGGTCATGTAATAGCTTGTGCACAGACACATAGGGTTGGATACGTCACGTGACGCTAGGAGGCCTCTTGAGAAAAATGTCAAGGAAAGGGGCTGTTGGAAACGTTGCACCATCTTCTCCTACTGGTGGCCAAAAACGCCAGCAAGGGCTGCATCCTTGGGTGCCCTGCAGGGCTGAGAACAACGCTCTAAGTACCCCTCCCAGAGGCCTATATATAGGCTTCTGCTGGCTGCTGCCGACCCCACATCGTGGACCCCACAACCAAACCAATAAATCCATGAATGGGAAATAAGGGGAGAAATGGCCTAGAGGGTCCTGGGAAGGCAAAAGAGGCATGCCAAGGGGGGAACAGAAGCCTACATAGCTGTGGAACTAAACCAAAATCCGAGCTAAACATAGCTAGACACGACCCGACATGAGAGAACAACCTCACACTGCCGGGCACAACCACAAAACCACCCACTCCCTAATCTGCTCATGGGAAATACTGGAGCTACCATCGGATAGGAATATGAACTCTAACACCCCCTCTTAGATCCTGGTCAGCAAACGAGTTGTTTCCCACCTCATGTCGATTGGCCGGCCGCTAAGTGCATGGTCCGCTCTCAATGAGTGAAAAGAGGCACAAGGGGAGGTTGGACAAGCCCTTCTTTCCTGGGATTCCTGTCACTATTCATAAACACGATTAGGAATCGACACGCCCAAGCCAACTTCGGTTCGTGTGACCGCAACAAGCAAAAAAAAATTCTTGTGATTCTTGTGGTTCTTTCCTTGAGTGATACAGAACATTGCCAAAGCTCTGATACCAATAGGTGCAGCAGAATGAATGTTTGAACTTTGCTCAAGATGAGTGCTCCGAACTGTGCTCAAGGTTCCTTTTGTTCTCATGGAAGGGAGAGCCTTCCGTTCTTAATGAGAGAGTGCAATGATCACAAACAAAGTGAATGGACACTGTGCGTGCAAGTGTATGAGACTGAGAGATAGAGAGTGTAACTAAGTCAGACTTTGTAAATAATTAATTTATTTACGAGAAAAGAATTATCTAATTAGATGTGTGCACACCAGAATAGACCTAGCAGTTCTAAGGCCTCAGGTGAGCCTAAATGCGGGCCACAACACCTCATAGGGACCTTAGCAGAAATTACCCTGAAGCCCTAGTGATTGGGAAATCGGGTCTTCAGAAAGGGGTAAGCAGTAGCCTCAGATTTTAGGCTCAGAAAAATACGCGCGTCAGTACAAGCACATGAATGAGATGGGGTCCTTAGAACAGTGACCCTAAGGCTAATAAAGCTAATAAAGCCTTAGGGTAAGTTTCGTGAAATTAAATTTAACGGTCCGTGCTCGGGCGGGCGGCCGGACAAGTGTGAACAGGTAAAGGCGGTGTAGTGCCCGTGCAGCATTGCGCCGGCAGACCTTTGGTGTTCTCATAAAAGAATCATTGGTAGCAGTTGTTAATTAGTTGCACATTTTTTTAATTAATGAGCTAGAAGTTTTTAAAGTCAAAAGTTGAATGGTTTTTAAGTTTTTAAAGTAAGTGTGCCAAGTGGCACACTTACCAATGCAAACTAACTCTCTCTCACTCTCACTCTCACCCTCTCTCTCTTCCTAGCGCCCCCTCTCCCGGATGGCTATTTAGGAGCCCCCCCTCCCCCATTTTCAGGGCTGACAGTGCACCTACCCCCCCTAATGTGAGCGTGCTCTACGCAGTGGAGCCCTCCATTGAAGCTTGAGAGCAGCCCCTTGCGACATATGTGGTAGCCTTGTGCTCCCATTGTCAAGAACAAGGGATCTCACATCATAGACACCTTCTGGTGAAGTTTTGTCGCGAGAAGCTGCTGTAGACGCTCTCTTAGCAGAGTGCGGCTGCTGTAATTCTCTGTTTTCAGCCCCTAATCACCTCGATTAGGGCTGTTTTCAGCAGATGAGCCATAGCAATTCTCTTCTCTCTCCTTATCCTAAGTCTACATCAAGTTTGGTGCGATTCCATCGCAAAGAAGACCTCTGTTTCGGCGTAGGGGTGTGCACAGGTAAGAATTTCAGGTTATGTGCAGAAAATTACAGCAAGCATGTGCGTGTGCATTTTGCTTGTTTCTCTTTTGTGTTCGATGCATGAATGAATGAGCATGAAGGCAACATATAACGGAAGATGGACTCTCCTCTGTGAGAGCTTCCGATGAGCTGTTTCGGAAGATAGACTCTCTTTTCGAGAGCTTCCAACCAGTCTCGCAGAAGAGGGGAAATCCCCTAAGCAGTAAGAAAGTGGAAACACTTTCTCAGTCAGTAGTCAGAACAGAACAGAAGGAAGAATAGAGGACGGGCGTATGCCCCGTTCCTGTGCTTGTAAAGATTCTCCCTTAGTAATAAAGATATTCTCTTTATGGGGGGGGACCAGCCATCTTCTGGTCCCCAATGAAGTGTCAAGTTTTCTCGCTCCCTCTACTTCTCTTGAGTATTTGAAGTGCAATTAAACGTCAGTTTACGCTTCCGTATTTTTGTGACAGTGGTATTAGAGCAAGGTCCTCTCTCTCTTCCTGAAGGGATTGACGACTCTTGGCAGACTGCAGAAATGGGAGGACGCGAGATAGAGTTATCTCTCCTTCAACAGCAGGTGGAAGAGTTGCAGAAAGCTCTCTCCCATCCAGAAGTCCAAAAGATTCTCCATACTCTTGAAAAAGGGAAGGAGAAAATGCCGATGGGGTCGGGAGAAATCCCGCAGAACCCAAAGGCGCCACAACCAAGAAAAGATCCTTTGATTGGAACTTCCCGCATGCACGAGAGGTAGAAGAAATCTCCAGAACGTCATGTGCGGTTTAATCCAAAAGTTCAAGAGCAGGATCCCCCTGATTGCCCTCAGTTCTCTTTCATGAAGGATCTGGAAGACATAGTTTCTCCGGAAGACATGTTTCTCGACGATCCGTCGCAGCAAGAAGTACATGCAAGGGAAAGGACTCCTGTCCCCAAGGAGTCTAAGCATAGAAAGAAGGAGCACCATAAGAAGAAGCACCACAGGCATAAAACATTTAAGTCGGGAGATAAAGATGTGAAATTCGACACCTACAATGGACGGCGTGATAATGACAAAGCTTTGGCTTTCATCCGCCAATTTGAAGTTGCATTTGCTGAAGGGAATTTTAAAGAAAATCCAAGCTTCGCCATGTTAGTTTGTACCTGAAAGGCACCGCCAACAATTGGTGGTTAACCCTTATCCTGGAAGATCGCAAACCCCAAGATTGGACCGCTTTCAAGAAGGAGTTCTACGCACAGTTCCTTCCTCCAGACTATGAGGAAGAGGTAAAGAAAGAATGGGATCGACTTTCACAGTCAGAGAACGAAACTGTTCCACGCTATGTGGATAGGTTTTGGGACGTTCTCTTGAAAGTCACTCCATTCAAGAAGATTGACGATTCGGAGAAGATGCGCAAGTTTGAAGCAGGTTTGCATGAAGCCTTGCAAAAGGCTATGATGCTTTACCCTCGAGGTAACTTGCAGATACTTATGGAATCAGCCCGCATAGCTGATGGAATACATGACAAGGGTACTCCCAGGAAGATGGAGCAAAGCACTTACCATGCTAAGCAGAAGGCTCTCCATGAGCAGCCTACCTCTTCTACTTCTTCTCAAAAGAAGAAAAGAACCGCCTCCGAAGCAGAAGCAAAGCCAAATCAGCCCAAGAAAGGGAGATATCTCTCTCCTGCTGAGTTGCGAACATACATTAGTGAAGGAAGATGCTTCAAGTGCGGACAAGTTGGTCATATGAAGGGTGACTGTCCTACCAAACCTCCACAACCACCCTCTTCCAATGCAGTCCCAGATTTACAGGGAAATACAACCAAGGATGGAAAAGAAAGAGCTCTTCTCAAAGCATGGGGTAGTATCAACAACCAGCGGGCTCTTATTTTGTTTGACCCTGGTAGTACAGACAACTTCATCTCTACCAAGCTAGCTGACGACCTGAACTTGCAGCCCAATCGTTTTGGAGTCTCTATTTAAGCGCAATCTGCTTTCAAAGGGTAAAACTCAAACTCTACTCCAATCATAGGGAAGTTGAATCTAAAGGTCGACGACTACAGGGATCAAGAGTCTTTCTTACTAGCTTCACTTGAAGGATGCGATGTTATCTTGGGAATGCCTTGGCACTACAAGATGCATCCCATTCTTGACTATGTTCAGAAAACCTTATCTTTTGCTCATAAAGGAAAGGAGTATCTTGTACTTGCAGATGCAGGTGATTGGCGTATTCCTATCGCCAATCACATTGCCATCAAGAAAGAAATGAAAAAGTGTGTTTCAGCGTACTTGATTTTTGCAAGAGAGAGAGATGTGTCTGTTTCACAACTTTCTTCCTCTTTAGAGCAAAAAAGACTTAAGTTAATAGAAAGATATAAAGATTGTTTTGCAGATGAACTTCCAAATGAACTCCCACCTTCGCGACCTGAGGATCATACCATTGATTTGATCCCAGGAAGTTCTTCTCCAAATCAGCCCCCTTATCGAGTTAGTCTAATGCAGCAAGAGGAAATTCTCAAGCAAGTTAACGAACTTTTGGAGAAGGGCTTAATAAGGCCTAGTACTTCTCCATATTGTTCACCTGTCTTGCTAGTACAGAAAAAGGATGGCACATTCCGCATGTGCATAGACTATAGATCTCTAAACAAGATCTCAATCAAGAATCGATTTCCAATCCCTCGGATTGACGACATTCTTGACAAGTTACAAGGAGCAAGTGTCTATAGTCGTATAGACTTGAAGAGCGGTTATCATCAAATCCGCATAGCTCCTCAGGATGTGCATAAGACTTCATTTAGAACAACCTTCGGGTTGTATGAATTTTTAGTGATGCCTTCTGGGCTCACTAATGCACCAGCTACATTCAACAGAATGATGGATAGAATCTTCCACTCATACAGAAGCTTTACAGGCGTTTTCTTTGATGACGTCTTAATCTTCTCAGAGACGGAAGACGAACACTATAAGCATCTCGCCTTAGTGTTTGAAGAATTACGCAAACACAAATTATTTGTGAATGCTAAGAAGAGTGAGTTCTTTCTAAAAGAAATCCACTATTTGGGCCATATAGTATCTCACAACCAGGTGAGAATGGACCCTGATAAGATTCAAGCAGTTGTAGAATGGCCTACGCCAACTACAGTACATGATGTACGAAGTTTCCTTGGCCTCTGTTCTTATTATCGGCGTTTCATTCGAGCTTTTGCCGAGATAGCAGGTCCCCTCCATGACTTGACAAAGAAGCGGATTCCATTCCATTGGGGGTCTGGACAAAAACAAGCTTTCGAAAAGCTCAAGTATCTACTCAGTCACGGACCTGTTCTCACCGTCCCTGATCTTCGCAAACCTTTCGAGGTATACTGCGATGCGTTTGGAGATTGTGTAGGAGCAGTTTTGAACCAAGAGGGTCACGCGATAGCCTATGAAAGTCGGCGCCTTAAAGATGTAGAGTTGCATGCCTCCATATACGAAAAAGAGCTAATGGCAGTAATTCATGCTCTTTCCATTTGAAAACACTATCTATTAGGAGCTGATTTTATTATCAAGACAGATCATCAAAGTCTTCGCTACTTTCTCACACAGAGAAAGTTATCAGAAAAGCAGATGAGATGGGCCAACTTTCTTTCAATGTTTCATTTTCAGATTTTACACACTTCTGGAACAAAGAATGCAGTTGCAGATGCTCTCTCCAGGCGTCCAAAGATCAATGCACTAACAACAATTTATCATGAGGAACTAGAATCTCTCAGCGAGATGTATCCTCAAGATCCAGACTTCGCCACAATTTGGACAGATCTTCAAGCTGGTCACTCAAAGCCACCTTATTCTATCAGGGATAATACACTCTATCGTCAACAAGCAATATGCATAGCTCAGCCCTTACGACAAAAGGTGATGGATGAAGCACATAATTCTCCTTATGCCGGGCATCGGGGAATTGCTTCCACCACTAGTGCCCTCGAAAGGTATTTCTTTTGGCCAACACTCCGTGCGGACATTGAAAAATATGTACGTGAGTGTTTAGTCTGCCAAAAGGTAAAATATGACAGACAATGTTTATGGCAAGCTTCAGCCGCTTCCTGTGCCTAACACGCCATGGGAAAGTATTGCCATGGATTTTATTACGGATCTTCCTCGATCCAAGAATGGAAATGATGCAATCTGGACTATAGTAGACAGATTCAGTAAGCAAGCCCATTTTCTTCCAGTAAAGAAGACCATCAAAGCTGATCACATGGCTAGAATATTTCTAGCTCAGATTTTTAAACACCATGGATTGCCAAAGACTATTGTCAACGATAGAGATCCCCGCATGACTAGTCTATTTTGGTATGCATTGTTTGAAAACTTGGGAACTAAGCTTGATTTTTCATCAGCTTATCATCCTCAAACAGATGGTCAAAGCGAAATCGCTAATGCCACTGTTTTAGATCTCCTCAAGTGCTATGTTTCGGAACGACAATCCGAATGGGAACAGTACTTACCAATAGTTGAGTTTGCGTATAATAATACCATACATTCCTCAACTGGTAAAGCCCCCTTTGAAATTATTTACGGGAAGCCGCTCTTACTT
This sequence comes from Adiantum capillus-veneris, assembly GCF_014529385.1. Taxonomy (NCBI): domain Eukaryota; kingdom Viridiplantae; phylum Streptophyta; class Polypodiopsida; order Polypodiales; family Pteridaceae; genus Adiantum; species Adiantum capillus-veneris. Next base: position 145,811,392 of record NC_140934.1, read on the forward strand.
CCTATTATGGTGACCAAAGAAAACATCTTCGCCGCAGATGAATTTGTGCGCAATATTGATATTGCCCATCAACAAGTAAAGCAAGCAATTCTTCGTACTCAAGAGCAACAGAAGAGAAAAGCAGACAAGCACAGAAGGAATCTCAATCTTGAAAAAGGACAATATGTCCTGCTTCGGTTTGAGAAAGCTAGATTGAAAAAGCGGGTCGGCAAAGGGAAAGTTGTCAAACTTTCCCATAGATTTTACGGCCCTTTCAAAATTACAGATAAAGTCAATGATGTGACTTTCAGACTGGATCTGCCTTCTAACTGGCGCATCCACAATGCTTTTCATGTCAGTCTCCTCCGACCATATGTTGGACCTCCTTCAGTGGCGCCCGTACAAGAAGATCCTCCAGAAGTCGAAGAGACTGAGGAAATTCTTCAACCTGAACAGATAATACACCACTCGGAGAGACAACTCAAGTCGGGGAGTCTACATCGAAAGTATTTAGTCAAGTTCAAAAATTACACTCCTTTAGATGCAAAGTGGATGACTGAGTCCGATCTTAAGGACTACCCTGACATCTTGCACAGTTATGTTGATGCTCTACAGTTGAGGTCAACTGTTTAGAACCAAGAGGGATGTAACTAAGTCAGACTTTGTAAATAATTAATTTATTTACGAGAAAAGAATTATCTAATTAGTTGTGTGCACACCAGAATAGACCTAGCATTTCTAAGGCCTCAGGTGAGCCTAAATGCGGGCCACAACACCTCAAAGGGACCTTAGCAGAAATTACCCTGAAGCCCTAGTGATTGGGAAATCGGGTCTTTAGAAAGGGGTAAGCAGTAGCCTCAGATTTTAGGCTCAGAAAAATACGCGCGTCAGTACAAGCACATGAATGAGATGGGGTCCTTAGAACAGTGACCCTAAGGCTAATAAAGCTAATAAAGCCTTAGGGTAAGTTTCGTGAAATTAAATTTAACGGTCCGTGCCTGGGCGGGCGGTCGGACAAGTGTGAACAGGTAAAGGCGGTGCAGTGCCCGTGCGGCATTGCACCGGCAGACCTTTGGTGTTCTCATAAAAGAATCATTGGTAGCAGTTGTTAATTAGTTGCACATTTTTTTAATTAATGAGCTAGAAGTTTTTAAAGTCAAAAGTTGAATGGTTTTTAAGTTTTTAAAGTAAGTGTGCCAAGTGGCACACTTACCAATGCAAACTAACTCTCTCTCACTCTCACTCTCACCCTCTCTCTCTTCCTAGCGCCCCCTCTCCCGGATGGCTATTTAGGAGCCCCCCCTCCCCCATTTTCAGGGCTGACAGTGCTCCTACCCCCCCTAATGTGACCGTGCTCTACGCGGTGGAGCCCTCCATTGAAGCTTGAGAGCAGCCCCTTGCGACATATGTGGTAGCCTTGTGCTCCCATTGTCAAGAACAAGGGATCTCACAGTCATAGACACCTTCTAGTGAAGTTTCATCGCGAGAAGCTGTCGTAGACGCTCTCTTAGCAGAGTGCGGCTGCTGTAATTCTCTGTTTTCAGCCCCTAATCACCTCGATTAGGGTTGTTTTCAGCAGATCAGCCATAGAAATTCTCTTCTCTCTCCTTATCCTAAGTCTACATCAAGTTTGGCGCGATTCCATCGCGAAGAAGACCTCTGTTTCGGCGTAGGGGTGTGCACAGGTAAGAATTTCAGGTTATGTGCAGAAAATTACAGCAAGCATGTGCGTGTGCATTTTGCTTGTTTCTCTTTTGTGTTCGATGCATGAATGAATGAGCATGAAGGCAACACATAACGGAAGATGGACTCTCCTCTGTGAGAGCTTCCGATGAGCTGTTTCGGAAGATAGACTCTCTTTTCGAGAGCTTCCAACCAGTCTCGCAGAAGAGGGGAAATCCCCTAAGCAGTAAGAAAGTGGAAACACTTTCTCAGTCAGTAGTCAGAACAGAACAGAAGGAAGAATAGAGGACGGGCGTATGCCCCGTTCCTGTGCTTGTAAAGATTCTCCCTTAGTAATAAAGATATTCTCATTATGGGGGGGGACCAGCCATCTTCTGGTCCCCAATGAAGTGTCAAGTTTTCTCGCTCCCTCTAATTCTCTTGAGTATTTGAAGTGCAATTAAACGTCAGTTTACGCTTCCGTATTTTTGTGACATAGAGAGAAGAGAATACGACACCAGAGACGTAAAACCGGTACAATGTCACGTGACACATCCCAACCCTATGTGTCCGTGGACAAGCTACACCACAGCAGGGTTCAGTCAGTCCGGTCAGTTTAGATTAGCAATGATCTGACACTTTTGTGAGTCTATTCGTAGACCGTGCATGCCCAGTCACTTAGCATAGATGCATATCCTCCGGTTGCACATAGCATGTTCATCGGAATTCCCATCAGAATCCATTAGCATTAGTTAGGGGAATTTTCCAGTGCATTTAGCGTATTTTCCTATTTATTGGGATTTTCACTTATTATTTTTAAGTGACTTTCCAACAAAAGTAGGTAGGGCAATTTTGCTAAGTTAATATATAAGCAAACCCAAGTTAGCACTTTCTGGCAGAAGAGGCAACAGGAGCACCTTGCTCAACAGGCAACTTCTCAGCAGAACCTTGGTGGATTCCCTCCACGCAAGATCCCAAGCTTTGGCATTTTCTCCAAGCAGCAGATTCCTATCTGTAGCGCTTTCAACAGCATTCATCGCCGGAAAGCCAAGCCCTTGGCGTTTTTGCATCAGATTGTCGCCGGAAAGACCATCACATGCCTGGCGTTTTTCACATGCCCAACGTTTTTGGAAATGCAAGATCAGCTAGCGTTTTTGGTCAACCTGAGTCTCTAGCATTTTGGATTTCAGCAATAGAAAAAGTAGCAGATTCAGACCGCAAGAAGTAGCAGATTCAGCCCCGTAAAGATTATCAGTTTTCAGCCATGAAGAACCTCAGTTATCCGCCCTAAAACGCAGATCTGCAGCAGTCAGAAACGCAGATTTTCAGCCTATGGAATAGCACCAGATCAGCCCCAGGTTGGTTGCAGAAGTTCTCCCATTTTCAGCCATAAAAACGCAGCCAAAACAGTCATTTTCAGCCACCAAGAAGACCATGAAAAACAGAAGATAAAAGATCCCAGATTTCAGCCATCAAGTCGTCGTCGTCATCGGCATAGTCCCATTGCATACGCATTGTACACCTTTGTGCAATCAAAGTAGACCACTCTCGCCGACGAGAGTGGGGCCTTCGGAGGAGGGTTTTACAATGTCTCTGGTGTCGTATCTCTTCTCTCTCCTTCTCTCAGTCTCATTCACTTGCACGCACAATATCCACCCACTTTGTTCGTGACCACAGCACTCTACAAGACGGAAAGCTCTCTCTCTTTCCCTAAGGACTAAAAGGAACCTTGAGCAATAAAGATCACTAATCTTGAGAAAATACAACATTCATTCCGCTATACCTTACATACAAAGTGGATGCATGTGACTGATGCAAGTTTAGGCTAGATCGATGACGATAATGGGGATGGCGAGACCGATCTAAGGGCTGAAAACTGATGCTTATGTACTGCTGTCCAAAAACGCAATTGGGTGAAATCTGTTGGTTTCCTTATCTGCTGAAAAACGCCATGCAAGGGGGCGATCTGGGCTTCTGAAAAACGCCAGGGGCTGAGGTGATCTGGGGATGCAATCTGGGTGAAAAACGCCAGGGCTGAGGTCTCTTGGCGATGAAGCCTGCTGATGAAAACGCTAGGGCTAGGGTGTCTTGCTTGGAGGAGAAAACGCCACCAAGGGGGGTTGTAAGGTGCAGCGGAATGAATGTTTGCGCTTCGCTCAAGATGAGTGCTCCGAACTGTGCTCAAGGTTCCTTTTGTTCTTATGGAAGGTAGAGCCTTCCGTTCTTAATGAGAGAATGCTATGATCACAAACAAAGTGAATGGACACTGTGCGTGCAAGTGTATGAGATTGAGAGATAGAGAGAGAAGAGAGATACGACACCAGAGATGTTGTAAAACCCTCCTCCGAAGGCCCCACTCTCGTTGGCGAGAGTGGTCTACGATTGATTGCACAAACGGGTACAATGATGATGCATGAACTGATGCAGATCTAGACTATGTCGATGATGACAATAGGGCTGAAAAAGGCTAACTGCTGAAATCTGTTGCAGATGAAGCACTGAAATTCGGAGCTGTTTTGGGCTGTTGAAAAACGTTGAGATGCTGTGATGAAAAACGTTGTTCTGCTGTTGTCGTTAGGGCTGAAAACGTTGCCTGATTTGATGCGAATGAAGGCTGAAAAACGCAGCGTGCTTTGATACCAATGTAAGGTGCAACGGAATGAATGTTGTACTTTCTCAAGATGAGTGATCCATATTTTGCTCAAGGTTCCTTTTAGTTCTCCCTTCGTTCTTGCTGAGAAGTTGCCTGTTGAGCAATGGTGCTCCTGCTGCCTCTTCTGCCAATTAGTGCTAGCCTAGGTTTGCTCATATACAAACTTACTCAATTTGCCCTACCTACTTTTCAACAAAAGTCACTTAAAAATAATAAGTGAAAAATGTCAAAAAAAAAGGAAAAATAGGCTAAATGCACTGGAAAATTCCCCTGAAGGTTTTTGATGGATTCTGATGGGAATGCTTATGATCATGCTGTGTGCAACCAGAGGATATGTATCTACACTAAGTGTCTAGACATGCATGGTCTACGAACAGACTCACAAAAAGTGCCAGATCATTGCTAAATCTAGGCTGACTGGATTGACTGAACCCTTGCCGTGTTGTAGCTTGTCCACGGACACATAGGGTTGGATGTGTCACGTGACACTGTCGCCATTGGCCAAGTTTGCTGTGACCCCTCCAGATGTAGCAGGATGTAGACACATTGTGGTTCACTTCCTTGTTGATATGCAGTACCCGCCATGCTATGTACACATTCATTAGAATTTAGGACTCCTGGACAGAAGAGGTTGCTTTACGCACGGCTCGGTCTACCTGGACTTGGGCCAGGCACTCTTTGCAGTCACACTTATCTAGAGGATGCTCGGATGCGGATTACTCCCCATCCAAGCCAGCCTCGAAGATAGCACGTCTAGCTACTGCAGCAACATCTGTTCTCTCTCGCTCCCCATGAGGATCGTCTCATGGAACGTGCAGGGATTAGGTGGGCCCCAGTTTAAGCGTCAGAGGGGTCGATTGCGTCAGGAGCTTCAGCGTTGCCTTGTGGGAGGAGAGATTGATCTTCTTATGCTACAGGAGCATCATCTATGTGAGAGCTGCATTAGACGATGTGGTCAGCTCTTGCGTGGACGATATGAGACTTTTTGGTCAACTGCTTTTGGACCCAGAGGGCCGAGGCATCCAGGGTGGTATATGTATGACTATTGCGGAGTCTCTATGGCAGGCCATTGTGGGCAGAGGGATTATTGTGCCAGGCAGGGCTCAGTGGATCACTATGCAGGTTCAGGGTTGCCTTGTGGGGTTCCTGAATATATATGCGCCCAATGTGGCAAGTGCACGAGCAGAGTTTTGGTCACAGATTGTTGAGTTTCTGCCGCAAGCAGAGTAATGGTGCATCGGGGGTGACTTCAACATGTTGGAGGACCCTTTTGATAGGATTGGTGGTAGCCACGCTACTGTGCAGGGAGTTGAGCTGGCAGCTTGGGAGAGGTTTTGTATGACTCTGAGGGTTTCAGATGTGTGGCAACACTCTAGCTTTGTGAGGCCCCCAGACAGCCTGGCCTTCTCTCGTTCGGACCGCATAGTGGGAGGAGTGAATCTATTGCGGATTGATCGCTTCTACACTAGTGACTTTTTTTGTGACTTGGGTGGGACAGTTGGCATTCTGGCAGGGACTTCCTTCTCGGACCATGCACAAATGATCCTCACAGTGACATATAGGCAGAGGCGAGGGAGCACGATGCTTCGCATCCCTGAGAGGGTCTTGCTGGACTCTGCACTCAGAGAGCGAGTGAAGGCTCTTTGGACAGAGAGCTTGGACATGCAGGATTCTCCTGCTGACAGAGTGGCCTTAGGACTAGCTCAGCTTAGTCGTTTCTTTCTCCAGGAGTCCTTGGCTCGCCTAATTGCAGTGAGAGAGGAGGAGTAGCGTCTCAAATGGGGCGTTGCTTCCTTGCAGAGGATGCAGGAGCAGCATCCAGATAGTCCCTGGTTGGAGGAGCAGTTACAGCAGGCTCGCCAGGAGTTTGTTAGCACAGAGGAGCGGCGCCATGAGTTTGCTTTCCACCGACAGGCATCTCAGTGGACGCAGGTGGGTGACAGAGTGATTGGTGCTTTCTTTGAGGCAGTGGGACCTCGGCATATGCATGCCAAGGTCAGTCAATTGAGGAGGCTCGACGGGTTAGTTGCTTGTGAGCCAGAGGACATGCGTGCAGTTGCTACTGACTTTTACTGTGAGTTACTATCTGTAGAGCCTCAGTCAGAGCGTCAGGATGCATGTAGGGAGCAGGTGTGTGCACAAATGCCTTGCCTTGTGATTGAGGAGATGCGTCAGAGACTTGAGCTGCCACTTCAGCTTGAGGAGTTGTACACGGCTCTTAGTGCACTCCCAGTTTTTTCTTGGAGTACTAGGACTTGCTTGGCCCAGATCTCTGTAGTGCTTTCCAATACATCTTGCACACAAGAGAGATGCCTGACAACATGAGTGAGGGTTTGATCTACCTCATTTCCAAGGAGAGTGGCTCCTTGGATGAGATTCGACAATGGCGCCCCATCGCCATCCTCAACTCAGCCTAGAAAATTCTTGCCAAGGCTCTGAGTTTGAGGATCCAGCCACTTCTAGAGAGCCTTATACATGGGACTCAGACTGGTTTTGTCAAGGAGCGTAGTATCCTTGACAACATCTTTACTTTTTGGGAGGCTTCTGCCCTTGCGAGGCTCCGTGGTGAGGATCCGGTGATTCTTCGTCTCGATTTTGAGAAGGCCTACGATAGAGTTGAGTGGGACTTTCTAGAGGGCACTCTACGCAGGATGGGCTTTTTATATGCTTGGATCAAAGGGGTGTCAGCTTTGTACAGACGAGCACATAGTCAGGTACTTTTGTCAGGAGGTACAGGTGATCGTTTCATGCTTATACGTTCGGTCAGACAAGGGTGCCCTCTTACCCCCTTCCTCTTTCTGTTCTATCCTGAGGCGATGAGTAGGTTTTTGGTGTCGCAGCAGGCTGGTTTGCGGGGCTTAGCACTTCCTATTCGGGGAGATGAGCTACTGGACGCTGAGTTTGCCGACGATTCAGCCTTGTACTTGGATGGCCAGGAGGCCAACCTTCACAGGTGTGAGCAGGCTCTTGAGACCTTTTGTTGTGCATCTGGCGCACTGATCAACTGGAGAAAGACAGTGGCTTTCTCGGTTGGTAGTGCTCCTGTGCCCGATTGGATGCCAGGTGAGGGTTTCAAGTGGATTCCCCCAGGGACTACAGTTCAGTACTTGGGCTGTCAGGCTGGTCTGGACTTGTCTCCCGAGTAGCAGATTGCTCCCCTCCTCCTGTCTATCAGGAGGAAGTTGTTACATTGGAGCTCAGCACGACTTTCTTTGGCTGGTAAAGTTGTAGTGGCCAACCGGGTGTTTTTGGCGACTATGTGGTACATCACTTCTTGCTGGATCTTCTCGAGTTCTTGTATCTGACATTTAGATAGCCCGGGCCAAAGTGGCTTGGCAGGTCATCACTCTTCCTTGTTCACAGGGAGGGCTTAGGATCATTGACCCAGCACAGCAGAGCAGAGCCCTTCTTGGGAAGTTCATAGTCAGAGGACTTCTTCCAGGTGAGGAGCCCTGGAAGGAGTTCTTGCTACAGCAGCTTCGTGCTAGGGTGCCTCAAACGGGAGGCCCCTGGCGACCTTCGACCAGATGGATCTTCACAGAGATGCGCAGAGTTGGTATGAGCAGGAGACTGGAGGACCGCTTCGCTGTGAGTTTTGCTTCGATATTGGGAGCATTTGCAACGAGGCCTGGAGCAGCGACAACCTACTTGCACGGAGGAGCGCCTACGACAGCCCCTTGTTTGGAATCCCATGGTTAGCACTCAGAGAGGCCACTTGGTTGGTAGTCGGCCTCATGTTTCCTGGGGTCCCATGGTAGCGGGTCCAACATGCTCTTTATGTGACTGGTTAGAGTTTTCAGGCTTGTCAGAGAAGTTGCAGGGTTTCCAGCTATAGGGCATGAGAGGGGTGCAGAGCATGTGCCAGGACATCTCAGAGGTAGTTCCAGCTGAGTGGCTCACACCTCTCGAGCCAGTAGCACCCAGGTGGATAGGAGCCTTTACACGAATGGAGGTTCTCATCTCAGTTCGGGCCTGCTGAGAGATTGTTCCCTCCCTTTTTTTCGAGTTACAGGGTGAGGGACGCTTATAGCGAGTTGCAGTAGAGGCCCCGCAGGTGGCAGAGTGCTGTTTTCAGAGGATCCGAGTGGTGGGCATCTGTGGGAGGACTTGTGTCATCGATCCTGACCAAACAACCCTTGAGACTGGACACTGGAGGCTGTGGGCTTGGGAGTGTTGTCCACTGGCACGAGTACAGTGGGATCCTTGAGAGTGGCTTTGGAGGGACCCTTTCTCTTCTGCAGACCACCCAGGTGTCCCTTTCTTTCAGTACACTGTTCGACTGGGACGTCACATACTGGCAGCACAGAGAGAGGCTCGCCCCGCTGCAGCACCTCATTGGCAGGAGGGTCTCACAACTGAGTTCTTGGCAGCCTTTTGGGAGAGGTTGTGGGACTCCAGACAGCCGAGGCGAGTCACCTTGTTTCAATGGCTGGTCGCACACAGAGCTACAGCAGTTGGGAGTTGGCTAGTGCATAGTGGTCTCTCGGCCGCATGTGCAGCTTGTGACAATCTTGTGGAGAGTGAGCGTCACTGTCTTTGGGACTGTCCTTTGGCACAGTAGGTGTGGCTTTGTGTTCTTCAGCTGATGCCTGGTCTTTCCACGGCTCGACAGTACACTTGGGGAGCAACTGCTTGGTCCACCCTCACGGGCCCGGCACTTCAGTTTGAGCTATCTTCCACGAGCAGGATGATACTGATGCAAGGGGGGCGACCTACACTCCAGCCTGCCACCACAGAGCTTACTCCACAGGAGTCGTGCAGTGAGAGAGAGGAGTGTTGGGATCCCATCAGTGGCCTGACACTCTGGTTCATCTGGCGGGCCCGTTGCTTCCGCATCTTTGAGGCTCGCCCTGTGCCACCAGCAGAGACTGTTTGCGATCTTTGGCTAGACCTGATCCACACTCTCAGAGGACAACTCGAGAGACTCCTGGGCAGCTCCGACCGCATGCAGGAGCGCAGAGAGGCTTTACTTCGACTCTGGCGTCCTAGGCCTTTTTACACCTTGGTCCAGGGTGTACTTAGATGTCACTACCGTCCACCTGTGTGGCTTTTCCCTCCTCCCATCTCTTGATTTAGCCTCTTTGTACATTTGGTGTTTTTTCATTGGGAGAGTCTCCCCATCATGGTTGTTTTAGCCCTCTCGCAAGGTGGTTGTAGCCCTATGGGCAGTTTCATTAACTAATAGAAGGATCTTTTTCTCGAAAAAAAAAAAAAAGAATGCCATGGCTAACTGTAACTGGTTCCTAGTTCGAGAAGAACCCCTACCACATGGACGAAAGATAACATGCCAGTCTAAGGATAGGGGAAGTAGGTGTGTCCTGAGAGGTACAGTCTCTAGGGATCAATATGGAAGACGAGGCATAGAACTACTGCTCGGATGCACTGGGAAGAGCAACCGTCACACCACAAATCCGAAAGACTAGGCAACCATCGAAATGGCTAAAGAAGACATCCGCCAAGATAATAACTGCAATGTGGACTCAAGCACACCATCCAAGGCCACAAGGAATGGGCAAAGGAAACCAAGGACTTGAAGACACCATGCATGGTACTCCATTGAATGGAGCACGGAAGTCAATTGAAGATAATAACCTGGAAGCCCTCTCTGAAAGAGAAGTATCCTCAAAAGTATGCTATAAGGTAACAACTGACTCAACCCACGCTGGAACAGAGCAAACACTGTCACTGAAAGCTCAAGAGTTGAAGCTGAGAACTCCCCAAGATAGGAAGTCCCCCTCCCGCTCAATTCTGAAAAAGAGAATGAGTACCACGGAAAGAAATTTGAGACAACCTGGAGTAAAACTGCTTCCTCCGTGATTGAGTAGCAAGACCAGAATCTCATGGAACTCAAGACTCAAAGAGAATCACACCATCGGTAAACTCGGACTCCTAAGAATAGGAAGACCTGAAAGGTCGTCACCTGAGGATCATGTTTGCCAAAGAAGCCGTCTGAGTCCAATACCTAGCTACTCAAGCAAACTCCTTGAGATCAAACCAAATGTCCGCCGTATCTCTGCATTTGCCAAGATCAAAACTTGTAGATACAATTCAATACAATATGCCAAACTACATGAAAACTCGGAAGAGCACATATACTCCCAATGTTGTAACTTGCTTCCTTAAAATCTTCATCAATATCGTCCTTTGTACTTTTGCTAAGAAGAATATACCCATAATTGAACTGTGCAATCAACATCCAATACACAACATAACTCCAATACTCAAAAGGAGAGTAAAGGAACCAGCTCGGGGAACAAGCTCGTGAGGAATGCTGGGGCTGATTTGTAACATGCCAAAAAGCTGGGCAAAGGACTACAAGGGAAGAACCTGCTATACTAGCCAGCCGTGGCTAAATCTGCACACCTGAAGAAAGGCTGCCCTCAAGGTTGGAGCTCTCCAAAGGGATGTATGGAGGAAGCATCCAAATGTTGCTGACTGTGGGAGTAGGAACTAGATGTCCCCACCAACTGTCGACACTACGTGCAAACCTGTCATCCAGAGGATTGCAACAAATCTGCTATCGATCACCAAGAAAAAAAACTGCCTACTGAAAGATGAAAACCTGTCCCAGAACTGGGGCTGACGAGCTCACTAGAAGTCGTAAACTGTCCCACAACTGGTACTGACGCGCTCACAAGAAGTCATAAACTGTCCCTCATCTGGTACTGACAAGCTCACAAAAGAGCAAAGGAAGTGACCAAATTTGTAGGGCCACACTACCACTATGGAAAGGAGAGAACATGGAGAAAGGAAGGGTCCACACTCCAACAAAACCTCCTCAAACTGTTGTCATTGTTGGCCAAGGGTCTGGCACCACATGCTCCACCTCTAAACCTCATCCAAGGGAAGTCGGATGATCAAACACGAAGTGGTTCTGGAGATAGAAGTATCCCCCTTTGCTTGTCAAAGCCAACTCCAACACATGCACTGGAACATGCACCTGCTGCATACTGGATAAACAAGCCGGAACTGGAACTTCCATCCTTAGATGGAAAATGAAAAATCAATGAACACCATCTGCTTCAAGACGGGACGAGATCCCCCTTGTCATCCATAATCCACAGTCTAGTACAAGGGTGCAACTGAATCATCAACCTACTACCCATCGGATAGGTAGCTCCAAGAAAGACGTGCATTTGCAAAAGGCAAAGCAAATCTGCCAATCCATCTCCTCGAAGAAAACGCAACCATAGAAAGCTCCTCCAAAAGGGATGAAGATGATTCTACTCCTGTCCAAACACTTCTGTCTGAAGAAGTTGGAAATGAATAGCTCCCCTCTGGATCCAACAACCGCATGCTTGCTCTCCTTGTGGGAAAGCACGGTAACATGACTCCATCTGGGATAACGAGAGCAATCCAGCATTGCTACACATCCTAAGTCCTCCATCGGGTTCCCCTCGGTGAACACAAGTCGGGGTAATCAAGGGTAAAGACGGGGAAGTGGTAGACCATGATCCAAGGCCTCCACATACCCAAAGCTGCCCCAAATTTGGAGAAAAAATCAGCAAGCTTCTTCTCTCTCAATCATGTCCAAAACCACACCGGATCAGCCACATCCAAGCACTCAAGTGGTCGTATAACCATAGAGCTCTGATACCATGTCAAAGGTGGCAACGGAAGATGCAATGAAGACAAGGAACTGGCTCGTGATCCGGTGGGTACCTCGACTCCGATCTAGAACACCTGCAATGCCAAACACATGAACAAGGCACACCTGTGGAGAAGAGAGATCATTGACCCTGGCTGCCGCCGAACTCCTCCATGGCTGCCCAGCAGAAAACGCTAGGAGGCTGCCTGAGAAAAACACCAATGAAAGGGGCTGCTGGAAATGCTGCGCCATCTCCTCCTATTGGTGGCCAAAAACGCCAGAAAGTGATGCACCCTTGGGCACCCTGCAGGGCTGAGAACAAGGCATAAGTACCCCTCCCAGAGGCCTATATATAGGCCTCTGCTGGCTGCTGCTGACCCCACATCTCGGACCCACGACCAAGCCAATAAATCCATAAATGGGAAATAAGGGAAGAAATGGCCTAGAGGGCCCTGGGAAGGCAAAGAGGCATGCTAAGGGGGGAACAGGAGCCTACATAGCTTTGGAACTGAACCAAAACCCGAAACATGGCAAGACATGAGAGAACAACCTCACACTGGCCGGGCACAGCCACAAAACAGCCCTCACTCCCTAATGTGCTCTTGGGCGATACCAGAGCTACCACCGGAGAGGAATATGAACTTAAACCCCCCCCCCCCCCCCCCCAATCTGCTCTACAATTGCAGCCCTAGGACAGATCACAAACGGCGTAGACTTGGAGGTTCATGGCAGAGAAGCAGTTGAGCGGGAGTAAAGGCAATTGTGGTGATGACAGCCATGATGAGATTTCGAGGCAAGGGTCAATGATAGCAGGAGAGGGCCGCATGCGTGTGCGCGTGCGCGCGCGCGCACACACACAGACACACACACACACACACACACACAGAGAGAGATTGCACAAATTAGTGTTGGTACTCTCACTTGCAAGGTTGAAGAGAGCTTTTGCAAGTGGCTAGCATAGCAATATTTCCACTAAACAACCCACAATGACAAACAGTCTATTCAACTGCCTTTCAAATGGCAACAAACTCATCATTAAAAACAGTCTAAAAGATGTTTGTTGGCAACCTCAGCATATAAACCTTGCCCAATTTTGATAGCTCCTCTGCAGTTACAAGCTTGTATAACATTTTTGTACTTTATTGTTGGAAAAATGCTATCATGTGTGTGTGTGTGTGTGTGTGAACCTTCAAGAGGCTCACAATAATTCCCACCTTATGACTTACCCCAACATCATGAGCTTCTGTTCGGGAGGCACCGCATACCTAGCTAGGTACGATTGGGGGCAAGGGACCACCGGTCCCCAAGGCTCCTTTTTCCTACATGAGAAAATTTCTAAATCTTCTTGTGTATATGTAGGCCAATAAGGATGAGTACTTGGTGAGAGAGAGATGGAAAGATGCATGAACTCGGACACACTTAGCTCTTAGAGCCTCTTTGCAGTCACCATGTTGGACATATCTGCAATGAATTTGTTGTAAGAGATAATTTCTCCAATTGGACGAACATTGCCAACTTCTTGTGTTTTGGCAAACGGACTACACTCTTCATTGTCAGGGTGTTTTTAAAAGCAAGCGTCATTCTCAAACAACCCAATGTTGCAACTCCATCCTAAGGAAAACCCCCACTCCACATTTACTAACTTTTGATCGTGTATAGATTTAGTAATTTCTTGCACTTTACCACATGCCTCCAAGATGTAAGTGTAGGTGATCATACTTGGAGAGAGGCCTTCTAAAAGAACAAGGGGACTAATGCATGCTCATGTCCACACAACCACCTTCTCTCATAGGCTCCTTGCTCTATCTTTAGAACGACCCCTTGACTCCTATAGCTAGGGTTGTCTAGGGACGATCCCCCCCCCCCCCCCCCGCCCCCCCCCCCAAAAAAAAAAAAAAAAAACCCGTTGCGGTCCTACGCTTGTCATGACATTGCTTCTCCCTTGGAGAGTTTTTTTTCTCGAAAATAACAATGAAAGAACCCCTCTTAAGAACAAGATTTTTTCCCTCTATTCTTGCATTAGGTCAACTGATCTGATCCACTTGACAAGTACGAAATATGGTACTCATTTGTGGCTTGTAAAAAAAACTAAATTTGATCAAATATCCTCTTAAGACTTGAACTTTGGTTGCAAAAATTGAATCATAGTAATAACATGCATCATTGCATGTAGGCCAAAAGTTAGGCAGAATCTGAAAATATATAAAGTTTGTATCTCGCGGATTAAAAAATATGTGCCATAATAGTGAATTTTTCCAATCAAATGCGCACCGTTATATTAAAACGCAAGCTTTGCTTGATAGAACTCTCCTTATATGAGACTATTGTGAGATCGTTCTCTCGCTTTTTCCTTTGCTTGCTCTTCCTTCCATGCAAAGCTAGAAGAGCACCTTGCTTCACACTTTCAAGCTCATGCTCACTCTTAGAAAGAGGTGTCATGTCTGAGGTGAAAACATATTTACTCTCTTAGTTACATCGACAATTAAGCCTATGAAAATCTCCTTGTGACTACTTGCAAAATAAATCCATTTATCGATAACAATAAATAAATAAATTTGATAGCACCAAACCATGATGCCCAATTGTGGGTGCTATGGACACTTTTTGCACGTTCCATTACTTCCATTATGAGAGATACTTGTGGAAAATGGACTAAGAGACACAAGTCTATTCATATCTCTAGGTCATGATAGAAAAGAGTATAGCATTAAGGAAATCATTAATTGATGATACACAATTAAGAGATGCAATGTGATTCAATCTCAAAACTTGTTTGGGTTCAAAAAGGCAAAAAAAATTCATAATAAATTTCTTTCAAATTTATGAAGTACAATCATTTTAAGCCAATTCTTAAAGAGAAAACAGTGCAAAATTCAAAAACAATGTTTTGCTCTCCTCTCTCTAATGGAGTTTTTGATTGGTTCAATGTCAAGCCAAGGGAGTATGTCTCCTCAATTGTGAGAAATGTCACATTAAGGAGAATCTCTTGCGATTCTCTCAAGAGACAAGGTGTTTCCTTTCTTTCATTCATTCTCCCTTTGTGTGCATAATGTTTGATGACTCTCTCTCTCTCTCTCTCTCTCTCTCTCTCACACACACACACACACACACACACACATATCTAGCTGACAATTCCTTGACTAACCCTTCGCTGTGACTACTTCCCTCTTTGGTAATCTTGCTCTCGCTATCAGGACAGCACTAGTGACTTTTTTAAACTTTGGCTGGCTATAGATAAACCTTGAATGCATTGGTATACTTTATCCATAATCTGTTCAGTTTGGAAAATAATGACCCATGAGACAGACACACACACACACACACACACACACATTATTGGGTTAACAGACAATGGCTGGATTATCATATAAATTAGTAGCCCTAAATATAGGATGCCTTAAATTCCCTCTCAAGTCTGATAATAGACACACACATTCCTAACCTGGCAACATAACACACGTCTACATCCTATTGGTCCAAGGTATGCATGGACACTCACATGCGTAGTACTATCGGTAAGGTGGTCGTTACACACCTTCAAGGTCATTATCTTATCCAACATTATCTTGGTTGGAGCATGCATATTTACTCGGAAGTATATGATTTCTCTTTAATATTGTTAGCCGAAGCCCCACTTGTTGACCTTCAATTATCTTAGTGTTCATACACATATGGGTACATTACTGTCAGCTAGATCGCTTACATAAGTCTATGGGAAGGATTTATGTGGTTTTGCATAATACACCCACCCACACAAATATCTTCACATGAACCCCTCATAACTCCTCGTATCTACCCCATTTGCCTCAAAACTGCGCATGAGGTTTTTTCAATCTGACTTTCAAGTGCGCATACAGCTTTCTTTTTAAACTTGCTAGGCCTCGCTGAGAGCTTGCGCAGGCAGATCCACTCACATACAGCTTCTTGCGCAGGCAGGGAATGCTTCTTGTGACATGGTATGCTCTCTCTCTCTCTCTCTCACACACACACACATTGTTTACTCTCGAGGAGGAAAGGGTGAATGGGGGTGAAAGAAGATTGTTTTTTTCAAATGGCAACGGGCAGCTGGACAATATATTTTTATCAAGTAACCAAAGCCACACCGTTTTACATAAGGTGTGTAATGACTTGCATGGCGGCGTGCAAAAAGCTGCCGACAGCGCGAGCAGAGAGAGATTGACAGGGCTGTGCAGGAGCGGATTCAGCCCTCGGGGCACAAGATCCTCAAGCCAGGGTGCCCCCTTTTGGTGCGATTCCCGCCAAATTTAAGTGAGGTCGACAGGAGACCGGTGGCAGGCAGGACGTGATTCCCACACAAGCTTCAAGCAAGAGGCAATTTCCACAGAATTCCCTCGTTTTTTTGTTTACGCCTCCCGATGCCACTGCCAAATGTCAATCTCTCTCTCTCTCTCTCTCTCTCTCACACACACACACACACACACACACACACACACACTATTTTTACATACGACTTTGTACATGGTTGATGCACCATCGCTATGTTGTTACAAGCACACACATATACACTTACTATTTTTACATACGGCTCTGTACATGGGTGATGCACCATCGCTATGTTGTTACAAGCACACACATATACACTTAGATTGGTTGTTCGATGTTACTCATTATGGATCGCATCTAGGACCCTTCGTTTTTTGAATTCATCTTGCATGGAAAGGCTCTCAATCACGAACATATGCTCTCGAACATACACACTTCTTGAAAAAAAGAAAACACACACACATCATGCATCTCATCTTTGCATCCTCTGTTCATTGCCACATAATCATGGTTACTTGCCTTCATTTAGAGGATTGATGGTGCTTATAGTCCCTAGTGCCTCTATTCCCACTGATGGTAGTCATTGAATATCCTGTAACTTGTAGCCCATAGAGGTGTTCTCAACTTGGCAGCATACAACCGTTTGGCATTGACTCATCCTATAAGACACATGAGAAGAGCTTTCAAGTACACATAGTTATTGCTGTTATAAAGGAACCCTGATAGAGACCTTTCGATATGAATATATGTCAAGCTACAGTGATAGCATAGGTACATAGACAACCGCTATGGCAACATCCGACAAAACAGGTAGCTGCGTGCTTTGGCACCTACTTAGAATACTTGTGTTTTTTATATATTTTAAGCAAATACTTGTGGAATTTACAACACAATGAAGTTTCAAGAAGTAAGAGTTAACTCTTAGTCAAACTTCTGATTGACAATTTAATTGGGAGCTACACTTAGATATACTAAAATGGTAGTATTAGCTCGATGATGGTGATTTATAAAGTTTCTTTTGGGATGTTATGTAACAAGGGAATAACACCTACATTTTTAAATGCCTTGAAACCTCTCATAGAGGGTCTCCTTGGAGATGGAGAGTATTGAAATTTTTGAAAAATCGCTAGGGATACAAATAAAATGTTGTCCGATTTTTGATAGAATTGCATGTATTGTTAATAACTTGTTGGACAAATACTGAAAGTAAGCTTCTTGAAACTCTGAGACTGACAAGGACTTGAAACATAATCTAGGTTTTATGCAATTCATCAAGTTTCTAGTAAAGCTTGGATTTTTTTCATAACCATGAGTATAGAATATCACTTGTTGATCTAAGATACACAACATTTACTTGCTAGTCTTCTCTTGGACGGCGATCACATTGAATATCCCACCTTTGTCGACCCGTAAATGAGTTCTAAATGATAACCCCTTTTGTGGCATACAAACACATAGACAAGGTACCTACTTAGAGTCTGGTCAATTTTTGCTACTTAATCATGAATTACTTGACTCAGTCGGGAAGTACTTTTTTGATTGATGTATGCTTGCAATACCATTTTTTTTGAGAGCTTTAGGTAATTAAATAATGCAACTAAACTCTCATTGGACCCCTTTGTCTTTTTGCCAATAGGAAGTAGGCAAGCCATTAGGCTGCTGAATGCTCATTGGACCCCTTGGGAGACTGTCCAATAGTCTTCTAGAGAGCTTAATTCTTATTGGTTCTTTTATTAAGTGTTTTTAAATGAATTAAACTATATTTAATCTAGCCTAATTCTCATTGGTCCACCTCTATGGCCATCCAATAGGATTTGAGTGCATCTTGTGGGCAATTGGCCTAGGGAGCTGACATGTGTCCCTCATTCCCTTTGTGTAAAGGGAGCCTGTGGAGTGTGTGTGTGTGTGTGTGTGTGTGTGTGTGTGTGTGTGTGTGTGTGTGTGTGTGTGTACGTTTCTCTCTCATCCCCTACTTACAGGGCTCGCCCCTCCTATGTAGGAGTTTTGAAGACTTTTTGGCACACTCACTAAGCATCCAATTTTACTAAGCTTGACCATTGGACACAACCTTTGAATTTTGGAACCTTAGCATTTTGGAAGTCTTAATGGGTTGAACCTTAGGGTCTTTAAGTTAAAGCTCATTGTTGCACATTGCTCTTTTGCAAATGGGGCCCCCTTTCGATCCCTATTTCCCCCCCTTTGGATCCCTATTGTGGCCGGTCTGCCAACTTAACCAATATTCTAGCTTTTTCTCCCCTGGCACTTCCCCATATTAAATGATCAGTTTAACATGAGTAAATCATTTAGAAGAATTAGATATTAGTTATTATGAACTTACCTCTCTCTTGAAATCATAGTCGTCCTCGACTATGGGGTAGAGAAGATAAAGTCTATTCATTAGTCCTTTTTCTAGCGGGTAGAGGATCCATATCTTACCCTACGACATCATTCCAGAATGGATGACTAATCCATTTGGTGCTTGAGAGCCTAAGCTGTCGCAAGCATGTCTGCACATTAGTCCTATCAATCTTCCATAGTAGAGCGACAAGCTCTACTTGGTGTTTGGGAGACGTCGTCTCCGCAAACTTGATTCTAAGCATGCATACTACTTCTCATTTGTGCACAATAAAGAAAAAGAGAGTCTTAAAAGACAAAAACTTTGTTCATTTTAAACATTTGTACATTTGCTTACTCTAGGAAAGCATTGTAAGCATTGACAAGGTTCAGGTTATCCTTTAATTGTATGCCTTACATCCATCTAGCATCACCTCTTCTTGGTCCTCGATCTCTGGTGGCTCTTCAATAGTTGGTTCTTGAGGTGGCTCTTCTTTGTAAGGCTTTAGTAGGTTCACAAGGAAAGCATTGTGTATGAGCCAATGGCATCTGGAAGGGACCATAGTACCTTTTTACTAACTTAGCATAGTACTTTTGGTGTCCCGTAGGATTCTTGCCCGCCGTGTGCCTTAATTGAGCCTTGGGAAATTTAAGTAAGACCCAATCATTTTCTTTAAAGGCTTGGGCTCTTCTGTGCTTATCAGCAGCAGCCTTTTGCCTTTGCTGTGAGATAGAGATAGCATCCTTAATCTTTTGGAAAGATTCTTGTAGGTCTTGGCTATACTCATCTGCAAAAACAAAGATCTTTCCGTGTACCTTAAGTAGCAGGGGACTTTTTTATCTTCTCTCAATTACCTCAAACAGTGCTTTTCCCATGGAAGTATGTACAGTGTTATTGTAGGCATACTCCACTAAGGGTAAGTACTTCTCCCATTGGGATCTTTGATCTACTTATGTTACATAGGCTTTTAGTAGATCAAGAATTTCTAGGTTAGATATTTCACTTTGGCCATCCGTTGCAGGTGATAGACCAAAGAGAATTTTAGCCTTGTCCCTAAATTCTCAAAGATACCCTTCCAGAAATTAAAGGTCATTCTAGGATCTCTATCCGACACTATGGACATTGGCAAGCCATGGTACTTGAAGATTTGTGAAAGGAAGAGGGTTGCTATTTGATGGGCTTTGATAGTCTTTTTGATAGGTATAAAATGATCTTGTTTGCTAAACCTGTCTAACATTTTCCATATTCCCGTATTCCCATGGATAGACTTAGGCAATCCATGGATATGCTCTCCCATGGTGAATTAGGGATTGGCAAAGGTTGAAGCAATCCAGGTTGCTTCCCTCTATCAAACTTCGTCTTTTGGCATACCACACATTTAGAAACATACTCTTGTATGTTTGCTTTCATGGCAGGCCAATAGAAATATGTTTCAATCCCTTTTAGGGTAGACTGAATCCCTCTATGCCCCACATAAGGAGGAGCATGAGATTCATACATTACTTTCTCACATAGTGAGTTAGTAACGCATAGTCTATTGCCATAGAGAAGATAACCATCTTGTAAAGTAAATGGTTCCTCTTTCTTCCCTAGTGCAAGGGTTGAAATCACATCTCTAAAATTGGGATCAATAGCATACTCATCTATCATGGAAGATAGATTATTGTGAGTTGCTATGGAAACCGAATTCACTCTCGGCCATCTTCAGAGTGCATCGGCTACTTGATTATGCTTGCCAGTAATGTGAGCAATATGAAAATAAAATTGCGAAAGAAAATTTGCCCACCTCATTTGTTTGTCGGAGAGCTTGGTCTGCGTCATGAAGTACTTAAGACTTTGGTGATCCGTCTACAGAATGAAAGGAGTCCCCAATAAATAGTGCTTCCATGAGTGTAAGGCCTGTAGAACTGCGAGGAGTTCCTTTTCATATATGCGTAGAGCTTGCTCAACAGGGTCAAGCCTTCGACTTTCATAGGCTATGGCGTGCCCTTCTTGGAGCATAACAGCTCCAAGGCAATCACCACAAGCGTCACATTGGACCTCAAATGGCTTTGAGAGATCTGACAGTGTAAGCACAGGTTGATAGATAAGCTTTTCTTTAAGCTTTTCGAAAGCATTGTTCTCCTTGGCAGACCATGTATACCTAACATTTTTCTTTGTTAGGTCGTATAATGGTCCCGCGATTTGTGAGAACTTTTCTATGAAGAGTCTATAGTATACACACATACTATAAAGCTTCTTAGTTCATGAAGATTTGTTGGATTAGGTTATCCTTTTATTACCTCCTCTAACTTTGATGGATCCATTGGATGCCATCTTGAGAGATAATGTGACCTAAATACTGAATCTCTTGTAAGAAAACTCACTTTTCTTTCAATTAATATAAAGTTTATTCTCTCTTAAGACTTGAAATATTACCTGGAGGTGTTGCTTGTGTTCATATAGTGAATTAGAGTAGATGATAATATCATCACCAGTAAAGGTTCGGTGAGGCCTGAAAAGCTTCTCCATCAAGCGGTTGAATGTGGCTGGTGCATTGGTCAAGCCAAAAGGCATGACAATGTATTTGTAAAGACCAAACGTAGTGCAAACTGTGGTCTTTACAATGTCTTGATCAACTATCCTTATTTGATGATAGCCACTTTTTAGGTCAATCCTACTGAAGTAGGTGGGCCCTTGTAGCTTATCAAATAGGTCTTCTATCCGTGGAACGGGATACCTATTCTTGATAGTGATCCTATTTAGTGATCTATAGTCAACACACATACGATATGTGCCATCTTTCTTTTACACTAATAACACGAGTGAGAAAAATGGAGATGAGCTAGGCCTAACCATGCCCTTCTCAACTAACTCAGCACTTGCCACATAATCTCCTCTTGTTGAGCTTGAGAAACTTTATAAGGAGGTTTATTAGGCAGTGAACTTCTTGGAAGAAAGTTCAACTGCATGGTCATCATTGCCTCGTTTAGGAGGTAATTCACAAGGGATGTCGTCAATAAAGGAATCTTGAAATCCCTTGAGAAATTTGGATAACTCTAATTCTTTGTGATTGTTTATATTTTCTTTTGCTAAAGCATTAGGTTCATTTTGAGAATCTTTAACAAAATCATGTACATGGAAATAGAGCTCTTTATTGACTTTTGAAAGCTTGCGTATGTACAATGGGTATGGTGTTACCCAACTCCTTAGCATCTATGTACATATCTTTTTCCCTGAACCTAAAGTAGATTTTCCTTTCAAGGAATTTAACATTGGCAGCCATGCGATCAAACCATGGTGCCCCTAGGATTACATCCTCGTGCTTGATAGGAGAGATAAAGAAGTCCTCTTTGAACATATATGATATGACGGAATGTTAAAAACGAATTACTTGCAAAGTATATTAGTCTCTAATCTGTTTTGAGGATGTTACCATATTTTTGAGCTAGTAACATGTGATATACTGCTAGTTTTTGATACATGAGATATATTGTAGTTACTGAAGCCATAAACCTCTTGTGGAGGATCTCGTTGGGAGATGGCATAAACTGAGTTTTTTGAAATACTACTCAAATTGCAAAGGAGGTGTTGTCCGATTTTTGCCAGGTGTTCTGCATTGATCTGCATAGGTATTTGCATCATATATGGTAATCGACACTATTAGTTTTTTAAGAGAGCTCGGTGAGTATTGGGGTACCCATGCATATACATTTAGAGGTTATCTTAATTAAAATGTTAACTTAATAGTCAATCCTAAGGGTAAGCTGTAAACTAGGTCTACAGGTGTGACATGGATGACAACTGGATCTAGTGTCGACGCCTGCAAAACGCACACACAAAGATACAGCATTAAGATATCAATTTGTAATGATCAAAGATCAAATTTTTGATCTAAATGATTTTATTATCCATTAGATACAGAATGTTGTATTGGTGTTAATGAAATGTTATTGAGTTTTATGACATCTTGTTTTAAAATGTTGTTATTTAATATATTATTTAATACAATTGTCTAAGTATGGTTCAATTATCAGGGGATTTTCATACTTAAACACACACACACACACAACGTGGGTGGCTGCATGCAACTCTCTCTCTATCTCTCTCTCTCTCTCTAAGCTCTCTCTCTCTCTAAGCTCTGCTAAGAGAAGGCAATGTTTAGAGAGTTCATTAGGAGATTGTTAGCCACAAGCTAAAGAGTGAAGGGTAGGCCACAATCCTAGAGAGATTTTTTGAGAGATTCACGAGGAGATTCTCAGTTGGGGTTATTGGAGAAAGGAGTTGTAGAAGAGGGCGTTGGGGGAGGAAGGGGTGGGGAGGGTGTGATGCAGGGAAGGAGGAAAAAATGCGCAACACCCAAAAGGCATGCAAGGAATAGTTTTGGTTTGAATTTTGAATTTCAATTAGGCTAAAGTCAAGTTGAGATATGTTCTTCATATGGCTCTTTTGGTCTAGTCTCGATAGTCCTTTGTATGTTTTCGATTGAAGAGAGTGGTGGGAATGATCCCTCGGGGTGGCACCCCCAAAACTGTAAGATGAGCACATGAGTTTGAAATAAGGGGTTCTTTACTGAAAAGAATTTGAAAAAATTAACACAATTACACTTATAGACTCGGGGGTTTTATTGAATTTTGAGGACAAACTGTAAGTTTTTTAAGGAGAAGGGGTTGTTTTATTACCTCAGAGGATGTAAGTATACGGGTTTTTGTAATATTCTTTGCATGCCCATGATAAAGGTGATTTATTAAAAGTGGTGCCCCCCCCCCCCACACACACACACACACAACCCCCCCCTCTTGATGATTTCCATCTCATATATTCAACAATCCATGGGCTCTCAAGTAGCTAAAAGGATTATACAAAATAAAAAGAGAGAGAATGTCTACTTTGAACAAGTAACAAGCACTTTAGTTATAAATTCATGATACGCAATTGAGAGATGCAATGTGATTCAACCTTAAACTAGTAATCAAAGGAACTCACACTGCAAAATACCTGCCCATAGAGTGCACACTAGTGGTGCTCATAGCATGCAACTGCACTTCCACACGTGACCCTGCAAGCCATGGAGTACCTCCCTTTCTATCTACTATCACAATTGGAACCACAAAATGCCCTCGTGGCATTGCATGGATGCCATGCATGGGATGCCAATTTATGCCTCTCATGTCCATCTACATATGACCAGCTATAGATTTCCAGTAGCCAGCCCACTAGTTGCATAACCATCTATGGCGTATGCATTCCTTTAACTAGTCATGACGGCCATTGACCATCACACGTGTAGTACCAATGTTCAATATCAAGACACAACGCAAATATATCATGTCTCATCTCTTCTTTAAGGATATGTACACACATCCCTTGAGGTGGTCTTGTACCCTTTTACTTTGTATCAATCAAGCATCATCACGCCTACATGAAAGCAACTTTCCTCATTAACTCATATGTTGCAGCACTATAATTATCTAATTCTTTTTCTTCTCCATCACCTAGAAGAACCAACCAACCTGAGAGTCCTCACATGATGGAATCATCTTGCTTACTCTCATAGCTTTGCTAGTGTCACACTCTAAATTGTAAGAAAGCGAACAACACATATGTAGTGGTGATGGTAGACCTGATAGCATAAGCAAATGCCACAGTCAACATAACGACCAACAACAGGTGATAATGAAAATTCATGATCGACAAGAGACAATGTATGGAAAAATAGGAATATACAAGGGACTATAACCATAGTGATGATGATTGAAGAACTTTAAAAATCATGAAGATTGAAGAGATAAACACGATGGATTCGCTCCACGTGATGCCAACGGTGGATACAACACACTCTCTCTTCTCAATTTCCATTTATCAAGCCACGGTCAAGCAAGAGTTCCTATATAATCGCACAACCAATCACATGGTTGCGAAAGCCTTCATCTTTTCATGACCTTGGATACTCCTTGGTCGTAAGGTCACCATGGTGCTACTCAATCATAAACCTCTTGACGACTGTCCTCAACCACACAACACGGTACTCAACCTTATCAAAGTCATTATTGTAATCTTGAATTGGCTTTAAGCCCACCAAAATAGCAGAATGGTCATTGTCTTAAAATATTCGATCTCGTGCAAGTTACCATGGGTCAATATTGATTCCGCTTGCACTTGAAATGCTAGCCATGAAAATAACAATCAAAATTGATAAACCTAAAATTTCAACTAGCATTAAGCTAAGATGAACCAAATCTTCCGTGTACACTGGTAACATGTCAATTTTCTGCCATTCGCCCATTGTCTTGTACAAGAAAAACTATGATTTGCCTCGTACACATAGCCTTAATTACCCAAATCTATAAAATTTGTAAAGTCTGAAGGGATTAGGTGCAAATTTGTTTGATGAAGAGGATGAAAATGGTGACCATGTTGAGTTAGAGAAGAGTATTTTTCTTCTCATGGGTCCTACTGGCTCAAGGGAAAATCTTGCGAAAAAAGAAAAACTTTGGCCAAGTTGGGAATGTGCCCTTTGTAACTGTGGACGTCACAACCCTTACGCAAGTATTCATTGCTCGTGTAAGCACACACACACACACACACACACACACACACACACACACACACACACACACACACACACACACACACACACACACACACACACACACACAATGGGCAAGACAACCATGGGCAATACTTTGCTAGATATGTACACCAATTCTTGTGCTTTCTCTCTATCTCTACACTTCTTGGTTTATGGATAGATATGTATGGACTGCAGTCCATAACAATTGACATATAGGTATTATAATTTAGGCCTTTGAATCTATGAATTGATGTTATTAACTGTAATTAAATGCATCTGTATGGCTTTACAATTTGTGGCACTTACAAATGTGTGGAGATTTTCTTGCTTTGGAGACTAACAGTTTACACAAAGCAATCAGTTAACTTCTCTACTTTGTTGAGTTCCTTTTATTTTTGCAAAATCATTTACAAAACTCCAATCACAATACATCAAAAACAAGATATCAAATTTTAAGATAGTGTCTTTGCTTTTTACATAGTAAATATCTAGACTAACTTGTAATTTATAGTACAGATCTTCTTCAACATACTAACTCGACTATGCTAGACCGTGTCACGCTCCTAAAATATATCTATTAATCACATTCAAAGGAAAATACAAGTACTCAGACTTAACTCACATGGCTTCATTATGCTGGGGTCAGCCCAACTTGGGCGATCACTTGGGTGTGAACTCTTGTAAATGCCTTTATCATGCTCATCAAAATCTATTGCAAACTCTCTCTTCACTTTGTACAGCATAGTGCATTCATCTCTCTCTCTCTCTCTCTCTCTCTCTCTCTCTCTCTCTCTCTCTCTCTCTCTCTCTCTCTCTCTCTCTCTCTCTCTCTCTCTCTCTCTCTCTCTCAATGTCTATGTGTGAGTGTGTGGGTTATAACTCTTGCCTACGTGCGTCTCCGCTCCCTACAGGTGGTATCAGAGCAGTGTTAGGTCTTGGAAGGATTTCAGTAGCTCAGCCTATGGGAAGGAGAAGGTTCTCCTAGACAAAATTAGCAATTAAGTAAGCATTGAATAGTACAATAGCCCGTGAGCTCAACGGCAAGAAGCACTTGCCTGATTTGAACAAGAACTAGCTATATAGCAGGCAATTTTTTGGGAGGGAAAGTCGTATAGCAAACTCAAAACAATTGGAAGGACATTAGATGCATGCACGAAGCTCAACAATCAGCGAGGGGGTGGAGAAAGTTCTACCAGTAGCATTGCAATTTTTGCAAGAGAAATAGAACAAGACAGCTAATAATTGGGCAGATAATGTAAAGTGTGAGCTTTGTCCTAGAGTACAAGAGTATGAGTCAAGGAGGAGAAAGGTGAATTTATCCCACATGCAGTGGTGCGAGCTACTTGAAGCTCATTTTATGAATGAATAAACACAACTATATTTTTCATTACATCTCTCTTGTTTATGGTGAGCTTGTGATGGCTTAGCAACAACTCAAGATCGTGTTTATGAGTCAAGTAAATTCATCTTGGAACCTAATTCGCTTGAGTCATAATCTAGCCAACACACACTCACTTGTGTGCACTATGTTTCTCTTTCGTCCACCCTAGCTAGCACAATCCCATTCCCTTCAAGTGGTATTAGAGCTCCAGGTTGTGCTAGCTAGGAATACTACTATGCTTTTGTGTGCTATGGTAGGATTAGCATTCCTTTGCATTGTATAATTTCCTTTTGTTTAATCACATCCGAATCACTCTTTTGAAGCTAGCTAGGAATACTACTATGCTTTTGTGTGCTATGGTAGGATTAGCATTCCTTTGCATTGCACAATTTCCTTTTGTTTAATCACATCCGGATCACTCTTTTGAAGCTAATCAATGATGGGATATGCACCTTTGAAAGGATATGCCACTACCCACATTCATTAAGCAGATGAAGGAAGACTAGTCATCATTAGTAGTCGCCAATAGGCAATTTCACATTAACAATTACACTAACTTGCATTCTAGGCCGCACTTGTGTTGTGTTTTGTATCAATTTTTAGTTAGTTTGCATCTTCAATCAATTTCATCGAGTTTAGTTCCTTCCTGCATTGCTCACATTATCTCAAAGAGCTCATTGCAATCTTCCCATAGAGCCCTCAAACACTACAATCGGACATCGGGAGCTCCCTCAACCGATCGTCCATTTTGTGCTATTATCAGGTGTGTGTATGTGAATTTGTGTGTGGTTTTTTGCACAGTCAAACTTAACACTTGCAGTCAATTCCAGCTGAAGTGCCGTCGGGTCCGCTAGGGGTAGTTCCACACGCACCACTTTTTTGAACCTACAGGGGGCCATTCCCATAAGCATAACATAAAGCCTCAAGCTCCTTGACTGCACTAAGTCCTCAATCCCCATCCCCACGGTGGTGCTTGCAACAAAGGGATTTTGCTCCCAAAACCTTGCTTTAAAGCCCTCAAGTCGGCTCATAACATTCAGGCATTCAAGAGGCCTTCACCAAGTTTTCAAAGAAAGAACTCAAGGCTGTGAAGAGTGAGTTCACCCAAAAGGTGAAGAGGTACTTCACAAAGGAAAACTCAAAGGATCTCTCTCTCTCTCTCTCTCTCTCTCTCTCTCTCTCTCACACACACACACACACACACACACACACACACACACACATGAAACTTCAAAATTCTGCATCCAAGCACAATAAATTTCAAATAAATCTCCTAAAGGCACTTTGTGCTGGTGTAAAGAGGTAGACACTCGCTAGGAGAGTCTCCTAAGCTAAGACCCCTCTAGTAGCGCAATGGAAGAGAAGGGACTTGGGAAATTTAATGGGGAGGGCTTTCATACTTGGCAAACCAAGTTGAAAGGCTCCTTAACAAAAAAGCAATTGTGGGGAATAGTCAAGCCAGCGCTCATTGATCTAACATCCACTGCTGGTGCACAATTACTGACACAAGCCATGAGCGCAAAAAATCAAGCCAAGGACAAGAAGGCATTAGGAATCATAATAGTTGTACTACATGACAATTATGTACACTTTATTGATGACTATGATACCTCATCAATTGCATGGGAAGCACTAGAAAAAAACTTTGGAGCTAGGAAAAAGAAGAGAAAAGTGAGCTTAAAGAAATATCTACACAAATTGCAAATGGAAAGTAATGAAGATATTGCAAGCTTGGTCAATCGCCTCAAAAGCATGACCACACAATTAGCGTATGTAAATAGTGCAATACTAGGAGGAGGACTAAATCGCAGTCCTTCTAGCAGCCCTACCGCCTAATTTTGACCAAATCATGACCATCATTGAAGAAAAGGATCCAACGCCAGATTTCCAAGATGTAATCAACTCTTTAATGTTCAAGGAGAAGAAGTAAGGGAGGAATGCTACTTCAAGAGGAGGAGAGTTTGCAGTTGGCTCTAGTAACAAGACTTGTTTCAAGTGTGGCAAAGAAGGGCACATAGCAAAGGATGTCTATCATCGAAGACTTATTGCGTTTGCAGGAAGAAGGGTCACCTTCCTTCCAAGTGTTTCAAAAGGGACAAAGGTAGCACTAGCACAAATCCAAGGCACAAAGTGTATTTGGAAAAAGAAGATAAAGATGAAGATGAAGAAGAAGGCGGAAATAGCCTTCTAGTCTACGATGACATTCTCTAGTTTTTTTTGTTTTGCCTTTCCCTTTCAGTTGTATTTGTTTGGAGATAGCTTGGACTAGTTTGGTCTCAGTTTTATACATGTGTTCGAGGGGAGATGTTTGAGTATCTCTTCGATTAGAGATAGTTTGTCTCCTGGATTGGAGATGTTCTTTTGCTTCTGGATTGGAGAGTGCCAGCAGAGATGTCAATTTCTTTAGTTTCTTCCTAGTCCAAACCTCAAGGGGAGGATTGTAAAGTGTGAGCTTTGTCCTAGAGTACAAGAGTACGAGTCAAGTAGGAGAAAGGTACATTTATCCCACATGCAGTGATGCAAGGCTATAGAGCTACTTAAAGCTCATTTTATAAATGAATAAACACAAGTCTATTTTGCATTACATCTCTCTTGTTTATGGTGAGCTTGTGATGGCTTAGCAACAACTCAAGATCATGTTTATGAGTCCAAGTTACATCTTGAACCTAGTTCAATTGAGTGATAATCTAGCCAACACACACTCACTTGTGTGCACGATGTTTCTCTTTTGTCCACCCTAGCTAGCACAATCCCATTCCCTTCAGATAAGGGTAGGTGTGCAACATCTCAGCTCCAATCAGAGCAATCAAAGACCTTAGACCAAGAGGAGTAGTTTTGAATGCATGGGTTGCATCAAGGGAGCGCCCATAATCTGCATCCCAACCACAACCTAATAAGAGGGGACGGCTAAAGATCTCAAGGAGCTAGGCAACAAACCAAACCCCAAGCACAAGGAGCAGCAGCTCCAGCACGGTTGCATCAACAAAGCCCATCGATCAAGGGGGCGGTGAGCTCGTACAAACAACGTCTTTATAAGCTCAGGGCACTCCTCCACGCAACACAACAGAAAAGAAGTGTAGCATGTAGACAAAGACCAGAGAAGGCAAGGTAGAGTGTAGGATGTCATGGATGAGGTCATCCAGTCGATGATGCCAGGCAAGCGATAGCCCAAGCATGTCGGTGCTTTTTTCTCCCAATGCACGTTAGTTCTGACGTTTCACAATAAATGACATAGTATTATTATTTGGTAAAATTTTTATTATTTTGGCATTTACCATCATTAAGAGCATGTTCACAATTAAGAGCATGTTCACAGAAGGTTTTGATTGACTGGCAAGCAGCTAGTGTAAAATCAATTGGACACAAGAGTCAAGACTTTCATCTTGCCTTCGCGATGTCCTACATGATGTAGAATTGATTCTATGAAAACCTTTTTTGTCTATTATTTATTGTAAAACAATGATTGGCACAGAACCCCCACAATTGTCATCCCACATGTTTATCTTTTTATCCAAGATATGTAAGGGAGTAGACATTGCCTCGACGAATACAATGACGCCAGCGGTAAGACCTTCCCTCACACATTATGCAAAGCCCATTTCCTTGTACATCACTAATCATGAGGTTAACAGGTAAAACTAAACCCAAGGTTACCTAGAGTATACCAAAAACTCTAGGGTTTGGGCGTACACCAAAAATCCCGCATGATGGTAGCTCAAAACTAGCACCAACTTGTGAGAAAACCTAAAACTCACGGTTTACGAGTATACAAAAAACTCGTGGTTGAGAGCAAACCTAAAACTTTGTGTGCCATAAAATGTGAGTCTAATTCTAGGGGGCCTTATGATAAAGCTTATGCCAAGTTTAGCTGAAGGAGACGATTGTTGGGGTCAGCCCAACTTGGGCGGTCACTTGGGTGTGAACTCTCGTAAATGCCTTTATAAGGCTCATCAAAATAAAATGCAAACTCTCTCTTCAATTTGTGCAATATAGTGCATTCATCTCTCTCTCTCTCTCTCTCTCTCTCTCTCTCTCTCTCTCTCTCTCTCTCTCTCTCTCTCAATGTCTGTGCGTGAGTGTGTGGGTTATAACTCTTGCCTATGTGCACTTTCGCACTTTACAGATTATTAGTTTGGTTACTACTTTTTTCCATAAAACCTCTTGGTACATAATTTCTCAGCATATTTAATTAATATAGATCTAATGATAGCATTTTAATTTCCTTTGATGAGTCAAGTCTCTCTATAGTCCCAAATGCCATGTATAATGCACCATCTTAGTGCTTATTCTACTTTCTTCCATATCTTAAGATCTCAAAATTTTGCACCACCTTTTACAACATCTTCTTATACAACATTCCCCCAATTTAATATACTTGGTTTCATAAGTCAATGCTCATTTTAATTAATTTCTTTTGATTGACTCTCTTTGAAAATATTCCTAAGGGGATACGCTCAAGAAATTTTGCAACAAGGGAGAATGCTACTAACACTTTTCAATGGTAGGACTCTTTTACTTGCCTACATTGTCTTATGAGTTGTGAAATCAACCTTGTCTAATGTTGTGGTTATACTTGCACTAAATGGAATTGCTTTTGAGATCATTCGTCGTTAAGCTACAACTACTCACATGAGCTAAGGTGCTTTGGATAGTGAGAGACAATTTGTAAGTCCTTGCTACTCAAACACACTCCAATTTTGTGTCAAACAACTAGTAAATGTTTTGTCTTACATGCCTTGTCTAGTCCATTGGTCACAAGCACACATATTCTTTGATTTAGGTGGTGTGTAAATGTTCATCTTGGTGTAGATTCACCGATTTAGGCAACACAAATTAATCGTGAAGATTCACCAATTTAAGCAGCATGAGTGCAAATTTGTCAATTCAGGCAAGATACGAGTGTAGATTCAACGATTTAGGCAGCACACGAATGCAGATGACAATTTAGGCAGCACACCAACAAATCACAAATTCACTATTGTAAACAATATAATTGCAGATTCGCCGATTTAGGTAGCACAAGTGAAGAGTTGTCAATTTAGTTAGCATGTGCTATTGGTGTCAATTCACCAATTTAGGCAACATCAATCACAAAATCATGTTGTAGAGGTTGGCCACCAAGACTTTGTCTATGATGATTTCCTCTTGTGACAGTGTTTATGGAATTGGACTGAAAATTTATGAGAATAGATGATTGAATGATGAGCGAGACCAATGATATCATAGATATTTGTTCTAGTGGTATGGGACACTAGAATATGTAGTATGTGAATGATGACATGCATAAGAAAATTCAAATGTTTAAGCTTATGATTTTTTTTATTTTAATATATGATATTTCTCACACATAATTTTAACCATTTTTTTGATAAGTATGGTTTGTAGATTATTATCTTAGTAATTGAGGTCAATTGCTTCCTAACAGAGAGGTATGTAATGAAAATTGATAAATATATGCTTATTGAAACTTGTAGGTGGCAAAAGCTTGCTCAATGTATAGACTGTGCTATAGGATAACAAGTTTATGGACATTCTTTTATTACAGTGCTCTTTATGAGCAATGGTCTATATCGAGGTGGATATTTTGTAATCACTTTTGAGGATTTATCAATCTATAAAGAAATACGTGCAAGAGGAAAATGCTCACTCTTGTACATGGGAAGATTGCATCCAGTGTGTGTGTTATTCTTCTCTCCTTCTCGTTGTTGCCAATGTAGCACTCCACTCTTGAAGGTGCATCCGCATGTGCTCCCTTGCTCTATCCCGCTCTCTACTTCTTTAAGGCAATGTATAACTTGATTATGGTACACGTGTTATTCACTAGGTATGCTGATCTATTAGTTTTATGGCCGGTTTGTATTATGTTATTTTTTGTATCTTGCAAGCCATTTGCGATTTTTGTCTATTGTTGACTAATGAGAACCTAGTAAAGGCGGGAGACTAAGAAGAGCCATACGTTACTCTAATAGATCATGGGTCAAAGATTAACCTCATGTCAAAGCATCTATGTCAAAAAGGCAAATGGCCAATTGATATAAATCATATATGGATGACTCATGTATCAAATAACTCATCATGGGAGCTATGTGGAGCTTATCCAAATGTAAGGGTGACCATAGGGGATGTCCAAAATGACCAAAACTTCTCTATACAGGAAATGTCTATGTATCCTCCTATCCTTGGGCAGCAATAAATCACTACTACTCATATGGAAACAACGTGATGAATGATGGATCAACTTATGTTAGGATAAGGAGTAGGGATGGGAAGCATGTGATTTTATTCCTTACTATTTGTGTGGATCATGAAGAAAACCGTAACAGTCTTAGAGAGAAACCATTGCCAAAGGTAGGGGTTTCAGCTGTGTACCATTGTAGAGAAGCTTTGGTAAGTATGCTAAATGTCCAACCAATAGCAAAGGAAAAGGTAATGGTGATAACACAAGAACAATGAAAATTTCTTGCATCACACATATGCAACGGAGGTGTTTTCTATAGGTTTTGTAGGATTAATAGACTATGGATCTATCTCTTTTACGAAGTGTGAGGACTTGAAGTGGGGTGAATGACAACTTGCAAATAGTGTACAAAAAGGTTTGAGGAATAATGGGTTGCTAGAAGATGATGAATGCATTATAGGTTCTTTTAATGAGTTCTCATTTGTGGATACCGTGCAAGACTTGAAGTGTTTAGTGGATTGTGATTTGTGTATGGGAAATGAGGTTGTGAAAGTATGCTCCATAGAAATGTACAAAGTGCATTTCAAAATTCTTGA
The DNA here is from genome assembly GCF_014529385.1 of Adiantum capillus-veneris. Taxonomy (NCBI): domain Eukaryota; kingdom Viridiplantae; phylum Streptophyta; class Polypodiopsida; order Polypodiales; family Pteridaceae; genus Adiantum; species Adiantum capillus-veneris. Next base: position 145,844,601 of record NC_140934.1, read on the forward strand.
GGGATTGCCAAGTACAAGTGGAGACCAAGTACAAGTTTGTGGCAAAGAAAGTGAAACTCGTGGCATTACCTCTACCAAAGAACTACAACAACAAGACGGAACAAGCTCATTTGCAGCCTAGTTTTTGTGACCCAATAAAGATTTGTCATAAGTTTACGTAGGATTCTTTGAAGGAGTTGAAGCTTTGTCACAGGGATTGTTTGTAAACAAATATGTCTTAAAAAGATATTGTAAAGACCAATATTTTGAATATACACTTCAGCTAAATAGTCTGTTTTCTCTTCAAACTCAATGATAAATCACAATATTTGGTTGAATCCTCGTTTGTGGAGATGTCCATTAAGAGATATTTTAATTACTCATACATTTTTTGTTGGCTCTCAATGTAGACACTCCCTATGGTGAGAAAGGAATAACATCTTCACTCCACCTAGGCACCATTTGTATGTTGAAAAGATATGAATGATGTAGATGATCATCCACTCCAATGGGTGCTTCTCCTTGCATCGTTCATGAAAGGTGATAAGCCCTCTCATGGGTTGTTTCCACTTTTATGACTACTTTAAAATTGAATTCGCACAATATATAATAAATCACCAAACAATATGATATATCCTATGCTGTAGGATAGTTTTATTAGGTAAAGCTTGATGATCTACAAAAAAATATGAAATGCCTAGAAAGTTAGTCTCAAAACTTCTTTACTATTTATATCATACCTAATCCTTCTCTTTACATAGTGGTGTAGTTACTTTTAGCATTATTCATTTGATGAGTACCATAAAATATGGGAAAATTTGTATTTCCACCACCTGGTTGAGTTAGTATGCATCAATTAGTATATGCTAATGCATTGATGTGGACATTAAAAAATCTTTGTCTAACCAGGATTTTCCAAGATTGGAGTAGAAATTAAAAAGTTCTTAACTTTTTGAAAATATTTCTCACATTCTTCTCTCCAATCAAAGTTTGTAATCAATTGGTAAAGAGATTTAGCAACTATTCAGGCATGTAGATGAATTATCAATACTATCCACACCAATGGCCCATAAAAGGTTGTACCTCTTTCACTATCATAGGTTTATGTAATTCCATAATCACCTTAATTTTCTCCAAATCCATGAAAATGTTATTTTTAGACACTATGTGGATAAGGTCTCACCTTGTCTTTCCATGAAGACACATTTTTTAGTGTTAAAGCAGATTCTAAAGGTTTTTTACTTCTTGGATACTTTCCATAGATACTCTATATGATCTTCTCTCGACAAAGAATAAACACACGGGTCATCCATGAAAATTTCTAAGAATGTTTGCAGATACTATTGGAATGCATGGCTCATTTGTTTCTAAAAGGTCATTGATACGTTAATTAAGCCAAATGGCATAAGTCTATATGCATATATACCCCATTTAGTGCTAAAGTCCATTTTATGTTGATCCTTAGGCTTGATTGACAACTAATTGTATCAAAAGAAGCCATCAAAGAAGTTGTAAACTTCTTTGCTAGCTACTCTTTTTCCCTGAGGATTCACCATGAGAAACTTATTGTCCCACACGTAAGTGCAAGGGAAGGGGCTTCTTTGGGAGTTTATATAAGCATATAAGTTAAGAGTGGGTCCCTAATAATTTCTCTTTCATTACTAAAATATAAGGGAGGTGGGTTGTGATATATACTTCAAGGGGGAAATAAGGGGTGTTAGGGAGTAGTGGACGATATTGATAATATACATATAGATATACAAACCGAGGCTATTTAATAGTAAACAAGCCAACTATTGATATTGAATTACATGTGGTTTCCCTATTACATGTCCCTATAAAGAGAATAAAACCAATATGATTGAGGTGCTGACTTTAAAAATGTAACTTGTATGGCATCAAGTTTGATTTTTTAAAACTTGAAGGTGAAATATTATACAAAATCTTATATATAAGTTAGAGGCATAAAACTACATATCGTATAAGTGTAGAAAAAAAGATCCTTTTTTCTAGTTAACACCTACTATCCTCAACAGCATGATGGGTGTCATAATGAGTATGCTAGTTAGCATATGGTCTGTGCTAGTTAGCATGCCTTGTGTTCTACCTAGCCTATAGAGTTACGTGGTAAACACAAGATATATGCTAACTAACACTCTTTATGCTAGTTAATATATGTTGTTGCAAGCACATTAGGATGTTGATTGTGCTATTTAACACTATGATTTGTTTTCATGAAATTGTTGGATGTCCTAGTTAGCAATCTAAATACTGATCATCATTTAATTGTTGCAGGTTGAGTTCATTCGTAGATTCAAGGAGAAACATCCAGATTGCAAGATTGGCATGAGAATGTTTGAGATGTTGAAGCCATTCTTTTGTAGGCGGCTGAGGGATAGATGCACATCGTATTGCGAATACCATGTGCAAATGTCTTTTTTGAAGGACACACTGAACCACATGTGCTCTCATGCTTTTGGGCTGCATAGAGTAGGTTGTGACTGTATATGCAGTATTTGTGCCCCAGGTGAGAACATTAGCAAGGGTTTCTTGGCTTCACATCACACGTTCAAAGGTGTCACACATATGTGGGAGCCTGTTCTCTGTCCAAAGCCCGCAGATGCAGTTTTCCATAGAAGGGAATGCCTGATGGGAGAGTGTTTGACATGTGGAGTGAATAGCTTGGAATTATGTTGCTTGGAGACAGCAAAGCCAGGTAATAGTATTAATGTGAAAGTATTTGCATATGTACAAGCTCAAGACAAGCATGGAAATAGTAACAAAAGAATAGATCTTTTGCACAAAGAAATGCAGTGCTGGGAGTTTCTTCAACTCTTGAAGACCAAGTTGGAGCTCTTTATCACTCATTACTATGTGGCTTGATGGCAAGAACAACAATTCAAGAATTGCCTTCTTCAATTTTTGGACAATTCGTCGTGTCAGTTGTTGATTTTGCAGATAATTATGCCTTCAAGGAACAAAATGAGATTCAGTCAATGCATTGGCACTCTAGTCAAGTAACCATTTTTGTACACATAACATACTACCATAGGGCAGGGAGGTAGTCAAAACCATCCACTTCTTCATATCAGGTGACAAGGTGCATGACACGATGTTCGTGCAACACTGCTTCATGCTACACCGTAACTGGTTACAACAAGAGGGTGTCACTCCTAAGGAACATTGGGTGTGGTCTGATGGTGCGGTCTCACAGTTCAAGGCAGCCATGCATTTTTACTTCGTTGCAAGATATGGTGGACTCACAGAGATGGGGATGATCTGGTTCTTCTTTGGATCAAAGCACGACAAGGGAGAGCATGATGGTGCATGAGCAGTTGTGAAAAGAACCTTGACCCATGAACAGCTAAAACCTAATGGAGCTATTTTACGGTGTGCAGGTGATGTGGTTGCTTATTGCCAAGCCAACCTATCGTCGCAGGGAGCACCTTCACACTATTCTTTAAAAGAAAGGGAATGTGCCCGTGTGTTCTGGGAGGTTAAAGAGGGGGAATCAAATAGGGAGGTGAAGTGGAATTATGCCACTGTGGAAAAAACTCACTCTCTGCATGCTTTTCATGGTCACAACCCTGGGGATCCAACTACCCTTGCAACAAGAACCTTGGCATGCTTCTGTGATGCATGCATGCACAGAAGATGGAACCTCTACGTCAATAAAGCTCACATGCAGCCTTGGGATTATCATACTCTACTGCCATTACCTAATGAGGTTGTGTTAGATTCTGAGCATGAAGATGAAGCAACCACCTACGATGACTTCACATACGAAGGTCATCAGGATGTGTTGAGTAGCACTCTAATTGCTGGCAACACATTTGCTTAAATCGAGATGCTTCGACCAACGTCGAGGATGTGGATTTCTACCTGGTCAAGTGTGTTACAACAAAGGGGAAGGTGGAGAAGGGGTACCTTGATGAGTGGAGCAATGCAGTTGATAGAGGCTCATATGTTGTGCAAGGTCTGTATTATGAGCAATTGGATGCATACACCTTCAAGTTAGACCACAAGCAGCCCATCGTCCACGTACTTTCACATCTGGTACGATGTATCAAAATACCCATGGAGCACATCCCAAGGAGACAGCAGATGTACACAATCAATCCAGAAAGCTATGAAGAAATCTATAATAGCATTCCCTTCAGCTTTTAAGTTGTAATCACTGCATCTTCAATATACTTCTTTCTTGGAGATAATGCAATTTTATCAAAAACTTGGGTATCGCCTGTTTCTTATGTCTCTTGTGAAGTTTAAGAGAGATCATTTCTACAACCTGTCTCATTAAACATAGAGGATCTAAGCTCATCAAGAAAATGTAGAACTCTAGATAGGTGATCAAACAAGCTCAAAGTCTAGCTCCTTTGGTCTCTTACAATTTACGCTTTTATCAACAGGACTCCATATGGTTTGGGCAGGTAGCCCACAAATATAAATGGAAAATGTAAAAGAAGGCACACCCAGCTTATAAGAAAGGCATCAGGGTTTGGAAAGATTTGTACAAAGAAGGCCAGTGGCTTGCACATTATGATAATAAGAAGGTATGCTAATTGTGTTCTGTGGGTATGCTAGTTAGCATAAATGTTATGCTAATTAGCACACTGTTAATGCTAGTTAGCATACACAATGTTATAATTAGCATACCTTTTGTTGGTTTCAAGGAGAAGAGATGGAAGCTTCCTGTATACTGTGTATGCTAATGCTAATTAGCATAAACTTATATGTGCTAGTTAGCATAACTTTGCTATTTTTCAAGGAGAAGAGATGGCAGCTTTCTGTATACTGATTAGTACACTATGTTGTGAGTGGAATGCTAATTAGCATACTATTTATGCCAACTGGCATTAAAAATATGCTAATTAGCATACCCTTACTGGTTTAGGGAAGAAGAGATGGTAGCTTTTTGTATATTGTGTATGCTAATTAGCATACCTTTGTTGGTTTCAAGGAGAAGAGATGGCTGCTTTCAGTTCACTGTGTATTCTAATTAGCATACTGTTTATGCCAAGTCACTGTGTATTCTAATTAGCATACTGTTTATGCCACTTGGCATAAACAGTATGGTAATTCTAATTCACTGTGTATTCTAATTAGCATACTGTTTATGCCACTTGGCATAAACAATATGGTAATTAGCATACCTTTGCTGGTTTTAAGGAGAAGAGATGACAGCTCTCTGTATACTGTGTGGTCTAATTCGCATACTATGCTGTGAGTGAAAGTTAGCACAAACAAAAATGCACAGTATGCTAATTGAAGGTATGCTAATTAGCATACTATGTATGCTAATAAGCATACTGTTTTTGCCAATTGGCATAAACAGTATGCTAATAAGCATATCTTTGCTGGTTTCAAGGAGAAGAGATGACAGGTCTCTGCATCCTATGTATGCTAATTAGCATACTGTTTATGCCAATTCGGATTCTGTGGGTATGCTAATTATCATAGTTAACTGGCATAAACAGTATGCTAATTAGCATAGGTTTGCTATTTTCAAGGAGAAGGGATGGAAGCTTTGTGTATACTGTGTATGCTAATTAGCATACTGTCTATGCCAGTAAGCATAGACAATATGCTAATTAGCATACCTTTGCTTGTTTTAAGGAGAAGAGATAACACCTCTCTGTATATTGTGAATGATAATAAGCATATTATGTATGCTAATTAGCATACTGTATGCTGGTTTCAAGAAGGGATGGCAGCTTTCTATATACTGTGTATGCTAATTAGCATACTATGCTATGAGTGGAAGTTAGCAAAAACAAAAATCCACAATATGCTAATTGAAGGAATGCTAATTAGCATACCATGTATGCTAATTAGCGGATTGTTTATTCCAGTTGGCATAGACTGTATGCTGATTAGCATACCATAACTGGTTTCAAGGAAAAAACATGGCAGCTTCCTATATACTATATATGCTAATTAGCATACTATGGTATGTTAATTAGAATGTATGCTAATTAGCGTATTGTTTATTCCAGTTGGTATAGACTGTATGCTGATTAGCATACCATTGCTGGTTTCAAGGAGAAAACATGGCAGCTTCCTATATACTATATATGCTAATTAGCATACTATGAGTGAAAGTTAGCACAAAAAAAAATGCTCAGTATGCTAATTAGAATGTATTTTAATTAGCTACTGTGAGTATGCTAATTAGCATACTATTTTGGCCGTGTTAGCATAAACAGTCTGCTAACTAGCACAAACATTATGCTAATTAGCATACCTTTGCTGATTTCCAACGAGAATATATACAAATTCAATGTTTACAAGACGCCAACAGTAGACATAGTATTGTCTTCAAAAAAAGAATAGTACAAGATTTGATCATTACTATCTGAAGTGAATGTCGGAATAGTTACAAACATTGGAAAGGCAATTTACAAATTTCCCTCATAATGTTAAAAAACTGCAGAGAGCCTCATACTCCAGATAAGATCGTGGTTTAGCGCGCTTGTACACTTGCTTTTGCCCAATGTCCATTTTCTTCTTTGTTTGCTGAGATTTTGGGTCTTTCTCTCTTTCTTCTTCTTGCTGAGATTTTGGTTCTTGCAACTCTCTTTCTTCTTCTTCTTGCTGCTTCTCTAATTTTTCCCTCTGTAGCCTCTCTCTCTTTTATGTCTTTCAACTTCTTCATCAGCCTCCCTTTGTCTCCTACGCTACGCATGGCTTCATTACAATGGACCTCGTTGCACCGGTGCATTTCTGATTCCAACTTCCTGATCACTTGTTGTGAAAAAAAAATCTGGGGCAGTATCAAACGCATTTTTAGTTGTATACACTGAACGATCCTTTGATTGCATCCATAGGAACAGCCAGCTACTCAAAGTATCTATCAAGAAGTTTTGCCACTGTTCTTTGGTCTGGTCCTCTATCTTAGGAGTAACAAGCCAGCTTCCTTCAGGGTTTTGGAACACTTTGTACATACCATCGTCAATAATTAGACTTTTTTGGGGCCCAAAGCTGCAGTTCTTTCAAAAAAATCTCAAATCCTTTAAGAATACATGCTTATTATATATCTGCCAAGGCTGGCCACTACAATGACTCTGTGTAAAAACACCTCTCAGCTTAGCCCGCTTCTCTTTGAATATTGTTTCTAATATTGCATGCACTTTAGGTGCCATGCTGGTGCTCCATATATACACATGGAAAAATCGGAGGCACCAATCCAAAAATTTGTGGCTGTCTCTGCGACAAAATACATACATTCCCTTGCATGTTTAGGGGGAATGTCACTGTGCATTGGCTCTACAACTTGAACAAGCAGGCCATTTAAATCAAGAATCAAAGCGCGCCCCTCATCTAGCAATGGATTTCGCACGCATATTGGGTCTGGCAGTGCATACCACTCAACAAAAATAACTTCCCCCAAGGGATGAACATAACTGAAGTACTCATTAATTTTTGTTAAGCCTTTAAGATAGCTAGCCAGGCGCTTCTCAATCTCGATTTTTTCTTTCTGTAGCTGTCTAGCCTTGGCAATACGCCGCTTTTGTATGGTTTTGCATGCAATGGCATAATTCAAATCATGCAGGGTAACTAACTACAATTTCTCTTACCCTATGACACAGAAATGGTATCGAATAATGACATCATAAAGGATAAGAAAAAACTATTGAACTGTTGCACAGTAAAATAATATTGAAAAGAGTTTTGCCATTATAAATATCTAGAGAGATACATGCCACGGGGTGTGGAGCTTGCTAACACTACATAACTTGGACACAAAAGGGAACAGATTCAGCATAATTTCTTGCAAGCACATGAGCGAATGGATTTCTTTTCACCTCTGCTGTGTTCATTTATGTCAACCAGGGTGTTTGGAGGGATATCACATTTCTTGTCCCCAGGCTCTTCTAGAATTTGTTCCAGGCCACCTTTTCTCTTTAATTTCACTTTGTTTACAAAACCCTACAGGGGGTTGTCTTCACCGATGTCTTGCACAATCAGCCCACTATCAGTCCTGAAACCTTCCTTTTTAGCACTCCTACCTTCCTCTTGCACACGCCTAACTCTTTCCTCTGAGACACTTGTTTGATCATTTGTAGGGGGCTTGGGTTTGGGATGAGTAATCATGATAAAATCTTCATCATCATCATTTATTTCTTTATCATGTGAAGCAGCCTCATGCACTGTCGCATGCTGTGGCATTACATCTTCCCTTTGATACTGTCTATCCAGCTCATCAGATTCATCATAGAGAGCTTCTCTTCTTTCCTTTGACTGAAAGGTGTCTTGTCAGGTTCGCATCCTACATCATTGATACCTGTGTATTCCATTCACCCATTAATTTTCATCCATACCATTATGATTGCTTGTATGCATAGTGTGACAGGTAGCATTCCATGTGAAGGGGATCGGAGAGCACCACAGACGGAGAGTGAGAGAGAGAAGGAGACACACGACACACAGATATGGGTGGGGAGACTCAATGAGTGAGCAGCCCCCTATACACTTATGCTATGTATAAGGTATACAAGTCAGTGGGTGCCCAGACTCTGGGCGACCGGGCAAGGCACATGCGCCTATACCCCAACAACCTCCCACTTAAAGGCGATTGTGCCTTTAAGCAAGGGAACCTAGTCTAAAGACTACAAAAAGCGAGAGAAAACCGCTCTCAACCGATGCCCACTGTCTCGCTGTGATCGTGTGCATCTGGCTGTCCTACTCCCGTGTAAGTCCATACACCACCAGACGTACCGCACACGTACTACAAGTATGTATGCAATACCTGTATATCTCCCTCGTGCACTATGCCATCATCAGTCCAAACGACTGACAACCCCAACTGCAAATGCTCCCACTGCAGCTGCGATATCCGGTCTCAAGATCAGCATCTCATACATGAGACCACCGAATGCCAATGCAATGCTAGCGGGCCGTGCTAGCTCTACGGACCATGCATCAACATATATATCCCTAGCAATAGGCATCTCTGACTGACAAGGTGTGTTAGCCACATGCATCTCCTGAGTGTCCGCAAAAGACGCATCAACCTGTCGTGCAACCTCAGAGCAAACCAGCTGCTCTAGGTGTCTGCTGGAAGACATATCGTGCACAACTATATCCCCATGCTCACTGTCGAGCATAGAAAGGAATGACTGCATAATCGCTGACATCTCAGCCTCCTCTGTAATCATCCACTGCAAACATGACCACTCAATCTGTTGTGACTCACTAGAGCTCTCATGCTCTAACTCCTTATGCATAGACTCTTGCACAACGTCCTCCTGTCGTGACTCACTAGAGCAAGACCGCTCTACCTGTCTATCCTGCATAGAAGTATCTTGCACAACTGACTCTCTGCTTTGCTCAGTCACTAGCAAAGCATGCATGTCTGACTCTGTCACCTCTCTGTGTGACTGCTCAAGTCGTGCCCCAACTGTGTGTTGTGTGCACAACGAGCTCATCACTTTGCACTCCATGCAAAGCACCCTATAACCCATGAGCAAAAGAGACTGTCCGGGTCTCTGGCTCTTTGCATGGCTGTAACAAGATTGAGACTCGACCATCTCGCACCAATACTACGTGCAATTGGTACCATGTGCCAACTCTAGCACCTCTCGCAATCACTAGCGAACCCAAATGCAACGCAAAAGATCGCTCAAGTAACGATACCCGACATCCACTATCCCTGAGCTGACCAACAGAGATCAAACTCATCGTCAAATCTGGCACATGACGCACATCTCTGATCACGTATGATGCACCGCTCGGTAATGACAGTCTCACATCTCCTGAACCAGCAATCTCATGCAGTGAGCCATCTGCCAATCGCACACTACCATGCACTCTGCTAGAATAGTTACTAAACCAGTCACGATACGGAGTGACATGAAAAGTAGCGTCCCTGTCTAGCACCCACTGCAAAAGAAGTGCACTATCCTCAGACGTCAAAAAATCAGGAGTAATACAGGAAGCAAATGTGACCTCACTGTCACTAGGGTACTCAGACACTGTATCTGATCCTGCAACTGTCAAGTCAACGGAGCCTATAGCATCTACTGCATCCTTGAGACTAGCCTGTTTCCTGTGCTGTCTCATACGATGAAAGCATCACCGTCTAAAGTGCCCTGAATGACCACAATGCCAACCCGTAACCCGTCGGCGCATATGTGAATGCCGTTGTCTCACAAGAGTCTCAGATGACTCAGATTTGTCATACATCTCATGCAATCTCTGCCAACATGCTCTCGTAGTCGTCTCATACATAACAAGAGCAAATATAGACTCCGCAAGGTGCAAACATATCGTAGATAATGCCATCTCATCTAGCTCCTGTCACTGATTTTTAGACAAGCATGAAGGTCTACTTACATCACCACTCAATGGTCCATGCAACCCTCACTGTGTTAATGCATCAAGCATACACTCTCTCCATGCTGCAAAGTCTGACCCATCAAACATGAGCATTTCGGAGAGATCATAATCTGAGCGATCACCTATCTCTGCCATGAGCACAATGTAGCAAACTAGAAAGAAAAATCAATGTCTCAGAACTTGCCAACTGTCCAAGAATATGGTAAAGTTACGATGCAAAATCTGTGAGACAATCTGTAAGCATAAAGCTCCCACAAATGGCAATGATGCAAATCCCAAAAGCCAAGTGTACGAGGCTCCTGTGAGTAAACCAAGCTCCTGTATGGCTGTAAAATTTGCCTGCAAATCAGCCCCAAAATTCAGCTCTTAAACAGCTGCATAAACAAGTCACAAACGTGTCCTAGATCAGCCTACAACTAAGCCATACATGGACACCTGCAAAGAGGAAACAATGGCTGCAAATTCAACGCCCAAATAAGCCCTCAAACCTACCTCTGTAAACTTGTAAACCTGTAGCTGAAATCTGCTGAAAAACCTCAAGCCATTAGTGCTCGAATCCGGCTACCTAGCTCATAGCCACACAAGCATACATCACAATATTCACTCCTGTGAGTGTGCCAAGATAACTGTATGCCTGTCAAACCGTGAGCTAATCACCAAGCCCACACTGTGCACTATCGATGCATACACAGGCACAAATCTCCCACCTGCAGAGAACACCGCACGCAAATGTTGAGTGCAACCCGCAATCTCTACCTAGATCGCATAAATGATGCACATAAAACTCCTGGGAAAATTTCGCCACTTTCGACGCACAATGGCTATCAACACAAAATAACCATTGTCCTACAAGCTCAATACAATGAGCAATCAATGGGCATCAAACTACACTCAACATACATGCATAAACTCTACAAACCTGTGTCTGACAAATGCTCACAAAGAGTACCATAGGTGATCATACATGTCATCCACAACCAACCTCTGCACTTGCTCACAAGATCTACTGCTCACCACATAAGCATACATAGAGTATTACCCGCTCAAAGACCATGTATGCAAGCCACAACACTGCAGAAGAACCACTCAACTGCAACTGGCAACACCTGTGGGAGTACTAGACTCGACCTATACCTGGGAGTCAAACCCAATCTTGTAACACCTCATATGTGCCTGCTACCTGTAGTGTGCACGGGTAAGCTGTCTGCAGCAAAGAAAACAACAGAGCCCAAAACTGTCCTGAAAAAACAGTCTCTGTGTTTTTAATTTCAGACCCATCTACACTCCGAATCAGAAAACAATTCCTTTTACAAAGTCGTAGAGCTTGAAGCCAGCTCCGTTTTGAACCAAAAAGTTTTGGAATTGGAGCTTTGTAGCTCAAGTTATGAGCAAAATAGTAGACTGCTGTCAAACTGCCAAAAACTGAACGACTTTCTTCTGTGCTTCTTTGAGCTCATAGAAAGGCTCAAACTCACTTCCCACCTCGATGCGTGAACTGAATGCATCAATCTCACAATGCTTCCATGTCTATGGAAGCTGCAAGCTCCAATCTGTTCGCCGATGTAGCCGTTGTAAAGCTTGTCGAGAAAAGGGAAGATGTTGTACACAGTGGGCTGATCTGTAGAGGAACTGTGGACTGATCTGTGAGCACTAGGAAGCTCCTGAGAGCTCTCCTGCAAGCCTCTGTATGGCTGTCCATAAGCCTCTCTATTTCTTTGCTCAGATCTGTGACCTCTCCGCCATAGCCGACGAGTTCATCGTGAAGCCGTCCATGTACGCTCTCACACCTGTCGCTCTGATACCAATTGAAGGGGATCGGAGAGAACCACAGACGGAGAGTGAGAGAGAGAGAAGGAGACACACGACACACACATATGGGTGGGGAGACTCAATGAGTGAGCAGCCCCGTATACACTTATGCTATGTATAAGGTATACAAGTCAGTTGGGCGCCCAGACTCTGGGGGGCCGGGCAAGGCACATGCGCGTATACCCCAACACCATGTATGGTAGGCATCTATATCCTGTAGACATTCATATTGTCTATGCTAACTAGTATACAAAGTGTGCTAACCACCATGATTAATATGCTAACTAGCATACAAAATATGCTAACAAGGAAGTGTGAATATAGTGTGTATGCTAACTAGCAGAGAATGTAAGCTAATTAGCATACATAAAATGTCAATAGGCAAAATTGTGTGTATGCTAATGGTATGCTCATTACTGATGGTGTGCTAATTAGCATACATGCTATGTTAATCAGCATAAATGGTATGCTAATTAGCATACAATGTATGCTAGCATGGATGGTATGCTAACTAGAGGATAAGTTATACTAATAAACATAACGTCTCTGCTAATTAGCATACCATATTTGTTGGTTAGTATATTGTGCATGCTAACTAAAATACTCATTACGATAACTAGCAAAGAGGTATGCTAACTAGCATACAGATTATGCTAGCTAGCTCAAAATGTATGCTAACTAGCATAGAGGTATGCTAACAAGCATACACATTATGCTAGCTAGCAAAGAAGGTATGCTAACTAAACTTTGAATGCTTGTTAGCATGCACCAAATGCTAGCTAGCATACAAGGTATGCTAGTTAGCATACTGAGTATGCTAATTATCATACCTTTTGTTATAGTTATCATACTTGCATGCTAGCCATCATAGACAATGTTCTATATGCTAATTAGCATACCTTGTTAGCTAGTTAGCACACATGGCTAACAAGATATGCTAATTAGCATATATAATATGCTAATTAGCATACCTTATATACTAATTAGCATACTTTTTATGCTAATTAAAAAGTATGCTAATTAACATATAAAATATGCTAACTAGCATACCATGTATGTTAGTTAGCACATTGTGTGTACTAACTAACATATAGGGTATGCTAATTAGCATACCTTGTTTGCTATTTAGCACACTGTGCACTAATTAGCTTATTTAACATGCTGATTAGCATACTTTGTGTCTAATTGGGAAACTCTCTATACTAGTTAGCATGCATAGTTTGTTAACTAGCATAGAAGGTATGCTTATTAGCATACATAGTATGCTAACTAGCATACAAAAAATGCCAACTAGTATTCACAATATGTTAGCTAGGATAACTAGCTGTGCTAACTAGCATACACATTACGCTTAACACCATGACAATGTATGCTAGCTATATCTCAATGTATGCTAACTAGCATAACTAGGTTTGACAACTACCATACACAATATGTTAGACACCATACCCACTAACTATGCTAACTAGCATAACTAGGTTTGACAACTACCATACACAATATGCTAGACACCATACCCACTAAGCTAACTAGCATACACAGGGCTAGCGTAGGAATCAAGGCTGGATAATTGTTCCTTAACATTATCTTACCAGAACTCTGTGTGATTGGAGGTCCTTGCCCTATGACCTTGCCACACCATTCAGCTGGTATCCTCTGCTGGCAGGTGGAAGCTCTACATTCGGTCCCCAGGGAGCATGCAGCAACAAAGCAGATTAAGTGATAGGTATGCTCACATGGCATTTTGACCATTGCACTAATTTCGTGTACTTCTAGTGGAAAACCACAGCCAGTAAACACGTTGCTTGTTGTCCCATTGCGTACCCCTCCTATACACTCTGTAAAAGTGTCCATAGCTATCTTGCATAGGGTAGTGGGGATGAAGGAGCCTTGTATCATCCTACTTATCTACATGAACAGCTGTAATTGACTATCGTAGGCATGCACTTTCGCTTCCTGCACCTCCACATTAATCTACAAACCAATCAAAACAGAGGCATGGTAAGTACATAGGATAGTTGTGCACATATTCAAAACATAAGGTTCAATCACAAAAACCATCAGCACTTACATGAAGACAGGTTATGTCAATATCAACAGTAGTGGGGGTGTCCTCACTGTGAGGAAACCCCAAACCATCCAGTGTCTCCTTCAATGTCTCGATCTTTACCTTGAACTCTATTTCTCTCCTTGCATCCACACTGTCAGTGAGGCCTAAACAACGCAATTCATTCTCAGCATCATGAAGCTTATGTCTCATAGCAAGTACTACAGGGCTGACCATATCATGGCTTGCTTTCAAAACCCTCGCAACTTCAAGCTCCTGACCCGCATTCTTGAGCTGTTGTTTAGCATCATGCAGTCGATTTCTTAGATGGTCATTTGCACTCATGATATGTTGCAAATCAGAGAGCCCGAAATATGACAGGCTTGTTGTCACTTTGTGAGAGCTATTAATAGAGAGGGGTGTTGCCCTGGCAGCAGAAACAACATTCGGAGCTACTTGGCTAGCGCAATCATCCTTTGTTTCCATAGAGCCCTCCTCTATTTTTTGACTTGAGGGGTGGGTATTATGCATAGTCCACTTTTCAACATGGGCATCGTAGTATCCTTTTTCTCGAAGGTCCTGCAAATGTTGGACAGCAAACTTAGCCCAATTGAACTGCATGATTGAGCCACTTGCAAGTGCCAATGGATTGAATTGTTTTACAAAACCCTTTGCAAAAGCCGAATTAATTTCCGTGTTGGTGGGGGCCTTCCGGTACACCCTGCAGTGCAGTTGAAGTACTTGGTCGTACATGTCGCTACGAATGCTACTGCATTTGAAGCGATATTTTTTGCAATCCTTTGCCTCTCTGAATACACTAAACCACTCCAAATTTGTAATCTGCTCCCACTTCACCAATTTGGGGTCGACACCGTCCATGGAGAGGCCATCGAAAACATCAAACTCTTCTGCTGTTACACAAAACTTTTCCTACAATGGGATGTTCAACTTGGGAGCTTTCCATCGACCTGCACACCACACAGGATTATAAGATTAAAACCTTACAGAACCCCACTAGAATAGGGCTGTCAAGTAATTTCTACGCAGGCAATTGTGCGGACTCTCCTTAGATGCAATCATCTAATCATGCATCTTGAATGCCTAAGGAAATGCACAAGCACCTGATCAGTGTGAGAGAATCCACAACTAGATTGCAGCTAGGGGCTACTGCAAAAACAAGCATATAAGCTGAATTCATAGTCCTCTGTGTTGATTTCACATAACAACACAATTTTCTCATGGGTGAGAGGATTCACTAACAGATTAGTAGTCGGGGCATGCTGGAGAAATGTGTCATGCTTTGCTTGATTTACAACTTCCAAATGTGGCCCCCTCATTGAAGAGAGAGAGAGAGAGAGAGAGAGAGAGAGAGAGTACTTGAGTCCTGCTTCCCCCTACATGCATGTACTTTGACATTGGGGATCCTTGGGAATTAGAAGCATTTAATCTTTTGCAAGGCGGAGGAGAAGCAACTGAACCTTTGCCCCTCGACTTCCTTCTCGATGGAGTACTGTCAAGATTGATGTCGAAGGTGGCTGGCTCCAATGGTGAGCTATTCTCCACTTGGGTTGACTGATGGCCTCTGACTGCAGACCTGCTTGCAGCTCGCAATCGCTTTCCTCCCTCTCTCTGACCTGTGGCCCCTGCATTGTGCTTCCCTCCATGCTTCATGACTACACCACTACCTCAACGTAACGATTGAGCTTAACCGTTAGAGATTTTAAAAATATTACGAAACATTTTTTCAAAGTCCAAGTATTACACTTTGTATAGTTCATGATGGTGGCCCACACACTTGAAAAAACATGACTGTCCTATCCATGTGTTATGCTTACAAGATGTGCTTGTTGGCATATGTTAACTAGCACAAAAAGCGCGACACGTTAACATGCTTTCACCCCCAAACAAGCTGGAAAAAATCCCTAAATTTGTGGAAAGGTCCTTTGGGATAAAGTTACATTTTGAACCTCACTTTTCCACTTGTCAAGAACTTTGGACACATCTTTTATGACCATGCATGAAACTTGCTATTTTTGACTGAGATCATCCGCATTTACCTTTCTAGGCAAAAATAGTGTGTAACATCAAAACACTTGACATTATTATATTTTAAAACCAAATTAGGCATGTTTTAATGTGATTAAATATGTATTAGTGCCACATTGAGGGCCTCGATTCCTTCGTAACGTACATACACAAGTGCAACCGTGGCATTCGTTTTCGCATATATCACACTTTGTACATTATAGCACTTGCTCCCACATATCAAAATTCATAAAACATGATGTGAAAATTCAAATTTCAAATTGTAAACACAGCACAACATGACAATGCAATGATGGAGAACGTGAAGTAGGAGCTCAAAAGCATGCAACATAGAAAGTAGTATCATTGGGTGTGCTAATACAAAGATAATGCTTGCCCTAGAATGATGGTTGTATATACAATACCATGGAAAAAAGAACCTCCTAAAGAGGGAAAAAAGTGTTGCAATGGTCCTAAGGATTTTCACACACAACACTACTGTGATATGGTAACAAATCCCTCCTATGATTGTGCAATGAATGTGGACTGGCACTGATGTACACGAAAGTGCAAGATCCTATGTAATAAGTCCACAAAGGGGAGAAAGCCCAAATCTTTGTGAAAGGCTTTGTACTTCTTGTGGGACTGATCCTTTATGAAAACATCGGTAGGGTTTTCTTGAATAGACACTTAAGCTAAGATGACCTCTCCTATATAGAGTCTCTCCCTAATATAATGGTAATGCACCTTGATGTGCTTTGTGTGAGCATGAAACACTTGGATCCTTGGAATTTCCAAGGCACTTTGATCGTCACTGAAGATAGTGGTGGAAAGCTACTCTCAAACACCCAAGTCAAGCACAAGGCATTCTAGACAAACACATGCAATAGTAGCTAAGAAAGCTTCCCTGTAAGCCTCACAACTAGAAGGGGCTATTGTCAGCTGCTTCTTGGTCAACCATAATATTGATCAATTTTTGAGCATGAAACAAAAACCACTAATGTACACTCACATGTCATAGAAATAAGCCTACTATAAGTCTAAAAGAGCATGTGAATCTAGTGTGACAGAGATCCCCCCTTGAGATAAAAAACCCAAGATGGATTGGGCCCCTTACCTACATGCTCATTTTACTTTAAAAAGCATAAATCTTAGCAAGCAAATCATACAAAAGGAAAAGGTTAAGAGTTAACAAGGAAAGGTGATAGGAGAGAAAGAAGGTTAAAGAAGATGCGTAGGGGGACTTGTGAGGGACAAAAGATGGAAAAGTGTGGTACCAAGATTCTAAGGAAGACGTTAAATAGGGCTCATTTTCAGGTAAGAGTCATCTTGTAAGAGAGACAAGACAAGATAAGGAGTATCTCAAGCAATTTGATCTAGAATACTCTCTTGAAAGAAGGAGAGTATTGAGGCATTAAAAGATTAAATACAAGATTTTGAAGACAATTAATTGAGCTCTCAATGATTTGAGTACTTCTATTTACTTGCATGCTTTATCTACTCATTTCTCCCTTGTGTGAAGTTGGTTGTTGAGTCCAAAAGTAGCTTTGTGCTTCTAGGAATATCGCTAAACAACAACATAAGTCTCTTGCATTATTTTTGTGTTTTGGATGTGTCATTGTGCATGCTTTCTTCACTCATAACTTGTCATTTAAGTATTTGTTTTGAATTTTGAAAGTAAATGTGAATTGAGCTTGACCTTACTAAGCTATAGAGTGTATTTATTGCCAAAATTGACAGTCACTTGATAAATTAGTCTATAAAAATATATTTTTGCAAGTAGACATCCTATTGATGGATTGGATTGCAAACCTTAGATAGGTTCCAGATGGTCTTGTCTATCACTATAGCAAGCTTAATTGAATTGGACCACTTTAGCTTTGTGAAATGCTTGTGCGGCTTGACTCCTGGTTGTAGACTAGTTGTAAGTGATTTGGGTATCACTTGAGATTGACATTTGATTCTAGCATATTATGATTGGATTTTTTGAGATTTTGACACTCTTTTGTAGCCTTTATACACTAGCCGGATCAAGGATGTCCCTCATATCAATAAAATTCAAGGTTCTCACAATGAGGCTAGAGGAGTTGGGAAACCTCGTAACAATCTAAGAGAGATTAACATCACAAATGATTGGAGATCTTATTTTATGATAAC
The DNA here is from genome assembly GCF_014529385.1 of Adiantum capillus-veneris. Taxonomy (NCBI): domain Eukaryota; kingdom Viridiplantae; phylum Streptophyta; class Polypodiopsida; order Polypodiales; family Pteridaceae; genus Adiantum; species Adiantum capillus-veneris. The sequence continues at coordinate 145,862,956 of NC_140934.1, forward strand.
TATCATAGAAATACAGGAGCCATGTCCAAGTGAGCTATGCAAACCTAGAGCATTAGCACTAGAACATGGAATTCCAATATCTTTATGGTGACATTGGATCTGTAGTTTTCATAGAGAGAAAACACACAGATCAAAGAATCTACCATCATATAGGAAAAATCACAAAGCTAAATCAAAACTGAGAGTTGTACAATCAACAAAAAACAATGACACGAATGATTAAGGACTTTATGAGAGTTTTTTTCTACTTTCTTAGAGGAATTGTTGAAAATCAGGTCACATGCGTGGGCTATGGTGGAACAAAACTTGGAAAAAGTGGATATCTAACCTTCATTTAAGGATATGAAATCAGAAACAAAGAAAAAAACACACACAAGATAAAACATAGAGCTAGTTCTTGTCAATAAAGTGGGTGACTTATTGTGAGGAAGGAGATGCAACCTTACCTATGGAATGCAATGGTTTCAACACCTTGGCTATCCTTGAAAGTTGAGTGTGTTAATCCATTACTACAAATGAATATTGGAAAAAAACAGAAAAAACCAACTCTATGCAAGATACGCATGAAATTGCAGTTAATAGATGGTTATGTGGAAAATCCTATGAGAATGCTCGAGTAGGTAGTAGTCATAGCTTGTGGGATCGAGTGAGAACCATAGATGCAATAGTTGAATTTGTCGAAGACAACAATATTGATGTTATTTTGGGACGTACATTCATGAGATAACTTAATGGTTCAAGATTGGGGTTGTAAGCGTACCTACTTGTGCTACAAGAAAAAGGAATCTAGTGCTTGAGAAGTAGAAAACTAAGCCATGGGAAAAGAGGATAAGTTTTATGGCTTTCATAATAAAACATTGAAATGACAAGTGAGATACAAAACTAAACACATTAAATAAATAGGTAAGAAAAGATAAAATCTGATACCAAACTTGAAAACACACTATTTGATGCTTGTGGGAGCTAAAAACTCCATGAAAGACAAAATCATCAAAAGATTTTCAAGTTTCTGAACAAGCAATCCAAGGAAAATAAAAAGGACAAAAACCAAATCCACTGAGACCAAAACAAAAGAAAGTGAATCAAAGATGACAAAATTGAACAAAAAAAGGATGACTAAAATTGAAAGTGAGGAGATTCAAGTCCAATACAATTCAAGATCAAAGATTTGTGATACAGCAACCGATGCGAGAACTTAAAGTTGAAATCATCTTACAATGGACTTATGAAAGCAAAGAAGATTGACTTAGTGGAACCTAGAGAGAAACCAGGGCCTACATATATTGCTAATATGATTTGACCTCTGACAAGGAAGAAATCTTGATATCAATGCCCAAGGAATATCGATATGTTTTCTCTTGCTTAAAAGAGTGGACCCTGACATTTGTCAACATAGAATTACCCTTAACAGTGATGCCAAACCAAAAAGATAGAATTCATATACATAGAATGAGATGTTTGCTATAAAAATCAAAGAGGAAATAGAAAAACTAAAAGAAGTAGAGTTCATTGATGAGATAGAATATGAATTGGGTCTTGCCAATTGTGGTTGTACCCAAGAGAAATGAGCATTTAAGAGCATTTTAAACCAAAAAAGTGAATGTTGCAACCACACCTAAAACAATTATCCTCTTCCTATATTGAAGCATGTTCTCAAAGGAGCTCGGGGTATTCACTCTCTATAGAAAAGGACATTCCACTTGTGAGAAGAGAGTTTTGGAAAACCCCCTAGTTAAGGCTCATTAGCATACATCTTGTGCTGACTAGCTAACTCTGAATGCTAGGTAGAACACAAGGCATGCTAACTAGCATACCCAACCTAGCTGTTAGTTCTAACTAGTATAACCCTTGTCTTAAAGAGCATACCCATCATGCTAGTGAGCATACTAGTTGTTAACTAGCATAACTGGTGTTAACTTGCATACTTTTTGTGTTGACCAACTAACTCTGTATGCTATTTAGAAATCAAGGCCCGGTAACTAGCATACTCCATATGCTACCTAGCAAACTCCATGTGCTAACTAGCATAATCACTTTCTCTTAGACAACATACTTATCATGCAATTGAGCATACTAGGTATGTAACTAGCATACTAGGTATGTTAACTAGCATACTAGGTATGTTAACTAGCATACCAGGTATGTTAATTAGCATACATATTGTGTTAACCAACTAGCTTTGTATGCTATTTAGGACCCAAGGCATGCTAACTAGCATGCTCCATATTCTAACTAGCACAGTCCATATGCTAACTAGCATAGTCTATATGCTAACTAGCATACTCCATATGCTAACTATCATACTCACTATGCTAACTAGTATACGCATTAGGAAACCCATCATGCTATTGAGCATACTGGGTGCTAACTAGCATAAATGATGTTAATTAGCATATATCTTGTGCTGACTAGTTAACTTTATATGCTATGTAGGACACAAGGCATGCTAACTAGCATACTCCTTATGCCAACCAGCATACTCCATATGATGACTAGCATACCCAATGCAACTGCTAGTTCTAACTAGCATAACCCTTGTCTTAAATAGCATACCCATCATGCTAGTGAGCATACTAGGTGTTAACTAGCATAAGTGGTGTTAACTTGCATACCTTTTGTGTTGACCAACTAGCTCTGTATGCTATTTAAAAATGAAGGCTTGCTAACTAGCATACTCTGTATGCTACCTAGAAAACTCTATATGCTAACTAGCATAATCACTTTCTATTAGAAAACGTACTTACCATGCAATTGAGCATACTAGTTATGTTAACTAGCATACCAGGTATGCTAAATACATATTGTGTTAACCAACTAGCTCTGTATGCTATTTAGAACCCAAGACATGCTAACTAGCATACTCCATATGCTAAGTAGCATAGTCAATATGCTAACCAACACAGTCCATATGCTAACTAGCAAGAGTCTACAGATCAGTATGCTATTGATCAGCATATACAAGTTACTAAGCACTAGAGATGCAATGCATAAAATGCATAAGTTATGGTACAAGTATTTGATTGATCACCTGAGGCTCACCTGAGGCTCGTCTAGGAGGTGCACATGGTGTTCTATGTACCTTTCCTCCCCATCCTCTTTCGACGTGTCTTTATTGGATGCTTTCCATTGATTATTGCATTCCATTTTTCAATCTTTGAGGCCAATGATTAGTTTGTCTTATGTATTAATCTTTCATTCATCAAGATCCTTATATCATCTATATTTTTGTAGATAGGGCAGACGGACAAGATAACGAGCACCATGAGTTGGCTAGAAAGGCATACAAACGACTTAAAGCTCTCGCACAGGGTTTGACTGCTCACTAGGTAACTAGAACGGCCTATAGATTGTCCAAATTGGAAAATCCCAGTCATGCCCAATGGAGTGACATAAACAAACAGGTCACAAAGGATATGATCAAAGAGATATGGCCGTGCACAGAAGAAAGTGAGATCAAGAAGGAAAGATGGAAGGTGTCACGGTGCCAAAATAATGACATTAAACTTAACACTAAGCAAATCTTCCTGGAGGTGTACGGCCATGCACTCCATAATGCAGCTGCACCGCTCTACTTTGCTAATTTGTTTTATATGCATTTTATCCTGGATAGACAAGTGGAATTCACGTCCAGAGATGTCACCGTTATCACCCATGATATACGTGAGGAGACAGTGACATTCACATGACAAGAGCTTGCTCTTATGATGGAAGGGGTTGAAATGGAGTTGACCAAGGTCAAGGAAAGCATGGAGGCAAATCTTGCAGAGAAAGAGCAAAAAGTAGTGAAACTATCGCAAGCGCAGACCCCCCCCCCCCCCCCCCCGAACCACCGCAAGGGTTGAAGTGCAACTTAACAAGCTTAGTCAAGATGTGTAGGGCATGTCTCAACGTTTAAATCCTATACTCTAAGGAAATCACATCTCCCACGTTTTAATGCATCCTGAGGTTGGGAGTCTCAAATGTGGCTATCAATTCCTCCACCAACAAATATCCCCTATGCTACAAAGTCTTTAACAGTTGGAGTGGCCATTATATGTTTCCATGGGACACTATTACCATCTTATATGTTTGGTGAGACAAATGCAAAATATGTCCACATTCACATTGTGTGGTGCAACAATTAATGAAGGCCTATATACCATACTTGGCATGGCCAATGAATACAAACCACCGGGGTTGCAAGAGGCAACTCGTAGTGTACTTCAAAATCTATTCCAATACAAAACTAGTGGTAATTTTTTACTTATATGACACTCTTTTTTGAATTCAATGAAACTATTGCTTAATCTTCATTGTGTCATTTTCCAAGATTCTATCATCTATGTCTACTTTGTTACATGCTTGATTGAGCTTGTCTGAGTCAATATCGAGATTTTCCTCTAGCTCAAGGCTTGTGCACAGCATATGTCCAACGTCAAAGTGTTCGTCTTCTACATCACAATCGTACATCCATCCGGGTATATCTTCTTCATATTCTTGGCTTTCAATGTGCCGTAGATTTTTTTTCATTGCAATATATGTAAACAAGTTCATATGCACGATCTACAAGAAGTCGATTGTGTTTAGTGATGTGAATATATTTGTTCATGCTCCAATATCTTTCTGAATTTGCATTCGAAGAACACTGGCTTAAAACCTTCATCGCAAGGTTACACAACAAAGCATGGTGTTCTCCACCATTCATCATCCACCATTTCCATGCAAGCTACTCTTTTGCCATTTGCTGAACAAGAGAGTTAAAAAATAGACCTTCTTTCAATCGAAAGGAGGAAATTTCTTTTTTGCATCTTACACGATCATCAACATTGGCATAGAAAGTGTTTACCACTATGTAAAAATCATGAACCACTTAAAGATTGGACATCAAGTCCATAGTCAAATATTCAAGATCTAGCATGTAAGCAACATTGTGTAATGGTGTATGTGCTCCAATCCATCATGAAAGTACTTCAAGAGGACTTTCCTTTGTTGACAAGAGAATGGAACACGCCAATTCTTTTCCACCATTGACTGCTTTATTTTTTCAGGACACTCTAAAATCCTTTGATTAGGCCACCATTGCATCCATATTTTTTTGAGATTGGGTGCCCTCTGGTCAAGATTGTGTATGGCATACATAACAAGCATCATGATATGCATCCATCACACTACTCCACCAAGTTTTTTTGTAAGCGTTGTCCCCAAGACTTTGATTTTCTCTTTCACTTTTCTATTTTGCTCACTCTCCCAGTCATGAAATTTCATACATGTAAATATAGTTATGACTACATCTTTGTTTCAAAGAAGAGACTCAAAAGTGTCGAAGTGAGTACAAAATCTAGTCTCTATAGGTAGTTTTAACATAACTGACATGCGAGGTCAAAAAATATCTAATATTCTCTGTCTTTTGAGCATAACTAGCGAGGAGTACTGACAATAGAGGAAAACCACTTGGTATCATCACTTTTATGCCATTCTTTCAATACAAAATTCAAACCATGTGTATTGCATCCAGAAGGAAAAACATGCAGATAACGTCACTTCAAGATTTTGCCGGCGGTCTTGCAATTCTTTGCATTGTCCATCACAATTTGGACTACATGTTTAGCACCCACTTTCTCTATCACAAAGGCAATTATATCAGCAATATAAACCCTAAACTTAATTGGATCATGTGAATCCATAATATGAACAACTATTTTGTCTCTAGACAAAATGATCATTAAATTAATTAGTAATTTTCTTTGTACATTGGACAAGCTGATGCTGACTATGGTACATCCAAAAAGCTCTATATTGCAAAGAATTACCCTGAACATAGAATTTCTCCAATAGATCATTTCGAAAAGCATGGTACGTGGGTGGTGAAAACCCTGATCCAAACTCATCAATTTCCTTGCATGCTCTCTTCCAATGCTCATTGTCCACCATCATCATAGCACTTCCTGAAAAGTAAATTGTTTCACCAAGAGCAAGATGTGTATCATTGAGTAGACTGTTACGTAAGCTTTCTTGCAATGAATTTCGACGCATTGATACCTTTCCCAAGTCAAAATGATCCTTTGATGAAGATGCAGTGGGTAGATTGCTTTTTGGTTTCACATTGGGATTCGGAGTGCAAGCCGAAAATGTTTTCAAAGTTTGTTGGTTGGAATCAATATGTTCTGGCATCCCTAAGACATTACTAGTAGATGTGTAATGTTTTTTTTATTCTTTCTTTTGAATTTCTTCCCTCAAGCATTTGATCACTATAGTTGCACTAGGGTGGGTACATGTGAGACCCCGTTTCTTGGGTCCACCCAGAAAATGCTCCCTTCTTCGAGGTGCCCCACTAGAGTTTGTTGTACGTCATAGCTTACACTCCCAATTTATGAATCGATCCCAGGTGCCTTTTTCATCTTGCTAGTTTGAATTTGGGTTCTTTCACTACGTCCAACATTTTCTCCATCTCAAATAACCTATTCAAGAAAGAGGGGAACAATGAATACATAACTAAATTAACAACAAAGATACTCACGTATTACAAAAGTGTACATCTCTACACAAACATATACTGATTTTGATGATAAAATGTAGCCACACAACAATTTAAAACTATTTAATAATTCAAGTATTGCATTTATTATTCAACTATTTTAAAAAATTACTTTGGATGCATAGTCAAATATATAGACCTACTTAATCGATAGTTTTAATGTTCTCTAAAATGTCCACAGATATTAATCTTTTAGATGTACAAATATAAAATTTTATTAAACCTCAAGCATCATAGCATGATAAAAAATGCAAGTAATCTTTAAACACGAATAAATGAGCAAGACTCTTGGCTCCATCAAATTGTTTATAAAATCGCATGAGGGAGCAAGCAACATATAAATTATTTGTGCTGCTTAAATAAAAACAAGCTCAAGTGACTCCAACTCTATCCCTAAATCTCTACAGGTATTAGCTACGAACCACACTTTACCCACAACTCAAATAACTAGAGACTAGTGGATCGATAGCCTTAGGCAAGCCTATAAGGAAAGAAGATCGTCCCTAAAATAAGGACCTTCTTCCCAAAAGGACCCTCCTAGACAACCGAGAGTTGTAAACACTCCAAATCTTTTCCAAAAAGCTAAAAATGGGCTTAACCATCCACTCTATATAGTGACAACATCGCATGCTGGGATTTAGATATTCTCAGCTGGCCCGTCCGGTAAACTCTAAAGCCCAATGGGTTTACATGCAGATCAAGTTTAAGCCATTCATTGCAAAAGTTGTGTGAATATAGATATGATCACAACATAAATTAAGTTATTAACACATGTTATTAACATGTTTACGTAATTGTGAACACGTTGGATAGGGAAAGGGGGTATACACCCAGAACACAAACAATTTTCCTCTCTACAGCTCCGGGTAAACACAGCACCCCAATCCACTGGATTCACCTTCAAAATCCTCTTTCATGCTAGGAGACCATCGTCTGCACACCTCTCGAGTCGACCACACTATGTAAGATCACGATTGAACACATACGCACCACATGACACACTTCATGACCTCTCAGACACACATAAATCCTCTTTCTCTCTCTTTTTCACAAGACACCGTCAGTTCAATGGGGGACACACTTGCCTACACACACACACACACACATGACACCTCGGACACAAGCACAAGAGTAGTAGAACAGACATGGGAAGGGGAAATGACACCAGAAATACTTGCTTTCCTTTTCTCAGAACAACGTAGTAGAAACAGCCTCGTCAACACAGCCTCGACGGGCACAAAAAGCTAATCACAGTAACCCTCGTTGGAGTTGTCGTCGAGAATCGTACTTTCCTCCTCTTGCCTTCGTTGTCAAGGCACGCACGTGAGCTCCTTCCTCTCGAGCTCTTGTCGTCCGAAAGTGCTCCCTCCAACAGACCCTCCTCGAACTTGCTTCATCCTTGAAAGAGCCAAAGAAGAAGCTCGTGAAAAAGCTTGCCTCGTTCTTTTGAAAGAAAACCCTTCTTCTTTCCTTTTTCCAAAAGTAAAAGAAAAACTTTCCTTTTTTTCCACTCTCAAGGGGCAACGACGGCGCCGGCATTGCTCCATTCCTTCACCTCTCTTTTTTCAACTTTCTTCAAACACTACATTCCAAAGTGCATTCCCCCCCATTTTGGACACCTTGATCTACCATCTTGATTATCCCCATTTGGAGGTTTCTTTCTCCTACTTGGTCAAGTATCCACTTAGCATATTGATCACCTCTTCAGTACCTATGGCATGCACTTGTTCTTGCACCTCCTCTTTTGCACAAGGTTCTTCCACAGAACCCCAAACAAGCCAACATCAAACTTGAGCATATCATTCTCTCTTTCTTCTTTCTCTCTATCTGTATAGCCTTCATCATAGGCCATTTCAGTCTTATACTCATAGTTGGTGGTGTCATCCTAGTCCCTCGCCGCCATAGGATGGAAATGGCTTTCCTTGGTCTTCAGATCTAGCACCACCTGCCTCCCTTTTTCTTTATCAGGCAAGGTAAACACCCTGCTTTCTCAATCCTGTTTGGCACCTATTGCCAACAGCCACGGTCTACCCAAGATGATAGGATATGGGTTATCCCCAGCCTTCATCACAAAGAAGTTGATTAGGCACTCTATGTCCATCACTTTTACTCTTACGTTCTGGGCCACGCCCAAACACCTAGCTTTACCATGGTTAGCCATCCTCATGCGCACATTCGACTTAGCTACCGCCTTAACCCCTGTTTCCCTCATCACAGCTTCTATCATGACACAAACATGTGCTCCACCATCTATATAGGCTTGAACCTGCGAATGGCAACATCCACCAAAGAAAGAACATCTTCCATGCTACCTACCCTGAGTGCCATATTTTGAACGGCCTGCACATTGCCCTTACCCCTTGGCAGCCTGGTGCTAACACTAGTCGACCATTGTCACCTCAATGTTAGGTTCAATGCCAACAATTGTCCAAAAGTAATATTAGCTCTTTGAATTTGGACATCACTTACCCAATCATACTCTGGATGGTCACGCCCAAGCTGGAAATCCATTTGTTTAATCATGCAACGCCTTCTTTTCTTTCTAGTTTCAAGCTACTCTTTCCCCTCGTATACTTTCTCCTTGCCTTTACGAGCTCTAGTCTCTCACTCAGTTTCTATCTCCCTTTCAACTCTAGCTCTTTTATTAGTCAACACTTTGACATCCTGTTTATCCACCCCAATGGTGATCACCCTAGGGACCACCGCCATCCGTTTGGGCCTACTGCATTGGATTCTCAATCGCCTGCTCCCTCGGGCCATTAAATTGTGCTTGGCCTCTCCCTCTTCTAAGCAATGGATAGATACCACCTCTTTCCCTCGGCGGATGAGGACACTCTGGTGCATAATTCCCTTCTTCTTCGCAATTATAGCACCTTCCAGGTGGAGGCCTTGCCTTGCCCCTTGCTCCTCTTGGATGTCCCTTGTCCACTACACTCTACCGGAGCTCTTGCATCTGCTCTGATAGATCCTGAACCGTACGCATCCACTGTTCCGGAATAGCCACCGTAGCCCTATTCCCTTGATTTTCCTCCTGAGTTGACTCTTGAGGACTTTGTGGTTGAACAGGATGCATTGCTTCATAACTTGCTACGCCTTGTTCTATCTTCTTCTTAATTTTTCTACTTTTCAGCCTTGCAATCAACACTGCCCCATTGTACTTCTCTGAGCTTAGTCCACTTTCTCTCGCACCTTCGGATGTAAGCATGCCATAAACTTATCCAATTTGAAGTACTCACCATTGGCTAGCTGCATAGCCGCTGCTAACTCTGCCCAACATGCTTCGAAACGATCCAAAAACAAGTGGAACTCCTCACTTACATCCTGCTTTAGAGCCTTTAGCCTTGCATCCATCTCAACTGGAGATGCTTCCTTGTGAAAATCATGTAAAAATCTTGCCCGTAGAGAGCTACGTGTGGTTTGTATTGATACGGAAGGTCCCAAACCCGTGTGCATAAGTAAACCAACAGCTATCTTTAAAAAATCTTTCTTTTTGTGATCCAATGATGTTTCAAATCAATAGAATTTTATTATTAATCTACACTTTTAAAAATAAAAAATAACATAAAAATATATATATATATTTGCTTAAATTACCACGTAAATAATTAGGTTGAGATATCTTGATTTTTAATTTATTTACATTATTTAAAAAATAAATAAAAATAACATGGCTATTAAGGTGGCCATGCATGAATGACATGGTCATCCATGTGGCAAGCTGATGTGGATGATTGATGATATGGAATGCATAGGTGGAAAGATGAGATGGCGGATGGGATCCCCTCATTTGCCATGTCATATGATGACGTGTCAAAATGGTGACATGTAATGAATAGGTGGCAAAAAAGGACGTGATGAGTTGGCAAGGTGGCGATGTGGCATGCTTGGTGGCTCATGAGGTGGTGAGTGATGTGGCAAGCCATGCAAGCAATATTTACACATGGCATGTGAGGTGGTGGATGACATGGCACTTAAGGTGAAGTGGCATGCAAGGTGGCAGTGGAGGCTGGTGGATGAGTTGGCAATTAGAGTGACATGGCACGCCAAGTGTTACGGTCAAAGTGTTGACTGTGGTGATGTGGAAGGTGAGATGGGGTGATGACATGGACCTTTGGTGACGTGGTGGCCTCCTTGTATGAGCTGGACTGGCCAACTAGGATTGGGAGAGTAGAGCCAAGCCATGGTTGGTTGACAAGTGTCAAAATTTCTAGGTTTGGTATTTACCAAACCTAAGGAGGCTCACCTCAAGTAAATGGTGCAAGTGAAAACAAATTAAAACAATAAAAACGTGTCTATCCCTTACTCAAATTGACTAAAATGTTTTTGTATGAAGACCTTACACAAAGAGTTATGACATATATGAAAATCAAAATGAGTGGCAATATACATTATTTATAAAAAAATTTAAAAAAAACTATATCAAGGTTCTCTAAGCAATCTTTGTTATTTTCTAAGATAGATCTTTAAAAAATGAACCGTTGAAGTTTAAATTACTTTGCATGGTCACATTCTTTGGGTCATAATCTATTAAATGACCGTTGGATCTTGCAAAATACGTTCTACATCATTAGATATCTTGTGTGACCATGCTCACTAGCATCTATATACATGTTCTTGACCCTGTAAGTGAAGTAGATTCTCCTTTTAGGGAACTTCATATTGGCAGCCATGCAATCAAACCATGGCGCCCCTAGGATAGCATCCTCATGTTGGAGAGGAGAGATGAAGAATTCTTCTTTGTCGACATAGCTTTGGACGTGAAGCCTCAACTTCCCAATCAAGGGAGTAACGGAGGCTTGCTATCCCTTGAAAGCTGCGTCAGCCATTACCATATCTCCCATCTCAAAAGCTTGAATGCCCAACTTGGTGGCCAACTCTGTTGATATGAAGCTATGAGTAGAGCCAAGGTCAAACAAGATGAAGGCATCATGCTCTCTTATCTTTCCCCAAGCATAGGAAAGTGATGATCCTGGAATGAGCGTCCTCTTTTGGAGCTTCAATGGTCAAAGCCCTAGGAGTCTCATTGCGAGCATTCTTTTTGGTGCAAGAACGATAGCCATGTCCTTGCTCCCCACACCTGAAACACTTATCGTCCTTGCAAAAAGCTTCAAGCTCTTCAGGAGAGAGTTTGTTTTTACCTTTGTAAACTCCCTTCTCCTTGGACTGATTGTTGTTGTTGTTGTTGGAAGTGCCTTGGAAGAATTTTGAGCATTGGTCTTCCCCTTTGCATCATTTTTGTCTTTGTTTTCCATGGGCTTTCCATTCCATCGAGCCCCTTGATGGAAATTAATGCGTGAAGCAACCATGGTCTGATGGATTACTTCGCTAATAGAACCACGCCATTGAGAGTTGATGTATTCGGCTGTGTCTTCACGTAATCCCGCACAGAATTGCTGCCTTTGCTCGACAAAGTCTATCTTTTGAAAGACAATAGCCTTGAGATGTAAATCCCAAAACTTGTCTACATACTTGTGGATAGACTCATGAGAGAGAAGCTTCAAGCTGCACCATTTGGTAAGCACTTTGTCCTTTGCATCGCTTGCAAATAATTGCTTCATGATAGAAACTCATAGAGTTTTCCTTGTCTTTGGGGCTTCGCCGTTGCCACAAAGGCTAGTCCACCATTGACGAGCTGATTTTTGAAAGTGCATAGCTACATGGTGTAGCTTGGAGGACTTCATAAAGCCCTCGTCTCCAAAGGCTACATCAAATTGTTGGATGAAGGCCAACACTTTGTCGGTAGCACCAAATGTGCCATCATAGGTGAGAAAAGAGATACTCTTTCCCCCCTCCTTGAACTTCTTTAGCTTTTGTGACCTTCACCATGCAGGGAATGATTTGTGATGTCCTCCCCTCTTGTATTCTCTAGGAGAATAGCCATATCTTTCATCGGAAGAGGAGGAAGGTGAAGAAGAAGGAGAAGAGGGTGACCTCTTCCTAACCCTTTTCTTCCTTTGTTTCCTCTCTTCCCTTTCAGAGTGACAAGGAGAAGGACTATGTGTTGATCTTTTCCTCTTGGAAGGACTGGGCGATCATCTAGACCGCGGTCTTCGTGGAGTCACATCTTCAGAGGAACTTAAACTTTCATTGCTTTCTTGCTCTTTGGATTCCTCCTCTCGAATGGGAGAGAGCCTTCTTTTGGGGGTCTCTTCAAGAGGCTCCTAAGCTCTCTCTCTTCTTGGAGAGGAAGGGAAATTCCATAAGCACAAAGTTGTTGAGTAACTTTGCTTGCAAAGCAGGGTTTCCCATAGCTTACTGCAACCTAGTGACGAGATAATTCACAAACATGGGAGCATCATCATTAGCACCTTCATGTGGAAAATCAAAGCTATCTGTTCATTCTACTCTCTTGATTATTGTCAGCCATGTTAACAAAATTTATGTATGTACTTAGTGTATGCTTTGGTAATTCAAAACCTTAGTTTCCACTCCTCTTAGCCTTCGAAAATTGGCTCTTAAGTATCTACACCCACGGCTCGAAGTGGTTCATTATAGAGAGTAAAGTAATATATTTAACAACATCAACCATTTATAGGCTACTTAAGGACCTCTCTTCTTAAGCAAGAAAAGAGAAACCAAATTCTCTAATACCAATGTAATGGATCTAGCCTTTTAACTTGAGTTGGAGAGGAAAGTGATTAACATATTGAGCATTCCTTTGTGGTAGATGTAGAGTGAGAAAGAAAATGCTTGGATGGAGAGAGAGCAACACTAACACATTACTTCATTAACATGGCATGAACAATACTTGTAAAAGAGAGTGAGAGTTTAGAGAAATGGACACTAATAGAGGACCGGATTAGTTGGAGCCGATCCCCCCTCCAATAGACATTTGTATTATAGATTCTTCCATGACAGAAGACTTGTTTACAATACAACTGATTGTGTTCCTTGAGACCTTCTTGATGAGGTGAATATGGCAAGCATCACTCACCAAGCATTAGCATAACAACAAGATTAGCATGAACTTGAAAAATGCCCAGCCTCAATCCCAAGACCTCAAACACCATGAAAGGTGAGGAGAGCTAGCATGGAGTGAGGAAGAAGAGAGAAGTAGAAGTAGCTCTACGAGAAAGAAATATCCCCTTGCACATAATCACTCATAGCTCTTATAGCATAGCTTAGCATAGTGATAATGGAGATTAGAGAGATTGATATAAGCAAGCATAAGCATTCTCTTGTGTGGATTTTCATACATAGCCAAGAGATTGTTGTAGTAGGCACTCAACTTCTCAAGCTTGGAGAAGGAGATGGAGTTCTTGCTTCACAAGAGTGTGTGAAGAGAAGAATGAGAGAGAGAGAGAGAGAGAGAGAGAGAGAGAGAGAGAGAGAGATGGCTCGTGGAATGCTCAAATGAGAGAGAGAGAGAGAGAGAGAGAGAGAGAGAGAGAGAGAGAGAGAGAGGTAGCTTGGTCGACCCCCTTTCCTAGGCTTCCCTTGAAGTTCATTGGGCCATGTAGCCCTCTAGCCAATGAGAGTTTGGCTCCCTTTGGGGAAGTTGTGTAGTCTCTTGACAAGTGTCCTTCTTTCCCTCTTGTGAGGTTGAGCTAGCACCCCCCTTGTGTAGTCTCTTGACAAGTGTCCTTCTTTCCCTCTTGTGAGGTTGAGCTAGCACCCCCCTTGCTTAAGCACATCCCTTGCCTACTTGAGCAGTGTGCCTCTACACCTAACATGTGGCCCCTTTCCTCTCATGAGAGTATGGGCCCTTGGTGAGGTGCATACATACTACTCACATCCCTCCTTTGTAGGGATTGCCTCTTTCTTTGTAGCAAGTTCTTTGACTTTGGTAAGCAGGCAGGCCCCCTGCTTAAGCACAACCCTTGCTTCAGCAAGCCGCCCCCTTGCCTGCTTGGACCTTAATTGACTAAAGTTTAAAAATTAAAGACTATGTCTTAAGGCTTTTAACACTAATCCGGTCTTTAATGAAGGCTTTAATGAAGCCAACCCTAAGGTCTTTTTCTCCATTGGTTAGCCTTGCTCTTTGATAGACCATTTCTCATTTGGGCCCCTTTACCATTGGCCCCGTGTTGAAATATATCTATAAGCACATATGTATCTTAACCCTTGTTCCCATTTATTCTCCCACATTAAGTGATCAATTTAATATGAGAAAATCATTTGGGTTGGTTAGATATTAGATTTTATGACATGACACCAAAGATTAAGAATCATGTCAAGACTCAGGATCCCAAAACTCTTGAGGACGGTATAGTGCAAGCTCATATTCACGATGATCTCAATGAGAGACCGTTGCATAATAATCAAGTGCCTGCCAGTACACATGCAAATGCACGCACACAGCATGGGCACAATATAAGAAATATTATAGTAGTTGCATCAAAGGAAGTCTCCAAGAAACCTAAGGGTTCTAGGGGTCCTCTATCTACTAAAGAGTTTGAGAAGGCTAAGAAAAAAAAAATTATGTTTCACATGTTTAGGGAGTGGGCACAACAAAAAGGATTGTCCCAAGGGGAAATTTGCTACCCAAGGAAAAGAGAGAGCAGTGCACATGGTGCAGTTGTTGCCTCTTTTTTCTCCAATGTGGAGGTAACACACACCAAGGTGATGCATGAATTCTATATCACGACCTCCATGTAGAAGTCAACCTTCAATCCACATGAGCTGGTGCATATGCATGGGTCCACCCAAGGGCACAAGGTGAAAATCTTGGTGGATGATGATGCTTTGCACAATTTCATTAACCATAAGTTAGTTAAATCTCTCAAGCTGCCCCAGACTCCGAGTTCCCACCATTACAAGGTAGCGATGATGAGCAGCCATGACGTCGAGATGTGGGATACTCAAGTGAAAGATGTGCCACTAGAAACTCAAGGGTATCAAAGTCCTTGAATTTTCAAGTTATGACTATGGAGCAAGTGGATGTGGTACTTGGTTGAGAGCAGTTACATAGTCTACGATATCACTCAAGCATAGCTATGAGCACAACAATTTGATGTTTGAATCCGATGGCATGCACGTGGTGCTATTGGGAGAGATTCATGTGCCTTCCTCACCACTCATTTGTACAATATAGCTTATGAAGCTCACTTCTCATAATGAAATAGAGAAAGTTTTTTTGTGTTAGTCCATGTGTCGTTTTCTTTCCAATGTTGATAATGATTTTCTTGGGATTTGCAGATTTTTATCAAAGGTTCATTAAAAACAATGCTCATATTGTGGTTCCGATGACAGACCAACTGAAGGCCAAGGGCAAAACTTTTCAATGGGGTACATCTCAACATAAAAAAATTTATGCTTTCAAGGATGCACTAGCTATAGCTCCCATTTTAGCTACTCTGGATTCTTTGAGGCCATTCATTTTAGAAACGGATGCCAGTAATCGTAATATTGGAGCAGTTCTTCTACAGGAGGGAAGACCAATTGCATTCAAAAGCAAGAAGATTGAATCAACCTATCAGCATTATTGTGCTTATGAAAGAGAACTCTATGTAATAGTGTCAGCTTTGAAAACTTGGTAGCATTATTTGTTTGGGGCAAAGTTTGAGATTGTGTTTGACCATAAAAGCATAAAATGGTTTACATCACAATCTAATTTGAAGAGTTCAAAGACCAAGGGGACTGAAATTCTTTAGGAGTAGGATGCCAAACGTCAAGATCATAAAGGAAGATATAATGTAGTATTTGATGCTCTTAGTCGAATGCCTGAGATCAACTCTCTTCTCTTTACTTAGATACGAAGTGAGTTTTTGGAATCTCTTAAGGACAAATGTGAGCATGAGGAGGCATTCTTCAAAGTGTGGATCCATGTGTAAATGAGGTATCCTTCTCTCTCCAACGCTGGTAGTCCATCTTTAACCTGCAGAGATGAAAGAATTTTTCCATAGATGATGGGTACCTACTTCACAAGGGGAGAGTGTGTGTAGCAACGGACATTCCGTGCCAAATTCTTTATGAATGTCATGACAGTCCAAGTGTAGGGCACCCAAGCATTAAAAAGAGTTATACTCTCATACGACGACAGTTTTATTGGCCAAGTTTCATATGACTATGTTCAAGACTATAGCTTGCATTGCCAAAAATGTCAAGTCAATAAATCAGAGCGCCTAAAGGCAGGAGATCTCTTGCATCGATTGGAGATTCCTAATGGTAAATGAGAAAGTATATCTATGGATTTCGTTGTGGGTTTACCAACCACTCTACGAGGTCATGACTGGGTATGGGTGGTCCAAGACCGGTTGACTAAACTTTGCAAGTTTATTCCAACAAGTCAACAATAAAGACTTTAGAGTTAGCTAAGTTATTTGTGGACAATCTATACAGGTTATATAGGTTGCTAAGTAACATTGTGAGTGATCATGATCCCAAGTTTATTAGTCACTTTTGGAGGGTTGTGTTTAAACGATTGGATACACAACTCAACCTAAGTATTGCAAATCGTCCTGAAACGGATGGTAAGATTGAACGAGTCAATCAAGTGCTAGAGGATAGTAAGACTGAACGAGTCAATCAAGTGCTAGAGGATATACAACGAGCATACGTTAGCAAGAAGAAATCGGATTGGGAAGATTATCTTCCTATTCTTGAGTTTGCTTACAATAGTGCTAAAAGCATGTTATGACTAGGTTTAGTCCTTTCATGCTCATGTATGGTTTTCATCCTAGGTCACCAGCTATGGTGGGGTTGGCAACTAAAAATCTCCAACAGGTCAAGGATTTTCTCCAAGACCATATAGAAATGTTGAGACTGGCTCGTCAATATGTTCGACAAGCACACGATCGGTATAAGAAGTATGCTGATGAGAAACGTCGACAAGTTACCTTGACAAAAAGGGAAGAGATATTTTTGCATGTGCCGGAGCATTCAGAAAGTCTTAAGACTAGGCCAACGGCTTAATTGTCTCCAAGATATTGTGAGCCTTTCAAGATACTCAAGTGTGTTGTTGATAGGTCTTACAAACTATCATTACATGTTCACTCTCATATTCATTCGGTATTTCATGTAAGTCGTTTACGTAAACGCTTGCATGGAGACGACAATGTCATTGACCAATAGATTTTGATTGATTTCATTGAACCTCCAATCCAATCGCATGAACTTGAACGCATCTTAGACTATCACGATTTACGTACTCATCATCATGTGCGTCAACAAGTTTTAGTCAAGTGGAAAGATTGACCTGAAGAAGATGCCACTTGGAAAAAATAATTAATGTTCTTAAGAAGAAGCTTCCCACTTTTGTTTACGAGAAGCTTCCCACTTCGGGGAGTAATGTAAGGCCAAGGGCAACCCAGGGGGGTCACGAACCTAGGCCAAGGCCCTGCGGCTGCCTAAATGTGGACAGGGAATCCTAAATAAAGAAGGCCATGGACTTATAAATAGGGTGGTAGGGTGGAGGATTCTCATGGTAGTTCCCAAGCGGTCTCACACTTCTATTTTGAACGACCCGATCGTGAACAATTTCAATGCTATAGCATGCCCCTACTCTATAAATTACATGGACACCTTAATGGATATCCCCTCCATTGACAAATACCATATTAAAAAAACCCTTCTAGTAACAAAATTGTGCAAAGTTTTCCCTTTATACGACCCGGCAAAATGCCTTCACAAGGGAAGATGGACGTCAAAATCCTATTAGTGTTCAAAACCCCTACTTAGGCTGGGTTCAGATGACCCCAGAGGAACCCTTTCTTCAAGTCTCTCACCAACTTGCTACTTGGTGAGCCCAGGTTCTTTTTCTGGTTTCTGAACATAGAAGCCACCACGTGGCACTAGAATGAAATTATTAAAAAAAACATCGCTGCGATGGAAAGCTCTTAAAAAAACACTACGTTGTTAAAAGCTACCAACTACCAGTTTAAAATACAAAAAGCATTCTATGTTGCTCTCAGCAGAGCAATTTGATGCAGTTCGCAAGTCCCAGAAGCAGCTCGGAGCTTTGTCTGGAGGCCTCCCTCTCTCTCCAGTCTCCACACCTAAACAACACCGGCAGATATCTATCATGGCGTCTCTGCTCTGCAGCCACTCTCTTCTTCTTCCTCCGATACGGGTACTTTCCATTGTCATCACAGCAACGTGCCACAATCCCTCAATTGCCTTATGTAGGAAAGGAGAGTGCACAGGATAAGCCTGATGCTACAAACGGCAACACCCAACATCCATAAATTAATCCCCCTCTAGGAGGCTTAGAAATGAACGAACTCTAGGAGGCCACCTTGTGAGAACGGCTCTTAGAGTATTAGAATCTACGTCATGGACTGAATGCTCTCACGAGCTCCCTCATTTGCCCAAGCTTGGGAGGTCTAGCACCGCTCGGCAGCTAGCCTGTCAAGGCATTGGCCAGTCAACCATGAATAGCCGACACCAAACACGAACACAAACATACTGTAAGCCTCCTGTCACACACATTGTATCCTCGCTATCCGCTCTTACACACATGCTTTTGTGCTAACTAGACTTGCGTGCTGGGCGTTGCTAAGAACATCTATAGAATATAACATGACATATGCAGATTGACATCAAGCATCTAGCACTAAAGTAAACAAGTACAAATTTTGCGGGATCTGCATTTGCAATAGTGGTGAGCCAAAAATTTGGTGTCTTCCTCTATGGGAACACCGAACTCAACATGGAGTTCTCTTTCCAAGGTCAGATTCAAGCATCAATCGATCCCATGAACAAAACCCTGCAATTGGAAAGACTCCTAGACTTCTTGAGGACAGACCCTACGTATGATAGCATGCTATTGCATGGCCAACAAGTTGCATAATTGAGGAGAAGCCTTGCTTGGTCTACAAGGAGAGGATGCACTGCAAATGAAAACTAGCTACAATATAAGGCTGGAGAAAGAGTTGACAGCCGAGCAGAGAGAGATAGTGCAATTTTAACAAGGGAAAATCTATCGAAAAGCACCCATAACTCTTTATGTAGTGAACCTTCAACATAGAATATAAAATTAGATCTTTTTCTCTTAAATCTTAATCAATATGCCACATCTCTTGTATTTGTCTTAATGCGTATTTTGTGTTTGGCAGGGAGGACATACATTCACAACACTGGATGTTTCAACTGCACAAGCGCGACTCCAGGTCGACAACACTACAAGGTTCATTATCTGTATCCAGCACCCCATGACTATGCATTTGCTTGGCGCAACACATAAACGCTACGGGGCAGGGCACGGCTTTCGTCTCTTATAATTTTTGGAGAGACCACAGTGCCAGCTCTCCACCATACTTTTGTATGGCACCTCTGCATGACGTGCATTGTATACTTTGCAATTTCAGTCTGTGACGTTTTATTTCAAGACGATATGTTTAACTATTCACATTGCTTTTTTATAGCTTGACTCAAACATTGTCCTCCGGCTTGCACAATTGGATGACATTCGCACATATAATTATCAGGTGATCGGTAGTGTAGTTCAATTTTTACAGTCTGTTTTTTTCATTTTTGAGTTTGTCAAAGCTTCCTTAGCTTTAGTTTAGCCATATATTTTTCTCACCAATGCATGCTCAATTTCAATCATCGTATCTATATATCAAATAGACATGCATTTCTTTTCTCACAGTTTGGCAATTCAACATATATATTGAAATAAAGGAAAATTGACTACGCTTGATTGAGAATAAGATGGGTGTCTGAAAGATAGTTCCACGGTTTAGACACTAAATGGTCGATATTACTATAGGTTGAATGGTGCAATCTTCAAACAACTACCAAAGTAGGTTAAGTTGTAATCCTTTTGCTCGATTCAATTACCCTCTTTAGTAGCCCTTTGTCGTATATGGAGAACTATGGGACACAACTTGCTTCTTCCCAATGCTCATCAAATACCAAGTTGAGCTATTATTGGTGCCTATCAATTGGTTCTACTCAACAAAACCCAAGGCAACATCAATCACAACCATACGGCAAAGGCCCACCAAGCAAGAGTAGTTTGAAAGACGTTGGAGGAGGAAGAGCAAAGAGAGAGAGAGAGAGAGAGAGAGAGAAAGAGAGGTTGAGAAAAGCAAGCAGCTCTCCCTATGGGGGGGACTAGGTCGGACGAACTATGGTGGACTCGGAGGAAGAGAAACTCCAGCTACAACAAACCAGCTCTAGCCACATAACGTTGATGCCCATGTTTGCAAGAATTCCACCACCTCATCTGAACCTAGCCTTGTTATGGAGGTCACACAGATAACAACCAAGTTCAAGATATAGGTGACGCCGTGACATCCCAAAAACAAGATGGCATCCTGATATGGTAAGGTTAGATACCGCGATGTTAGACCCTACGGTAATGTTAATTTCTGACAAAGCCCGTTCATATGAGGACCGTGAAGTCTTGCGCTGACATAGGGAAGGTGGCGAAGTGGCGAGCATGTTATTATACGGGATGCACGTTCTGGCCACTCTTGTCGATACTGCTCTGCGTATAAAAGGCCTGCAGGCACAGTGTCAGGACCGTCCTTCATAGATAGTCGCTAGGCCTCTGACTGCGAGCTCTGATCAGCTGATCATCATGGCGGGCAGCATGGCAGGCAACCTCCTCCTGTGTACATTAGTGGTCCTTTCATTGGTCCACTTGGTGCTCGCAGAGTGGTCTTCTCAAGTGTATGAGGAGAACGAATGGTATAGCAAGAAGCCGCTTGGAAGGAAGCTGGCCCATCGACATGCAAGGAAGAAGCATAGGCACGCTGGCCGTGATGACCATCACGACGATGCTTTCTATGATTCTGACGAGGGCTTCGATGAGTACATTGAGGAGGGAAGTACTGATGGGGAGTATGGGGAGCCCCATTATTATAAGCCTAAACCCAAGCCAAAATATTATAGGTTCAAGCCAAAGCCAGTATTCAAGGCACCTCCTCCTGCACCCAGCTCCTACCCAAAGCCACAAAGCCCACCCAAACAAGAGGCCTCTCCTCCTCCTCCTCCTCCTCCTCCTCCTGAAGAGGCCCCTCCAATATATGCCAAGTCTCCTGCTACATTAGCACCTCCTCCAGCTATAATTCTAGCCCCTCCTCCCTACAAGAGGCCACAACCTTCTCCTCCCCCTTTCACTCCTCCAACTACTTTTGCACCTCCTCCTTACAAGAAGCCAGAGCCCTCATACAAGCCAGCTCCTACCGTTCCTTCCCCTGCAACTCCTCCTTCTTGGGCTCAAGAATGGCTGGGCCCCCACAATGCTGCCCGTGGAGAGCTCGGTCTCCCTCCCATGGTCTGGAGTGACATTGTGGCCCAATTCGCGCAATCGTGGGCCAATCAGCGGAAGGCTAGTGGCTGCGGGCTCCAGCACTCTACTGGCCCTTACGGGGAAAACATTTTCTGGGGGAGCGGGGGTTCCTACGGGCCTGCCGAATGCGTTGGTGCCTGGGTTAGCGAAAAGAAATACTACAACTACGCGGACAACTCATGCGCTCCAGGACAGCAGTGTGGACACTACACACAAATTGTTTGGGCCACCAGCCTCAACCTTGGTTGCGCTAAGGTTCAATGTGACTCAGGCCAAATCTTCATGACTTGCAACTACGACCCCCCTGGCAACTGGATTGGAAGCAAGCCTTACTAATTATATTTGCTACATGCATTGCACCAGCTTAGCATTTCTATTAATTAGCACCCTTGTTTAGGCACCCCCTAATGTGTGAGGTGCCCACTAATTAAATCAATCAATCCTTCATGAGATCGAGCTTCTAGACATAATTTTCTCGTCCTTCACAACGCTTGACTTTGATGCGCGAGTCACTAATTACACAAGAAGATTTTCTCATGTAGGAAAACAGAGTCTTTCTTAGTGTTTTTCATACAATGCATAACATCATGAGCTTCTGCTCGAGAGGCACCGCATACCTAGCTAGGTACGATTGGGGGCAAGGGACCACCGGTCCCCCCATCGGGCCGGCGGTCCCCTACCCCCAATTGTACCTAGCTAGGTATGCGGTGCCTCCCTTACAGAAGCTCATGATGTTGAGGTAAGTCACAATGTGTGAAATATTGCATGATAGTCCTTCAAATTTAGATACAACAAACGCCAAGAAGATTCATGAAGTCATTTTAGAGCCTTCACTGGCAGGAAAAAAAAAATTGTGCACAGAAATAGGGCTCATTCAAAACAATGGTGCTTATCTAGCGTTGAATGGAAAGAAAAATATACAAATTTTTCCTTCTACACAATTTATTTTTTGATGAAAACAGGTACATTATACACATGCATATTTAGTTCTACACAATTTATGTTTTGATTAAAAGAAGTACATTATTGTCACAAATGTGAAGACATGGCATTCCAATAAAAAGGACTTGTTTGAAGCATCCATAAGTGGCCAAAATAGAGGGGACTAGTTTGAAACCTCAAAATTTGATGTTGCGGCACTTGTACAAACATTTCAAAATTCACGATGGATTTTTAGGGATTTTCCCTGTGGGCGTCTGTGCCTTTAAAGATGAGCCTTAAGGCCTCTCTTTCGCACTCCACAGTGCATAGATTGCAAAGGAGGTGCTCCTTGATTGTTCTACTTTGCGAATCATAAATAAGGAAACAAATACCAAATGGGATGCCAATCTTTGAGGCTAGTCATTTGGAAGCGGAACTCCTTCGCTTCATGTCGACTCTTTATTCAAGTTCATTTCATTGCAGTTTCTGTTTGTGTGTTCCTATTGATTTCTCAATGGGTGTCCAAGCATGTTACAATGTTATCAGAGTTCAAACCATTCTTCTCCTACAAAGGATTCGATCTGTTTTTTGCATCACATAATATAGATTCTAATAGAGAACCAATGAGGAGCAAGAAGGGTTTCTATAAAAATTACTTTTGAAAAAGAAGCTTCCTACAATTTCTCTAAAGAAAGTGCTTTTTGAAAGGAGGTAATTTTTGGGAAAAAGGTGCTTTTTGGAAGAGAGTTCTATTTGGAAGATGAAATGACAACAAAAAAGGGGAGAATGAAGAAGCAAAAGTTCATTTTTGCCCTAAAATTCCTTTTAAAAACATGCTTTTTGATGCTTTTCTTTGTGTGAAAGATCTTTAGGAATCTCTTCAATGGATGAGAGTTGAGATATGTGTCACAACACAAATTTGATCCTCTCGACAAGATCTCTGGATGGATGCAAATAATTTTAATATTTTTGAAAAATTAGGGCTTTCACCAACAATTTATTATTTTTGCAAAAAATCTCAGAATTTGATAAAAAGAGATTGGTAGAATCTCTTGACATGTTACAAGAACTTTTCGAATTAACTTCTAGAGGGGTTTGCAAAATCCCTTGGTTTGTGTCGGTAGAAAAGTTGCAGCTAGCAAAGAATTTTTGACAAGGTACAAGATTTGGACACAATATATATGTGGATGTGTGTAATGGATTCAAGTAGATCATTGCACATAGGATCCATAAACTGCTTTTGCTAAGGTATGTGAGGCTTTATAGGAGTTGCAAGCACGGCAAAGGCAACATACAAGCATCGATACGACTTGCAGTTTAAGGAGAATGATTGGGTGCTACTATGGAATTATTTTTGGGAGATTTTACATTTACTTGTAAACAGAGGTATTGTTCGTCTCATTTTTTTGGTGTCAAATAATAGGGTAGATGTGACCCAAGTTCTTGCCAAAGAAAACACTTTATTATCTATTAAAATTTCTCATAGTGTAACAATAATTTTTTTATCACCCAACCTATATAGATGCTTTGGAGACTTGTGTAAGCTACAATTTTTGGTTGTACCTTGCCCTATTATGGTTGATTATTACCTTTGAATTTGTTTTTAAAAGTTAATGTTTATGATGAAAATCTAAAATCACTAGCAAAATTTGCTACTTGTATGATGCTGGTTGAAAAAGAGGTGGTATCTAGATTAAGCAAAAAATTTGACATTTTGAGGGTAGTCTACTTATGACCAATCGATGGTGTCAACAAGGGTCATATTGGCATATTTTGGTAAAGTCAAGATATACATTTTGGGTCTAGCTATTGGATGGGTTGCCACTACTACATTGTCTTACACCACATAAATTCCTACCTTTGGAGTTTAGCTATTATGGTTCTACAATCCAAAAATCAAACTAATTAGGGTAGTAATGTGACCTCGACCTTAGATTCCACTAGAGTATGGATTCCAAGAAGGCTTAAATTAAATTCCAACTAGAATATGGATTTCAAGAAGACTTTAATGCTTTATTAGTGCACTTTCAATAATAAGGGGTAGGTCATGGTATGATATTGAAAAGAGTTGACTCGGTCTTCATATTCATATAATGGAAATACACAAATTGACGACTAAAATTTATCTCATTGTCAGAGCTAATAATTATCTTCGTGAAGGGCTCCAATAACTCAATTTTGCATCCTTAAACATATTTAATTTTTTTTAATTTCTCTTCTCTACAAATTTTGATGGATTTTTTAATGCATCCAACAAAGCTTATATAGGGTTTACATGCTATGTTACCCCTTATCTTAATCTTGTATTGTTAAAAATAGAAGATATATGTGCACAAAGCAGAACCCATGCAAAAAATTTGTGTGCTTTGACTACAGCCCTTTGGGGATTGAAAAACGTTTTACAAAGGTTATGCTAAAACTTTCCAAAATGGATTACACTTATTTGGACTGTTAATACCGAAAATGCCAAAGGCTACTTATATTCTAGAAGATCTTGTAAACTTGGCTTTTGGCAAACCCAAATCTTATTCTCATTATTCGATATTAGTTTATCTAAAAAGAAAACAGTGACTCAATTTAATTGATAATGAGTCCCCACAATTTCAAACAAATCAAAATCTATTATAAAAGTCTTGAAGAAGGTTGGAATTTGGAAAGCTTAGCAAGAAAAGGCTTCTGCTCGAATACCTAGGACATCAATAGACTCATAATCTCATGATAAGTTCCAATGGCTAATGTGCTAGTAGCTGGTACAAGAAAGTGACTTCATAAATTCTCTACATAAGGTGTGGATTTGTAGGTGCTCCTTTTGATGAATCACAGGTTGCAAGAGGATACTACATAGTGTGACCAAGCATTATAGGCTACAAGAAGCTACTCGACAACAACACAGGAGGGCACAAGAGGTATGTAGGCCACCAACATCATAATATTATATAAGGTTCTTTTTGTATTCATACATGAACGTTCTGTGTGTGTGTGTGTGTGTGTGTGTGGACAATAGTTCACTATTTTGATCATAACTTCTTCATCCAAACTCCAATTAGAGTGATATATAGCCTCAATCAAAGATCATGACACTCCTCCACGCATTGATGTAAAACAAAAAAAAGTCAAGCAATTAAAGGATTTTTTACAGTAGCATTTTTAAAGTATGCAAGTTTGGGGAAGCTGACTCTCATCTCTTCTTTTGCACACAATATATTTTAGCACTTGCAAGGTGTTGGAAGATTCCAACAAAAATCTCATTCTATTTATTTCATCCTCTTGTAATTGTAACTATGATATCCAATTGATAGTGACATCTCTTTCAAAACCTGTATCTGCTACCCATATGTACTTTTGAAGCTGGAAATGTAAATTTTTATGCTATTATGGCAAAGCTAGCTTTTGAGCCATAAAACCCAAAGCTAGGGTATTAAAGGCAATAGGGTTTTTGTACAATCATTTTATGAATGAAAGAGCGAATAAGGATCTACTCTATACGTCGTGTGTCATCTTTTCTCTACTATGTATTTCAATTGCTCACACTGCACCGTGCAATTGTCGCATTGAAATTTCGAGGGCATCATTGTGTTTGTGTCATCAAGCTCAACGTGTGGATATATACATTGCAAGTATTGTGCAAAAACTAAGCAGATCTAGGTCTACAACCTTCCAGGTGATATTTCTCTATATCCGAGTGTCGTTTTGAAATTCCCTCAATTAGCACATCTGAAATTTAAAAATCCGGCTTGTATATGGCAGCCATAAGAAAATTGCATTTTTTTGTGTCATATTTTAAGTCAAACAACCCAGAACTATTTTATATAGTCTCAATAAGTTGCCTATGAAGTTTGGAGTCAATCGGATTTGTTTTGCTCAAGGATTTGCATGTGGATAGTTGAGAGGACAAAAGAAGAGAATCAGAGATTTTGATAGATAGAGTGCAAATCGAGTGTCAAAGTGGAGTGTGTTGTGTTCAGATAAGAGCTTGAGACAACCTCTTGGCATGCCTCCATGCTCTAGTCGAATCACTTGCTTCCCAAGATTGACATATCGTCTTGGTTCCATCTCTTTCAGAGATGTGGTCGGTGTTGAACCTTATGGGTCTTGAGACATTGGTGCCATTTCCGAGGAACAAGTACCTACACTAGAGTGAACACGGTCAATTCTGACAGAGTTGCCTAAATTAGTAAACTCTTAGGTTAGATAGGTTAGAAAAGGAGATTTCGGTTTGCTTCATGTGTGAATGTGGTGAGTTTCTCGCTACAAAAGTATTGGATAGTTAGAATCAATGTTTTAGATAGGTTGGAGCTTAGTGCAAGACTTCATTGAAGGGTACAGAGTAAAGCTTGCACTAAGGGAGAAAAACACAAGAAAACAGAAAAAAATTAGAGCTTACTAGTTAGGGAGTTGTGTTAGGCTTCTTGAATCTATTTTTGGTTGATTTCTTTCATTTTAGGAGTGCATCATGGCATAAGCACCCACAACCAAGAGTAAGAAAGACCAAGACCAATATTAGGGCATCAACTACCACTACCAAGAGAAGATCAAGTAGCAATGAGGTATGTACATCAAAATTAGTACCCAGAAGAGAGTGCTTTAGTACTAGTACAGATGTTTCACAAGGAGGACCACCACGAACACTATGATCGGTGTGATCTTTATCCATCAAGGGTCATGGAATCCTTTGGCCAAGAAGCTGCCATTTCATCCTCAAGAGCCACAGAGTCGATAATGGGAAAATTCAATCAGAGCGAAGGGTTTACCCTAAGTCAGGGAACACTAATGTTCATAGCTAATCAGCATGAATCTAGACCGAAGTCATATCCTCAAAGAACATATGCTCAGTAGACTAAACAAAAAAGACCTCCGAGACCTTGTTTTAGGTGCGGTGGACACCATTGGGCTAGAGACTGTTTAGAGGACCAACTAAATGTTGTAGTCAAACTCCTCAAGGGAAGAAGAGCGAGGGAGGATATTGTGGAGGATGCAAAATTGAACACTTATATCCAGATTGCCCTCAAAACCAAGAGAAAAAAGGAAAGGTGATAATGAACATTGTGGAGGTTTTCTTCAAGCGGATCACACTCAGAGACATAACTACCATTGAAAGTGGTGACAAGAGCACAGGCAAAACAAACAACAACAAGCAAACAGGAAGGTAGAGGCTCCCACAAATTTATTAGTGTGAAATCTACTAAAAAAGCCACGTGAGATAGAGTGATAGTGCAATACCATAAGAAACTAAAGGTTGTTATGGCTGAGCTATCCCAAGCTTGAGAAATCACAGCAACCGCACCATCCAAGTCTAGTGTTATACTAGAGAAAATACATGATACTGAAGTAAAGCCAATTGAAAACATGCCCAAAGAGGTTAGTTCTGGAGGTTCAATGCTAGTTGATAAAAAATTGAGCCACTGGAAGCAATTATAAAGGCTTACAAAGCAAGACTGGTAGACATTGAAACATAGATGGCTAACTTATCCTAATGCGGAATGGAAAAAACTCCAGCTGGAGATGTGCAAAAATTTGATTGAGAATGCTCAAACTCTTATGGAACCTCTACCAACAATGTCTATCTACGAAAGGATAGCTCCCCAACCATCTGTAGACTTGAAAGACCTCGACAAAATGAAAGAAACGAGTGATCTAGAACAAGATATTGAAATTCTGATTGTAAATAAGAACCAAAAGGAAATAGTAGATGAACGAGATGGAGAGGAGTGGGAACACCATCTAGAAAAGGAACGAGCAGACATATGATGCCCAAGGAACTACCTTCTAGGATTCACCGCCCAACCTCCCGTATATATAGCCCTTGGCCTGAATCCCAAGTCCACACTGGTAGCCGGGCCTCTTGGCCCGGGTCCCGTGACCCCCCCAGGTATGCCCTTGGCATGACATTACTCCCCCTTGGAGAAGTGTTTTCTTCCTCGAAAACAAAAGTGAGAAACTTCTTCTTAAGAACACTAATGTTTTTCTAAGTGGCGCCTTCCTCAAGTCAATATTTCCACTTGATTAAAGCTTGACGACGTACATGATGGCACGTACGTAAATCATGATAGTCGAGAATTCACTCAGGTTCATGTGGTGGGATAGGAGGTTCAATGAAATCGACCAAAATCTGTTGGTCAATGACATTGTCATCCCCATGTAAACGCTTACGTAAACGGCTTACATGAAATACCGGATGGACACGAGAGTGTGTCGGTAATGAGAGTTTGTAAGCACGATCACCAACTAGCTTGAGCATCTTGAAAGGCCCACAATATCTTGGAGATAATTTAGGTGTTGGCCGAGTCTTCAGACCTTTTGAATTCTCTGGAACACGCAAAAACACCTCTTCCCCTTCCTCAAAGATAACTTGCCGGCATTTCTCATCAACGTACTTCTTATATCGATCCTGCACTTGTCGGACATTCTGACGAGCGAGTTTCAGCATGTCCAAATGGTCTTGGAGAAAATCCTTAACCTGCTGGAGTTTTTCGGTTGCCAACCCCACCGTAACGGGTGACCTAGGTTGAAAACCATACATGAGCATGAAAGGACTAAATCCGATCGTGACATGCTTAGCACTATTGTAAGCAAACTCAAGAAGAGGTAGATACTCTTCCCAGTCTGTTTGTTTCTTGCTAACGTATACTTGTAGCATATCCTCTAGCACTTGGTTAACTCGTTCAATTTGACCATCCGTTTCTGGATGATCTGTTGTATTGACATTGAGTTGTGCACCCAATCGTTTAAGCACAACCCTCCAAAAATGAATGTTAAACTTGGGATCACGATCACTCACAATGTTACTTGGCAATCCATACGACTTGTGCAGACTGTCCACAAATAACTTAGCTAATTATGGAGTCTTTATGGTCGACTTGGTTGGAATAAACTTGCATAGTTTAGTCAACCAATCTACGCGCACCCATACCGAGTCATGACCTCGTACAATGGTTGGTAAACCCACAATAAAATCCATAGAGATACTTTCCCATTTCCCATTGGGAATCTCCAAAGGATGTAAGAGTCCTCCTGCCTTCAAGCGCTCTACTTTGTTAACTTGACATTTTTGGCAATGCAAGACATAGTTTTGAACAAAGCCATGTAAACATGGCCATAAAAATTGTTGTCTTACAAGAGCATAAGTCTTTTTAATACCCGGATGCCCTGCACTTGGATTGTCATGACATTCATAAAGAATTTGGCACCAAATGTCCGTGTCCGTTGGTATACGAACTCTCTCCTTGTGGAGTAGGTACCCATTATCGATGGAAAATTTCTTCCATCTCTATAGTTCATCACTCAACAAAGGAGAACTATGTGTAGAGGTTAACAAAACACTACCAGCATTGGAGTGAGAAGGATCCCTCATTTGTACATGGCTCCACACTTTGGAGTATGCGTCATCAAGCTCATACTTGCCCTTCAGAGAATCCAAAAACTCACTTCAAAGTTTTGTGAACAAAAGAGAATTGATCTCAAGCATACAACTAAGAGCATCATCCTTGAACTTCAGCGATGGCGGCCGATCGAATGACTGCGCAAAGAGAAGACACCGCAAGAGCATGTTGTATGATGACGTCTGGGCTGCGGCCCTATGACGTGAACGTCGTGGCTCGGCCTCGTGCTCCTTTCAAAACCACCCTTGCGGTGTTTGGCGGTCGTTGAGAGTTCGTCTCCCCTCGCCTCAAGAGGCTCTGCACACGCCTTCGTCCTCCTTGACTTCTTCCCCGTCGGGCAAGAGAGGAGCTCCATGGCCCTTTGGATGCACATGCAAAAGCATGAGAGGACCACGCCTGCCCTCGTCTATATTTAGCTATGATACCAATATGAAGCCCAAGGAACTACCCTCTGGGATTCACCGCCCAGCCTCCCATATATATAGCCCTTTGAATGAATCCATAGTCCACACTGGTAGCCGGCCTCTTGGTCCGGGTCCGTGACCCCCCTGGGTATGCCCTAGGCATGACAAGATACGTCTAAAAGACATGGCAAATCAAGTGGCAAAGAACACTACCAATAACTCTGTGTACCTGATACCACCTAATGTGCCAAAGGTAAGAGAAAAGTGGCCAAAAGAACTATGGAAGGTTGTCAGAAAGGCGAGAGATGAGAATCAAGATGGCAAAACAACACCCATTGCGGAAGTGGACCTTGACAAAGGCATGATTGACGTCGACATTCAATCTATGTACGGTGATCAAGGTACAGAGAAATCAGAGGATAGTCGAGAGGAAACCTTTAAGGAGTTTCCTTTCTATTTAGGTCCTTAAGAAGGAAAAGCTGATGTTGTGGTCCTACCATCTTAGCGAGAACTTTTTGACCACTCATTGATTCTCAGCAGTTGCAAGAGCTTATGTCCACACCTGTGAGATGCACGCTAACTATGGTAGAACTCCTGAAAATCAGACCACATATGTGGGATGATGTTGAAAAATGTCTTGAGAAAATGGAATCAAAAATCCAGTCGAAACTTTAGACCTTGAAATGGAGAAGCGGAATCAAACCAAAAAGAATGCAAAACCAGTTCCCGTAAACAAGGTTGGGGATTACTGCAAAGAAGAAGAAGGATACACCACCCTACCCATAGAGCACAAGGGGAGTAGAAACCATTACAATCCTAGATAGTGGAGTGGGAGTTTCCATTTTTACAAAATTGATTTGAGAGAAATGGAAAAATCCTACCCTAAGGAAAACTCGGATGAAACTGCAGCTAGATGATGGCTATATTACAAAACCTATTAGTATCTTGGAATAGGTTGTAATGACTTCCTGTGGAATTGAACTATGAACATACGTTCACTACATTAGATTTTGGCCCTAAGAATAACTATGATGTTATCCTAGGAATGCCATTTATGCACCAGTTAAAGATGGTTCAAGATTGGGGTTATGATTATAGCTACTTGCACCACATAGAGACCACTATACACATCAACTTAAATGACCACATCTATAGAGATATATGAAGAACACCCATAGAAGATTTTGATTTGGCAAATGTTGTAGATTTTTAAGTACCTACATGGTTGAACTCTAAAGCTCACATGTGGATGTGTGGAGCTTCAGACTCTGACAGTTTTGGCAAGAGGATGAATACAAGAAAGCACGACCATTCGAGGATCCAAACTATATACCTAAGCCTTTTCCTGAAGAGAGAATGGAGCCCTTGGAGTGGACTTGGATTTTGGCCGCCTTAGAGATG
Source organism: Adiantum capillus-veneris (assembly GCF_014529385.1). Classification (NCBI taxonomy): domain Eukaryota; kingdom Viridiplantae; phylum Streptophyta; class Polypodiopsida; order Polypodiales; family Pteridaceae; genus Adiantum; species Adiantum capillus-veneris. The sequence continues at coordinate 145,894,756 of NC_140934.1, forward strand.
TGTGTCAATGAGATCACACCTACCAAGTTTTGTGATGAGAATGGCTTAGATTTAGTGCCCTTTTACATGATTAGAGTGAACCCAGACCAGAGTTCACCAAGAAACAATCAAGACTGGTGAAGTGAAACAGGAATTAGAGACCAAAGTCCAATGTTTGCATATCCGAGATGAGATTTCCATTAGACATCTTACCATGGAAATTGATTCAAGTCACATCTTGGAGCAAAACAAGGAATCAAGTGATGAATATTATTATGATACCGTTGACACCCAAGGATACTTGGAGCTTAGCGTAGATGAAGAAGGTCATCGGAGTGATCCTAAAACAAAACCTAAAAAATTCTTTGATTTTTCAAATCAAAAACCTAGAAGACAACAACGTTACAAAAACAAACATACAACAAAAGGGATGAGAAGCAACCCAATATTGTACATCAAAGAAAAACAATTGTACTTGAAACTAGTGAGAGCCCATGACTGCATAAAAGACAAAGTAACTAGAACATCGACAGCCTTGTCTCAGCCCAAAAAAACTAAATCAAGGAAAAAACAATCGACGAAACCTCCAAAAGATGCAATGGATGCTGCTAGTGAACCTAAATGAACCAAGGTTGAGAGAAAAAGGAAGTATAGTGAAATAAACAAACATTGAGAGAGGTTTGAACAACAAAAAAGAATTGACAATGAAAATGGGGAAGAGTCAGCGAAGGAAAGAATAAGTATACCCTCTCATTACAAGAAGTACAATATTCAAGACCGCAAAACTATCGTTGAACAGCCAATGAGGGAAAAGGCTGAACTAGGAAAATCTTTTGATGGACATGACCTAAGAAGATAGATTTAGTAGAATCAAGAAAGAAGCCTAAACTTGCTTACATTTCTACGTATCTATCACCATGCAAGGAGGAGTTGTTGATTCAAACGTTCAAGGAGTATAAGGATGTGTTTGCATGGTCATAAAGGGCTTGAAGGGGATTGATCTTGCCATCTGTCAGCATACAATTCCTTCAAAGCTTGATGCCAAGCCAAGCATACAACACCCTTACACTTACAATGAAACATTTGCAAAGAAAATCAAAGAGGAAATCGACAAGCTAAAGGAAGTTGAATTCATCTACAAAATTGAGCACACGGATTGGGTATTCCCAATTGTGGTGGTACCTAAGAACAATGGGAAATAAAGAGTGTGTGTCAATCTCAAAAAAGTGAATGCAGATACTATTCACAAAAATTATCCTCTTCCTATCATTGATCATGTGTTGGGAAGAGTACCAAGAAAATGCGCATATAGCTTTTTGGATGGATTTTCATGTTATAATTAGTTAGCGATTAAATCGGCAGTTCAGCACAAAAAAGCCGTTGTGATTAAATGGGACATTTTTGCTTATTGAATGATGCCTTTCGGATTGAAAAATGCACGGACCACCTTCCAAACACTTATGGCTCATGCTTTCAGTAATACTTGTGTATCTTTTTAGAAATCTATATGGATGACTTATGTATGCACTCAATATTACACGAAGACCGTATAGAGCATCTAAAAAAAAGTATTTGGGAAATGCCGCACCTATTGGATCTCCTTGAATCCAAAAATATATATTTTCATAGTTAGACAGGGCAAGATCCATGGACATATTGTGTCCGCAAATGGAATATCCACAGACATGGACAAGATCAAGGTGATTGTGGACATGACACGTCCGAAAACAATGAAAGAGGTTCAATCATTCATGGGACATTGTGGATACTAGAGAAAATTTATCTACATGTATACAATCATTTGATAAGCCTCTCTATGGAATGATTGTAACCTTTGATTGGATAGAGGATTGTGAGAAATCATTTCAAAGGTTGAAGTAGGCTTTGGTATCAACACCAATCCCTCCTCAAGGCACTAGATTGGAGCAAAATCTTTCATGTTCATGTCGATGCCTCTGCTTTTTCCATTGGATGTGTTTAAGCACAACCTGGTGAGGGGACTATGGATTTTCCGATCTACTATACTAGCGTCAACTAAACAATGCTGAACAAAATTACCCAACTACAGAGGGAAGGATTGGAAATGGTGTATGTTGTGAAGAAATTTTGGCATAATCTCCTAGCCAACTAGTTTATTTTCTTCATGGATCACCAAGCATTGTTGTATCTGGTCAACAAGCCATACAACACGGGCCGAATAGTGATATGGTTCATTATCTTGCTTGAATTTGATTTCATAGTTGTGGTGAAAAAGGGGACAACTCATCAACGAGCTGGTCACCTTTCTAGACTACTAAACAACCTAGATGGAGCTTAAGATGATTTACCATATGCATATCTCTTTGACCTAGAAATGATACCTAGATGGAGTGAGAATTTGTTCATAGGAAGATTGTTGATAGACCAAAACAAAATAGCTGACAGATGCTTACTTAAGCAAAGCATTCCTTTCCAACTTCTTAGAGAACGACTATGTTGGATGGCGTTGGTGCAGCCATGTGTGGTTGCAATAAACCCATGTGTGGTTGAACACAAGGGGGTGGGCAATGATGGTGCAGCCAAAGTTGCTCCGAGCCAAAAAGTGGTCTATGCCAGGTAAAGGCTGCAGGGAGGTGCAGTGTAGAAGGCTAGCGCAGGTACCAAGGACCTAGGCAGCCAAAGGGTATCAAAAATGTATGCTTAGGTTTTTTAGGCAAAAGGTGTGTTGCAAAGAGCTAAGCAGTTTTATGGCCTTCTGTGCCTGAGATGTGGATTTTATGTGCTAGAATGTGGTCTCTAGTGTGTTTTCCATGCTGGTCCAGACGGCTCCTCAAACGGAGCCCCGATGCTCAAGATATTGCAGTTTAAAGTTACAAGGTTTAGCAGATTCCCGATGGGTAGGACAGCTGGGGATAGGTGGCCCAGAATGATCTTAGTGGATGAATGTGTAGAGCTCGAGTTATGGAGCATGCTTGTCTTCTCGGATTCCGAATCGGAGCTCGGGATAGAAAGTTATGATCAGTTGAAGATTTTTTGGGGGCCAAGTCGACTGCATTGGAGGATGTGCCATTTGGTGTTTTTTGGAGCTCGCCAAGTGTCTGATGGATGGTGTGCACTATGTGGAGCTAGCCGGAGTCTATGGCATGTGAATCTCAGGTCGGAGCGTGGAGAAATGACCCATCAAAATTGGCAGTTTGTGGCGAACGTGAAGGGCCAGATAATTTTTTCCAGTTTGGGGTGCTCCGTTCAAGGCCACAAGGAAGTCGGTTTGTGGAGCCGCTATGTACGCTCAAAGTATGAAATGCGAGGTTTCAGTGGATCTTCACCAAGTGACCAGGAAACCCTTGAGCACAGGATGGCAGCTAATCAAGCAGGAGCAAAAAATGAAGTTTTTTTAGAGGTGTTTGTGCATTTTGGTAAAAAGCATGGGGGACTTTCGACCGGCAGATACCACGCGGCACCAGGGTTGTCCCATATGCACTGTGAAGGAAGGAGATGTAGGGGTATTTAACCCACAAGGTGAGCCCCCCATTGGGCATGTGAAGCGTGAGGGGGAGCTCCCTCTTGAGTTCAGTAATGACGTCTCGTAAGGGACTCTGTGCAAGCAGGCGTTGGGCGGGTTTTGGCCAACATGGGGTGGCGCGAGTGTCGCACACGCGCGCCTGTGGTGGTTCGGCACCTCGCGAGAGTGATGATGTGGCCGCCCTATGGGGACCCGTTCCCACGGCCCTTGAAGGGTCCTTTTTGAAGGCTAGGAGGGAGGCATTAGCGACCTCGCTAATGCCCCCCTCCCCGAGACATAAGTAAGGGGATAGTCCCGTAGGGATGAGGAGATGGGAAGAGCAAGCCAGGAAGTCAAGTGCCAAGGGGGCAGTCCCACTAGAGAGAGAGAGAGAGAGAGAGAGAGAGAGAGAGAGAGAGAGAGAGGGCCCGAGGAGGACCTCCATGTAGACCAAGCAAAGGCAAGCGGGCAGTTTCAAATACGGCCAAGCGAGGGCAGTTTGATGGACAAGCCAAGGCAAAGGGCAAAGCGGAGGCCCTGACCAAAAGGGAGCCAATAAGAAGAGATAAAGAGAGGGTGTAAGAAGGTAAGTCTATTGGAATTAGGGTTGCAGAGAAACACACACAGCTTGGAGAAGACGCAAGGCACACAATAGAGAGTGTATAACTTAGTGTGCAATGGAAAGATAGATAGCCCTAGAGTGATGGGCGTATATACAATGCACGGGGGGGAAAACCTCCTAAAGAGGGAAAAAATGCCCCGGCGGTCCTAGTGTGTTCACACACATCACTACCACATGTATATGGTAACAAATCCCCCCTGGAGTGATGCGGTGAACGAGAGCTGGCACATGAGTAAAGGGAAGTGCCATGCTCTGAGGACAGGATCAGTCCACAAAGGGGAGTAAGCCCAAAGATTTGTGGAAAGCTTCAAGCTTCTCACGAGACAATGCCTTTGTGAAAAGATCTGCAAGGTTGTCCTGTGTTGGCACATAAGCCAAGCTGATCTCTCCTGCTGAGAGCCTCTCCCTGACATAGTGGTAATGCACCTCAATGTGCTTTGTGCGAGCATGAAAAACTGGGTTCCTCGCAACTACCAATGCTCTCTGACTGTCAGTGTAGATAATGTTGGCAGTGTCCTGTCCAACACCCAAATCATCCATACGGCGTCTGAGCCATACACACTCAACCGTAGCTGTGAAGACTGCCCTGTACTCAGCCTGAAAACTCGAAGTGGCCACAGTAGGTTGCTTCTTGCTTAACCATGATATACATGAACTGCCAAGCGTGAAACAAAAACCACTTGTGGACACTCGCGTGTCAAAACAACCAGCCCAATCTGCATCGAAAAAGCATGTAAGTCTGGCGGCAATGATCCCCCCTTGGGATAAAACAAGCCAAGATGTAAAGTGCCACTAAGGTAGCGGAAAATCCTCTTGACAGCCTGCCAATGCTTAGACCCTGGGCTATGCATAAATCTGCTGACCTGTGAGACTGCAAACTAAATATCCGACCTCGTGTTGCATACATAAATGAGGCAGCCAATAGCAAATTGGTAAAGAGTGACATCAGCAGGATCGCTAGCATCATGTAGACTCAACTTCAAACATGTTTCCATGGGAGTGGCAATAGGTTTGCAATCCTCAAGTCCAAACTTACATAGCAATGTCTCTATGTAACTTTTCTGACACAAGGCAATACCACCATCACAGTGCTTAAACTATATACCCAAGTAATGATGCAACAGCCCCAAATCTTTCATCTTGAAAGTAGCATTCAAATTAGCCTTAAATTCAGCAATATGTCTCTCATTTGGTCCAGTGATCAGCAAATCATCAACATAAAGAACCACAATGAGAAGTACATCATCCTCACACTTTACATACAATGTGGTTTCTGTTGGACTGTTATTACGAAAGCCTCGTTTAACCAAATGAGTGTCAGCTTTCTCATACCAAGCACGAGGAGATTGCTTCAACCCATACAATCCCTTCTTACATCTGCACACTTTGTCCTCTTGTCCTTTTATGACAAAACCGTGAGGCTGCGTTACATAAACTTCCTCAAATATGTCACCATTCAAGAAAGCAGTAACAATGTCTGATTGATGTACATCCCAACCAAAATGAGCTGCCAATGCACATAGAAAACGTACAGTAGTCATACGACAAGTGGGAGCAAAAGTCTCTTAATAATCTATGCCTTTTTGTTGTGCATAACCTTTTGCAACAAGTCGAGCCTTATGGCAATCAATCTCACCATCCGGCTTGCGTTTCAACTTGTGAACCCACTTCGTACCAATGGCCTTTTTGCCAGGAGGCAAATCACATAAAGTCCATGTGTCATTTTCTATAAGTGCATCATATTCTAATTGCATGGCAGCCATCCAATTTTCTGAATTATGTGCTTCATCAAAAGACAGAGGCTCCTCAACATCATGTAAGCTAGACACAGCCAAAGCATAACAATCTAATGCATAAGATGCATGGCGAGAACCTGAATGAGAACGACTAGACAAAGGTGCATCCAATTTACTGTCACGCAAAGTGTGCACCAGCCATTTTGGCATACATCTAGCCTGCTCATTTTCAGCCCCTTCCTCATCAAGTACATCATGTACATCTGCATCAATAATAGGCTGATCTAAAACATTTTGAGAAACCCCCATAGGCTGTACATTTGCCTCATTGGAACTTACATTCGTATTTCCACCACTGAAAAGAGGCAACAAAGTGTCATAAATGTCATGTGAGCTTACATTACTGTCTCTAGTACATGACAGCAAGGGCTGAACAGAATCTTCCACAAACACTACATCCCGAGAAACCAGAATACGTTTTGTTTGCAGATAATACAACCTGTAACCTTTGCTTTCAGCACTATAACCAACAAAAATACATTTGATAGCCTTATCATCCAATTTTCTGTGTTGCACTTGTGGAACCAAAGCATATGCCAAACAGCCAAAAACACGCATGTGCTCAATAGAAGGCTTTCTATCATGCCATGCTTCATATGGAGTAATAGACTGCAAAGCTTTCGTAGGACACCTGTTAAGTACATAAGTGGCACACATGATGGCCTCAAGCCAAAAAGAACGCGGCAAAGCTTGACTTTTGACCATACATCATGCCATTTCCGTCAGTGACCTGTTTTTCCTCTCAGCAACACCATTTTGCTGAGGTGTATAAGGCACTGTACATTGGTGTTTTATCCCACGACTAACCAGAAATGCACTAAATTCATGAGACATATACTCCCCCACTCGATCAGAACGGAGGGTGCCCATAGTACATTTCGAGACATTTTCAGCAATAGCCAGAAATTGTTTGAAGCACATAAAAACTTCGGATTTCGCTTTAAGCGGAAATACCCATGCATGCCTGGAGTAATCATCAATGAAAGTCACGAAGTTCAGGTAATTGCCCAAGGACGGAGTTTGCATGGGCCCACAAACATCCCTATGCACAAGCTGCAACCTGCATGTGGCCCGAGCTAAACCATCCTTTGGAAATTTAGAACGCTACATCTTACCCAAAATAAAGCCTTCACAAACATGTTTGACAGGTGCTTCAAGAGGCGGAAAAGAAGCAACCATATCATATTTCTACAAACACAGCAAACTGGCAAAATTCTGATGACCAAAACGTGCATGCCAAAGTTTTGCATCTGAAATAGCCCTTGAATCTGCAACAGCATTTGCAAAATTTTGTCCCCACTTGTCATACAAAGTGAGCTTATACACTCCACGGCACAAAAGCCAAGATGCAACAATTCATCACCAAAACTGAGATCATGAACTGTACATCTGTCATCCACAAATTTGACTACAAGTCCAAGTCTAGCAAGTGCGGATACAGACAAGAGATTCTTCTTGATCCCAGGTACATAAAGTGCATCAACAAGTGTGAAAGAACTGCCATTAGCAGCAGTAAGCACAATCTTTCCAACTCCTTGAACTGGATAAGAGGCATTGTTGGCACAAGTGACTGAATTCCCATGAGGGATAGACTCGAGAGAGGTAAACAATTCACGATGTGAGGTAATGTGCTTTGTAGCACCACTATCGAAATACCACACATGTGAATCTGCAGCAACGCAAGCATGCATCATGGACAGTAGGATTGTAAGTGCACTCTATGCTAAAATCCTTTTCTACATCAACATCAGCAGTACAGTCTCCTTTCACAGAAGACTCAACAATGGCTGCATTTGTAGTGGAACCAGCATTTGCAGTGGAACCACCCTCTTTCTTCTTAGCCTCTTTGGCCTTCAACTTAGGACACGACTTGATCAAGTGATCATTAGCTTTACAATAATGGCAACGCATCTTCTTTTTGCCCTTATCACCAAAATTGCCAGACGATCTGCTGCCAGCAGAAGCATTGGGAACAGAAGTTTTGCCACTCGCAGCAGAACCATAAGAAATGGTTGCATTGCTGTTACCACCATTTCTTTGAGAAGCAATAAAAGCCTGTTCAATTGCACGTTGTCTTGTCCTGTTTTTTCTGGAAAGTGACTCTTGCAACAGCAATGTGCATAATATATCAAACTTGACAACTTCTGGATTTCCTTGGGTCATAAGTCTCCAAGTACTAGCAAAAGTCTGGTAAGAATCTGGTAAGGCATCAAGAACAGTCTGCACAAGGGAACTGTCTGAAATAACTTCACTTGCAGAAATAAGTTGCTCATTGATATCCTTGACACTAGCAAGGAAAGTGTCCATATCATCTTCCTCATGCATAATCTTTGACTCCAGCTCTTTACGCAGCAAAGCAATTTTAGCCTCATTGCGGCTTGCATAAAGACCTGCTAGAATATCCCAAGCCTGTTTTGTAGATTTTTTTGGATGGATGTGAGGAACAATGGTGCGCTTCATAGACAACGCAATCAATGCATGAGCCTGCGCATCCTTAACATCCCAACGAGCTTGTTCTGTCGTAGGCAAAACAACTCTAACAGCTGCAATCCTTGCCAGCAAGACCTGCAACATCCTCAACATCGCCTACATCCTCAGAACCAGGACGTACATCAATGCCTTGCACAATGTTCCAGACACCCTTTGACACAAGAACATGTTGCATCATATAAGCCCACATAGGGTAGTTGTCCCCATCCAACCTGTCCTCAACAGCAAACATCTTGAACACATCTGTGTTGTTGTTGTCAGCCATGGTAAATGTTGCACCTGATGTGAAAACTGCCCGAAAATAGGAGAAACGGAGTGGGAACAACCTGTGCTATATAGCACAAACCGTAGAAGACTATAAGGCACCTGTTATGCAGAAAACCGCATTGATAGAAATTCTGCACAAAATGACGAAATAGCATGTGCAGTACTGCCTGTAGTGAAAACAGAGGCCGAAATGAGCCGAAATCAAAATATTTGTCGACCTGCGAACGCTTGCCAAAGCTCATTGAAATCAGAGAAAGTGAGCAGGCGTGTGTTGGAGCAGCTGGCGACTAAGCCCGGGAGGACGTGACCTGCTCTGATACCAATTGTTGGAATTAGGGTTGCAGAGAAACACACACAGCTTGGAGAAGACGAAGGAAGCTCAAGGCACACAATAGAGAGTGTACAACTTAGTGTGCAATGGAAAGATAGATAGCCCTAGAGTGATGGGCGTATATACAATGCACGGGAGAAACCTCCTAAAGAGGGAAAAAATGCCCCGGCGGTGCTAGTGTGTTCACACACATCACTACCACATGTATATGGTAACAAAGTCCAATGACACACACACACACACACACACAGAGAGAGAGAGAGAGAGAGAGAGAGAGAGAGAGAGAGAGAGAGAGAGAGAGAGAGAGAGAGAGAGAGAGAGAGAGAGACCGGGCCATGCAGCCAAAGGAGTAGTGCAAAGGGTGGACTTCCAAAGGGGTAAAAAATGAAGGAAAAAATATAAAATATAAAATATAAAAAGTGCATAGGGGCAATAGTGACATCGCTAATGCCTTTTCCCCCCAAGTGCAAAGAGAGCAGATAAAAAATGAAGCGGCCACCTCCTCCAAAAGATGCCAAATGTGAATGCCATATGGCCCAATGAAAGAGTAGTTTCCAAAGTGGAAGGCCCCCCCCTATAAAAGTCAAATTTTAATCAAACTAGGGGCTTTTTTGGTGCCGTTTGGAGCCTCCAAAGTGGAGCTCTCTGACAGAGGAGTGTGCATGTCAAAGCCCTTTGTATTTTTTCTTGAAAATGGCCATGGTGATGGCAGTGTAAGCCTTTGTACATGCCTTCTAAAGTGCGATCAAGCCAGTGTTGCTACGTCTTGTTGTTGTTTCCCCTTCCCCCCTTCTCTTTCTCCTGCTCTGGCATTTCCCCTCGGTGCCGGCAGTGTGGATGTGTGTGCCCCCCGGACCGACGATGTTTTGTGTGAGAGAATGATATTGAGAGACTGTGTGCGTGTGTAAGTGTGTAGACAGACTGTGGTGGCAGCAGGTGTGCTTTGTGTGGTGGACTTGTGGTATCCACTCACATGTAAGAGGTCAAACTCACCATACCTGGATTGAGACGACTCGGTCTCCCAACTCGTATCTGCATCCATAGAACTACTGTCACTCGACCCAGTCTCCTCTTCTGGTTTCAAGCTCATAAATCTCTTCTAGCTTCACCGCTTCGACCTCATTCGCAAACTACACTCTTTGCTGTTTACCACACTTCAACGGAGCTTCTACAGCCGCACTCGAACTTGACAGCACATCCTTTGTCCACTTTGGAACCACTTGCACTTCCTCTACAATTGGAACCGCTCTAGCGGGCATCTTCAGCATAGGAACCACCCTGTCTCTTTGTAGCCAAAGAACCTTTGGTTCTTCTCACATTTGCACTTCTCTTTGCACCATCTGTGGCTTGGCTACCATCGCATTACACTGCCTTGGCATCATTGCGCCTGAAAAACCCTGCCTAGCTTCGCACTTCTTCATAATCTTTTTGGTCCACCCTTTTGCTAGAGCTACCGCTTCCTCATATGACACCAGGCCATCTAACTCCACCTTATCGCCCACCTCTTCATGCAGGCAACCCATGAATTTACTCAATTTTTAAAAACTGGCATTTTCTGCATCAGCTACCTTGAGTAATTTTCCCCAAAGGGCTTCGAACTCCCACTCGAACGCCTGAAAATCACCCTCCAAGCTTTGCTTCAAACTGTCCAGCTTTCACTTTACTTCATCCAGCTGCGCATTCGCAACAAATCTTCTTCAAAAATCCGCCTCCAGGGCTTCGTAATCTGCCTTTTCTTCATCACCAAGGCTATCAAACCATAGCCTCGATTTACCACGAACCAGGAGCGGGAACACCTGTACCGCACTGTCTTCTCTCGATAAACCACTTTCCAACACGAACAATCCATAGTCTTGAAGCCAGGTTTCTGCATCTTCAACCCCAAGACTCCACCAGGTGGAAACCAAAGCCCAAACCTCTGCCACAATTGCCAAAACAAAAGTGGATTCCGAGGAAATAAACATTGTCAACAGAAACATCCAACCCCATGGTGTCACAGCCACTCCAACTTTCTTCCAAAGTCACCACCAAGGAATACTTCAATCATATTCTCAGACCTCAAACCAACTCATCCCTTTGACAATTGGTCAACGAGCTATTGAGCTACAACAATTACTATATGGTAAGCGTTCCTTACCACCACACAAATGAACCTCACTATTGATTGAGTATGCATAGCTAGGGCCCCTTACACAGCCTTGCATAGACACCACTTTACGGCCCATGCACATCACAATTGAAATGACCCACTATCGTCCAAAAGTAGGGAAGCATTCTACAACATTCTGACTGCAAATTGTGAAATCAAAAGGAAAAAGGGCACTAATTTATTTATTTTGGTTATAATTCGTGTTGGATTTCTCGTTTTTTCCACAATTGTTGATTTTGTGCCCTTAAAGTAAACTAATTCAAGAGCAAGGGACAAAGCCCTTATGTATGTGTAAATACGCAAATAATAACGTTTTTTCCTAAAAATAATAATACAAACTGAGTAATCTACCAAAAAATTACAAATAAGGGACTTTTTAAAAAAGTTGACTTTCGTTAATTACCTAGCTATTTTCTAGATTTTTGAGATCAAGTTTGCTATTTTTCTTTAGTTTTTATTGATTTTTTAATCAATAAATGGCAAAACGGCAAGAAAATTATTTTAAAAATCAAACATAGATGTATGGACTCCATGAAGAGATACGAAGTTTTAGAAATCAATTCGGGGTAACAACGAGCAAGTTATGGCCAATTTTGTATAAGTTCCAAAAAATGTTTTTAAGTTGAAAACCTTGCCCCAGACAAAATAGATGGATTAGGGTCATACAATGTCCGATTTCAAAAAAATTTGACACGAGGGTCATCGGGCACATGAGATAGGACTAATTGTGGGGTGGGGACAAAAAAAATTTCGGGAGCCCAGGATATGTATAGGCTAAACCCACTTAAACCTTCATTTCTATTTGTGAGATTTGTGTGTGTGTGTGTGTGTGTGTGTGTGTGTGTGTGTGTGTGTGTGTGTGTGTGAGAGAGAGAGAGAGAGAGAGAGAGAGAGAGAGAGAGAGCTACTTTGGAGCTGATTTTCTTGTGATTCCCACCCCCAACATGCTTCGGGTCTTTGTGAAAAGGGAGCAGTGGCAACCTTTGCAAACATGACATGCCAAGAAGCGGAGTTGTCCACCAGCATGTTCATGCAGTTTTTTCACGTCGACAACAAAAGGCCAGGTCGATATACTACACCAAATCATATAGTAGCCACAACCTACACTTGGGTTTACCAACAGAATGCACTGGTAGCCATCGACCACGCCCAATACCTACTTGAACTGCTCACAAAGAAGAGGAAGCACACAAAGCTCACATATTTGTTGACTCCGGAGGTTTTTAGCTTATCAGTGTAGACATGTAGTAGTGTTAGTGTGTATACGCGCTTCACCAGGGGCACTTTTCTCCCACTGGGTTTTTCCCCCTGGACATCCGATGTGAAAGGACACCTTATCTCTTAGGGTTTCATATAAGCTTTGTAGCTCTGAGTTTGTATACACTATTATTCTAATACAGAGAGAGAGACTACAGAGATCTCGTACACAAGCTCTGTGTCTTCTCCTTCTCCATCTTCTTCCTACTCTGAGTTGCTGTCTTCCTTCTGTTTCCTGTTTCATCATCTTCAACAATTGGTATCAGAGCGAGGTGATTTCCAGAGCCTCTACTTGCGTTTTCGCATCCGCGCGCACAATCGCAATTTTCAGGCAGTTTTCGGAAAATTTGCTCGTGGGAGCATCCTCGATGTTCCGGGAGTATTCTAAGCAGGCGACCTGCGGTTTTACCCCCCTTTTGAAGCCGTTCGAGCCCTCAGAATTTTGTTCTGAGCAGCGTAGCAGAAGTTAATTTTCGGAGGCGTTTAGATCAAGTGGGTGTGCTTTTTGACAGATTTTCTTCAGATAAACAGTTCTTTTGGGAAGCAGCTTGTCTTAGCTTTGTGCTGAGATTTTGTGTAGAGTTTTGCTTGCATTGGAGAGGAGATTTGTGAATCTCTTGGAGGTTCTTTTGCTCTCTTGTGTGCATCCACAGTATGGCTCAATCTACGGAGAAAGAGATTTTTGGTGCGTTTACATCCGAAGACAAATTGGATGGTACCAACTATTCTCTTTGCTCTTTTATGGCCAAAAATGTTTTGGTTGTTAAAGGATTGTGGGATTATGTATCTGGAGATGAAGTTCGTCCAGGTAGCATTGCACCTGCCATGCCTGGTCGTGGTGCAGCTGTTGGTGCAGGACCCTCACAAGTCACTCCAGAGCAAAAGAGATGGGATACTAAAGATGCACAAGCTATGGCTGTGATTGCCTTAACCATAAAGAGGACAATCACACCACATATCAGATCTTGCAGAACTTCTGAAGATGCTTGGAACACCCTGCAAGCTATGTTTGGAGGAAGAAACGCTGCCAGAATAGAGTTTTTGAAGAAACAACTTGACAAAATACAGATGGACGAAGGTGACAATATCGTCGAGCATCTTATAAAAATCAGGGATCTAAAAGATCAATTGCTTAGCATTGATGAAGTGATTCCAGAGAAGGACTTGGTTTCCAAAACACTCAATTCACTACCACCATCTTATTTGACTTTTCAGACTTCTTTGACTCTGTCTTTGCGAGCTAATCCTGAGCCTCTTCATTTTGAAGAGTTAGTGGCTTTGCTATTGCAAGAGGATCAATCACGTAAGAACAAGTCTTTACAGGTGGATGGTGTGGATCATGCTCTTGTTGTACATAACAAAAACAAGGGTAAAGAGAGTGCTCATCACTCCAAGTCTAGTGCATGACAATCTTCAGAGAAGTCTAAAGGTGATTCCGACAAGTCCAAGAAGAAAGGTAAATGTCACTACTGCAAGAAACCTGGTCACTACATTAGTGAGTGTAAAAAGCGAATTGCTAAAGAAAAGAAGAAAGAGTCAAGTTTGGTTGTTTCAGCTTCTGGTGATTCTTCTACAGCTAAAGAAGAGTCTGCAAACTTTGTGCAGGATTCTTATGCTTTTGTAGTATGTTCAGATTTTTCTGCTTACATTGTTGACAAGACACAAATGATTTGGTACTTTGATAGTGGTGCATCCAGGCATATTACTTCAAGGAAGGATTTGTTTTGTTCATTGGATGCAGCTCCAGCAGGAAAGAAGGTGACATGTGCAAATAATGCTTCTTATCCAATCAAAGGCGTTGGTAAGATTTTGATTACCATTTCAGATGGTTCAGATTTATGCTTGCCAGATGTCTTATATGTTCCAGGGATCAAGAAGAATTTGTTGTCTGTATCCTCTCTTGCAAAAAATGGTCTTCAGGTCATTTTTGAGGATGACAGATGTGTTGTACGAGATTGAGAGAATGGTTATTCTCTTATCACTACAGGTACGCTGGAAAATGGACTATTTGTGCTAGATCGTTATGAAAATCAGATTCAGGTATGTATTGCAAAAACAAAAACTCAGGCCATGCAGGATGCTAAGTTGTGGCATGCTAGATTCGGGCATGTTAGTTATGGCAGTTTGATGACTTTACAACGTCATAATATGGTGCATGATTTGTCTTTATTGGAGATGCCACCAAGACATGTATGTGAAGGTTGCGTTCTTGGAAAGATGCACAGATTTGCATTTTCGCAGGATGGTTCAATTAGAGCGACACGAAAGTTGCAGCTTGTACACAGTGATGTATGTGGTCCTATGAGGACGCCATCTATAGGAAACAGCCTTTATTTTGTGACCTTCATTGATGACTTTTCCAGGTTTTGTTGGGTGTATCCACTCAAAGCAAAGTCAGATGTGTTTGCAGTTTTTCAACATTATGTCGCCATGGTTGAAAATGAAACAGGTTGCAAAGTACAGACTCTTCGTACCGATCGAGGAGGTGAATACATGTCAGGTGCATTTAAGCATTTTTTGGGAAAGAAAGGCATTAAACACCAATGCACTATGCCATACACACCATAACAGAATGGTGTTGCAGAAAGGAAGAATAGGTCTTTAATGGAGACGGCTAGATGTATGCTCAAGGCTAAGAGTTTGCCTCATAAGCTATGGATGGAGGTAGTTGCTTGTGCAGCACATGTTTTGAACAGGTGTCCTACTCGTGCCTTGAAGACCATTACTCCATATGAAGCTTGGTATGACAGAAAACCTTCAGTCAGTTATCTTCGTGTTTTTGGTTGTCTTGCTTATGCTCACATCCCTCAGCAGTTACGTGGGAAGCTTGATGATAAGGCAATCAAATGTATATTTGTGGGGTACAGTAGTGGAAGTAAAGGTTATAGACTTTACAATCCTGCTACAAACAAGATTTTTGAAAGTCGTGATGTAATTTTTGCAGAAACTACTGCTCAACCTATGGTTGCTTTTGATGTACCGCATATGCAGACACATGATGTATTTGAAGGTTTGCTTCCTTCTTTTGTGGAGAATCAAGAATCACAATAGGTTGATAATCTTGATCAATCTTTTGATCAGCATGTGACACCTCATGATGTAGAGGAAATTCTGCGTGAAGAGCAAGAAGTTCTTAGGGAAGAAAGAACCTTGCCTAAATGGGTTCAGAAAACTTTGCAGGATAGCAAGTTGGATGCACCGTTGCCACGAAAAACACGTGCTGGTACTACTTTTGGTAGAGAGCAAGTAGATTTGGCTTGCTTTAGCACTCTTTGTGATGCAGATGAGCCTGATTCATTTGAACAAGCTTTAGAGTGTGTTCAGTGGAAAGATGCTATGCAGCAAGAAATTGATTCTATTCTTAAGAATCATACATGGGATCTAATGGACTTGCCTACAAGTAAAAAGCCTATTGGTACAAAGTGGGTTTTTAAGGTAAAAAGGAAACAAGATGGTACTGTTGACAGGAACAAAGCAAGGCTTGTGGCAAAAGGCTATGCGCAACAGAAAGGCATAGATTATGATGAAACCTTTGCTCCTACTTCTCGTGCGTCCACAGTTAGATCACTAGTTGCAATTGCTGCTCATCATGGTTGGAAAGTACATCAGTTGGATATCAAAACTGCTTTTTTGAATGGTGATTTGCAGGAAGAAGTTTATGTAATTCAACCAAGTGGTTTTGTTGTAAAAGGTCAAGAGCAAAAGGTATGTAGATTGCGTAAAGCTTTGTATGGTCTCAAACAGGCTCCAAGAGCATGGTATGAGAAGATACATACTTATTTGATTGGCCAGGGATTTCAAAATAGTCCAACAGAAAGTACTTTGTATGTCAAAAAGAGAGATGGAGTTCTCATTATGCTAACACTTTATGTAGATGATATGCTTCTTACAGGCAATAATGCAAATGAAATTGAAGCATTTAAAGATGCTTTGAGAAAAACCTTTGAGATGTCTGATCTTGGTTTGCTACATTATTACTTGGGTATTCATTTTGTGCAATCAGAGGATGGCATATACATGTTGCAGGCAAAATATTTGCATAAAATTTTCGACAAGTTTGGTATGCAAAATTGTAAGCCAATCTCTACACCCGTAGAAACTGGATCAAAGTTGAGCATGCACGATGCTGGAGAAACTTTTGATGTACATACTTATGCAGCAACGGTTGGTTGCTTGATATATTTGGCAGGCAACACTCGTCCAGACATTCAATTTGGGGTTTCACAAGCAAGCAGATTTATGCACAGCCCAGGTATGCATCATTGGCAGGCTGTGAAGCGCCCACTGGGTTTTTCCCCCTGGACATCCGGTGTGAAAGGACACCTTATCTCTTAGGGTTTCATATAAGCTTTTTAGCTCTGAGTTTGTATACACTATTATTCTAATACAGAGAGAGAGACTACAGAGATCTCGTACACAAGCTCTGTGTCTTCTCCTTCTCCATCTTCTTCCTACTCTGAGTTGTTGTCTTCCTTCTGTTTCCTGTTTCATCATCTTCAACAATCAGGCTATCAGATAAACCCAAGATCTACCAAAGGCTCCTTCAGAGAATGATTGGATCCAGTTCTAGGAGGAGAAGAGTGAGAAAGAAATGACGAAGTCAGGATCAACTTAGACCACTACCCGTACACGCTCTCAGAGGAGGTTACAAGAGTCAGAGTCATTTGAAGGGGAGCAAGAAGATAGAAAAGATAAAAAGCCTATGCCTATGCCTAAACACGAGAAAGACGAGCAGGCCCGAGAAAAGAGATTAGCAGAGGAGTTCAAGAAGCAAAGGGTAGACGAAGGGGACTTTGCTGAGAAATGGGTGCCACGCAAGATTCGCACAAAAAAACCCATTGGCAATCTCTCTCACTGCGGAACAACTGAAAGAGATGTGGGCAAAAATGGAAAGAGCTAAGCTTGCAGAAGAAGAAGCAAGAAAGGTTGCAGAGGATTCCAAGAAGGCTGAGGGAAACCAGACACGGATAGTTCTACGAAAAGTTCACACTCCCAATTAGACCAACGTTTTTATGAAGATTATGGAAACGAAACAACACAGGGTCAAACCTCTCAACCGAAGACCAAGGCACAAAACAAAGGAAAGTGACATGCTATGCAAGAAGTCCCCGAGACCAATGCCGCTCCAAGAACAAGAGCAAAAGAAAGCACTGAACGTGAAATGATAGCTGAGAGATATTATTGCTTGATAGAGGAAGCTATAGGGGAGATGAGAACAAGAATAACAGGAACAAAGGAAGAGCCTTGGGAAAAAGCGATGGAATGGGAGATTCGGATTCTCCATTCCATTACTTTGTTGCTCCTCATACCCACAACCATCAATGAAGAATGGTATACCCGCTCTCTCCCCTTCCCTTTGATAAAGTATGAATGCATTTGAAGGAAAGCTGCCATCAAGCAAGCGATACTATCAACTCAACCACAAGAGCGACAACCCAAATGGAGACTGGAATGGCTAGAAAAGCATCTTGAATGGAGGATTCATTTGATGAGATCGCCAACGGCCATAGAGAAAGATGTCACTTTTTGCCCAGTGACGAGAGTACGAACTTGGTTCCAATGTGAAGTAATACAAAAACAACATCACAACTGGCTAAACTACCCAGCTTTGCCATGACCAAAGGACCAACAAAGATTGGATGAAAAGTACATGCTCAACACTCTACATGTGATTGTCAAAATGTATGAAAGGAATTCCAAATCTGTCTTGCCAAATGCAAAGAAAGATCTGCAGAATGATGGTTGCATGTATAACTATGTATCATAAACCGTGGATTGCAGAAACATCGTGGATGTCCTTCCTGGAAGCTAACAAGGGATTGGTGTATGATCTCATCCAGTAGCCAGATGAACAAATTTTGCATGGCTTCTTTGCCCGATTGATGTTCATGCCATCATACTTCATGAATACCTTTGAAGATGCATTTTGTACAGGATTCTTCACATTGAACACAACACTTTTTGGGCCTAAAGTCAACGACATCCATACACGCTTTGTGAGCTACCATGCAATGGATCTCCTTTCAATAGACACTCTTTCCTAAAGAAAGAGATTTAGCAATAGAATATCAAGAAGGATTACAAGAAAAAGAAAGGCGCTACCACAAAAGACGACCCTACATCTACCACCAACCTCGATTTTGATTCATGTCGTAGATGACATGCAATAGAAAGGAGGGGGGGGGGGGGAGTGTTGGAAGATTCCAACAAGGATCTTGATTTGTTTATTTCATCCCTCTTGTAATTGTAAGTGTAACTCTGATAGTGACATCTCTTCCAAAACCTGTATTTGTTACCCATATGTACTTTTGAAGCTGGAAATGTAATTTTTGATGTTATTACGGCAAAGCTAGCTTTTGAACCATATAACCCAAAGCAAGGGTATAAAAGGAAAATTGTAAGGTTTTTTTGTACATTCATTTTATGAATGAATGAGTGGATAAGGATCTTCTTTGTATGTCGTGTGTCATATCTTCTCTACTGTGTATTTCAATTGCTCACACTGCACCACATGATTGTTGCATCGGAATTCCGAGGGCACCATTGTGTTTGTGTCTTCAAGATCAATGTGTGGATATCTATATTACAAGCGTCGTGCAAAAACAGAGCATCTACATCTACGACCTTCCAGGTGACATTTCTCTATATTCGAGTGTCGTTTTGAAATTCCATCAATTGCACGCAATTCTCGACACTTAGGAGAGCCTACTAGGCACATCCAAAATCCAAAAAATCGACCCGTATATGGTAGCCAGAAGAAAATTACCTTTTTTTGTGTCATATCGCCAGTCTAACAACCCAAAACTGCTCTACATAGTCTCAGTAAGTTTCGTACAAAGTTTGGAGTCAGTTGGATTTGGTTTGCTCAAGGATTTGCATGTGGATAGGTGAGGGAACAAAAGAAGAGAATCGGAGATTTTGGTAGATAGAGTGCACTTCGAGTGTCAAAGTGGAGTGTTGTGTTCAAAAAAGAGTTTGAAAACCTCTTGGCATGCCTCTATGCCCTAGTCTAGTCTCACTGGCTTCCCATGATTGACATTTCATCTTGGTTCCATCTCTTTCAAAGATGTGATAAGTGTTGACCCTTGTGGGCCCTGAGACACAAGGTTTCTTCTTCTTTAGCAAGGTCCACAACCATTATATAAAATGATTCTCACCATGGACATAAAGTAGCGGTGATTCCTCTAATAGTGCAATAAGCCCAATGTGAGAGCCAATTCCTCATGCAAAACTCATTGCATTGAGAAGTCAAATCAAGTTTCTAGGCCATTTGAATGGTTTGTGCTTGGCATATATTATAGTATCTTGACATATTGTAAAGAGACCTCTTCCATGATGAGAAATGACAATCTCAAGTGGAAGATGCTATGAAATTGTAAATGGATTCTTATCAAAATAATGAGATTTAGGATTTAAGATCACCGAATTGGTTACCAAATATTTCACACAAAAGCCCAAAATAGAGATTGACAACAAAGGGCTTTTTGCTAGCTATAAAAAAGACTCCTCTGAGGATAGTTCTTACTTTGGTTGTCAAAGAGGACATGCAAATGACCCTAGTAGATGATAAGAGGTTACGTTCTTACATAGTGATCTTCATGAGGGCATTTACATGCAAGAGCTAGGGCTTTTGGTTTCATGCCCCTTTCGTGAATTCTCAAGGGTATGGATGAAGCATAAAAGATCATTGCCTTTATACAAAGAAAGCTACAAAAAATGGTGTTTTGCATTTGCTTTTTTATGTGGATGATATGATCAGAATTAGGAAGAATAGTCTTGGAGTAGATGAATTGAAGGAAAAGCTACATGAGAATTTTGACATGAGGGATTTGGAAGAAAAAAAATCATATTGTGCGGAATAATTCAAAGAAATTTTTGTACTTAACACAAAAAGAGTACAACTGCGGTGTATTGAAACATTTCATAGGGAGGGGGGAAGGCAATATCTACCCCATTGCCTCTATGTGTAAAACTTAGCCAAGAGGGGTTTCACAAATTTGATAAGGAAAGGAAGGAAATGGCATATTGCTCACATATTTGTTGTTGGTTCTTTGATGTATGCCATGATTGAGACTCATACAAAAATTACATTTGCAATGGGAGTCGCTACTTAATTTAGGTTGAACTCTAGCAAGAAGCATTGGGAGGACGGGAAAGATATGATGTTATATTTGAATGGGAGGAAAGAGTTCAACATTTTCTTTGGGGGGGGGGGTCAATGACTGCTGTGTAGCTATCTAGATGGATGTAGATTATGCAAAGAATGTGGAAAATAAAAGGCTATGTCTTTACACTTATGAGTGGTTGTTTTATAGCAATTTTGTTTGCAAGATTACATGTCTTAGTCTACCACACAAGCAAAGTATGTTGTTGTTTGAGATGTCAACAAGGAAGCTATATGGCTCATTCATCTAGTGGAAGATCAGGGCATTGATGTAGGAGTTCTAGTTTGCGTTGTAATACTCTAATTTTTATCTTTATAACAGGTGATCTAGTATCTAATGCGAAGAACAAGCACATTGGTGCGGAAGGTCTACCCTCCGTGCACTATCGCATGCTTACGGGAAATGGGTAGAGATTCAAAGTATACAAAGTTTGTATATATGTCCATACTTGATCACTTAAAGGCACATTGACCTTTAAGTGTGGGAGGCTATTGGGTAAAGGCTTTGTTCCTTGATTAGATGCTTGTGTCCAACCGATTGCCCATGACTAACCATAACACTACCCATTTTCTTATTCTTATCATTAAATTGAATGAAGGAATAATTATCTTCAATTGGTACGATAGTAGTTGTTCCACTTGGACACATGTGTGCTCTTCTCTCTCTCTCTCTCTCTCTCTCTCTCTCTCTCTCTCTCTCTCTCTCTCTCTCTCTCTCTCTGCGTGGCTTTCACATTCTCTATTCCTATCATTATCACAATGAAATCTCTTGTAGAAGCCTTCCTTAGCATGCCCTAGGGTCTCTAAGGTTTCCTCAACCTTCTTGCTTTGATACCGTGAAGGAGTGGCAATCACATAGGAGAAGGGACAAACTAGGAAGGAGAGAGGGAGAACGAGAGAAAAGAATCTAGGAGCAGTAACTCTAGAATGAGTGAGGATGCAATGGATAAAGAGAACAATCCCTAAGAAGGTCACTGGTATACTTGCTAAAGTTACGTAGAAATGACAAAAATAAAGGGGCACCTTGTTTTGGACCATATTTGGACTTTGGAGAGAGCGTCCGCCTGGTCTTGCCATCGTAAATGACCTAGTAATAGTTATGGTCAATAATAATTGGTCAAAAGGCATATACAAGGCAAAAGTGGCCATACAATCATGAGATGAACGATAGATGCCACTATCTCGTGATAATATATATCCAACAATACCTTTAGAGCATTGTCTGTTGTTTCTAGATGACAAAGGACATGTAAATTAACATTAATTTGCTCACATGTTGATTTTGGCTTCTAGTAGACTTTAATAAATCTTTCTCTCTCTCTCTCTCTCTCTCTCTCTCATCCTCTATGTATGTGGTGAAGGAATTATTATCTTCAATTGCTACGGTAGAAGGTTGTTCCACCTAGACACATGTGTGCTCTCTTCTCTCTCTCTCTCTCTCTCTCTCTCTTTGTGTGGCTTTCACATTCTCTATTCCTATGGTTGTCACAATGAAATCTCTTGTAGAAGCCTGTCCTAGGGCCTCCAAGATTCCCTCAACCATCTTGCTTTGATATCGTGAAGGAATGATGAGCACATAGGACACACTAATTTACATCGATTTGCTCACATGATGATTTTGGCCTTTAGTAGACTTTAATAAAGCTTTCTTTCTTCCTCTCTCTCTCTCTCTCTCTCTCTCTCTCTCATCCTTTGTATATGTGGTGAGCGTGATGTTGTAGGGTCACAAAGGGAGCTTGATGCATTTCTTTGTCTTCCTCACCTCTCACTTTGTGCATGTGCTCGACTAGACTTATTTCAACAAAGATATTGGGTTTGCTGAACGCCAAGGGCAATGTGGTAGGAGAGTCACAACGTGATAGAGCCTAAATTGGTTTGCTACAAACCAAGGGAAATAGGGCAAGAGGATAAGTTGAAAGAGGTGGGTAGCAAAGCATGAGAGATGAGTCTCAAAGATGGATGGGCTAGAGTGCTGACTAAGTGGCAACTCAACACATTGAGTAAGGTGGTTGAGAGGCAGGGGAGAAAGCATACACATGCATGATTCTATAGAATGCCACATGAGGGGCATTGCACCGAGAGGATACTAAATATGATAAAACTAACCTCATTGTCTACATAATCCAAAATTGCTTGTGTGTAATTTTTGGATTAGGCTAACCACTCATTAAATGCATTTCAATAGAAATTTAGTCTCCCTCGGATACTTTAATTTCCTCCACAACTAGACAATGGAGGAGTAGCCACCTTCATACCTTTGGGACACATCATCACATATAAGATGCATGTCCATGAGTCCTCATAGCATCCAAAACATAGGCTCGCAGAGGTCGTACTAAATTCTAAATATGTGGCACTATTTTCATTTGCAAAGCTCACCACACACAAGTATCATTCGCCAAAGAGAAAAAGTACTAAAAAGCGAGCTGGGTCGCTCTTCTCGAGAGCAGGCTGCAGGCTGAAGTTGAGGCCTAGATACAAGTCTCTTGCATGCAGAGGTCGTGTAAGCTTTTCCAGCTCCAGTGGTAAAATACCTTTGCATGGTGAGCATTTTCTGATCATACCCGTCACCATGTTGAGCTCGTGCGCAAGCCAAGATCTCCTCACAGTCAATGGCAGCCTTGGAAGGTCTTTCGCTCCTTGCGCCCCACCGCCCAAACCTCTCTGTACAGCCATGAGCATCCCCCCCCCTCTTTCCTCTTTTTGTAACAACCCATCTCAGCCCAGAAATCCCCACCTACAAATATCATGCCATGCTTTTAAGAAGCCTGCCACAATTGAAGATCGCCCCAAAACGGATGTACAAATCAGTGTAGACTTCGACAATGAGTCCGACAAAGCTCAAACCATCATCAAGCTGACAGCTCCTGGGAAGCCAGGCTTACTTCAGGTTGTGATTACTGCATTGAAGGATCTTGGGTTAAGCGTGTCGAAAGCGACCATCGACTATGAGAATGGGATTCTTCGCGAGAAGTTTTGGGTACAAGGTCCCATGGGTGCCAAAATTCAAGACCCTAAGGACATCAAGAATGTGCAGAGAGTCCTCACCAATGCAATAAATGAGCCTTCATTTGTTCCAGACAAGGCTGCTACGAGGCCACCTCCTAAAATGTTGGCCAAGCAAGATCTGATGCCCGAGGAGTCTATTGAGTTCCGAAGGCGAACTGACTTGCTTTTCGGCCTTATGGATCAGTACTTGAAAAATGACGTCTTCTCCATCCAAAAAAGCATAGTTGATCACGTTGAATACACGGTTGCCAGGTCTCGGTTCCGATTTGATGACTTTGAAGCCTACCAGGTACTTTCTTTAGTCTACAATGCCAGGTACTATCTTAACTCTTTTTCAAACTACACATCAGAGCATCAGAGAACATATGTGACATGGTAGTTTACACCATGTCTGCACATGCTATTATGCTAAGGCTTGCAAGCGAGAATCGTTACATTCAAGATAGGGTACTTGCATGAAACATGATTTAGAACAAATAGCATCTGATGTGTATCTTCTTTCAAGCAAGGTCAGTAGGAAGCAGACAACCTTGTGTATCTTTCAAGGAAAGAAATGCTATATTTATTGTACTTGCTCCATTTGAATTAGTTTTCCTTCTTGTAAACACAAGGCTTATGCTGGTACTGATTCATGGGAGTTTCAACTTAATGGCGAATTTTGGAACTTGTCCTCCTGAACCAATACCATGGAAATTAGCTCCTCCAAAATAGTGCTAGTGAGCTGCCCTGGTGTAAGCAATGAAATGTAAAATGAATCATATCTAGTTATCTCAGTAGCCATGTTCTTGGAAGAGATTACTTCTATAGTCTTATTAATATGAGCTGTGAGGCCAAGGGCTAGGCCAAGGGCCAGGACTCACATGCGGTTAAGGGGGGTATATTTAGCAGGCCAAGGGCCTATATATATGGCACGGCTAGGTGGAGATGTGCATGTGCCCTTGGTGTGCTGTTTATTCACTATTTGCAAGCCATGGACAATTTATTTTCACATTCTTCGGGTTTTTGGGCACTTACAATGTTCTAAACCTTGCCCATTCCCAAGGAAGATGCCCATGAAAACCTCGTCACCTCCTCGATATTCCTCTCTTGGGTTGAAGATCTAACAGAGGGCTACGAACTTGAAATCTTCCGGATCATAAGGGCGTACTAAATTTGCATATACATAGGAAATAATCCATAAGTTTTGTTCGGTATCATCCATTAGTCTTGTTCGGTATCAAACTCAAATTAAGCTTTGGATATTAATCCTCTTGGGCATCAAAGCAAGACAAATCCCATGCAAGGCATCGGCTGGCTTAGCAAGCCACAGAAAGGACCGACGGGGATTGGATTGTGGTGTGGAAGCAAGATTTACCGCAAATTTGTAAAAACTACAGAAAATTGATTCATGTTCAACTTTGATGCATGCAATTGGGTAAAAACTGAGCAAGCAGAAAGTTTTTCAAAGCTTAGGCGAAGCCAATAGAGGCTAAGAAGCCGAATGAAGGAGAGTTCTGTCAAGCATAATCGGCAACAATTGGTAAGGAAGTTTGAAAAAGCTCTGAGAGCGGGGTTGGCTACGCCATGCCGAGATACTACTCATTGACTTGGAAGCAAGAGCAATGGCAGACAGGTTTGGGGCATTGGCAATAAGTAGATACAAGCTCACAGTTTACGTTTGGCAATGTCAAATTGTGATGTATCCACGCCAATACAGATTGTGCAAGGCACGTATGGTACTGGCTCAAACTATTGAGACCTTCATTGTTGTATTACCTTTTTTTTTTCTAAATTGCGTGCATAGCGTGCCAGTAAGGTGGAAGTAATTCCACCCCATCATTGTTTACGGCGTATGCTTCCACTTTAACACCAGCCACTTTGTCAAGGACATCCTTATCTGCCTCAGTCACGGTGGATTCCACTCGCTGTGATGTCTACATGCACTGGACTCGCATGATTTTTAAGACGGGGTAAGACCTTATTTGTTTCCGATGATATTGCTCGAATTTCTCTTGTTGAGGGGCTACCGTAATAGACTTGGACACGCCAAGTCGACGATCTAGTACAACACACGGGAGAAAATTGAAAGAACCGAACAAAATTGAGAGAGAGACGATATGACACGACACGGCGACTGGCCCCACCAAAGTCTGGCTCCCCTTCTCGGTATTTCTCTATTATTAAACTTCATAAAGTACAATGTTCGAGGGTCCTCTTCTCTCCGCAGTGCTCCCAAGCTAATCTGCGGAAGAGAGACCTTGACAATTTTTTTTAGGGCCTTGGCCAAAAGCAGTGCATGAAAAGTGTTAGGTCTAAAATCATCTTTCCCCACAAGCTAGAGCCATGTTGGGCTGTCTGCATGAGCGCCACATTAGCATGCCAGCGCGAATTGCAGCGGAATTTGCGAAAGTCCATACGGCCTATCACGTCATCAGTTCTCACGCAATTTGGGGGGTCTGCATTGGTGAAGCTTCTTTTGCCTCTTTTTGCCTCTAGTTACTAGGGTTTTGACCCCTCTCTAGGTCATGCCATGTCATCACTTTGTGACATACCCTCCTCTTTAAAGAATTGTAATCGCCCTCGACTACGCCTGCAAAACAGACATGATAGAAAGTAGTTCAATAGACACTGACTCTTTGTACCGATGCACTAGACCTCACATATCCAACACTTGCACAAAGACGACAATCACTGCACATTCACATCACATTCACATCACTATCCCCGTCTAGATCTAAGATGAGAATCATGATCATTGTAACTTATTTAGCAATCACACTCAAATAGCGCTGATCTCTGACGGATGTCTTGATTGACTAAATATCGTTACTATCATATCCACATCATCCTTCCGGTGAACAAGACGAAAATGCTGCAGTCATTTCATCTTGCAAACATGCACTAAAACAATACACACATAAGGGAGTACATGTAATAGATTCATTTTAAGAATTCCCATTTCACAGTACTTCTTTACATAAAATCATTCAGTAGAATACTGTTAGCCTGTCAGTATTCCTTAAATCTCAAAAGAAATTAGCGACTTTATTCCATCAAGGTAACCTGTGACAAAGGCGCGGAATAACTCTCCTCTTGTGCAGTCCGCACTGCACCAGATTCAACCTGCTGATTCATCGGTAACTCTTGGAATAGTAGGTACTAGACCAAAAGCTTTAAGATAAAGTTGTAAAATATGAGTATCTACCTGGTCCTCCTCCTCCATCCATTTTGCATCCAAAAGCCGGGTAGTTCTTGAACTTGACTAAATACCGGCATGTTAGCTTACCTTTTACTTTTCCTCTGTCTCTTCCAGTTCGGGCTGCTCCTCTGGCTCCGCGTCGACTAGCACTTCACCTTTGAAAGGTCTCAATAGAGTTACATAAATTGCATTGTGAATCTTCTAAGTATCTGGTAACTTCAGAATGAAGGATACGTCATTGATCTTCTCTTGAATCTGGAAAGGGCCGTAGTATCGTATACTCAACTTCGGAAAAGTCGCTCCTTACCCTTCTGTTTTCGCAGGCATGCCTTTTCAAAGCGTAAAAGCACCCATTCATACTCTTTAGCTGCAAGTCACGTCAATACTTGTCTACTGCCTTCTTATGCCGTGCTTGAGACTTCTCAAGAGCCTCTCGCACCTTAAGAAAAGCATTGTCAAGGTCGTGTGTGTACTGATCTGCTTCAAAAATCTTATGTTTGGTGCTTAGAATAGGTGGAACCTTCTTAACACCCTTGATAATCTCACATGGTGCCTTCCCTGTAGACATATGAACTATGTTGTTGTAGGCAAACTCCACTAAGGGCAAACACATACCCGCTTGTACACTTATCAATGTACATATTTCCTCTATAGAAAGGTTTCTAATTTTGTTCAGTTTGTAAAAATTTTAGATATGCAATACAGTCTTTTGATCAGAGATGCATGACTTCAACAAGTCCAAAACCATTGAATTTGCTATCTCTGATTGGCCTTCTGTCTGTGGGTGGAAAGAGGACGAGAATTGTAGTCGTGTATCGATATTCTCCCAGATTAGCGGCATAAAGGTGACGCGAAGAGGGAGAATGGGACGGGTGAGCAGGGAGGGGGGAGCACGAGACGGGAGAGGGGGGCATGGCGGGATACTACAGGCAGCGCGAGGCGGGAGAGGGGGAGCTAGTAGGATGCAAGGGTCAGCGTGAGGCGGGAGAGGGGGAGCTAGTAGGATGCAAGGGTCAGCGTGAGGCAAGAGAGGGGGGGGTGTGAGTGCATGTGCGGAGAGAGAGAGAGAGAGAGAGAGAGAGAGAGAGAGAGAGAGAGAGAGAGAGAGAGAGAGAGAGAGAGAGAGAGTAGACCACAAACGCAAGATATGGTGAAAAGGTGGCGATCAGCCCCCCATGACTACCATGAGCAGAAGACCCTCAGTACAATCAGTATGATCTCTGTGTGATGAGAGATGTGGAAGTGGGTACCCCCTTGGCCCCATATATAGGTGCCCAAGGGGTAGGGCAAGGCCTGATAAAAATCCCCACGACCCAACAGAAAAATGATGTATGGAAATATATGAGAGCGCTCGGACAAAGTGGGTGGCCGGCCCCAAACTCGGGCGGTCGGACTAGGAGCAACCTAGACTATGGGTGGCTAGCGTGGAGACATACTAGCTGTACAAGTATGCCCTAGACCTGTGATGTAAGGTGCAGCGGAAGTGAATGTCGAACTTTGCTCAAGATGAGTGCTCCGAACTGTGCTCAAGGTTCCTTTCACTTAGGGAAGGGAGAGCCTTTTGTCCTCTAATGAGAGAGTGCAAGTGATCACAAACAAAGTGGATAAACACTGTGAATGAATGTGCTGAGACTGAGAGAGAGAGAGAGAGAGAGAGAGAGAGAGAGAGAGAGAGAGAGAGAGAGAGAAGAATAGGACACGAAAATGTTGTCAAACCCTCCTTCGAAGGCCCCACTCTCTATGGCGAGAGCGGTCTACTATTGATTGCACAAATCTCTACAATGCTTGGACTTGCCGATGATGTCAACGACGATGAGCACGACGACGAGACGGGCTGAAATCTGAAAATGCTAAGGGCTGAAATCTGCAAATCTTTATCTGCTGAATTCTGACTCTATGTCGATGACGACGGCGATGACGACGATGCAACGACGACACACTGAAAATGCAGTTGCTGAAATTTGTGTTTTCCGGGCTGAATCTGCAAACTGCGTTGGATCTGACCGTGCGGGAGGATCTGCTGCGGGAAGGTGAGATTTGCGAGGTTCGGGGCTTCTACTGCGGGGTCTAACTGCTGAAAACTGATAACGCTGCTCTACTTGTTGGTTCTGTCACGAAGATCTGCAAAAATGCTGGTTGGTCTTGCTGATCCAAAATGCTAGGCTGAATTTTGTGCTTGCAGTGGAAATCTGCTAACGCTAGGTCTGATCTGCTGTCATGCTGTGGAATCTACTAACGCTAGGGCTGATCTGTTGTTGTGCTGAGGCCGGGGCTAATGTGCAATGCAAAAACGCTGGGCCTTTTTTCACAAATGTGATGACATGGCTGCCCATGTGTACACACACAGTGGCATTAACAATCCCGGGAAATACATGCTGGCTGAAATACGGACATGGCAGTGACGTGGCACCGGAATTTGCGCTGCATGCTGACGTGGCACTGTCGTACGGACAGTGCCGTACGGACCCCGCGATTTTTGGCGGAATTTCCGGGCTGTTGATGTGGCAAAAAGTTGTACGGATTTTTCTACGCAAAAGCTGGCTTATTTCTACACAAGAGAGGGACGGAGCTTTTGGGGATTACTTGCTTTTACTACGCAAGAGAGTTAGAGAGAAGCTTTTTGCTTTATTTTAGGGCTCGAGAGAGCTTGTGAGAGAAAGCTTTTGCTTTATTTTAAAAGCTTTTGATTTTCAGCTTTTGAAGCTTTTTTGGGGCTCTGCTTTTGGCATCCCTTGTAATCTTTAAATACGTGGGTTGGCCTCTCACAACTCAGAGCATCTGGACGCAGAGTCTTAAGTGTGAGCGCTTGCCTGCACTCTTGTACTTTGAACACAGATTAATACAAAAAGAAATACCGAAAGGGGCGCCAGTCTTTTGGGCCAATAACTCTAGGCACGGAACCCTGCCGGGCCAGTGTCGAATCAATTGTGAACTGTGAACTGTATTTGTGCTGTTGCGGTAGATTCTCGACTTGGAGTGTCCAAGTCTGTTACAATGGTATCGGAGCACGACCAATTTCACTTCTACGGGAAATCCGATCCCTAGTTTTTTTTTCCGCGGCACCTATGGCTTCAGGCAAAGATCAATCGACTTCCTCTGTTTACGGCGATGTGGGAAGAGAGCACAACGAAGATTCACGCGAGGAGTATGGCACGCCTCGGCCTACTCAGGCGGAGCTCAAAGAGATGAAGCGTCAACGATTGATCGGCGACACAACAAAGATGATGCTCAATTTTGCGAAGGACCCAAAATTTGCAAAGTATATGAGTGAGTGAGGGTCGAGACCTCTTTTGACGAGGTGCATACGCAGTGGAAGAAGACCACAGAGCCACCCCTCAAACCGGCTCTTAAGAAACCTACCACGCCTAGGATGTACACAGAGCAAGAATTGGAAAGGTCGTTGATGCACGAATTGCTCAGCTTTTTGACGCGCAAAACAAAGATAAAAAGCACGTTAAAAAGCAGAATAAAGGCGCCGATTTCCCGGGTTATTTGGGTCGTCTGTCTACTTTTAAAAGGCAAGAAAGCAGAAGAAGCGTGTTAGATTTGAAGGAGTACCCAGTTCTTCTTCTTCTTCTCCTGACAGTTCTTCTAGCTCATCTGACTCGAGTGAAGAAGGAAGAAAAGGTAAAAAGCGAATCAAAAAGCAAAGCTTCGGAAAGGGCAAGAAAAGGGCAAAGAAGCCAACTCGCCCCAGAGGACTCATCTTCAGATAGTTCGGACTCTGATGACAGCATCGTTTACGCAAAGAAGAAGAATTTTTACAAAGCCAACCAATATGACTTTCTGGAAGATAAAAGCAAAAAAGTCCGAGAGTTTAAGGAAGGTGGACAGTCAATAAAATTTGACACATTTTCTGGTTATAGAGATGTTGATACTTCGAAGGCTTTGTCTTTTGTACAGTAGTTTGACATCGCTTTCGCGGGAGGGCGTTACTCAGAGCACTCTAAGATTCGGAGAGCTACCTGTTACTTTAAGGGGAATGCTCAAACTTGGTGGTCCACGCTTCTATTAAACAAGACTGAGCCAGTTAAATGGCTGAAATTCAAGAGGCTTTTCATTTATTCTTGGCAGACTCGAGAGTATGAACGCGATATACGAAATGCTTGGAACCATCTTCGGATGACCAAGAAGGATACAGTGGACGCTTATTGCGAGAGATTCTGGAGCTCTTTTCTACCCGCCTCTTCATTTAAGAAGATCTCATTCAAGGAACAAATTGAGCGGTTTACCTTGGGTCTTCCTACAGAGATCCAAGATCACTTCTTGGAACAAAAGTCAGCTTCCATTCAGGAGTTGATGAGTCATGCGAAATGGGGTTTTGCCATTCACTCTGACAGTTTGACCTACCCTACAGATGAGATCATGATGCAAAGAGCTGAACAGACTTCGACAAATGAAAGTAGAAAGAGGAAGAGCAACCCAGAAAAGAAGGATGCATGACCCAAGCTTACTCCTCAAGAGCGGGCTCGCTACATCAAGGAGTGGAAGTGCTTTGGATGCGGGGAAACTGGAGATATCTCCGCGAAGTGCCCTAAAAAGGCACAGAAAGAACATAACGATAAGGACGACGAAAGGCCTGAGAGTTCGAGAGCAGCTGAGGAACGTGGAAGAAAAGGCAAGATGAAAATAGGACTGGTTCCAGATTGCGTGGGTATCGATCCCAGTATGATAGACGAGAGTACAGAACTTTGTCGAGCTTGGGGCAAAGTGAAAGACCATGAAGCCCCGATCTTCTTTGATGGAGGAGCCAAGACCAACTTCATTTCACCAGAATTGGCGGCACGGCTCGAGATCACTCCCGATCGGATGGGACCACTTGCGGAGGCAGTTCTAGCGGCACCCGGTAGGGACGTAGCCATTACACCTGTCATTGGCAAACTTCGGTTGCATTGTCAGGGGTATTTGGGGCATGAGGACTTTTACATAATGCCTTTGGAAGGTTGTGATGTTCTCTTGGGAATTCCCTAGTACCACAAGAACAACGCCGTGGTCGACTATTGGGCGAGGAAAGCGACATTGACCACAGAGAAGGGCAGAACTATTGTACTCGATATCAAACTTAAGGGCGAGTCTGTCCCTATTGTATCCGCTTCGGCCATTTCTAAATTAATGGAATCTAGTCTGTTTGTTTACTCGATCTTTATGAAAGAGTTGAGTGATGAGGATAGGACAAATATGTCTAAACTTGATAAAACGCCAAGATTTTCTCCACTCTCATGCCGATTGCTTCTCAGAGGGCCTGCCAGGCGAGTTACCACTTGCTCGTCCTGAATATCATACCATTGATATGATTCCTAGAAGCACACCACCGAACCGGCCACCTTACCGTGTGAGCCGAGCCCAGAACGAAGAGATTATGAACCAAGTGAAAGACCTCTTAGAAAAGGGTCTTGTCCAGCCTAGTACTTCACCGTATTGCTCTCCAGTGTTGTTGGTTTTGAAGAAAGACGGATCTTGGAGAATGTGCATTGATTATAGAGCTCTCATCAAAATCACTATCAAGAACAGATTTCCGATTCCTAGGATCGATGATATACTTGACAGATTACAGGGATCCTCGTGTTTTAGCAGGATTGATTTGAAGAGTGGATATCATCAGATCCGAATCGCACTGGGAGACGTCTATGAGACAGCCTTTCGAACGACTTTTGGGTTATTTGAGTTTTTGGTGATGCCTTTTGGCTTAACCAATGCTCGTGCGACATTTAACAGGATGATCGACATGATTTTTCGAGAGTATAGGCTATTTGTTGGCACTTTCTTTTACGATATCATTGTTTTCTCCAAGAATGAGGCAGAATATAGAGATCATCTGCTTCAGGTCTTTCAGGCATTACGAGATCACAAGTTAGTGATTATAATGCAAAGAAAAGTGAATTTTTTCTACCAGAGATACACTTTTTGGGACACATTGTGTCAACAGCAGGAGTGCAGATGGATTCGGCCAAGATAGAGACTATCCGTGATTGGCCCGATTTGAAGAATGCCCATGAAGTTAGAAGCTTCTTGGGATTGTGCTCGTACTACAGGCGATTCATTCGAAAGTTTGCAGAGGTTGCTTCCCCTTTGCA
The DNA here is from genome assembly GCF_014529385.1 of Adiantum capillus-veneris. Taxonomy (NCBI): domain Eukaryota; kingdom Viridiplantae; phylum Streptophyta; class Polypodiopsida; order Polypodiales; family Pteridaceae; genus Adiantum; species Adiantum capillus-veneris. The sequence goes on from NC_140934.1 coordinate 145,927,553, forward strand.
TATCTTGACATAGAAAGGAGTCCCTTTCTCGTGGGGACCCGCAGAGGTGACTGCCTTTTAGACTTCCAAAGAGAAACTGACTACGGGACCAGTTTTGACTTTGTCGGACTTGCAGAAGTCATTTGAAGTATATTGTGATGCTTGTGGTTGTAGTCTGGGTGCGGTCTTAATGCAAGAAGGCCATGTCATTGCTTATGAGAGCCAATTATTCTCAAGGTCGGAATTGATAGCACATATTTATGAGAAAGAGCTTTTGGCGGTTATCCATGCTCTTACTCAGTGGCGACATTACCTACTCGGAGCGGATTTTACTGTCTTTACAGACCATCAGAGTTTATGCTACTTCTTGTCACAGAAGCAGCTATCGGAAAAGTAGATGCGATGGGCGAACATCTTGTCGCAGTTTCACTTCCAGATTGTCCATGTGCAGGGACAAAAGAATTTGGTGGTAGATGCTTTGTCTCGGAAGACGTTGGTTCTGGCTATTTCCTCGATACATCATAGGAGCTTCGAGGATACGGCCGACCAGTATGCCATAGATCCGAATTTTGCAGACGTTTTCACACGGATACGGGATGGGGAGACAATAGCGGGATATTCCATTCGGGATGGCTACTTGATGAGGAAAACCATGTTGTGCGTTACACAGCCGTTGAGGGAAAAGGTTATGACTGAATGCCACTATCCACCTTTACAGGTCACCGCGGCATTGCTACCACGATGAAGAGGGTGGAGAGATACTTTTTTTGGTCGAGACGTAAGAAGGATGTGGACGAGTTTGTGTGCAGTTGCTTGGTATGCCAGAAGGTCAAGTTTGACAGGCATAAAGCACAGGGATTGTTACAGCCTTTGCCCATACCCACCTGCCCCTGGGAAAGTATTGCAATGGATTCATTTTTGATCTCCCGAGAACACAGAGTGGTCACGATGGTATCTGGACTGTTATTGACAGATTTAGCAAGCAGGCTCATTTCATTCTAGTGAAGAAAATAGTCAAGCCGGATCACTTAGCGAGACTGTTTGTGGCCCAGAATTGTCATCTTTCCACCCGCAGACTTACGGGCAATTTGAGATTGCCAATTCAGTGGTTTTAGATTTGTTGAAGTCTTATATCTCGGATCAGAAGACTCAATGGAAAAAGTATCTACCTCTGGTGGAATTTGCCTACAATAACATGATACACTCTTCGACGGGGAAGACGCAATTTGAGATTGTTGAAGGTGCTGCGAAGGTTCCCACCCTTCCTAAGCATAAACGATAGAATTTTTGAAGCGGATGAATACACGCGCAACTTAGATACGGCTTTTGCCAAAGTCCACGAGGCTTTGCAGAAATCTCAAGAACGACAGAAAAAGGCAACGGATCGCCATCGTCGCGATTTGAAATTGAAGGAGGATGATTGGGTGCTCTTACGTTTTGAGAAGGCACGCCTGAGAAAGAAAAAGGGAAAGGAGGGGCCTTTTCCAAAGCTTAGTATGTGATACTACGGACCTTTTCAGATCTTTGATATGATCAATGATGTCTCCAGGACACACGAAGGATTTACAATGCATTCCATGTGAGTCTCTTGAAACCTTTTAAAGGTGATGTGCCTGACGATGGGAAGCTTGTTGAGCAACCCGAAGTGGAGGAAAACGAGGAGATCCTTGTTCCTGAACAGATTTTGGCACATAAGGACACAGAATAAGGGTAAAGTAAGAAGGCGGTTCTTTGTTAAATTCAAGGACTATCCTGCATTGGATGCGAAGTGGATGGAGGAGGACCTAGCAGATACTCCTCAGATTGTGAACCTTTACCTTGAAGCTTTTGGTTTAGCATAGTCTATTCCTAATGGAACCCAGAATTCAGCTTGGCCGCAGATCTAGTGCAGTGGGATGCACAAGGGTGAAGTTACTCCGCTCCTTTGTCAACAGATTCCTTGAATTTTTAGAATACTAGAGTCACTGATGTCTCTTTGAGCTTCAGGGATACTGAGAGCTGACAGTATTCTGTTGTATGACTTTATGAAATGGAATTCGTGAATATGAAACTGATTTGTTCTTGACTTGTTTTTAAGTGCAGGAATTGATAGACGAAATGACTGCAGCATTTTGGTCTGAACTATCTCGAATAGACATGGTTGCAATAGGGGTTAGTCAATCGGGCATCTATGAGGTCCTGAGTGGATCTAGATGCGATTGCTAACTGCATTGCCGATAAATCATGGTCTAAGATCCGAATGTTGAATGTGATTTGTCATGTGATGTCCTGTGATGTGAGTGAGTAGATCTAGATGTGATTCCTAACTGCATTGCCGATAAATCATGGTCTAAGATCCGAATGAATGTTGAATGTGATTTGTCATGTGATGTTGTGTGTTGTGAGTGTCGATTGGTACATGTGCTAGATGTGTGTTCCTAGTGCGTTGGTACTAACAGTCAGTGTCTGCTAAGACAGTTATGGCTTCTGTCTGTTTTGCAGGCGTAATCGAGGGCGATTACAATGCTTTCAAGAGGGGGGTATGTCACAAATGTGATGACGTGGCTGTCCATGTGTACACACGCACAGTGGCATGGACAATCCCGGGAAATACAGTCTAGCTGAAATACGGACATGGCATTGATGTGGCACTGGAATTTGCATTGCATGCTGACGTGGCACTGGGGTCCAACGCAAGAGAGGGACAAAGCTTTTGTGGATTACTTGCTTTTACTACGCAAGAGAGTTAGAGAGAAGCTTTTTGCTTTATTTTAGGGCTCAAGAGAGCTTGCGAGAGAAAGCATTTGCTTTATTTTAAAAGCTTTTGAAGCTTTTTTGGGGCTCTGCTTTTGGCATCCCTTGTAATCTTTAAATACGCGGGTCGGCCTCTCACAACTCAGAGCATCTGGACGCAGAGTCTGAGTGTGAGCGCCTGCCCGCACTCTTGTACTTTGAACATTGATTAATACAAAAAGAAATACCGAAAGGGGCGCCAGTCTTTGGGGCCAATAACTCTAGGCACGGAACTCCGCTGGGCTAGTGTCGAATCAATTGTGAACTGTGAACTGTTTTGAAGTGTTTATTTGTGCTGTCACGGTAGATTCTCGACTTGGAGTGTCCAAGTCTGTTACACCTTCTGATGGCTGAAAACGCTAGGTTTACTGCCGGTGGGGGATCTTGTTGAGAAGGTGCCTGTTGAACGCGAAGTTCCTGCTGCCTCTTCTGCCAGAAATGCTAGTGCTAGGGTTTTCTTATGTACTTGGCTAGTCAAATTGCCCCACCCAATTCCCAACAAAAGTCACTTAAAAATAATAAGTGAAAAATGTCAAAAATAGGGAAAATAGGTCTATGCACTGTAAAATGCTCTTGATGGGTTTTGATGGAAATCTAATGATCATGCTGTGTGCAACCAGAGGATATGCATCTAATCTAAGTGTTTGGACATGCACGGTCTGCTAACAGACTCACGAAAGTGCCAGATCACTTCCTAAGCTTGTAAGGTGCAGCAGAAGTGAATGTTGAACTTTGCTCAAGATGAGTGCTCCGAACTGTGCTCAAGGATTCTTTTTACTTACGGAAGGGAGAGCCTTCCGTTCCTTTAGTGAGAGAGTGCAAATGATCACAAACAAAGTGGTAAACACTGTGAATGAAGGTGCTGAGACTGAGAGATAGAGAGAGAAGAATACGACACCAGAATGTTGTCAAACCCTCCTCAGAAGGACCCACTCTCTATGGCGAGAGCGGTCTACTATTGATTGCACAAATCTCTACAATGCTTTGGACTGCCGACGATGTCGACGACGACCGGCTGAAATTTGAAAACGCTAATGGCTGAAATCCGCAAATCTTTATCGGCTGTATTCTGACTCTATGTCGGTGATGATGTCGATGGCGACGATGCAACGACGACGCGCTCAAAACGCTGGTATGCTGTTGTCTATGCTACTGAAAAACGCTGGTATGTTGCTGGAAAAACGTTGATCTGAGGTTCTTTAAATCGTTGATCTGAGGTTCTTTAAAACGCTGATCTGCTGAGCCTTCAAAATGCTGAAGTGCTGGCTTCAATCGCTGAAATGCTGAGCCTTCAAAACGCGGGTCTTGTTGCTTCAAAAACGTTGGAAGGCTGTCTTCAAAACGCTGGTCTTGCTTGCTGAATTCGCTGATGTTTTAGGGCTGAAAACGCCAGGCATCAAAGTAGAAAACGCTGGTGGTTCATTGCTGAAAACGCCAGGGCTCTTGGGGGGTTCTTGCTTGAGAAGCTGTCCAGAGGCCTGTTGCAACGGGTGCCTGTGCTCTCCTTGCTCTTCTGCCCATAAGTGCTAGCGCTCGGTTTCTATATATACAAGCTTATCAAATTTGCCCGACCTAGTCTTCAACAAAAGTCACTTAAAATAATAAGTGAAAAATGGCTAAAGTAGGGAAAATAGGTCTATGCACTGTAAAAAATGATCCCAATGGAAATTTGATGATCATGCTGTGTGCAACCAGAGGATATGCATCTACTCTAAGTGTCTGGATATGCACGGTTTGCGAACACTGACAAAAGTGTCGGATCACTTCCTAATCTAGGCTGACTGAACTCAACTGAACCCATGTCATGAAGTAGCTTGTCCACGTACCCATAGGGTTAGATGTGCACGTGGCAAAGCTAGACTGGCTGGACTGAACTGAACCCTTGTCATGAAGTAGCTTGTTCACGTACACATAGGGTTAGATGTGCACGTGACATCCCCTCATTTTCAAAGTGAGGTACTGGTACCTAACTGTAGAGATTGCCAACAGCGTCTGGAATCCTGGAAAGGAATCTTCGCCGGCCCACTCTGAAGTGTGGGTCATACGATACTTGAACTTCATAAAGGTCTGCAACGCTTGCTTCTTTGGGCTGTGCCAAAAGCGACACAAAGTCATCTGTGGCTCCTTCAATGCTTCAACTTGGTCGATAGTCATGCGTGGCAGTTCTTCAAGACTCCGAGGCTGAAAATTCCTGAAACCACTTCCAATACAAAAACATGAACATACCCATTCCATGTAAAGTGATTGGAAAAATTTTAGTCTTCTTAAAAAACTGTGCATGCAATGTAGATGAACATAGAGATGGAGTGCCAAACCGTCATCAAACATACGCAAACAATGAGATCGAATCTTGACTTTCTAATCTAAATCAATCAACTGTGGCAAAACAGAATGGAAATGCCAAAGCTTCATGCTCAATCTTTCTTGTGCTCTTTCGGATACTGTATCATGCCAAGGAAGAGACATGGTATGTGAATTCCTTGGGTACAAACATCTTATCTTTTCATGAGTAATCCTCATACATCCGTGCTCATTCATGAGTGAATCGTGCTCATCGTACAATATGTCATGCCTAGGAAAAGGGATCACATAAGGACGGTGATTAAAATACAGGAAAGTATCATGAATGAAACACTCAAACAATGCGTGCTGACTAATCATTCGAACACATAATACTTCCTGTGGGGGTTCTTTGGACCTCGACTCGAGAGCCAAGATCGGTTCTTCGTGATTGATTGAATCTTCTTGTGGGGTTCTGTGGACCTCGACTCAAGAGCCAAGATCGGTTCTTCATGATCGATCGAATCTGCAATGAGGTTAGCTTCGCTAGGAGAAGTATCAAGTAAACCATCAACCTTGTGAACAATCATGTCATCTTCTTGCAAATCATCATGCTTGTGAGTACTCATATCTTGATCATGAAAAGCATCATGCTTATCATCTTGCTTATTATTATCATGCAAATCATCTGTGTCATGCTTTGGAGAAGAAGAGACGGAGAGAGTGTCCTCCTGATTCTCTTCAAATTGCGCCTGCACAATAGAAAAGAGTCGCAAGAATGCTTTCATGTGTTGGTCGCTCTTTTCTTTTCTTGCTTTGTTCTCGCGATCAAACTCTGCTTGTCTTGCTTTGTTCTCGTGATCAAGTTTGGCTTGTCTTTCTTTGGCTTCCAAGCGTACTTGCTCTTGCTCACGCTCTATGGCTGCCATTCTTTCTTCGTATTCACGATCTATGGGTTCCCTTCTTTCTTCGGCTGCCAAGCGCGCTTGCTTGTGCTCACGCTCATGCTCAATAGCTACCTTTCTTTCTTTGCGTTCTAACTTCCTTGCTTCGCGTTCTAACTTCGTGTCCATAAACAATTGCTTCAACTCCTCCATAGGAGTTAGTGCAATCCTTGGCGTAGATGGGGAAGGGAGAGGGTGAGAAAAACCTCCCGGTAATTCTTCTTCGCCACTGCCATGCACTTCACCTCCATGCGGAGTATCCATTCCGCTTCGGGTAATGACCATACACTGAAGTCTTGGGTTCTTAAGTTCACGAGGAACTTGGGTTCTTGTGGTTCTTGGGTTCTTGAGTTCTGGAGGTTCTGGAGGGTCTTGAGGTTCTTCTTTAGCTTGCAATCTCTGTTAGAGAAGGATCTTCTGTTCACCCGAGTTCTTCTCTTTCCCGCGGGCGCACTCCTTGGCGGCCTTGCGCTCACACCAAGGTTGCTTTTTCCTACCTCACGTTGATTGGCCGGCCGCTAAGTGTACAGTCCGCTGTCAATGAGTGAAAAGAGGCACAAGGGGAGGCTGGACAAGCCCTTCTTTCTTGGGTTCCCTGTCACTCTTCAAAAACACGATTAGGAATCGACATGCCCAAGTGGACTTGGGTTACGTGCGATCGCAACAAGCAATTTTTTTTTTGTAGTTCTTGTGGTTCTTTCCTTGAGTGATATAGAATACTGCCAAAGCTCTGATACCAATGTAAGGTGCAACGGAAGTGAATGTTGAACTTTGCTCAAGATGAGTCCTCCGAACTGTGCACAAGGTTCCTTTTACTTATGGAAGGGAGAGCCTTCCGTCCTTTAATGAGAGAGTGCAAGTGATCACAAACCTTCCGGCGATCGGAAATGTCCTAGAAGTGTAGCGTTGGTAGCCAGGAAGTGATCGCGAGGTATAGGAGCAAAAAACGCATGTGGAGAAGGTCCTCCGCGATGAAAACTCTCCAAGTTCCATTGCTTGCCGGCTATTTCAAAACGCTGGCAGATCTGCAGAAAACGCTGGCTGATCTGATCTTCTTGGGAGGAGAACCTCATGCTGATGGTGAAGTGCTGGTCCCATGAAGAGCCTGAAGCTGCTGATACCATGTGAGAATGCGTGTGTGGAAAAGGGGAGAGAGAGAGAGAGAGAGAGAGAGAGAGAGAGAGAGAGAGAGAGAGAGAGAGAGAGAGAGAGAGAGAGAGAGTGGAAAAGGGAGAGAGAGAGAGAGAGAGAGAGAGAGAGAGAGAGAGAGAGAGAGAGAGAGAGAGATCACAAATGCAAGATATTGTGAAGAGGGGGACTGATCCCCATGACTACCATGAGTAGAAGATCCTGAGTACAATCATTATGATCTTTGTGGGATGAGAGATGTGGAAGTGGGTACCCCTTTGGCCCCATATATAGGTCCCCAAGGGAGGTAGGGCAAGGCCTGATAAAAATCCCCACGACCCAACAGAAAAATGATATATGGAAATATATGAGGGCGCCCGGACAAAGTAGGCGGCCGGACCAGGAGCGACCTAGACTATGGGTGGCCAGCTCGGAGACATACTAGCCGTACAAGTATGCCCTAGACCTGTGAAGCAGCAGAGTGGTGTAAGTCTAACAGGGTGGCGGGCTGTTGTGAGCAGCGCATGGAGGGGATTGGGGGTTAGCGGGCAGGGGAGAGAAGCGATGGTGAGTGAGGGTCAACAACAGCGAGCAGTCCTCTGGAACCTCTCAATAGAAGCTCCTTCACTTGGTTCATAATTTCCTCGTTTTGGGCTCTGCTAACTTGGTAAGGTGGCTAGTTCGGTGGTATGCTGCGCTGCGGGGAATCAAGTCAATGGTGTGATCTTCAGGACATTGAGGAGGTAACTCTCCCGGGAAGCCTTTAAAGAAACAATCAGCCCGAGCTTCCAAAAGTCTTGTCGTTCCTTCTCAAGGTCGGACAAATTTGACATTTTCTTATTATCTAACTCATTTAAGTAGATCAAATAAACAAACAGACTGGATTCCATTAACTTGGAAATGGCTGAAGCCGATACAAGTGGGATGGACTCGCCCTTTCATTTTACATCAAGAATTATGTCTACCCTTCTCATTCTTCAAAGTTGCTTTCCTTGCCCTATAGTCGACCACAACACTGCTCTTGTGGAATGAGGGGATTCCCAAAAGGACGTCACACCCCTCCAAAGGCATGATGTAAAAGTCCTTGTGCCCTAAATACCCCTGACAATGCAATCGGAGTTTGCCTATGATAGATGTAATGGCAACATCCCGTCTTGGTGCCACTAGAACTTCCTTAGCCAATGGTCCCATTTCCTATGGTGTAATTCTAAGTTGAGCCGCCAATTTAGTCAGTTGCAAATTCATTCGGAAGTTGGCCTTGGCTCCTCTATTGAAGAAGATGAGGACTTCTTGACTCGTACTTTGCCCCACGCTCTGCAAAGCTCCGTACTTTCGTCCATTTTTTCAGGGCGGTCCCCTCCCCACAAAATCTGCTACAAGACTTTCTTTTGTGTTTCCTTTCTTTACTCGCTCGTCTGCTACTTTGGAATTCTTTGGCTTGTCCTTTGACTGTTCTTTAGGCGCTTTGTTAGGGCACTTGGCAAATACGTGCCCGTGTTCCCCGCAATTATAACATTTACCCTCTTTGTAGTATTCGGTGTGTTGCTATATTGACAATTGAGGGCCTAAAGGTTTCTTTTTTTGCTGCTTTCCCTTCCTTTTGTTACCATTGTTCGACTCTGTTCGGTCCAAAGTGCTACAAGCCTATCTGAAGGGTACGTAAGAGTGCGTGCGTGCATTGCAAACCCTTGTTTGGCATGTCCCATTAGTTGTTGCAAAGACTCGGTGTCACAAAGTGATGACGTGGCATGACCACCCGGGACAGAGGATGCTGACGTGGACAGCAGAACGGACTTCCGCAGATTGTGCTGACATGTTGACGTGGCAGCAGTACAGACCTCCGTGTTTTGCGTTTACATGCCACGTGGTAGGCTGGGCTGTCCACGATTTTCGCGATTTTTGCTGGTTGCTTCTTGGGCCAGCAGCTTTTGGGTTGGCAGCTTTTCATGTAATTGCTTTTGATTTTGAGGCCAAGGGCCTTTAAATATGAACCCTAGGCCACTCTTTCCCTCACTTAGTTGACGAGCTTTTGAGCAGAGAGGGCCCGCGGGAGTAGTAACTTTGCTCAAGCATTAATATAAAAATAAATACCGAAAGGGGCGCCAGATTTTGGGGCCAATACCTTTGGGCACGGAACTATGCCGGGCCATGTCGATTCTGTTTTCTTTAAAGTGTGATAAAGTTGTGGAGTATTATTGTATTAGATTAACGACTTGGGATGCCCAAGCCAGTAACACTCGGACTTTTGCAGTAGACAATAGTCTTGTCTCACTTTAGGTAGCCCACAACAAAATCCCAATCCGCTGCTTGAAGTTAATTTTCTTGAAAGAAGAGGCCGGTAGAAAAGTATCCCACAATCTTTGACAGTAGGTATCCAGTGTGTCTTTCTTGGTTATCCTCCCATTGCGTTCGTATTCCTGGGTGAGTCGTGAAGAAGTGAAAACTCGCTTGAACTGTAGCCACTTCATTGGTGCTTCCCTCTATGTGAGCAGTCCATTTTTTATTTGTCGTGTCCTTTGGGCCTTGTCAAGAAGGGACTCTTAAGTTGAAACAACTTATAAGATCATTTTTATCTGCTAAGTATCTGGATTCTGTTCGGGTGGTTATGCCACGTCATCACTCTGTTACATACCCCCCTCTTGAAAGAATTGTAATCGTCCTCGATTATGCTTGCAAAATTAGATATAATCCATAAATCAGTTCAGTAGACATTGACTCTAAGTACCGACACACTAGACGATACAAATCCAGTACTTGCACAAAGACGATAGTCTTTGAACATTCATATCACATTCAAATCATATCAGATAAAATTCATCGATCTAAGACCATGATCTCTCGGCAACGTGTTTAGCAATCGCATCTAGATTCACACCGGACCTCATTGATGTCGGATTGACTAATTCTTATTGCTATCATGTCCATAGAATCTCAAGACCGAAATGCTGTAGTCATTTCGTCTTTCAAACCGGTACTCAAACACAATCTTATGAGAGAGCACACATAAATCAATTTCATTTTTAGGAATTCCCATTTCAAAGTACTTCATTCATAAAGTCATAAAGCAGAATACTGTCAGCACATCAATATCCTTGAAATCCAAAGGGAAATCAATGACTTTATTCCATCTGTGTAATTTGTGACAAAGGAGCAGAGTGACTCCCCTCTTGTGAAGTCCTGTCTGCATTTGATTCAACCCTGTTGATTTGCGGGATCGCTCGCAATAGACGCAGCTAGACTGAAAGCCTCAAGGTAAAATTCCAATATCTGAGGAGTATCTGCTAGGTCCTCCTCCATCCACTTCGCATCCAATGTGGGATAGTTCTTGAATTTCACTAAGAACCGCCGTATCACTTTATCTTTCACTTTTCTTTCCTTGTGAGCCTGTATCCGTTCAAGAAGGAGTATCTCCTTGCTCTCTTCTACTTTAGGTTGCTCCTTAGGCTCCTTGTCGATTGGCTCCTCACCCTTGAAAGGTTTCAAGAGACTCACATGAAAAGCATTGTGAATCTTCGAAGGACACTGGTTGTGCTCATGTGCAATCAGAGGGTATGCAACTACTCTAGAGTACGTAGACATGCACGTTGTTGGGCGCATTTTCAACACCCCGTTTTTTGTAAATTTGTATATATGGACATGATGCCCGATGTCAAAAGCGTGTGTGGCTTTCTTATTGTGGCTTTTAAAGCAAGCACATGTACATGTAGGGCAAGTCGCTAGCATAGCGCCAAGTGTCGGGTTACTGTATGTGCCCGTTAGTGAGTTTTTTGAAGTGAGACTTGTATATAACTAAAACTCATGTAAAAACTTAAAAAAGTTCAATCAAAGTCCAAAAACTAGCAGGTTTTGGGTTGTTGTGTCTCCTTGATGCCTTTGGATGTAGTTTTTGCCCTCGTCTTGCCTTCTCTGTGTAGTCGTACCAGGACAGCTCTTTGTTCGCGTCAATTTTGCATGTAGCGGTGTGTAGAATCAATTCTGATTATCTTCAACGTTCTCGCCAGTCATTTTTCAAGCTTTCTTTCAAGCTCTAAAGTGCCCCCAATTGGAGTTGTGCTCTTCAAGTTACGACTAGTTCTCTACAGGGTTATTGCTATGGCAACCTAGTGGCAAATTGTGTGCTGACAGATTGGGAGGGCTTGTATCTATGAATTGTGGAATTGATGTTGAAGTTGTGGGTTTGTGATGTTCAATTGTGAAAGGGAAGACCCTTGTCTTCATATGCATTGGTCAGCGTGTACTGTAAATCCATTGTCACGGGACACATCCAACCCTATGTGTTCGTGGACAAGCTACAGCATGATCAGGGTTCAGTCAGTCCAGTCAGTCTAGATTTAGCAGTGATCTGGCACTTTTGTGAGTCTATTCGTAGACCGTGCAAGCCCAGTCACTTAGCATAGATGCATATCCCCTGGTTGCACACAACATGATCATCAGTATTCCCTTCAGAATCCATCAGATTTAGTTAGGGGAATTTTCCAGTGCATTTAGCCTATTTTTGGTATTTTTCACTTATTATTTTTAAGTGACTTTCCAACAAAAGTAGGTAGGGCAATTTTGCTAAGTTAATATATAAGCAAACCCAAGTTAGCACTTTCTGGCAGAAGAGGCAGCAAGAGCACATGCTCAACAGGCACCTTCTTAGCAGAACCCCGCAAGAACCCCTTGGCGTTTTGATCTCCCCATCCTCGCCACCCCCCATCAGTCCCTAGCGTTTTCTAGCGCCAGGCCATCTCCCCTCTCGGCGTTTCCTCCCTCAGCAGCCATCGCCAGAAAGGCCTACCTCTTGGCGTTTTTCCCCATGACTGGCAGCTCGACACCGGCAACAAGTCCTAGCGTTTTTCAGCCAAAACGCTGCAGTTTATTGGCGTTTCTTCTTCTCGATTTTGAGAAGGCCTACGACAGAGTTGATTGGGACTTTTTGGAGGGCACTCTACGCAGGATGGGCTTCTTAGATGCTTGGATCAAAGGGGTGTCAGCTTTGTACAGACGGACACACAGTCGGGTACTTTTGTTAGGAGGTAGAGGTGATCGTTTCATGCTCACACGTTCGGTCAGACCTTCCTCTTGCTGTTCTATGCTGAGGCGATGAGCAGGTTTTTGGTGTTGCAGCAGGTTGGTTTGCGGGGCTTAGCACTTCCTATTCGGGGAGATGAGCTACTGGACGCTGAGTTTGCTGACGACTCAGCCTTGTTCTTGGATGGCCAGGAAGCCAACCTTCACAGGTGTGAGCAGGCTCTTGAGACCTTTTGTTGTGCTTTCTCGGTTGGTAGTGCTTCTGTGTCCGATTGGATGCCAGGTGAGGGTTTCAGGTGGATTCCCCCAGGGATTGCAGTTCGGTACTTGGGCTGTCAGGTTGGTTTGGACTTGTCTCCTGAGCAGTAGATTGCTCCCCTTCTCCTGTCTATCAAGAGGAAGTTGTTACATTGGAGCTCCGCACGACTTTCTTTGGCTGGCAGAGTTGTAGTGGCCAACTAGGTGTTGTTGGCGACTATGTGGTACATCACTTCTTGCTAGATCTTCTCGAGTTCTTGTATCAGCCAGGTAGAGAGGCTGATCAGGAACTTCCTTTGGTTAGGACGTGACACTCAGATAGCCCGGGCCAAAGTGGCCTTGCAGGTCATCACTTTTCCTTGTTTACAGGGAGGGCTTGGGATCATAGACCCAGCACAGCAGAGCAGAGCCCTTCTTGGGACATTCATAGTCAGAGGACTTCTTCCAGGTGAGGAGCCCTGGAAGGAGTTCTTGCTACAGCGGCTTCGTGCTAGGGTGCCTCAGGCAGGAGGTCCCTGGTGACCTTTGACTAAATGGATCTTCACAGAGATGCGCAGAGTTGGTTTGAGCAGGAGACTGGAGGACCGCTTCGCCGTGAGTTTACTTTGATCTTGGGAGCATTTGCGGCGAGGCCTGGAGCAGTGACAGCCTACTTGCACGGAGGAGCGCCTATGACAGCCTCTTGTTTGGAACCCCATGGTTAGCACTCAGAGAGGCCACTTGATTGGTAGTCAGCCTCATGTTTCCTGGGGTCCCATGGCAGCGGGTTCAGCACGCTCTTTAGGTGACTGGTCAGAGTTTTCAGGCTTGTCAGAGGAGCTGCAGGGTTTCCAGCTATAGGGCATGAGAGTGAGAGGGGTGCAGAGCATGTGCCAGGACATCTCAGAGGCAGTTCAGCTGAGTGGCTCACACCTCTCGAGCTCGTAGCGCTCAGATGGATGGGAGTCTTCACGCAACTGGAGGTTCTCATCTCAGTTCGGGCCTGCTCAGAGACTGTTCCCTCCCTGTTTTTCAAGTTACAAGGTGAGGGACGCTTACAGCGAGCTGTAGTAGAGGCCGCGCAGGTGGCAGAGTGCTTTTTTGAGAGGATCCGAGTGGTGGGCATCTGTGGGAGGACTTGTGTCATCGATCTTGACCCAGCACCTTTTGAGACTGGACATTGGAGACTGTGGGCTTGGGAGTGCTGCCCACTGGCACGAGTACAGTGAGATCCTGGAGAGTGGCTTTGCAGGGACCCTTTCTCTTCTGCAGACCACACAGGTGTCCCGTTCTTCCAGTACACTGTTCGACTGGGACGTCACATACTAGCAGCACAGAGAGAGGCCGGCCCCGCTGCAGCACCTCATTGGCAGGAGGAGGGTCTCACAGCTGAGTTCTTGGCAGCTTTTTGGGAGAGGTTGTGGGACTCCAGACAGCCGAGACGAGTCACCTTGTTTCAGTGGCTGGTCGCACATAGAGCTACAGCACTTGGGATCTTGGGATCTGGCTTGTGCATAGTGGTCTCTCGGCCGCATGTGTAGCTTGTGACAATCTTGTGGAGAGTCAGCGTCACTGTCATTGGGACTGTCCTTTGGCACAGCAGGTGCGGCTTCGTGTTCTTCGGTTGATGCCTACTCTTTCCATGGCTCGGCAGTACACTTGGGGAGCAGCTGCTTGGTCCACCCTCACGGGCCCGACACTTCAGTTTGAGCTATCCTTCACCAACAGGATGATAGTGATGCAGGGGGGGTGACCTACACTCCAGCCTGCTACAGAGTTTACTCCACAGGAGTGGTGCAGTGAGAGAGAGGAGTGGTGGGAGCTCCTCTGTGGCCGGACACTCTGGTTCATCTCGCGGGCCCGTTGCTTCCGCATCTTTGAGGCTCACCCTGTACCACCAGCAGAGACTGTTCGTGATCTTTGGCTAGAGTTGATTCACACTCTCAGAGGAGAGCTCGAGAGACTCCAGGGCAGCTCCGACCGCATGCGGGAGCGCAGAGAGGCTTTCCTTCGACTCTGGCGTCCTGGGCCTTTTTACACCATGGTCCAGGGTGTACTCAGATGGCACTACCGTCCACCCGTGTGGCTTTTCCCTCCTCCTATCTCTTGATTTAGCCTCTTTGTACAATTGGTGTTTTTTCATTGGGAGAGTCTCCCCATCATGGTTGTTTTAGCCCTCTCTCGCAGAGGTGGTGGTAGCCCTATGGGCAGTTTCATTAACTAATAGAAGGATCTTTTTCTCGGGAAAAAAAAGAGTGGTTTTGGTATAGTTTTTGGTGCTAAGGTTGAAGTTTGAACGCTCTTGGGCTACAAAGCTATAGAGGTGTCTCACTTTTTCTTTTGCCCAACAACGTCCTGCGTACATGCTGACAAAGGTGCCATAATACTTCCTACGTTGTTCTAAACTCTAGAGCTAGGAGTTAGCTTGTCCACATGCACATAGATGTGCACGTGACACATGGTGAGTTCTTGCTTTATAAGTCATTGTGTAGATTTAATTTTAACAGAGGGTGTTTTTCTTTGTACGTTCATTGTGTCAACTCTCTCTCTCTCTCACACCTTCACACCAGCTTCGGATTGAGACTAGTAGAGACAACAGAGTACCAACAGAGGCCAGAACGTGTCCCCTATGTCACATGGAGCCCGGAACATGTTCCCTATGTCACATGGAGCTGAGAAAGAGTTGTACTGTACATGCCACTGCCCACTTTACTATAAGATACGAGGTTGCTTTCACTGCCCAGTTTACTATGAGATACGAGGTTGCTTTCACTGCCTGTTCAGAGAGGGCTTTGGACCACTATCTAGAGTCATGGGGTATGAGGACCAGAGATGTCTGGGTCTGTTTTTGCTCGAGCTACGCAGACACAGAGAGAGCCTGATGAGAGGAGAGGCTAGCCAGTCTCAAAGGCGGATCACAGACTTCTTTAGAGAGGACACTCGGCAGTCGGAGGAGCAACCACCACAACAGAGCTCACATTCTCCTCATACCAGAGGCACGTTGATCGATCGAGCGACCGTGATAGGGAGATCCAGACGCCCACGACTGCGGAGGACTACATAGCATCGATGGAGGTTGCATCAGAGGATTCGGATCGCGTTGGCCCAACATGCACAACGCCTGGTCAAAGTACTGACCATGGAGGAGATTGATGAGATCCTCCAGCGACCGATGATGGTTCTCCTGTGATTTAGCTCTTTTGAGGATTGTACACCCTGCTCATCTTGTATCAACTCTCACCCATTATATTCCCACACGCACACCAACATTGTGTTGCATTAACCCCTAGTCACTTCTTTCACCCCCTTACTCATATCCTACACAGTTCTAGCTAGTTGCTTAGTTCACATCTAGCAATTAAGATTTTAGTTTTTCACTCTACTTCATTTTATTTTTGTACCCAGACAATGTATTAGATCCACCAAGATTGTATTAGTTTGGTCTCATAGGTCATTTTGGCCTCTTGAAGATGTTTAATATAACATTTTATTTCATTTCTCTCTCTCTCTCTCTCTACCCCCCCCCCCCCCCCCCCCCCCCCTCGTGGGTCATCTCTATCTTTCCCATCTTTTGTAACCCCAACATAGAATGCCAAATTGTTTGATGTATTTGGTACTTATTGCTGTTACTTGTAGCCTGTACATCAAAATGTACCAATATTAAGAGGTCGTCAGCAGGAAGGTTTTTATATGATTGTCAAAGATAACATGAAATGACAATCAACTACGGCACATTTAGGCCTCAAGGAGCTTTTATGTGGTTACGAGGAACAACTACTGCTGTTAAGAAATGTTGATGAGTTTACAACTTCAGGAAAAGAGAGATTGTGTGTTTTGCTTTGGTGGTATAGTTTAAAGCAATTGAGAAAAAACACTTTTTGGGTATAAACTATTGCTCAAGGTTTTGCATAGCAGATTTTACTTTTCTTTCCACCATGGGACTCGCAAAAAGCAATGTTTGACTGGGCATTTACTTTTCTAGTCCTTACTGTGAACTCGTCCTTACTGTGAATCATAGATTGGAACATACTTGTATGTTTCATTGTCCAGACGTATGCAAACGTTTACTATTTTTCATGTATGTTTGGGGCAAACATACTTGACTTTTTTAAAAGGTCAAGAAACATAATGACAAGGGTATAGTCTAAAATATTGTTGTGCGTTGGTATTGCCTGTATAGGTTCTGTTGATAAATATGCATCAATTTATGTACATACTGTTCTCTTGGAACTGCTGAATTGTATTAATTATTTCCTTTGTAGGGTTCGTTTCTCTTGACATAGTGGCTGTTTTGACCCTTTCCTGTTTACTGCTTATATTAAATAGGCCACTGCTCATAGTGCACGTGACCGTCTTCTCGAAAGCTGGAATGATACACAACAATTTTTCAAGGACAGAAATCCAAAGCGAGTGTATTACTTCTCCATGGAGTTTCTTATGGGTAAGGAATTTGTTTATTTGAGAAATTAACTGGTATAGAACTTTTAAAGCTTGAGAGCTTGCTGTCAGTCAAACAAACATGCAAAGGTTATTCTACATGATAGCTAACGGCAGAGAGAGTGAATCAATAGAAATCTGTCTGTGCGTCAAAGATTTGAGTTACCTTTGTTTAAGTAGACACATGTTATTGTGCCATCGACTTCAGGTAGATCAATTTATATAGGTAGATTGCATCACATTGTTACTGAGGAAAAAGTTTTGCTGAAGAAGGTGTTGCCAAGGGGGACAGGACAAACGTGGGAATCTCTACAGAGCAGGGTGCTGAGGAGTCAAATGATGGAGAGGGCGGCCATCATTTGAGACAGAAGTTGGCAAGAACATCAATGTCAGAATAAGGAGTGCGTAACCTCACATAACTGCAGGTTCTAAGCATGAGGATGGTATATACAACAGTATACTTTTTTCGTTTAGTGGGCTACCTTGCACAAGCAATGCAGAGCCCAAATAGTGTAGAGGTGACAATGATACATGAAATTACCTTGCATTCTTAATCACTGAGCCTTTTTGTTTTTCATCCCCTCTAGGGTTTCAAATTCTATATATTCATGTCACCAACTTTTGACATAGTGCCACGTCAACAGTTAGCACAAAATGTGGGGGCTACTGTATAGTCTGCACTTGTCATGCTCCACGCAATTTGTGGGTCTCGCTTTATAATTAAAGGGTGTAGGCTCCTCGGCTGGGTTTTATAAGTTAGTAGGGGTAGGTTTTGAACCCTAACCCCGTTTGGGCCTCTCGGCCAAAATCTCTAAGTTTGTGGGGGGTCAGGTTTTTAACTCTAATCCCCAAATGTCCTCTCAGCCAAACATTTCAAGTTTAGGCATGCCACATCATCGGCTCGTGCCCCCCCCCCCCTCTTCTCCCCCACACACACTTTCTTTTTTGTAAATCTGCTTTGATTACTTTACAAGTGGGAAACCTCAAAGCGAGGAAAACCCACGAAAAGAAAGGGATACAAAAAGCTGAGCACTATAAGGCTCCGAAAGCTAGAGACAGTCAAAGTAAATCCTGTAGGCATCAAGAGTGATGTCTCCAACATCATGAGCAAAATGTAGTGCTTCGCCAAGAGATGATTTGAAATAGGGGAAGGGGTCAACTTAGGTGCCTTCTAACATTAAGGAGTTCCTATGGTGCCAGATGGTCCATAGAGTCCAAAATTTGACCCAGGTGAAGAACACCGCAAAGTGAGAATGCGATGACCGAAGCACTCCAAAGAGCCAAAAGCGTCTATGAAAACACACACACACACACACACACACACACACACACTCGCTCACGCTCACGCTCACGCTCACGCTCACGCTCACGCTCACGCTCACGCTCACGCTCACGCTCACGCTCACGCTCACGCTCACGCTCACGCTCACGCTCACGCTCACGCTCACGCTCACGCTCACGCTCTCTCTCTCTCTCTCTCTCTCTCTCTCTCTCTCTCAGAAGAGCAGCAGAGACGAGACTTACTAGAGCCCACGCAGCATTGGGTAGATTGGAGAGGATGTGTTCGCAGGTCCAGTTTCAGGAGCCCCGGACGAAGCTCTAGCTCTTTGACACCTTGGTGGCTTCAGCATTGCTCTATGGAACCGAGATATGGGGACCTTCACTGGATCACCACGGGAGGCCGGGTCGCTCAGACGGATGGGGGAACATGGAGAAACCTCTCGTCTCTATGATCTCGCGGCTCATTAGAGCCAAGGCATCAATACCACGGGCCATTATCTGAGCAGAGCTAGCGGCCCCCCCACTTGTGGTGGAGGCGCTCAACAGATCAGTCTCCTTCCTAAACCGCACATGGGCACTTCCTAGTGATAGATATGCTCGCATAGCACTGGAATCCTCTCGACAGCTAGC
Source organism: Adiantum capillus-veneris (assembly GCF_014529385.1). Classification (NCBI taxonomy): domain Eukaryota; kingdom Viridiplantae; phylum Streptophyta; class Polypodiopsida; order Polypodiales; family Pteridaceae; genus Adiantum; species Adiantum capillus-veneris. The sequence goes on from NC_140934.1 coordinate 145,946,254, forward strand.
CATACAAGGAGATACAACATGCTGGTATGGGGAGATGACATCATGGTTTCAGGCACATGTGTTCAGCATAGACAGTCTGCCACCATTCCAGTACTCATTGGATGCACCATCTCTCACTCTTACACAGTCAGAGATCACCAAGCTCTTCCGCCAAGACCTGACCCAGCTAGACACCAGGAGGACATGGATACAACCAGCACAGGAATTGGGCACGAAGATGGCTTTCTACTGAGACCACCTTCTCCAGCTTACGGAGGATGGTTTTGTGGCGAGACCTAGATACATGGATACCCACTTGTCTCATGGGATACGATGTGCTATCGGCCAGTTACGCACATCTTCTCACCAGTTGCGGATTGAGACTGGGAGATACAGCGGGGTACCAGCAGAGGACAGGACATGCCCCTTATGTAACATGGAACTTGAGACAGAGCTACACTATACACGCCGGTGCCCCGTCTACTACGAGATACGAGGCCGCTTCCATTGCTTGTTCAGAGAGGGTTTTGGACCGCTCTCAAGAGTCAGGGGATACGAAGATCATAGATGCCTGGGTTTGTTCTTGCTCGAGCTGCGTAGACACAGAGATAGCCTGATGAATGGCGAGGTTAGCCAGTCTCAAAGACGGATCACAGACTTCTTTAGAGCAGACACGGGACAACCGCAAGAGCCACTGCCACAGCAGAGCTCCCCCCCCGTCTCACACTAGAGGCACACTGATTGACCGAGCGATTGAACTGGGGAAATCCAGGCGCCCGCGACGACTGCGAAGAACTACACAGCATCAACGAAGGCTACGACAGAAAATTCGGAGCACGCTGGCAGGCATACACGACGCCCGGTCAGACTACATACCATGGAGAAAATTGATGAGATTTGCCAACGACCGATGCTAGATCTCTTGTGATTCAGCTATCCCAACAAGCCGCCCATTATTCTGCTTAGTTTTTTGCTTGACTCACATAGACCAACTTAGGACCCCATAGTATATATCTTTGTTTTGTACTGTTGTTAGGTTATTTTGTTACTCTGACTTTGTATCAGATCCACCACTTTGTAACTTTCGGGTCTCATAGGTCATTGTGGCCTTTTGAAGACGTTAATATAACATTTCATTTCATTTCATTTCATTTCTCTCTTGTGATTCAGCTATCCCAACTAGCCGCCCATTTTTTGCTTAGTTTGTTGCTTGGCTCACATCGACCAACTTAGGACCCCATAGTATATATCTTTGTTTTGTATTGTTGGTAGGTTATTTTGTTACTCTGACTTTGTATTAGATCCACCACTTTGTAACTTTCGGGTCTCATAGGTCATTATGGCCTTTTGAAGACGTTAATATAACATTTCATTTCTCTCTTTGTAAATCAATTTGATTTATCTATCTAGGGGAAACCTCAAAGAGAGGAAAACCCACCAAAAAGTTGAAGCACAAGCGAAGGAACACAAAAAGTGTTCGACTGTACAAAACAGCTAAAAGCATTCATAGGATAGATGATGTATCTCTGCAGTGATATCACCAACTTCCAAGGCGAACCGTAAAGACTGCCTAAGGGAAAGTTTGAAGAAAGGCAGGGGATCTGCATGAATTCGATGAAACATATGGCCATTACGCTGTCGCCACAGGCTTTAGTAAGCCCAAAACCTGACCCACATGAAGAAGACTGCAAAGTGCTGCAACGCCGGTGAGAAGATACCGAAAGCCCAAAACCGTTTATGGAAGACCGTCAAGGGAAAACGGAGCTGCATACACGCAGATACCCGACGAAGAAAGTCTCGAGTAATACAACAATCCCACAAGAGGTGACAAACATCCTCTTCGGCAGATGAGCAACGGACACAGGATGAAGGGCAGATATGGCGCATCCTAAGAAAGGTACCCACAGGGAGCACACCAAGTAAACAACGCCAAAGAAACAAACGCTCCTTCAGTGGCAAACGGCTTTCCCATAATGCAGATAGAAGCCTTCTCCCCCAAATATCTGGTTTATGCATGTGCCAAAGAGCGTTGCAATGATCAGCAAGCCATGGTTGAGGCAAAAGAAGAGCATATGCCCGACCAACAGAAATATCTTGAAATGGCATTTCCCGAAGATTCCAGTCAGGCATGTGATCACCATCAGCCAAGGGTGAAACGGGCAAAAAACCAACCAACATTCGCTGCAATTCTCTCTAGAACTGGCGATAATGCATGTCCAATCCAAAACGGCGAGCGGCAAATGGAAACTCCAAAGTGAAACCAGCTGCATCCACCACATCCGCAACCACCCGAATGCCACGGCAGGAGAGGAAATACGCTTGGCGAGGCGAGCGGTCAACCAAGGTAAGAGAAAAGGCCCAGCTCTAATGAAGACTCTCCAAGGGAAGGGAGTTTCCTTGCGTTTGAGCATTCCACGATAAATGATTCGTAACCTGTTTCTAGGCAGAGAGCAAGGTGGAAGCAAGCGGGCATCGAGGAATATGGCCATCCATCTTACCAAATACCACCTCCCAAATAGATGGTTGCCAATGACCAAATGAGGACGTAACCACATGTTGGCTCAAGTGTGCAAACATAAGAGTCCAAGGCTGAGATTGTTGCGTAAGTGTAGGCAATAGCATAGCCTTCCTAGCTAGGACATGCCTACGCAGGTCCAAAATATTCAGACCACCAAATCGCTTTGGTGTACAAAGTTTTGTCATTGACATTAGACGCAGGCCTTTTTTATGTGCATGAGTTTGCCACAAATAAGACAATATGGCCGACATGAGAGAGTAAAGACAGTGACGAGGCCAGTGCAACAGTTGCAAAAAGATATGAACATATGCCATGAGGATACTCTGAACAATTCTCAAGCGAACATGCAGTGGCCAAGTAGAAAGCTTCCAGTAATGTAGTTTAACATTCAAGCGTTGCATAACCTAGTCTACTTTTTGCGTGTGAGTGACGTTCCATCCAATTGGATAACCCAAATGCCTGGTGATTACATTTGGAGGAACAATCTCTCCTGGCCACAACAGAGCATGCCAATCACAAGAACGGAGTGGTAAAAGCTTGGATTTACGGAAGTTGACTTTAAGAACAGCCGCAATCGCAAACAATTCCAAAGCTTCCATGATCGCTTGAACATCGCTCTGTTGATTGCGGGGCATAAACAACGAGTCATCCGCATAAGCCTGTCCAATAAATGAATGACCCGATGCCAATGTAAACCATGAAGACGCTGCGCAAATGTCAAGTGTTCAAGATACATCAACATAGGATGAGTGGCAATAGCATACAACAATGCGCTGAGGGGGCAACCTTGCCTAACCGAACAACCAAGCGGCCACGATTCAGTCAATTCCCCTTCCAAGATCCCCGAAGACGTGCTGCAAGCATACAAGAAATAAACCACATTGGCCAATTTAGGACCAAACCCGAGACACCTCATTGTGGCAGCAATAAAATCCCATTGCACAGTGTCAAAGGCTTTCAATGTCAACTTGCATGACCAACACATTCTGTTGCGTGTACTTAGCATACTCCATGTCAATCAAAACATTTGCCAAATTGTCAACGATTTGACGACGTGGAATAAAACCATACCGAGCCTGATGAAGTCCTGCAAACAAGCAGTCCTTAATGCGATGGACCAGCATTTTAGCCAATAACTTGTAAACCACCGGCATCAAAGTTATGGGCCGCCAATGAGAGAATTGCTCGCACAATGCTTGCTTGGGCCATAATTTAAGTAAACCCTCTTTCCATGATACTGGCAAATCCTGTTTTTCCCATGCCGCATTTACCATGAAAAGTAGGGGCTGTTTAAGAGCATCCCAAAAGGAGAGGAAAAATTCCACAGTAAGTCCATCCCAACCGGGAGATCTCCAACGGCCCAATGCAAGTAGGGCACCATGCAATTCAGAAGCAGAGAAAGGATCCTCAAGGCATTGTGCCTCCCGCGAAGACATGATCGGACGAACATAAGAAAGCAGCAATTGACGCGCTCGACAAGCTGCCGAAGATGGCTGAGGTGGGGTTGCAAACACCTGACGATAGTGTGAAACCATAACCTCTGCAAGTTCCCACTTCGAAGAGATCCAAGCCCCCGAGGGAAGCATAACCCGCTTAATTGATTGCGAGACCCTTGAATGATGCAAATGCTTAAAAAATTTCTTCGAAGCACAACCTTTGTCCATAAAAGCCTGTTGACGTGCTCGCGTTTGCCATTTAGCAATTTTCCGCTTATCATTTTGCTGAATACATAGATTAGCTTCACATAGCTCCATCATTTCAGAGTCAGACAGGGCCGGGAATTAGCTAACTGTTGTAGGCGTTGACTAACCTGTTTCGCATCAAGGACATCCCCCCGAATGAGCTGCATATACTGTGTACCATAGTCACAAACGACACTTTGTACTCTCATGATAAAACGATACCAGGTAGCATCCATGTCACGTGACACATCCAACCCTATGTGTCCGTGGACAAGCTACAGCATGATCAGGGTTCAGTCAGTCCAGTTAGTCTAGATTAGAAGTGATCTGGCACTTTTTGTGAGTCTATTCGTAGACCGTGCATGCCCAGTCACTTAGCATAGATGCATATCCTTTGGTTGCACATAGCATGATCATCAGTATTCCCATTAGAATCCATTAGAATCAGTTAGGGGATTTTTCTACTGCCTTTAGCCTATTTTCCCTATTTTTGACATTTTTCACTTATTAATTTAAGTGACTTTCCAACAAAAGTAGGTAGGGCAATTTGGGTAAGAAAATATATAAGCAAACCCAAGTTAGCACTAAATGGCAGAAGAGGCAGCAGAAGCTCCACGCTCAACAGGCAACTTCTCAGCAGACACCCTCAGGAGACCTAGCGTTTTGCAGATCCAGCATCACCTAGCGTTTTTCCCCATCAGATCAGCCTCGGCTACCGTAGACAGCAAGAGCCCCAGCGTTTTTGCAAAAGATCAGCAGATCAGCCTAGCGTTGTGCATTTTGCAGAACCACGGCAGCAGCAGGACCAAAATTCAGCCCTAGCGTTTTTGGTTGCAGATCAGCCCCGGCATTTTTCACCTTTACCGCGACGGAAAGTCAAGGAACATCAGCGTTTTCAGTTTTCAGCAGTTAGTATCCGCAGATAAAGTCCCGAACCTCACCGATCTCACCTTCCCGCAGCAGTTCCTCGCCGCACGGTCAGTTTCCGCAAGGTTTACAGTTTCAGCCCGGAAAACGCAGATTTCAGCATCTGTGTTTTCAGCGCGTCGTCGTCGCATCGTCGCCATCGACATCGTCATCGACATAGAGTCAGAATTCAGCAGATAGAAGATTTGCAGATTTCAGCCCATAAGCGTTTTTGGACAGCAGTAGAAAGATTGCAGATTTCAGCCCTTAGGTCGACTTCGCCATCACCGTCGTCGTCACGACATAGTCCGAGGTTGTATCAATCCATTGCATCGTCATTGTACCACTTTGTGCAATCAATAAGTAGACCACTCTCGCCGACGAGAGTGGGGCCTTCAGAGGAGGGTTTTACGTCTCTGGTGTTGTATCTCTCTTCTCTCTCTATCTCTCAGTCTCATACACTTGCACGCACAGTGTCCATTCACTTTGTTTGTGATCATAGCACTCTCTCATTAAGAACGGAAGGCTCTACCTTCCATAAGAACAAAAGGAACCTTGAGCACAGTTCAGAGCACTCATCTTGAGCAAAGCGCAAACAATCATTCCGCTGCACCTAACAGTCCAAGTCAATATGCATATGGACCAACAACGGGGGAATTATATCGGTAATCATGTGTCGGAAAGCTTTATGAGTAAGGTAGGCATTGTTAACATGCAACAAGCGTTTCCTATAAAGAGGCCGATCACAAAGACATTGTCCAAAGGACAAAGACAGCAGAAGAGGATAATGGTCTGATAACGGCAAGGCATAATCGATCCTCATAGCACATACAACTTCTTCATATTGTTGTTCATTAAGCAAGTACCAGCGATCCAATCGTGCTCTATATGATGAATGAACGGCATGCTAGAAGGTGAAACCAGAAACATCAGGATGCAAACAGCGCCATATATCAATCATTTGCGCAGAGGCAAAAAGAAGATCCCATTCACGCTTCTCCACAAGCAATATATGCGAATTTCCTGTTGTGCTGTCATTTATATCAGGGGTATTATTGAAATCTCCACAAAGAAATGCATTAGAAGTCCAAGGGTGAGATGAAATGTCTCGCCATAAAGCAGCTCTTTGCCCAGAGGCCGTGTATGCATAAGTACCTGCAAATTCATGAACTCGACCATTCAACAAACATTGTACAACCATCCACCTGCCATGCGGATCATTGTATAGCAGAACTGGCTGAAGCTCATGGCGAACCAACATCAATAAACCCGAGAAATCATGCAAACTTGCATACACAATCCAATAACCGGCAAAATAGGAACATTGACCAACGAACTCGTGTTGATTATGCTCTTGCAATACAACTAAGTCTGCTCTAGATGTATGTACATAGTGCCAGGTCAGACGCCATTTGTCCAGGTTACATAAACCCCGCACATTGTATGAGATGCATTTAATTCGACTTTGCATATCAAAAACCTATGTACAAGAGGCAGGCAACATATGATCAGGTGGAGGTGCCCATTGGCACATCTCCATCCACTACATCCATACGAGGACCCGCCCGCGGAGACAAAGCAAGAAACGTGTCCACATGGTTCACAGGTGAGGAGGAAGTCTCACCGAGAAGTACATCTTTGTAAGAGCGCATTGCTTTGTCACATGCATCAATCAGTGTGCGATTGTCATTACAAGGAAGTTGCTTAAACGATGCATTCTTGTTGGCATTAACAGAAGGAACGTAATTACGAGGAGAAAGTGGTGTACGAATCTTTACTGATTTTTTTGGCACCACCCATGAATTGACCTCAACGGGTCCAACATTTTTGCCTTTTGCAGCAGCTCCATTCCCAGGATCAGTGAATTGCTGTGCCTTGCCTTTCCCTTTGTCCACATTCAAAGCAGCCTTAACAGTAAGGGCTCCACTTTGCTTGACTTCGCCTGTGGGTTTTCCTGCAGGGATAGAGGTGGACGAAGGAACATCAGAAGGAGGGGGTTGCAAGACCGGCTACGGACATTCAAATTGCATATGGCTAAATTTACCGCATCGAAAGCATGAATTCGCAAATTTACCCCATTTAAGTTTAAATGGGCGCTTGCCCACCCATGGATCTCTTGAATCAACCATAATTCCTTTAGGGGTACTCTTGTCAGTGTCCCAAAGAATGCAAAACCTGTTTGTATTTGCATCGAATTTCGGGGGACAAATGACTTTACCAAGCTGCGCGGCCAACAAAGGCAGAAAATGTCTCCACGTGCGAGGGAAATCAACAATTTCCACCCACACCGGGCATTTGTGACGAATAAGACTCTGGTAGTCTTTAGTGAGTGCTCACGGGAGAACATGCGTCATTTGCGTATTAAAGAAGAGGGGAGACATCTCAAGCAAAAGATTCCTAGATTCCATATCTGCAAGCAAAACTTCATAAAATCCACGTGCCCCGAAATAGACACCACGAACTGCTTGTTTTTAAGGAGAAAATCAACCCATTGCCCGACATCCTACGCAGTAGGCATTTTCCCTGGGAAAAAGAGAATAACTGCATTCATAGCGTACTGAGCAATTGGGTTCATGAGGTCTTGCGCCGGAATGCGCACCTCAAGAGCAGGCGCATGACCATTCCATGCTTGTCGAGCCTCCTCAAAATCCTCATATAGGCATGCTTTGATCTCGGAAGCGGCCTCCGACGTGGGTTCCATTGCTTTCCGACGCTTGAAGACGCACAAAGAGTCGAACATAAATCAAAGTTCCTCGACAAACAAAACCAACTGTCTAGAAAACCAAGCTCTGTATAGAATTCATAGCAAAATACATCCCAAGCCACAATAGCAGTACATCAAATGAACACTATCCTTCAACCTGATAGCATCACCCGACAAATTTACTGAGTCTGCACAGGAGGCTGACTGTCGAGGCAGGCTTGAACATCAGTTTGCACAGAAGTCGAAGAAAGCCAGGGATGCTGAAAATTGTCTGGCGCAGGAGGACACACACACAAAAACAGAGCGCAGTCCAAACAGGGCTCTGCTGGTTGATTGCGCCAGGGCAGCTTGCTGTGCTGAGAGCTAACTGCAGCAAAACGAATGTGCAGTGCGCTGAAAACAGGCAGCTCACACGGACGTGCAGTGCTCAGGACACGCAGACGCAGAGGGTGCGCAGCGGCTGAAGGCTGACACACACACTGTCCAGTTCGCTGACGAGGGTGATTAAGGCTGCAGCAGGTGCTGCGAGCAGAGTCAGAGCAGGCCCTCGCGCGTCACTTCCCACACCTCTCTCTCTCTCTCACACACACACACACACACGCACACACACGCACGCATGCACTCACGCACACACACCGGGGTCCTTATTAACTTGGCTGCCCGACCCACTTCTCGAGCCCCACGATCTATAAAATAGGAGAAAAATAGAGGAAACATAGGGAAAGGCACTAGATGCCAATAGCGCTCAGGGCTAAAAATAGGGCACGGTTGGGGAAAGGTACTCCTAGCTTGCAGAAAAGCCTATATGGCCATAAAATCATAGTCACAAGGAATGGCCATTTGCGTCTACCATACTAGTTCCTTGCTCCCATTTCCCGTTCCAGTCCCCATTCCATGTGACTAAATAGTCGCGGGGAATGGGGAGTTCATGCGATCCCCTATTCCTGTTCCCCGTTCCCATTTTCCATTCCATGTGGCTATGCATGGAATGGACCAAAACCCGAAAGCTACATTTGACTGGAAAATCAAGACATGAGAAAACTACCTCACTTTGGCGGGGCAATGCCACAAAACAGCCCTCACCTCCTCTCACCTTTCCTTGGGAGAAATCGGGATTGACTGGACGAATCCAAGGAGATGCCATAACTCGTTCAACCTTCAATATTGGCGCATTAGTGCTTGTGCTCCAGTTTTTAAGAAAGCCTTCACATATGGCTTTGTTAAACATGTGTGCCAACAAAGGTGCCAATGTATCTTGGGTGTGACATAAATGCTCAGTAAGTAGACCATCTTGATTTTTCCGTTTTAATGCTTCTTTTAGTGCTAGGCTTCATTATGGCTGAGTCTGCCCTTGATCTCTGGAGTCATGACAGAAACTCAGTACGTTGATCTTTGTGTTGATGTATGCTCGTGTGTGTGTGTGTGTGGTGTTGTGTTTGGGAGCATATGTTAGTACCTAGTTCTACACCCACTATTGGGCACTGACGAGGTTAGTGGGGATGTCGTGGTATTTAGTCAATACTATGCATGATGAAGCTGATGGTTATATTGTCTTGTGGGTGACTACTATGGGTCTATACCTTGCACTTTCCTTTATGGGTGAATCTGGGCTTATCCTGGATTCTAATTGGTACATCTTGATCATGTGAACTGCCTGTGTGTAGTTTATTAATGGCATCCGTGTAGGTGCTTGCTACTCCTAAAAGAGTCTCCATGCCTTTTTGAAATCGTAACTCAAGAATAGCTTGCACAACTCCTCCTCAAACCGAGCAAATTACGCTACCTCACAAGGCCTTGGGAGGTAATCTGTGCCTGTTGACGTGTGGTGTCCCTTGTTGCTGCTTCTCTATATAATCTGGCTCTAGTTTCTTGTACCAGCTATTTTGAGGTATAGTGCGACTACCGTGTCTCGTTGTACCACAGAAGTGGGGAAAGAAGGTCTCTCCATTTGCTGCTGCATGGAAGAGCATCTGTAAGCTAGTGTGTGAGCTCTGCCAAAGGTTCATGGGGATCCACCTCTGCTAGCAATCTAAAGATCTCAGAAGTGTATACATGATCTGTCTCCCTACAGAACTGGTATCTAGGGTAAGAACGCCTTTGCTGGCTATCTATGGGCTGTGCATTATAGTGACATTCTAGCATGAAAGGTAATTTAAGTATAGAATGGTATCTCGTCCCCTAAAGTCTCATCAAAAGCACCTACATCCAAACGGAGTGATCCAAATTCCACACTGCAAACCTTAGTATGGTTCCATAGGTCGTGCACCATTATGGGCTCTGTTTCTCTGCAATGATCACTTTGCCATCTCTATAAACTGCTCATTTTCCTGAATATGTGGTATGCGTTCATTTTGCTACTTGAGCATGAGTGAGATTTTCCTCCAAAAATATTTTTTCACCCTTCAAGGCGTGGTGATGTGAGAGAGAAGCAAGCTTCGTCATAAGTGGGCTTTTATGCCTCCTTACCCACTCTCCATGCATCTATGGGCGACTTTTCTTTTGCCCCCCTTTTTATATATAAATCCAATGTGTCTTGTTTTGGACTTCAGCTCCTTTATTTCTTCTTGCAAATGTGGACCTGTTGTACTGCTTTGAGTTGACTCACTTGCATCAAGCTTGCTCTTACATATGGAAGTTCGCCCGTGAGATCTTCAATCAAAGCATCTTTTTCCTCATGCATTTTGCCATTTTCTGTTTCCAAGATTCAAAAATAGCAAGTGCATCATCCAATTTCTTCCACTGCGTATTTCATTACATTTATCTCTGCTCTCAAAATGGCCTGCCCTTCCCCTTTTTTCTCCTTTGCTCAAGGGGTTGGCTTGTGCTTTTGCTTTGGTCGTGCTCCTTGTCCATTTCTTACCCATCTCCTTCCTTCTTGACAAACTTGAAAGTTAGCATGCAGTTGAAGATCTTGCCGCCACAATTGCAAACAAGTTCTGTCACTACAAGCGTTAGGAGTACGACCACCCAAAAGGCAGCATCAAACACTATTTGACCTTGCAAAGTGGGGTTTTATATCTGGCCATGAAGATGCGCCACCTCTTAATGTACCATTGCACAAGAAGCTTGTGATAGTCTTTGAGATTCGTTGAATGATCAATTCCAGTGAATTGAGGTGCACGAGGAAGCCTTGGCATTTACCAATTTCACCTTGCATTGTTGCATTCATCACATAAGCACCAAGAATGAAATCAAGGAGGCATAGGAAAAATTAAACTCTCTTTCTGGTCCAAAAAGCAAAAAATGAGCGAAATACTTCATAAAATTTACCTCCACAACTTGAAGCACGAGGTGAAGGACTCACTTGGACTACACATCTCAAAAGTGAGGTCAATTATTAATCAACTTGAAGGGATCAATTCCGTTATTCCAGAAATTGCACTGCGCAAAGATTATGTTAGCGAAAGGGTATTGTCGAACGATCTGCCAAAGCAGATGCTTGAAGTATGCATTTATCTCTTTCATTTAAAGAGAAGGAATTCATAAATCATGAATTGACTGCAGCAACCAATGTAACAACAAGCGAGAATATAATTTTCTCAAAGAAAAGTGATAGGGAGTGTTCTCGCGGGGGAAGAAAGTGGCATGTGATCACAAGAGTGCCTACTAAGGAACAAGGCAAAGTGAGTTACTTAACAGGTGAACGTGTACCACGACCCTCAAGAACAAGTGCATTAAGCTCTTGAAGAAACAAGGTACTGCAGTATGACAAAACAGAAGATGCAAAAGAGTTGCCTTTGAATCTGCACACATGTTCAGCATGTCCTAACTTCTTACGTACAATGCTATTGTTGCTTTTTGCTTTGGTTGCATGGCCCTTTGTGATGGGTTGGCCACTTGTACAAGTGAAGGTTGATGTCCCATCATGCATTTGTATGCAGTGACCTGCCTTCTTTGATTGGTCAACTGCCTCGTTTAGCCTCTCATTGACCAAATTGTCACTTTTGGCCATTGTTTTATATCGTGGGGTGCTTTGTATGAAAACCTGTTAGGCTATTTGTCTCGGACCTGCTGGACCAGCCCTCTTTCCATATATGCAAAGTGATCATTGTCATTTGTCGTGTCATCCCTGAATAGCCTGGAGCATTTACAGGGATTTCAAATCTTTGCACTGTTGCTCTCACCATTTGGTTCCGTTCTTTTCCCATCTCCTCTTTGGTCCATTGTTTCTCTCCACTTTCCCTGAGTTTGATTATATTTATCTGGTCTTCTGATAAGTTGGATTGTATATGCTGATTAGATAATGTGATTGTTATGGCATAGGAGCATCAAGTAATCAATTGTAAACTTTGGCAAGACGACAAGGCATGATCTTCTATTCTTTGGGGTAAGTGAGGCAAAAGTCTTATGATGCAACCAGGCAAGGAGATACAGCTGCTGAGTCTGTGTATCACTTGGAGTCTTCCTCATTCTTCACTTCAAGCACAGCACATGGAGTAGCTAAAGTTTACATGGACTCTCATCAAACTGTCCACCTAAACCTACTTGGATGGACAGTTTGATGAGAGCGTTATTTGTATAAAAGTTATGAATATTAAGCAGGAGACATTGGTTTTATATATATATATATTTTTTAAATGTATGAGAGTATGTATCGCTTGACAAGTGGACAGAAAGGCATTCATAAGTTACTCCTTGAAACCCTGAAAAATCTTGACCCTAGTGCATGTAGATTACAGCCCTGGTTACTGCCACTTATGTTAATTAAAAGCATTGAAGCTTGTCATTATGTGGTAATATCAAGTTAAAATTAAGTTCCTAGGTGTATGACATCCTTTGTTCCTTATTTTTGTCAGGTCGGTCTTTGCTCAATAGCCTGTCTAATCTTGGCATCAAAGACCAATATGCTCAAGCCCTTAAGCAGCTTGGGTTTGACCTAGAAGTTCTGGCAGAACAGGTTGGTCTTTCAGTTCAGGTGGAGAAGTCATGTACAATATGCTGTTTAAATTACCATGTCCTTTATTCTTTTGCAACTTGAGGTGTGCAGGAGATTGATGCTGCTTTGGGAAATGGGGGCCTTGGACGATTGGCGGCCTGCTTTCTAGATTCATTTGCTACATTAGACCTACCTGCTTGGGGGTATGATGCTTAAGTACACAAACAAATGTAAGAAAGAACTCTATGGAATCTTTTAAGCTTGAAAATTGTTCTCAGGTATGGGCTACGTTATCAATATGGGCTGTTCCGCCAAAATATAAAAGATGGTTTTCAGCTTGAGCAACCTGATTTTTGGCTCAACTTTGGCAATCCTTGGGAAGTTGAGCGTGTTCATGTTTCATATTCTGTAAAGGTGAGCCAACTAGATTCTTTTACATGCTCATTTGCTATATGATTAGATTGTCAAAGGGGAAGATGTACCATGGATTTGAACTAAGAAAATCTCTGTGGAGGATGTGTGAGAGCAGTCTTTTTTGACCCACATGTAAATATTGCAGGTATAATAACCCTATTTCTATGTTAACTATCTCGTGATGATGTTTCCTGCAATCTGCAGAGGCAACCCACTACACTTGAGAGCACGGTATAGATACTCCTGCTCCAGGTTCTGTTTTTTTGGCACGCCTGGTGGGATCTATCACAAAGTCTTGCATGGGATAGAGGTTCCTGCTCTAGTTTCTCTTATTTTGGCATGCATGATGTGATTTCTCACAAAGTCTCACTTAGGCTCCCATGGCTAGCTCTACCTATTGGAAGTTGGAACGGGATTCTCTTATCACTTTGGAGAGTCTTCGTTTTGGACTATTTGGAAGGTCTATCTCTTGGAACAGGTACCATGTGTGTTAGAATGTTTATTAGGAAGGTCAAGTCTTCTGTCCAAGTCAATTTTCCCCAGGTCAACGGGGAATCCTATGTTGGTCGTACAAGGTTTAGTGGAAGGTCTACCTGAGGCCTATTGGAAAGTCTACGTTTGTCAAGAAACCTACTTTTGTGCTGGTCTTCTCTTTGGGAATGCACGCTTGTACTAGCTCGCAGTCTAGGGACAATTAAGTGGGTCCCATCAAGAATCCACTCGATTCCTACCAGCGCATGAGATATTTCTATGCGCCTTTGTGAGTTCCGGTCCACCGTAATCTCAGACCTTGATTAATCGGCAACGTATTTAGCAATCGCATCTACATCGAGTTGGGACCTCTCAGATGCCCGATTAACTAATCCATATTGCAATCATGTCTATAGAGATTTATGAGACCGAAATGCTGCAGTCATTTCGTCTATCAGTTCGTGCACTCAAACAAGTCAAGTACAAATCAATCAGTATCATTTTCATTATCGGGAATTCCAAGTCACAAAGTCATACAACAGAATATTGTCAGCTCAGCAGTATCCCTTAAACCCAAAGGGACATTGACGACTCTATATCAAATCAAGGTATCAGGGCAATCTGTCGACAAAGGAGTGGAGTGACTTCCCTCTTGTGCATACCGGCTGCACTAGATTCGCCCATGCTGAAATCGGGGTTTTGTCACGTGACACATCTAGCCCTATGTGTACGTCGACAAGCTACTTCTTGACAAGGGTTCAGTCAGTCTAGTGTAGGAAGTGATCTGGCACTTTTGTGAGTCTGTTCGTAGACGGTGCATGTCCAGACACTTGGAGTAGATGCATATCCTCTGCTTGCACACAACATGATCATCAGATTTCAGTCAGAACCCATCAGGAGCATTTTTACAGTGCATAGACCTATTTTCCCTATTTTAGCCATTCTTCACTTATTATTTTTAAGCGACTTGTTGGCAACTAGGTAGGGCAAATTAGCAAAGCAACTATATAAGAAAACCTAGCGCTAGTGCTTTCTGGCAGAAGAGGCAACAGGAGCACCTTTGTTCAACAGGCACCTTCTCAACTGAACCCCAACCAGGACCCTAGCGTTTTGCACCATCTGCAACAAGCTAGCGTTAGTAGTTTGCACGAGCAGATCCATACCGTTTTTACAGTAGAGCCCAAATCAGCCCTAGCGTTTTTGCATCAGCCTGGCACCTCAGCGTTTTTGCAGATCTCGCGACAGAACCAACAAAAAGACCAGCATTTTCAGTTTTCAGCATAGACACTCCGCAGAACAACCCCCGAACCTCGTAGATCTCACCTTCCCGCAATAGATCCTCGTCGCACGGTCAGATCCCACGAAGTTTGCAATTTCAGCCCGGAAAACGCAGATTTCAGCATTTGTGTTTCCAGCGTTTCGTTGTCGCATCATCGTCACCGACATAGAGACATAATTCACCAGATAAAGATTTGCAGATTTCAGCCCTTAGCATTTTCAGATTTCAGCCCGTCTCGTGGTCGTCGACATCGTCGGCAAATCCAAGCATTGTAGAGATCAGTGCAATCATAAGTAGACCTGTCACGTGACACATCCTAATCCTATGTGTCCGTGGACAAGCTACACCACAGCAAGGTTCAGTGAGTCCAGTCAGTCTAGATTAGCAGTGATCTGGCACTTTTGTGAGTCTATTCGTAGACCGTGCATGCCCAGTCACTGAGTGTAGATGCATATCCTTTGGTTGCACACAGCATGATCATCAGTATTCCCTTCAGAATCCATCAGATTCAGTCAAGGGAATTTTCTAGTGCATTTAGCCTATTTTCTTATTTTTGGTTATTTTCACTTATTATTTTGAAGTGACTTTCCAACAAAAGTAGGTAGGGCAATTTTACTAAGTTAATATATAAGCAACCCAAAGTTAGCACTTTCTGGCAGAAGAGGCAGCAGGAGCTTCCCGCTCAACAGGCAACTTGTTAGCAGTACCCCCCCCCCCCCCCCCCCCCCCCCCCCTCAGCACCCCTAGCGTTTTCAAGCATTAGATCAAGCATCACCCTCTCCCCACCTTGGGCGTTTTCTCCCACAGCAAACCATCGCCAGCAAGTGTCATCCATAGGCGTTTTTCCCGCAACCAACAAACCTCAGCAATAGCGTTTTTGACTCAGAGACTTCAGCCAATGCAGGGATTTACTAACGCTAGTAAAGACCTGTCATTTCAGCGTTTTTCAGCTTGGGAATTGCTGCCATAGCCAGCGTTTTTTCAGCCTTCAGCAAAAGCAGCAAAACGCAGCCAGAAATAGACTTATCATCAGCATTTTTGTCTTCAGCATGACCCCCGACACACCCATCATATTCAGCCATAAAGACAGCAGTGAAACAGTCAATTTCAGTGCCGAAACAGCCATGAAATTCAGCAAATAGAAGATCCCAGATTTCAGCCCTAAGTCGTCGTCATCATCACCGCCGTCGTCATCGGCATAGTCCAAGTTGCATCAGTCCATTGCATACGCATTGTGCACCTTTTGTGCAATCAAAAGTAGACCACTCTCGCCGACGAGAGTGGGGCCTTCGGAGGAGGGTTTTACAACCTCTCGGGTGTCATATCTCTTCTCTTTCCTTCTCTCAGTCTCATTCACTTGCACGCACAATATCCACTCACTTCGTTCGTGATCATAGCACTCTCCATAAGACGGAAGGCTTCTCCTTCCCTAAGAACTAAAAGGAACCTTGAGCAATAAAGATCACTAATCTTGAGAAAATACAACATTCATTCCACTGCACCTTACATTGGTATCAGAGCTTTGGAAGTGTTCTGCATTACTCAAGGAAAGAACCACAAGAATTTTTTTTTGCTTGTTGTGGTTACACAAACCCAAGTTTACTTTGGCGTGTCGATTCCTAATCGTGTTTGTTGAAGAGTGACGGGAATCCCAAGAAAGAAGGGCTTGTCCAGCCTCCCCTTGCGTCTCTTTTCACTCATTGAGAGGGGACCGTGCACTTAGCGGCCGGCCAATCGATGTGAGGTGGGAAAAAGCAACCTTGGTGTGAGCACAAGGTCGCCAAGGGGTGCGCCCGCAGAAAAGAGTAGAACTCTGTTGAAGAGAAGATCCTTCTCAAATGCAATTTGCAAGCGAAAGAAAGAGTGACGGGAATCCCAAGAAAGAAGGGCTTGTCCAGCCTCCCCTTGCGTCTCTTTTCACTCATTGAGAGGGGACAGTGCACTTAGCGGCCGGCCAATCGATGTGAGGTGGGAAAAAGCAACCTTGGTGTGAGCGCAAGGTCGCCAAGGGGTGCGCCCGTAGAAAAGAGTAGAACTCTGTTGAAGAGAAGATCCTTCTCAAATGCAATTTGCAAGCGAAAGAAAACCTCAAGAACCCAAGAACCCAAGAACCAAGACCCTCAAGAACCCAAGTTCCTCGTGAACTTAAGAACCAAAGATCATAGTGCATGGTCGTCACCCGAAGCGGAATGGATACTTCGCATACTGGTGATGAGCACGATAGAGGCGGCGAAGATTTTTCCCTACCAGGAGACTTTTTCGACCCTCCCCCTTCGCCATCTACGCCACGAGTTGCACTCACTCCTATGGAGATGATGGTCAAGTCGATGTTGGACATGATGGCACAACAACAAGAAACGAATCGAGTTGCATTGGCACAACTCGCCAGCAAAGCAGAACAACAAGAAGCTAGGGACTGTGAGCGTGACGACAGAATTGCAAGAATGGCCGCAGACCAAGAAGCCAAGGACTGCGAGTGCGACGACAGAAATGCAAGACATGCCGCACAACAGGAAGACAAGCGCCTTGCTTTAGAACGCGAGCGCGACGCAAGAAAAGAACTAAGGAAGGAGGAAGCGGCAACATGAGCTGCGGCCTTGGAGGCCGAGCGTGAAGCTCGACGAGAGCTACGCACTCAAGAATTGCTTGCCCAAGTCCTAGCCTCGAAGACCGAACCACCCAAAGATCGTGGGAGTTCGTTAAGTGGCGCAAGCCACGATGCGGATTCCAACCATCCAATCACAAAGAAGTTGACTTTCAGTAAGTATGACGGTAAGATGGATGCTACGGTTATTCATTCTTGGTTGCATCAATTTAATGCTTATTTTGCGACAACTAAGAAGACAGGAAATAGCAAACTTTTGACGGAAGCTATGTACCTTGCCGGTGATGCCATCGGTTAGTACCACGCATGGCAAGAGGCACAGCTAGCCGCGCACCGAGAGGCACCCGACGATTTCACGCCCCTCTCTTTTAGTTGGGCTGATTTTCAAGACAAGCTCAACGCGCGGTTTATGCCACCTCAGTACCTCGCACGATTGAAGGACGATTGGCGCTCTCTCAAGCAAAATGGTATGCGAGTCATGTCTTTTTCTAATCGTGTTTTGCAGCTAGGTACTCAATTACGAAAATCGGATGATGAGCGCAAGGAGGCTTTTCTCTTTGGATTGGACGAGTATATCAAGTACGATGTCGAGGTTCTCGATCCAATCGATCTCAACAAGGCGGTAGCGATTGCTCTCGCACAAGAGATGAAGCACAACAAGGGAAAGCCTAAGGAGAACAAGACTTTCACAAGTACCTCGCAGACTTCTTAGAACGGTAAGAATGATAACTCTTCTAACCAATCTTCCAATAGTCTCTCATCAAAGAATTCTTCCAATGAATCTAAGGATAAGGCTAACACAATTGCTAAACCTAAGCTTACTCCAGATGAAAAGGTAGCACAAGGAATTGTAGGAGGATACATCACGTCGGAAGAACAAAGCACTTATTCTAAGGAAGGTCATTGTTTTCATTGTCACATTAAGGGTCACATAAAAAGAACATGTCCTAAGTTTGAATCGAATGAATCTAAAGAACCCACAGCACCCACTTCCTCTGTCAATGCAATGAATGATAACACGAGTGTGCCCCAAGTTTCTTAGGACCCTCCCGTTAATGATTCTCTCATTAAATGTATGGTCGTACGTCGGGGCACCGTTTTGTCATATTGTTTGACCCGGGTAGTATGCATGATGTGATCAGTTCCTCTCTTGTTGAGAGAGCCCGCCTCGAAGTTAGTCCGAGATCTATTGAGGTCTCTGGCTTTCGTCCTGGTATGGACGCTCTCATCACGGAGGAGTGCTTTGGTGTGTTGTTTGAAATTCAAGAGACTGCCTTCACTAGAAGATTTGTTGTTTCTCCTCTCTCAGGATGTGATATGATTTTGGGCATTCGATGGTTTCGTGATAATGATGCTCTCATGAAATTTGCGGCTAACACTATAACTCTCAATGCCGGCAGTGATTCTCCTATTGTCATTCATGGAGAGGACATTGCTCCTTCTCCATCTCTCATTGCATATATGCAGGACAAGGTTGAAAGGATTCGGGATAAGGAGATTCTCTCAATTTCTTCTTCTCCAAAGCATGATACACAGGATTTGCATGATTATGAGAAGCATGATGATTTGGATGACAATGACCAGCATGATGATTTGCATGAAGAAGATGTGATTGTTCACAAGGATGATGTGTTAGTTGATGCTTTTTCTAGCGAAGCTAACCTCGTTGTAGATTCGATCAATCACTAAGAATCCATCTTGGCTTTCGAGTCGAGGTTCACAGATCTCTCACAAGAAGATTCGATAGATCCCGAAGAAGCGATCTTGCCTCTCGAGCCTTGGTCCAAAGAACCCTCACAGGAAGTATTATGTGTTCGCATGATTGATACGCACGCATTGTTTGAGTGTTTCATTCGTGACGGTTTCCTGTATTTTAGTCAACATCGTTATGTGATCCCTTTTCCTAGGCATGACATATTGTATGTGGAGCACGTTTCTATCATGGATGAGCACGAATGTATGCGGATTGTTCATGAAAAGCTGAAAGGTATGTATGTAAGGAAGTCACATTCCATGTCTCTTCCTTGGCATGACACAGTTTCCGAAAGAGCACATGAAAGTATGAGCACCAAGCATGGGCATTTCCATTGTATTTTGCCACAGTTGATTGATTTCAATCAAACGGACAAGATTCGAGCGCATTGTTTGCATGTGTTTGATGAATGGGTTGTCACTCCGTCTCTATGTTCATCTACATTGCATACACAGTCTTTAGAGAAGACAATATTTTTTTCCTTCACTTTACATGGAATGGGTATGTTCATGGTTTTGTGTTGGAGATGGTTTCAGGAATTTTCAGCCATGGAGATTCTTGAAGACGGAAGCAGCAGGTCTCTAGACGTAGTTGAAGCATTGAAGGAGCTACAGAAGACTTTGTGTCGCTTTCGGTGTGGCCCAAAGAAGCAAGCGTTGTAGACCTTTATGAAGTTCAAGTACCACACGACCCACACCTCAGAGTGGGCTGGCAAAGAGTCCCTTCCAGGATTCCGGATGCTATTGGCGATCTTCCTCGACGCCATACAGTTCGGTACCAGTACCTCACTTTGAAAAGGAGGGGATGTCACGTGACACATCCTAACCCTATGTGTCCGTGGACAAGCTACACCACAACAGGGTTCAGTCAATCCAATCAGTCTAGATTAGCAGTGATCTGGCACTTTTGTGAGTCTATTCGTAGACCGTGCATGCCCAGTCACTGAGTGTAGATGCATATCTTCTGGTTGCACACAGCATGATCATCAGTATTCCCTTCAGAATCCATCAGATTCAGTTAGGGGAATTTTCTAGTGCATTTAGCCTATTTTCCTATTTTTGGTTATTTTCACTTATTATTTTGAAGTGACTTTCCAACAAAAGTAGGTAGGGCAATTTTGCTAAGTTAATATATAAGCAACCCAAAGTTAGCACTTTCTCGCAGAAGAGGCAGCAGGAGCTTCCCGCTCAACAGGCAACTTGTTAGCAGTACCCCCCCCCCCCCCCCCCCCCCCCCTCAGCACCCCTAGCGTTTTCAAGCATTAGATCAAGCATCACCCTCTCCCACCTTCGGCGTTTTCTCCCACAGCAAACCATCGCCAGCAAGTGTCATCCATTGGCGTTTTTCCCGCGACCAACAAACCTCAGCAATAGCTTTTTTGACTCAGAGACCTCAGCCAATGCAGGGATTTACTAACGCTAGTAAAGACCTGTCATTTCAGCGTTTTTCAAGCTTGGGAATTGCTGCCATAGCCAGCGTTTTTTCAGCCTTCAGCAAAAGCAGCAAAACGCAGCCAGAAAGAGACTTATCATCAGCGTTTTTGTCTTCAGCATGACCCCCGACACACCCATCATATTCAGCCATAAAGACAGCAGTGAAACAGTCAATTTCAGCCCCGAAACAGCCATGAAATTCAGCAAATAGAAGATCCCAGATTTCAGCCCTAGTCGTCGTCATCATCACCGTTGTCGTCATCGGCATAGTCCAAGTTGCATCAGTCCATTGCATACGCATTGTGCACCTTTTGTGCAATCAAAAGTAGACCACTCTCGCCGACGAGAGTGGGGCCTTCGGAGGAGGGTTTTACAACCTCTCGGGTGTCGTATCTCTTCTCTCTCCTTCTCTCAGTCTCATTCACTTGCACGCACAATATCCACTCACTTCGTTCGTGATCATAGCACTCTCCATAAGACGGAAGGCTCTCTCCTTCCCTAAGAACTAAGAGGAACCTTGAGCAATAAAGATCACTAAACTTGAGAAAATACAACATTGATTCCGCTGCACCTTACAAGACCGCTCTCGCCATAGAGACTGGGGCCTTTGTAGGAGGGTTTTGACAACATTCTGGTGTCATATTCTTCTCTCTCTATCTCTCAGTCTCATGCACCTTCATTCACAGTGTCTTCCATTGTGTTTGTGATCATTTGCACTCTCTTACTAAAGGAACGGAAGACTCTCCCTTTCGTAAGTAAAAGGAACCTTGAGCACATTTCGGAGCACTCATCTTGAGCAAAGTTCAACATTGACTTCCGCTGTACCTTACAGGTTCTATCGGAGTAGACTATACTAAACCAAATGCTTCAAGGTAATGTTTCACAATCTGAGGAGTATCTGCCAGATCCTCCTTCTCCATCCACTTCGCATCTAATGCGGGATAGTTCTTGAATTTAACCAAGAACCGCCTAATCACTTTACCTTTTATCTTTTTATCTTTATGTGTTAGTATCTGTTCTGCGGGCGGGCAGGACAGGGCACGGCAAGGCAGCGCGATGGAAGCTGTGGGGGAGAGCGATGGCGAGAGAAGGGGGGGGGGGGGGGGGGGGGGGGGGGGGTTGTAGAGCGTGCGCTGGGCAGCAGCGAGCGATGTGTTCAACAGTTCTGCATTGAGCAGAATTCAATCAAAAGCAGCCCTATCAAACCTAGGCAATGCATTCTCACAAGATTGTTTGTGATCATTTGCACTCTCTCATTAAAGGAACGGAAGGCTCTCCCTTCCGTAAGTAAAAGAAACCCTTGAGCACAGGTTCGGAGCACTCATCTTGAGGAAAGTTCAACATTCACTTTCGTTGCACCTTATACAGAGGCTTCCGAGTACCATCGAGTCTGATCTAGAACGGATGTGGTAATATGTTCGGTTCAAGTGCTGGTATAAAGACTTCAAAGGAAAGCCTCTGCCCGCATGCGATCGGAGCTGCCCTGTAGTCTCACGAGCTGTCTTCTGAGAGTGTGGATCAGCTCTAGCCAAAGATCGCGAACAGTCTCTGCTGGTGGCACAGGGCGAGCCTCAGATGCGGAAGCAACGGGCCCGCCAGATGAACCAGAGTGTCAGGCCACTGATGAGCTCCCAACACTCCTCTCTCTCATTGCACCACTCCTGTGGAGTAAGCTCTGTGGCAGGCTGGAGTATAGGTCGCCCCCCCTTTCATCACTGTCATCCTAGTGGTGGAATATAGCTCAAACTGAAGTGTCGGGCCCGTGAGGGTGGACGAAGCCGCTGCTCCCCAAGTGTACTGTCGAGCTGTGGAGAGAGCAGGCATCAACCGAAGAACACGAAGCCACACTTGCTGTGCCAAAGGACAATCCCAAAGACAGTGACGCTGACTCTCCACAAGATGGTCACAAGCTGCAGATGCGGCCGAGAGACCACTATGCACTAGCCAGCTCCCAACTGCTGTAGCTCTGTGTGCGGCTAGCCACTGAAACAAGGTGACTCGCCTCGGCTGCTCTCTAGAATCCCACAACCTCTCCCAAAAGGCTGCCAAGAACTCAATTGTGAGACCCTCCTTCTGCCAATGAGGTGCTGCAGCAGGGCCAGCCTCTCTCTGTGCTGCTAGTATGTGACGTCCCAGTCGAACAGTGTACTGAAAGAACGGGACACTTGGGTGGTCTGCAGAAGAGAAAGGGTCCCTCCAAAGCCACTCTCCAGGATCCCACTGTACTTGTGCTAGTGGACATCACTCCCAAGCCCACAGTCTCCAGTGTCCAGTCTCAAGAGCTGCTGGGTCAGGATCGATGACACAAGTCCTCCCCACGGATGCCCACTACTCGGATCCTCTGAAAACAGCACTCTACCACGTGCGGGGCCTCTATTGCAACTCACTGTAAGCGTCCCTCACCCTGTAACTCGAAAAAACAGGTATGGAACAGTCTCTGAGCAGGCCCGGACTGAGATGAGAACCTCCAGTCGTGTGAAGGCTTCCATCCACTTGGGTGCTACTGGCTCGAGAGGTATGAGCCACTCAGTTGGAACTGCCTCTGAGATGTCTTGGCACATGCTGCAGCCTCTCATGCCCTGTAGCACTGGAAACCCTGCAACTCCTCTAACAACCCTTAAAACTCTAACCAGTCACCTAAAGAGCGCGCTGGGCCCGTTGCCATGGGATCCCAGGAAACATGAGGCCGACTACCAACCAAGTGGCCTCTCTGAGTGCTAACCATGGGGTTCCAAACAAGGGGCTGTTGTAGGCGCTCCTCCGTGCAAGTAGGCTGTCGCTGCTCGAGGCCTCGCCGCAAGTGCTCCCAAGATCGAAGCAAACTCACAGCGAAGCGGTCCTCCAGTCTCCTGCTCAAACCAACTCTGCGCATCTCTGTGAAGATCCATATGGTCGAAGGTCGCCAGGGGCCTCCAGCCTGAGGCACCCCTAGCATGAAGCCGCTGTAGCAAGAACTCCTTCGAGGGCTTCTCACCTGGAAGAAGTCCTCTGACTATGAACTTCCCAAGAAGGGATCTGCTCTGCTCTGCTGGGTCAATGATCCCAAGCCCTCCCTGCAAACAAGGAAGAGTGATGACCTGCCAAGCCACTCTGGCTCGGGCTATCTGAGTGTCACGTCTTGACCAAAGAAAGGTCCTGATCAGCCTCTCTACCTGGCTGATACAACAACGCGAGAAGATCCAACAAGAAGTGATGTACCACATAGTCACCGACAACACTTGGTTGGCCACTACTACTCTGCCAACCAAAGAAAGTCGTGTTGAGCTCCAGTGTAACAACTTCCTCCTGATAGACAGGAGGAGGGGAGCATTTTGCTGCTCGGGAGACAAGTCCAAACCAACCTGACAACCCAAGTACCGAACTGCAGTCCTTGGGGGAATCCACCTGATACCCTCTCCTGGCATCCAATCGAGCACGGGACCACTACCAACTGAGAAAGCCACTGTCTTTGTCTTTCTCCAGTTGATCTGTGCGCCAGATGCACAATAGAAGGTCTCCAGAGCTTGCTCACACCTGTGAAGGTTGGCCTCCTGGCCATCTAAGTACAAGGCTGAGTCGTCTCCAAACTCGGCGTCCAGTAGCTCATCTCTTCGAATAGGGAGTGCTAAGCCCCGTAGACCAACCTGCTGCGACACCAAAAACCTGCTCATCGCCTGAGCATAGAACAGAAAGAGGAAGGGGGCAAGAGGACAGCCCTGACCGAGCGTGTGAGCATGAAACGATCACCTCTACCTCCTAACAAAAGTACCCGACTGTATGCCTGTCTGTACAAAGCTGACACCCCTATGATCCAAGCATCTGAGAAACCCATCTTGCGTAGAGTGCCCTCTAGAAAGTCCCAGTCAACTCTGTCGTATGCCTTCTCAAAATCAAGAAGAAGAATCACTAGGTCCTCACCACGAAGCTGCGCTAGGGCAGAAGCCTCCCAAGAAGTAAAGCTGTTGTCAAGGATACTGCGCTCCTTGACAAAACTTGTCTGAGTCCCATGTATAAGGCTTTCTAGGAGTGGCTGGATCCTCAAACTCAAAGCCTTGGGAGGAATTTTATAGGCTGAGTTGAGGATGGTGATGGGGTGCCACCGTCGAATCTCATCCAAGGAGCCACCCTCCTTGGGAATGAGGTAAATTAGACCCTCACTCATGCTGTTAGGCATCACTCCTGTGTGCAAGATGTATTGAAAAGCACTACAGAGATCTGGGCCAAGCAAGTCCCAGTACTCCAAGAAAAAACTGGGAGTCAACCCATCCTCACCTAGACAGCTACCACGGGGGAGGGCACTAAGAGCCGTGTGCAGCTCCTCAAGCTTAATTGGCAACTCAAGCCTTTGACACATCTCCTCAGTCACAAGGCAAGGCATCTGTGCCCACACCTTCTCACTGCACGCATCCTGACGGTCTGAGTGAGGCTCTGTAGACAGTCACTCACGATAAAAGTCAGTAGCAACTGCACGCATGTCCTCGGGCTCAGAAGCAACTGAACTGTCGGGCCTCCTCAACTGACTGACCTTGCATGCGAATGCCGAGGTCCCACTGCCTCGAAGAAAGCACCAGTCACTCTGTTGCCCACCTGTGTCCACTGAGATGCCTGTCGATGGAAAGCAAACTCATGTCGCCGCTCCTTTGTGCTAACAAGCTCTTGGCGAGCCTGCTGTAGCTGCTCCTCCAACCAAAGACTGTTTGGATGCTGCTCCTGCATCCTCTGCAACGAGGCAATGCCCCGTATGAGACGTTGCTCCTCCTCTTTCGCTGCAGCCCGGCGAGCCAAAGACTCCTGGAGAAAGAAACGGCTAATCTGAGCTAGTCTTGAGGCCACTCTGTCAGCAGGAGAATCCTGCCTGTCCAAGCTCTCTCTCCAGAGAGCCTCTACTCGCTCTCTGAGTCCTGAGTTGAGCAAGACCCTCTCTGGGATGCGAAGCATCGTGCTCCCCCTCCTCTGCCTGTCTGCCACTGTGAGGATCATTGGTGCATGGTCCGAGAAGGAAGTCCGTGCCAGAATGCCAACTGTCCCTCCCAAGTCACTGAAATGGTCACTAGTGTAGAAGCGAAGTATCCGCGATAGATTCACTCTTCCCTCTCTGCGGTCCGAATGAGAGAAGGCTAGGCTGTCTGGGGGCCTCACAAAACTAGAGTGCTGCCACACATCCGAGACCCTCAGAGTCATACAAAACCTCTCCCAAGCTGCCAGCTCAACTCCATGCACAATAGCATGGCTTCCAGAAATCCTGTCAGAAGGGTCCTCCAACATGTTGAAGTCCCCCACTATGCACCAGTGTTCTGCCTGCGGCAAAGACTCAACTATCTGTGACCAAAATTCTGCTGGTGCACTCGCCACATTGGGCGCATAGATGTTCAGGAAGCCCACAAGGCAACCCTGAACCTGCATAGTAGTCCACTAAGTCTTGCGTGGCACAATAATCCCTCTGTCCACAATGCCCTGCTGAAAAGAATCCGCAATAGTCATACATACCCCACCCTAGATGCCTCCAGGTCCAAAAGCAGTTGACCAAAAGGTATCATATCGTCCACACAAGAGCTGACCACAACGTCTAATGCGGCTCTCACACAGATGTTGCTCCTGTAGCATAAGGAGATCAATCTCTCCTCCCACAAGGGAGCGCTGAAGCTCCTGACGCAGTCGGCTCCGCTGACGCTGAAACTGGGGCCCACCAAGTCCCTGCACGTTCTATGAGACGATCCTCATGGGGAGCGAGAGAGAATAGATGCTGCAACAACAGCTAAATGTGCTATCTTCGAGGCTGGCTTGGATGGGGAGTAATCCACATCCGAGCGTCCTCTAGATAGGCGTGACTGCAAAGAGTGCATGGCCCAAGCCCAAGTAGAGCGAGCCGTCCGTAGAGCAACCTCCTCTGTCCAAGAGTCCTCATGAATGTGTACATAGCATGGCAAGCACTGCGTATCGGCAAAGAAGTAGACCACAATGTGTCTACATCTTGCTGTATCTGGAGGGGTCACCGCAAACTTGGCCAGTAGCCACAAAGTCTGAAGCATGTCTGTAACTCCTAGTTCTCCCATGTGGTGAGAGAACTCTAGGATCTGTGTGTGTAACCACCCCAACACTGAGTCGAGAGTCCACTCAGTCTGGTCCCTGCCGCAAAGGGGAAAAGAGAAGCCAACTGCGGAGTCCAAGGCCTCTATCCCCCTAGCTGCAAGGAACAGAACATGGGCCCTGAAGCATGCTGCCTCATGGTCTACTGAGGGGTCGCCGAGAAAACGAGTGAAGAGGTAGTCGAAGAAGTCCCATCGGCGCCGCATGTCCATGCTCGTCAGACCACGAGGGATAGCTGCAAAAGGGGACGTCTGTACCTGTAGAGGGGGTCGCAAGAAAGGCTGTCCCTCTCTCGCCAAGCGACTCGTGGCAAAGGCGCTGCCAAGAGATCTCCTAGCAGCCGGAGATGGCCCTGCCCCCTGGGTCGGCTCTGGAACTGGAGCGGGAGGGGGGGGAGTAGGAGTAGGGGGAAGAGGTGGAGAAGAGGGGCTAGGGGGAGCGGCAGAGGTTGAGGGGCCGGGGGAGGAGGCGGCAGAAGTAGGAGGCGGGAGGGAGGATGATGAGGAGTGGGGGAACTCTTGGGGGGGAGGGGTTGTCGAGGGTGAAGCTGAGGTGGGGGCTGGAGGAGGGACCTCATCCTGCTCAAAAGGACTGAAACGGTTCCCCGTGGGAACCGACTACTGCTGGGCAGGCGCCAGAGGACCACTCTGAGTGCCAGGCTGTCGCTGTGCCCCTTGCCGTCGTCGACCACGATCTAGACGAACTGTTACAAAATCAGCATGGCTTTTGTGCTTATGCACGGCTTATGCACAACCGTTCAATCTTTTCACAAAGTTTGTCTCATGAGGAGGTCGAAGCTTTCCTTAAAGCATTGGGCTTACTTCCTTTTGTGGATTTTACATTAGAGTGTGACACTTCTCTCTACATGAGCACTAGCTCATGTTCACTCCCACAGGGGATTTGTTACCATATTATCATTTGTGGTAGTGATGTGTGTGAATTCCCTTAGGACTGTCGATTAGTTTTTTACGTTCTAGGGTTTTTCCGCCGGCTTGTATGTACAGGCATCATTCTAGGACTAGCCTTATCTTTGTGTTAGCACGTTCAATATTACAACTTACAACTTCTTGTGCTGTGTGCCTTGCCTGCATCTTCTCCATCTTCACAACCCTATTTTCATCATGATTTCTCAAGTGATAGTGTGGACCAAAGTACAGAGCAGTAGTACACTTTTGGTTGGGAACTGGAAATTTGAAGGTGATGGTGCTCACACTCTCATCTCTCTGACCTTAGATGCGATCTCAAGATTAGTCAGATATGTTCTATCAGCATCACTACAGCTAGTGGACTACCTCAGTATTGGGTCAGTATACTAGTCTTGTCTTGAGTCTAGAGTGTTCAAAGGCCTAAGTGCACAATCACCCTCGCTCTTCACAACTGTGGCTCAGTACCTCCATGTATTTGGGTTACTGGTTCTGGTATGTTGCTGAGCGTGCTGCCAGCTGTCCCTTTGTATTGGTAATGTGGTATGGTCCATTGCTGTTGATTATTTAGGCCATTTTCTGTGCACTCTTGTTAGTGCTCTTATTCATAATTCATTGTAGCTACGTCCTCTATGTCACTTGTTGACAGTCTATTATCTGTTGTTTATATTAGTTATTTTGAGTGAGATTTTCTGCATAATGCGGAGAGGCGACTCATGCTACTTAAGAGCAAGATATAGAGACTTTTGCTACACCCCCCCTTCATTGTACTATTTACATAGATCCTTTGTGTAGTATGAGAGCAGGGGAGAGATGTACATGTTGGATGCCTTGTGTAGGAAACTTCACCAAGTAGTTTTGTATGGCATGAAACTGTC
Source organism: Adiantum capillus-veneris (assembly GCF_014529385.1). Taxonomy (NCBI): domain Eukaryota; kingdom Viridiplantae; phylum Streptophyta; class Polypodiopsida; order Polypodiales; family Pteridaceae; genus Adiantum; species Adiantum capillus-veneris. Next base: position 145,974,741 of record NC_140934.1, read on the forward strand.
ATCTAGGATGCGTGCATAATCACTGCTTATTAAGCTCCCATTTTTTAGGACAGGCAGCGGAGATAGGAGGTGGGCCTGAGATGTGGTAAGTTGTGTAAACTTTACCTGGGGCGCTTTTGCCACTTTGCTACAGGGCTTGTTTAGTAGAGAGAGTAGGAAAATATTCTTTTCTAGAGGTCCAGGAGAATAGAGTTTGATATGAAAACTTGATGTATGGTCACATGCACAGTGAAAGACATTGTGAGCAATGTCTTTCACATAATTTGAAAGATATTTCTTATTGAAAAACTAGCACTGTAAAGGTGGCAGAATTCTTGCAAATGCAAACCACTGAGCGGCCAGGAAGGACAAGACCCAGCCAATGTACAGAATTGATATTAAAAGGTAGATCATAGACAAAAGAAACCCATTTTATATGAGTGCTCATAAAGGTTGTACCATGTCAGGAAAAGATGTGAACCATTTCACAGATGCTGATGCACAGGGCAATGCTAGGGATCATACTGTATGGCAAGACTATGTGGCAGACTAAGGCGGTCACGGTTTGGCCCTGTACTCTCAGGATCTCTCAGTGTTGTACTGTCCGTTTGTATGTTTCTGGTTCTGTCCGTTTACTGGCTGTTCTTATCCATTGGCAACCTTTAAGGCCAAACATACACAACCTTGTCTCGGTATAGGTCCACATCAGTGTGATTTTCTTTTTCCTGTTTCAACCGAAAAGCTTCTCCGTTTAAAACATTTTCAGTCTGAAGTTGGTGTTCCAATAAATTAGAATTTTGTTGCTCTTGACAGTTCTATGGCAGAGTTGATGAGGAGATGCGGAATGGTAGGAGCGTTCACAAGTGGATTCCTGGCGAGATGGTTAGATGTAACATCCTTCTCTGCTGTATGATTTTGGATTAACATTGGTTTGGACGTCTGTATTAATACTGTCTATGTATCATTGCATTGTTTCCTTTGGGTGTTGGGTTGGTGTGACAGTCTGATGTGCTGACCTTATGTTCAGGTTGAAGCAGTTGCCTATGACAATCCCATCCCAGGGTACCATACTAGCAATACAATCAATTTACGACTGTGGGCTGCAAAGCCCAGTGGTGGTTTCGACATGGTAAGTTTAAATTAAAGTTTACATATGTTTTCTGGCTATTGTTAGCGATGAGGCTGGTTGGCTGTTATTAGTAGTAAGGTTTGTGTACATTTATTTTGATCGATTGAATACATGGTCTATGCACACAGTCTCAAGTGGACTGCCAGGTTTGAATAAAACAAAGTCAAGAGTTCTCACACTTCTATGAAATTTTGATATTTTTTTTGTTTTGCTGAAGGAAGCATTCAATACTGGAGATTATGTCAATGCCATTCTCAACAAGCAGAAAGCTGAAGCAATCAGCAGTATTCTTTACCCTGATGATCGCTCATACCAGGTTCTTACAATTGCAAAACTTTTCTTCTTTGTTATAGTATTGGGATACCTACCAATCTTTTGCATATTTATTCCATTCTCATCCCTTAGGTGGTCATGAGCAAAAGCAAGAAGTTGGTGTGATTTTTGCTATTTTGATTTTCTGCTGTCTTCTGTACCTTTAAGTTGTTACATATGGATTTAAAAATTATGGATTTTGTTTTCAAAAAGGTATCACCTTAGTTTTCCTCCTGAACTGGCAATGGTGTCGTTGGATGTAGGGAAAGGAGCTACGCTTGAAGCAACAGTATTTTTTTGTTTCAGCTTCATTACAAGACATAGTAAGGCGGTACAAGGACTCCCATTCAAACTTTGAAGAGTTTTCAAACAAGGTTATGCCATCAACAGCGTGTTTTTGAGCCTTCTTAGCATGATGCAATTTTGTTTAATTGGTTTTATAGAACTTACACAACATGTTTTGTGAAATATTATGCTGCAGGTTGCATTGCACTTGAATGATACACACCCAGCAATAGCAGTTGCTGAGCTTATGCGAATGCTGATTGATGAAGAGTGGTTAGAATGGAAGGAGGCATGGAACATCGTGACCCGAGTTTTCTCCCTAACTAATCACACTATAATTTCAGAATCATTTGAAAAATGGCCAGTTGAGCTGATGGAAAGCCTTCTGCCTCGTCACCTTCAAGTAAGACTAAATGAAATATTTATTGATTGAATTTTATGTATCTACTGTTGTACTCTAAAGATGAAAATCTAACTAGGTTCAGAGATAACTGAAGAAATGAAATGAAATGTTATATTAACGTCTTCGAAAGGCCAAAGTGACCTATGAGACAAAAACGTTACAAACTGGTGAATTTGATACCATGTCTGGGTACAAAAAAGAGATGCCAAAGTGAAAAAGAGGTGAAACTAGAGGCGCTACTCGCTGGAACTGTGTAGATCACTAATACAATGTGTGCCAAATAAAAGAGGGTGATATAAAGGGTGATGAGTCCGCACTCTAGATGTCGAGCCACTATGTCTCGAATCCTTTGCTGTAGTCTCCGTCGATGTTGTGAAGCTTCTCTCTGTAGCGGAGATAATGTGTCGTGCCCTCTATAGTGGGTGCTCCTCAGTACAATGTGCGTGATATCTCACTCCACAAAATGCAAACACAGAAGACAATGAACAACAGAGCAACAACAGTACGACTCAGCAGAACCTGAACATGAACATCGACAAACTCAAAGAAATGGATACAGACTTTGGCATGGTAGCACACTCAGCTCCAGCCCAGATCTCATAGGTACAGTGGGGGTGTCGAGGCTCAACTGTGCAGGGATGGTACAACTCAAGAAGGTAGACTCTAGACGATTGACCACACAAAAGTAGATGATGTGATAAAACCCAAACAACTACGGATATATACAACCATAAAGAGCCACCAACGGCTCACCAATATCTAATCCAGCTAAGACTATCTCAAAACTGTGGTCGTGGTGGTCTGGCCTTGCGATCGCTAGATCACCACCCGTATGCTTGCCATGTGTCACTGCCCAGGCAAAAGTCCGTCCAGTGTGGACTCAGCCCAACTGCCACTAACTGTTTGTCTAGTGCCTGCGACACTATAGCCTTGCTATAGGTTGGCTGCCACAAACCACTCACTATCTTGGTGAGAGTAACACTATGATGAAAACAGACCCAAAAAGTCACTATATGTACAAAAGAAAACTGAGCAAAGCATTGCGGTTTTGTCAACCGAGAGAAAGAGTCGTCTCCACTGCTACGCCTGAAGTATTTGCCTCTGGGGGAGGAGCCATCAAATCTATGCTGGGAGGCTGCTGCTGATAAGCTCTGCTGCTCTGGCCGAACTGGTTTCTGGTGACTGGAGCTGCCACCTGCTGCGCCGCTGATGGGAGCATTTGGCATGAAGTGTACTCTGGGCGTCGACTAACACAACCATGTCGGTGTGCACCAGCAAGGCCGTCGCAAGGAACGCTCTGTGTCGACTGCATATGGGGTAAGGAAGCCGACGACTGAAACCCTTGGGCATAGTAGGTATAGTGCTGAGGCTGGCCGTATCCGACAGAAGTGTGTTAGGGTCCCATGAAATGACCTGTATGCCTTTCCCTGTCCAGCCATATCCCGTACTCCCTGGAGCCTGAAATCCCATATCATTGTGAAGTAGCACTTCCCAAAGTCCCTGCATCTGAGCTCAGAGGTCGTCAATGACTTAAGACTTTTCTTGCAATGCATGTCGCAAGCAAAAATAGTAGCATCTCTATCTGCAATCGCGCTCTCTGCGACACACAGAGAGCCCTCCATAGCTGCGTATGTAGCGGAGTGGCGCTGGTGAGTAGTAGCCAACCGCTCCGCCCCAAGCTTAATGGTAGCAATGGCCTACCGGGACTCCTGCAGGATGTCCTCTGATAGCCAAAAAAGTGACGTAGAGTCTGAAATTGCGGAACAACGTGCAGCAGTGTCAGGTGGAAGATGGTCAGGTGGGAGAGGGCTGGCAAGTGGCACTGCTCGTGGTGAACTATGAGCATGTGGTACTTCTGGTGGGGAATCGGGAGCTAGTCTCACTGGTGGAGTAGAGACGGATAGAGTGGCTGTAACAAGGATAGGCATAGGAGAAGAAGCAACTCCAAACGGGGCTTGGGAGCTAGTCACTGTGGTAGGATTGAAAATGGCAGTAGTATAGAGAGGGACACACAGTGTAGAAGCCACAACTGTAACATGCATAGTGTGATCCGAAGCACTTGAGCATGTCCCCGAACTAGTAGCGGGAGTAGATGAAGATCGTCGTACAAGGTGCTTCAGTCGAAGCTGCTGATTCTATGATACTGGCAATACTATTAGGGATTCTGCTGTATCCTTCACCACTTTAGCCCTTTTCTTTGTTTTCTTCTCAAGTAGACCTATTGTATGAGCGATCGATTTCGCTTTTACTTTGGAGTGCGTACTCTATCTCGGCATCCACTTCCACTAGGCTAATATGTATGTTAATAACCCAAGCCAGCATAGGAGCTGCAAAGCACTGAAAGCTAGATTGTACTGACTGCACTTGGGCTCGGAACATCTTGACCCAGGACTGTAAATATGTGTAAAGAATCTGGTGAAATCCACAAGGTATTGTGTGGATCAAACAGTAGAGTCCTTCACAGTGAGAAAACATTGTGGGAAAACTTGTTTGTTTCTCTGGCATCTTTGAGTAAAAAGTAATACTTAAAGACATTCCACAACTCTTTATTCCGTGCATAGTCTGGTTCAGAGTGCAGCAGTTCCTGATACACCTCAACTGTTGCATCTTTTGAAAGCTTGGAGTATGTGCGTGTGACTGGTTTCAAAGATGGGAAGGTGGTCATGCCAAGTGCGTGGCCAATCCTGGTAGGGGTAAGGTTGTGGCCCCGCACTTTGGGAAAACAGTTCAAAAGCTCGTGTACCATATCTCCAGGCACATCAATGGGTAATTCTGCAGCGGCTAATGTAGTCAGACCTAGTTGTTGCAATTGATCTGGAGAAAAGATATCCTTTAGAGAAGGATGAGGTAGTTGGAGGTGAAAGTTTAATGTGAAAGGTTCTTGTCTTTTGGACTTAGGATGTCTGCTGATTGCATGACGTAACACATGTTGTGCCCCCTTTCTTATGTTCTTGGGATCCACCTCTAGACTGCTAGACGACCCTGATTGTGATTCTGAGCTGGAACTTGGATCTACCATGTGAGAGGGAACTCTGTAGCTCTTGTCACTGGCTTCACTGGAAGTCATCTCAGTAACACCATGGCTGCTGTGATCAGATTCCGCTTCCTGTGCAGAACTACTTTGTATTTCCCTGCGCGGAGGCTTTTTGCGCAAAACTTCCCGTCAGATTTGTCAAGTACTACTTGCCATATTATCTCAGTAACCACTCAGAGACGGACGTAGAAAAAGTACACTCAGCAAGCTGTATCGTGTTTACAGTATACTGTTCTTACCACAGGAGTTTACATTCCAAGAGCAATCCCACAGAAGCATACATACATACCCGTGTAGATATTTATGAGAGCAATGATATATCCCACTATGCAGTGCAGACTGAAAGGAAGTAGATTGTCCGGACTGCAGTACTTGTTGGCCGTAAGCTTGTGCGATAGCTAAGAGGAGAGGGGAGTATGACCAGGGTCCTGTAGTGTCTTAATTGAAAAGGGATAGGCAGAGGGGTAGCGGGAGATAGGGAGAAGAGATCACTGGGTAGATAGGGGCATGGACAGAGAGGAGGATGGGTTGCGCAAGGCGAGAGGTTGGTGGTAGCGATGCAGGTTAGAGAGGGCGAGAGGCAATGGGTAGGGGCGATTGAGGTAGGTAGGGCTAGGGCGATTGGGTAGGGTCGAGGGAAGATAGAGAGGGTTAGAGTAGATAGGCGAGTAAAAGTGGGTAGGGGCGAGGGGTATTGGTTAGGGACGAGAGGCAGTAGGTAGGGGCGAGTAGGAGTAGAGAGGGGCGAGGGGTAGTGGTTAGGGGCGGGGCCCAGTAGGTAGGCGCGAGTAGGAGTAGAGAGGGACGAGTGTAGTAGGCAGGGGCGAGCGCCAGTAGGTAGGAGCGAGTAGGAGTAGAGAGGGGCGAGTAGTGTTGGGTAGGGGCGAGCGCCAGTAGGTGGAGCGAGGGAAAGTAGGGAGGGAGAATCTTCTGGGCGGTGATGTGACCAGGGTAATGGCCACCAGTGGGACCACTGTGTGCATCCTCTAGAATATTCTCAACTTCATGAGGGGAGACACACCGTCTCGGAACATCATCCAGTCGTGACTTGTAGAGCTGGCCTCCAATCAGAGTGAATGGCCTAGACTTCAAAAGCAATCTTCTTTTCTGCAGTGGAGACGCATTCTCAGGGTACAGACCAATAGATAGCAAATGCAAGATATCTCCGTACCATTCTGGAGTGGTATCCACCTTAGAGAGACTGCTATCTGGAAAGTCATTTGCAACCCTTGTTGCTTCTTCACTTGTGTGAATGCGAGAGAGATGGTTAGCAAGGACATATGTTTGCCCGGTCCGAGTATCTCTTCGAAATCAAACTCTTGAAATAGGAGTAGCCATCGCCATACTCGACCTGCAACTTGCGGCTTATTAAGCAGATAGCGCAGGACATGGTGATCAATAATAATTGTGAAGTGGACCCCAAATAAGTAATGGCGAAATTTTTGTAAAGCATACACAATAGCCAAACCTTCCCTTTCTGTGGTGCTATAGTTGCGCTCTGCTTTGGTGAGCAGGCGACTTACATAGTGAACATGGTGATCCATGGCGATCCAGGTTGTACTCCTTACTAGGCTGAGTCAGCAAAGCACCCACAGCTTGTTGATCACATGAAAAGGAAGAGATCAATCGGGAGCCACTAGAATAAGTGCTTCAGTGAGCCGTTTTTTGAGGTATGCAAATGCCTCAGCCTCAGGTTTGGACCATTGGAAGGGTACAGTAGCATTGGTGAGTCGGGTCAATGGTTGAGCCACTTGTGCATATATGCATATAAACCTGTGATGATAGCCACACTGTACCCTGGTGAGTCGGGTCAATGGTTGAGCCACCTGTGCATACATGCGTATAAACCTGCGATGATAGCCACATTGTACCGTGGTGAGTTGGGTGAATGGTTGAGCCACTTGTGCATGCATTCCAAAAAATTGCGATGATAGCCTGTGTGGCCTACAAAGCTCTGAACACCTTTTGGGTTGATTGGAGGAGGTAACTTCAAGATGGCTACTATCTTCTCTGGGTCAGGCGCTAAACCTTTAGCAGACACCACATGGCCTTGAAGTATACATTCAGTGACCAAAAAATGATATTTGTTCGGAATTAGCTTCAGGCGTGTCTCTCTGCACTTGAGGAAGATAGCAGAGAGCTGAGCGTGGTGCTCCTCTAGATTCTCCACTGGGGTTGAACACTGAGCACCCGAGAAGGTTGAAAAATCGTCCATGAAGATGTGAAGATGATCTGTAAGCAAGGGATAGAATATGAGATATACTGTGCGATTGAAGGAAGGTGGAACATTTTTCAACCCAAACGACATTCTAGTGTAAATAAAATTTCCCAGGGAGTCACAGAAGCCGTTTTGATCTGATCACCTGGATGGATGCCTAGCTGATTGTATCCGTTGAACCCATCCATGAAACTGTACAGTACATGCCGTGCTACATCTTCGAGCACACGGTCAGTGAAGGGTGTGGGAAAACCGTCTGGGATAGTCACCTTGTTCAGAGCGCGGTAATCGACGCACTCACGGATTTTATTGGATTGCTTCTTAGGGGCTATCACAATGGGTGATAACCACTCAGAGTGCTCCACGTGTACAATGATCCCTGCTTCTTGCATTTTTTCTAGCTCTGACTTGACAGCTTCTTCATACTTTGGGTTGAGCTTGTAAGCTTGGCCTCTGACGGGCTTAGCCCCTTCAACCAGAGGGATAGTATGGACACCCAATTCTGGTGGGATCCCCTTGTAAGACCAAGCAAAAACACCTTTAAAAGAGTGCATGAAAGAAACTACCTGATCGAGTAGCACGGGATGCTCCCATAACCAAGCGGCTAAGAGGATGTGCTGAGGGTTGTCAAGGTCGCCCAGGTTGACGTCTTTGACCGGGTCAGGTGGTGTAGTTGGAGAGGGCACCTCAGAAGATGAAGAGTGAGCTGCCTTTTGGAGCTTCGAGACATCATGGGCTGGTGTTTGATCGATTGGAAACTCCGCATACTCCTCTTGTAACCATCCTGGTGGAAGTTCCTCGAAGGGTAAGTCTTCAGACACAGCAAAGTGTTTTGGAGTGGGCGAGGCGTCAGACCCAGGGGATGTTAAGGGAAGAGGTGGAATGTTGGCGAGCTCATGCAAAGGAGATTTCTTTTCCCTTCGATGATGTATTATAGGTTCACCAAGGCCGACGACTTCCATCAGGGGAACACTTGAAGCATGGTCATTAGGGACTAACACACTTGCTTCTGGGACTGGCTCACTTTCTTCTGTATGACTTGGGTCACTGGTGTCGGCATGAGGATCCGGGAGAGAGAGTGTATCCACAGGTAAGGCTTGAATAGAGACCACATAGCACGTCATCGATGTGGTAGCTTCCAACCACTGCAGCAAGACTTCGTCAGACCCGTCAGGTGGGGTAGGCTACTTGAGGTCAGGGTTGGACTGCACTGACAATGAGCTGTGATGAACTACTGGATCCATGCCTCCTTTGAGTCGAATTGGTTGCATGGGGGAGCCAGGAGTATGTATCCACATGGCGTCGTTTCCCCAATCATGAAATGCCTTAGTCTGTCGCAACCACGTTCTACCAATAAGCAAAGGAAATCCTCCCTCCACGTGAGGAAGACTGACCACAAAAAATCCAAGCCTTCGTATGCCACAACCATGGTCTACCAATAAGCAAAGGAAATCCTCCCTCCACCTTGGGAAGATTGACCACCACAAAATCCAAGCTAAAAGTGAAGTCTTGTACCTTCAGAGGCACCTTGTCTACTATGCCCATTGGATAGACTGTCCTCTGGTCGGCCAATGTAATAGTGAATGGAGCAAGGCGGGTAGGTTGCAGACCTAAAGCCAACATAGCGAACTTTGGCATCAGATTGATCCCAGAACCACCATCGACTATGACACTGGAGAATTGATACCTAAGAATAGATACAGTGAGACGAGGACTTTTGTAATCGGTGAGAGGAGCAATTGGATAGGAAATCATGTAAGACTCTGAGGGCTGTACGGGGAGGTGCCCGCCACTAGGCCCTTCACTCGGGTATAGAGACTGAGTGATTGAGAGGGTGTCACTTCTGAGGTTTGCATAAAGCCGGAGCATATGGTAAAGTGACACTTGTTGAAAGATGTTCTTCAAGATTGCTTCCGCTGTGGGCTTAGCTCCTTCGATCTGCGCTTCCTCTGGAACTTTGACCTGTTGCAAGTCAGCCATTGCTTTTGCAAAGGCTCCATCAATGTCAGATAGCATAGAGGTTGGCTTGCTCTTAGCACCAATGAAGGGCTCGTCAGTTGGGTCAGGTTGTGGAAGTGGAGATGGACGTGTTGGCAAGCTGAGACCGAGAGCTGCTCTTTGTGCCCGTGTGAGGACGCCAGCGGGCTCCGCCACTTGTTGTGGCCGAACCGCATGAGTAGCAAGTGATGGCTGAGGGATGGTGTTCACAGGGATCAGATTGATCTTCGGGAATGTGAATTCTTTTTGGTTAGTTGGGCCTGAAGATGAGGATGCCCTTTGCTTGGGACAATCCTTGCTTTAGTGGTCCTTAGACTCCGGAGAGTGACGGCAAGGAGGAGACCCTTCAGGTAAAGGACACTTGCTTTGGTAATGCCCGTATTCTCCACATCTGTAGCATAAGATGGGCCGATTTCTGAGGTGTAGAAGCTCGGAGGGGCTGAGGGAGCCTGGTTATAAAAATTTTGAGATGGAAAAGTACTTGACATACCTTGGACAGTAGGGGTATTGAGCAAAGGTGGCATGTAATTTGGATGCCATAGGGGGAAACCATCTTGGATGTTGGTGCTAGCCCTTGTTGGAGAGAAGGATTGAGACTTTGATGTATTTGCTGCAATCCCTTGATATAGTAGCAATCCTTGTCTTCATGTCGAGACTTTTCGTGGAAGTGGAAATAAGCACGAAGGGGACAATCCTGTGGAGGGTGTCCTGGAGAGCGCGCTGCACCATACCATAGCCTTAGTCTCCTGTTGAGACCTAAGCTCTTCTACCTCCCTCTTGATTTGATCCAAAGCCTCGTGATGTGGAGGCTTCTCCTGTCTAAGAGAGATTGATTTCTCCTCTTGAAGAGCGTGTTGTAGTTTTAGGGCTCAAGTTCCCTACGTAAAGAAGCCAAAGGGTCAAATGGACTCTCCAAGAGTAGAGAGGTAGTCTGTACCTGAGAAGAGTTGGTAAACAACTTCCTTGCCCCCTTTATCCTAGTAGCAGTCGCAACAAACTCCTCCAAGGTGGCACCAGGTCGCAGATTCTCTCTGTGTTTTTGGCGAGTGACTAGACCTTCTGGCTAGACTTGGACGAGAGAGGACTAGACCCAACCTACCCCTGGCTAGACATGCACGAGAGAGGACTAGACCCATCCTAGAGACTACTAGACCAGGACGAGAGACTTAGACCAAGACGAGGCAGGATGAGAGACTAGACTAGCTGGTCTAGTATTGAGCTGGATAGACCAAACTGGACTACTCTAGTCCAGGCCAACACGGGCGAGAGCTTAAACGAGCTAGCTCCTCGACCTGTAGCACAATGGAGTGAAACTTCAGTTGAAGTCCCACCGGGTGTGCCAAAAATGAGAGCACTTGGAGCGGAGATACTAGACCGGCTCAATACTAGTTGGTCTAGTATTGAGCTGGACAGACCAAACTGGACTACTCTAGTCCAGGCCAACACGGGCGAGAGCTTAAACGAGCTAGCTCCTCGACCTGTAGCACAATGGAGTGAAACTTCAGTTGAAGTCCCACCGGGCGTGCCAAAAATGAGAGCACTTGGAGCGGAGATAATGTGTCGCGCTCTCTATAGTGGGTGCTCCTTAGTGCAATGTGCGTTATATCTCACTCCATAGAATGCAAACACAAAAGACAATGTGAAACCGGCCCGTAGGGCGGTAGGCGTTGGCTTTCACCCGAAATTCTTTACTTTAGACACACACACAGAGCACTTTGCAAAGAGAACCTGCGACGAGAATTAACACTTAATCGCACACACGGCTCGGAAGCTAGAATGCTCCGAGCAGACCCCGACAACCTGTAGGCCCCAAAATTGGCGCCCCTTTCGGTATTTCTTTATTCTTTAGGAGGGTAAATTACAAGGTAAGGTCCTGGGAATCCTTCACGTGTATCCACCTAGATACCATTTGATTTGGCCAAATTTCGGCAGCATAACAGCCCCAAAACTTGCGCGAAACCAATTCCCCTGCTGGAACTCGCTTGCACTGGCGTATACCCTCTGATTCCTGTCCAAAAACAGTAAATTCAGCACGCTGTATTTACTGGTTTTTGCCCTGTTTTCAGCCCCAAACAGTCCCCTAACTGTCCTCTGCCAGTGGGGCACGATTCCCGATGGTCCTGGCGTCCGTATGGCTGAAAAACAGTGAATTTACAGCGCATACACAGCGCTGATTTTGCACCTGTACGGTGAGGTTATGACCCTCACCAGTGCCTGCTTTGGAGCAGCAGTTAGCTACCCCTGTTCCTGCTCAAGGAGGCTCTTGCCTCAGCATAAAAGCATGAACCCACACAACTGTACATCAGTCAAATGAGTAGCCCTCTTGTGGGGCATCACATAACTGCACGTAGGGGAGAGAGAGAGCAGTGTGTAGTGTGCAGGGCATCACTCCTAGCACCACACTGTACATGAGAGGGAAAGGAAGCACTCCATAGCTCTTAACGTGTGACAAAAGCTGAAATGAGGCCTCTCCCAGCATAAAAATCAGCGCCACTTCTTCTGCAAGAGGAAAGTGCATGAAAATTCGACACTTGGCGCATTTACAAGCATTTGCCCGTTTTGGGTTCGCCGCTTAAAAATATCCTGACCGGTTGCCCAGTTGACTTCACGGCAGAGTTATAAAATGTTCCCCTAGTCATACCGGAGGTAATGACGCAAACACATTTCACGGCCCAAAATAGCAGTTCCCTAAATTTTAGGAGATGCTTCCGTTGGGCTCCCATTGGTCTTCTGACCATCTATCCTCATTGGAGCCGGATCCAAAAGTGCAATGTGGCCCAACTGTCGGATACTTTTTGTTGGTAGTCCCACCTTGACTTTACGCCTTAATTGAGTTCACTTCCTAGTATCCACCAACTTGCTAAGTGTGACGGGGGGACCTATATGATCTTGCTCTGAGCCTAGACATCCTCTTACCATACGAATTCCAGTGCTGACCACTTCCCGTCTACGGGTGAATCTACCGTTCACATTGGCCATACAATGTCCGACCGTTTGCTACTTCAAAAAGAGGGTCTCAAAACAAATAAAATAAACCCCATTGGAAAGAAACCAACAACCAAGGTTAGCAGTTGCCACATCTCTGTGACATGGTTAATAACTGCCACGTCCTCGTGACACAATGAGCAACAGAGCAACAACACTACGACTCAGCAGAACCTAAACATGAACATGAACATCGACAAACCCAAAGAAACCGATACAGACTTTGGCATGGCAGCACACTCAGCTCCAATCCAAATCTCATAGGTAGAGTGGGTGTGTCGAGGCTCAAGTTTGCAAGGATGGTGCAGATGTGCTGTGTACAACTCAAGAAGGTAGACTCTAGACGACTGACCACACAAAAGTAGATGATGTGATAAAACCCAATACGGATATGTACAACCATAAAGAGCCACCAACGGCTCACCAATATCTAATCCAGCTAAGACTATCTCAAAATTGTGGTCTGGCCCTGCGATCGCTAGACCACCACCCGTATGCCTGCCACGTGTCACTGCCCAGGCAAAAGTCTGTCCAGTATGGACTCAGCCCAACTGCCACTAGTTGTCTATCCGGTGCCTACGACACTGTAGCCCTGCTACACTCTCCTCAGTGGTGGGCGTATCGACCTCCCTAGTTCCGATGCTCGATCAATGAGGATACGGCTAGTCTGAGTATGAGCAAAGATTTGCACTAGTAGCTGCTCTTCTTACCGACGAGTGTGTGTCTCTGGGCTTGTTTCTCTCCAGATCTTTTCAGTAGACTATCTCTGTATCTGTGTAACTCAAGTAGACACAGTCTAAGACATCGCTTGTCCTGATAGCTCATGACTCTGGAGAAAGGTCCGAAGCCTTCTTTGACTAGACAATGGAAGTGACCCTGTATCTCGTAGTACGCTGTGCATTGACATATATATCTCTGTATGGCACATGCGGCCTACCCTGCTTGCTGCTGGTATCCCTCTGAATCTACTAGTCTCAATCTCAAGTTGGTGTGAGGATGTCCGTATTTGACCAATGGCACACTGTAACCCATGGGATAGATGTGTATCCATATAGCTGGGTCGAATCACAAACCCATCCTGTGTGAGTTGGAGAAGATGCTCTCTATAGAAATCCATCTTCGTGCCCAACTCCTGTGTCGGCTCTATCCATGTCCTCCTAGTGTCCAATTGGGTCAGATCCTGGCGAATGAGTCTAGTAATCTCCACCTGTGTAAGAGACAATGATGGTGCATCAAGGGAGTACTGAAAGGGGGGTAACCTGTCCATGCTAGAGCCATGATAACATTTGCGCATACCAGGATGATGTGTCCCCCTTAAAGCTAACTGTCTGGAGGACACAAGTGGCCAATCTTGCATATCTTACATCTGGAACCATGATAACATTTGCGCATACCAGGATGATGTGTCCCCCTTAAAGCTAACTGTCTGGAGGACACAAGTGGCCAATCTTGCATATCTGTCGTTGGTAGTATCCCACAAGCTATGCATAAAGGAGACTGAGCTGGTAGCGTCTATATCTCCATAGGGTGGGAAGCCAACTCTGCTCTAATGATCTCATGTGGCACGGAGGCCTTGACTCTAATCAACCGAGAAATCATAACTACCAAGGGAATCTCCATACCTCTCTACCCATCCTGACCCACAGAGGGTCTCCAAACGTGAACCCCATAGAGCATAGCTGAAGCTACCAAGGTATCAAAGAGCCAGATCTTTGTTCGGGGTTCCTGGATCTGAACCTATGAACACATCCTCTCCAATCCTCCCAAGGCCGCATATGCTTTGGTCAGTCTAGTCTCTATTGCTCTCTTCAGAGAAAACCTTGGCCCAGTGAAGACTACCCTAAGATAAGTGTATGCATCTGTGTACTCCATGGTCTCCTGGCCATAGGTGAATGTAGGTGCTGATTTCTTGATCCATTGTGGGGTGGTGTTAAACACCATGACCTTGGTTTTACCAAGGTTTACAGACAATCCACTATCCTCCGCAAAGCTATGTAGTGCATCCAATTGTTGCTGCATACCCTCCGGTGAGTCAGGGATCAACACAATATCATCGGCATATAACAATGTAATCCATGTCCCTGCTAGCTGTGCACCTCTGTCATCTTCTCTGTCAATGTAATAAAAAACGTCATCTATGTACAATACCAAAGAGGGTAGGAGACAATGGACAGTCTTGCTTCACTCTAATAGTGGAGTGAACTAAATCAGATATCCCTTCTAAGGTGCGTACATGTCCCATCACTGATCTGTATAGAGCCATGATCCCCCAAATCAACTCATTGGGCAACCTCATCTCATGTAGACTGCGCATCAATCTGGCTTTGGGCACCATGTCAAATGCTTCACCTTGACTTTACGCCTTAATTGAGTTCACTTCCTAGTATCCACCAACTTGGGCACCATGTCAAATGCTTCAGTAAATCCGTCTCCCATGTGCCCTACCCTCCTCAACGATGGCTCTGCGTGTCAGAATATCGTCAAGAGTGGAGAAGCCTTTGTTGAAACCGGCCTGTCCCGTTGCACGCATGCTCTCGCTCTCTGACCATTTGCTCAACTGTTGCTCAAGGATAGATGCATACAACCGTGCCAAGGTGTGTCCAATCATAATAGTACGGTAGTTTCCAGGCTCCATAGGATCACTTGCCCTAAGGATAGGCACAAGAGTAGGCAGTCTCCAAGTCTTAGGTAGACCCTCAACATGACACGATTGAACAGAACTGCAAGAACCTCTGCAACATATCTCTAGCATGTATAAAGTGCTCTTATACTAGACCCTCATGATCATATGCCAAACTTTTGACTTCACAACACTATATACGAAGCTAAATTTAGAGGACCTTAAATTTAGAGTCAAGTCTCTTATCTCAAAAGTTTTTGCCTACAAGCTTGAGAAGGATAGGTACAAGGCATTGCTAGTAGAAATGTCAGCCTTAGAATTTGACTTCTTATGGTTAAAAAGTAAGAATGTAGATGTAGACGAAGGAAGAAAGAGATTCATCAGGATTGTAGATGACATTTACATCATATTTTGGTTAGATTTTTTTTTGGACAATTTATATGTAACCGTCGATGACAATCTTTGCAAGCAAACAATTGGTATCCCTATTGGCACCAATTGTGTTGTTTTTCTTGCTAATTTCTATCTATTTACTTATGAGTTTGATTTTATGGAGCGCCTTGTCCTTGCTAACACTTGCCCAATATTTTTACACAAGTTATGCAATGTAAGACGCTTTGTAGATGATCTTTTTACTCCTGACGTTCCTTCTTTTCAAGATTTTATGTACTTGAATTCGAGTTTTGTAGGTGGAGGAATTTATCCTAAGGAGTTTTATGAACTTAATTGTACCACAAATAGTGATTGTTGTGCATTTTTAGACCCTAAGATTTTTCAGACTCCCTTGGGACTAGAGGTAGATATCTATGATAAGCACCTTGAACCAAAATATGCCAATCTAAATATCATCCGTATGCCTCACATTTCTTCGAACATTTCTCTTTTAGTTAAGTATGGTGTCATGTGCTCTCAATTATTTAGATTTTCTCGTCTTTGTTCTAGTAAATCTGCTTCTTGTTCAATCGTGCCATCTTATTTCTTTACTCATTGAGAAAGGATACTCATTCAAAAGAACATTGAGAAAGCATGGTAGTAAGTTTATTTTTAGTGTTTCTTCCTTTGGAATGTTCAAGATAATCAGTAGTAAATTCAATAAAAGTGGGGAGCTTAAAAGCCCACTTATTGTTTGACTTAGTAACACACTATTTTGTTGTTTGATCTCTAGCGCTTCTAGTATTTTTACTCTAGCTTGACAAATGCTAGCCTTCATCATGGTTGAGTATGTCCATCACCTCGGGAGGGTGATAGAAACTTAGCTCGTTGGTTTTGTAGAGTACGTTCAAAGCATGAATGACCTCTATACAAACTTGCACCTACTCTTGGGCACCGACGACGTGAGTAGGGATGTCATAGCTGTTGTCCAAGCTATGCATGATAAAGGTGATGATCTTATTCTTCCTGTTTGGACAAGCAACGTGGTTGAGGTCACATATTGTCAAGTTCGGACCTTTATACTTCTTTGGTTATTTGCAGCCTCTTCTTCGTAGGTTTGTAGTAGTATTCATTTTTCAATTTTGTATTTAGCTTACGTTAGGACTTCAGAATTTGTTCCTTTAGAATTTGTTGTGTGAAGTTTGATTTCTAGGATTAAGGTTTTAAGATGTCTTTTTCCTTCTTGTTTAAAGTTGAGTACTTGTTTTAAGTTTTATTCAAGTAAGCTGAGTCATCTTATTTTGCATGTCCCTTTTCTAAAAACATTTTTACGTTAGTAATGTAGTGCTTTATCTAGTTTTGTTTCATAGCATAAAGTGACTTTAGGTTTTTTTTTTCTCTCTCTTTTCTTTTCTTGCGTCCCTTGCTTTTATAGTTTTATGAGTGCTTTATTCCCTCTTATAATTCGTGAGTTCAGACTATTGTGAACCTATGAAAGTATATATATATCATTTGCCCTATTGGTTCTCATCCTGTCAATGCACGTCTTTACCATCTCAGTGGTAAAGAAGGTACTCAAAGATGGGCATGGCTCAGGAGCATCTGGAAGGGGTGTCTGTCCAGGGACCGTATATAAGGATGTTGCATACTGACCCCATACATCAGCGGAAGTAAGCAATGGGGAATGGGAGTGCTCGGAAGAGACGCCATGCCTCTCCTTAGTCTCTACTCAAGAACAACTGGTATAAGTCTTGCTCCATCTGAGCTAGGAACGCGCGCTTCTTCCGTCGCACAAGGCGTAGGAAGGCTATCCGAGACTATCTGTGAATAATGACCCCTAGGGGAAGATCTCTCTGAAGCTGTGTTCTCATCTCATTGCACTCCTCGTCATACCAACTGCTTTGAGGCATGCTCCCAGAATGACGCCTCTGGTCCAGGCTGAATGTGTGGATATGCCTCTGCTGTGCATCATGCAATGTCTCAGTCAGTAGAGTGGTGATCTCCTCCACTGAGAGTCCTGGCCTGGCTGCTGTACATAGACGACCATAGATCTCCTCTGTACAGACAGAGGTGTAAATGTATAGCGGGTATGTGTCCTCCCTCTTGACACCTGAGTTGTAATGTACTAAAAGGAGACTGAAAATGTCAAGAGCATGGTCCGCTGCTATGCCCACTTCTCTGGTCCTACTTTGAGATCCTGAATGCAAGAGAAGGATTTCTCGTACAACATAAATGGAGACTTCAATTTATTTGAACAGGAGAACTTGTTATAAATGCCAAATATATCTAAATGCTCCAACAAGTGTCATGTTGTTAGTGTTAGATGTGAGGGCTCTCATGGATCTTCTCTGCAAGAAAACACCATCTCTTTTCTATGTAAAATTGTAAGGCCATGTGTCCGGGTATGGAGGTTCTAAGATAGTTTCCTCATTTGCATGTCCTTATGTGTTAGTGTAACACTAGTCAGCTTGTGGCCTTTTAGAATGGGTTAATAACAAGACCATTCATAGCCCGCTGAAGTAGCTGCAGCTGACAGAGTAGCTAGTTTCATAGGCTAGAGCACTCTTGTTCAACATCTTAAAGGTGGTTTAAAATCTTAAGAGTGTTT
The DNA here is from genome assembly GCF_014529385.1 of Adiantum capillus-veneris. Lineage (NCBI taxonomy): Eukaryota > Viridiplantae > Streptophyta > Polypodiopsida > Polypodiales > Pteridaceae > Adiantum > Adiantum capillus-veneris. The sequence continues at coordinate 145,992,684 of NC_140934.1, forward strand.
GTGATAGGGACATCACAACCCCTCTTTCGACATCTGCTGGGAATGTAATTGTAATTGTGACCGAGTTCGTCATAAAAAGATCACAATTTCACAACCAAATTTACGTCAAAGAGAAATGGAAAACGTTAAAGTTCAGCCATGTAAGCTCAATCCAGACACAAGCACAAAACCCATTCAAAACTTAAACCTTTTTCAAGGAATCTTGTAGCCTTGCCTCTAATTGCATAGTTATAACATCAATTTGTTGATAGGAAAACTCGAGCTTTCTCCTTCAATTCCCGCACATTCTGGTTTTGCAGAGCTTTAAGAGCACTCATTTTCAAAACCTCACACCATTTTGAAGAAGGAAAGCCATAATTCACACCCTCACAAGCTCATATAAAATAAGGAAGAGAGGCGGGGTTGCACTACACACTCAGAGCAACCATGAAGTGAATACCCAAAAGGGGAAAACCTGTTGTTTCTCAGCCATAAGTAAGGAGCCTCCTTGCTTCTACGCACGACCAAATTGCTGATGTGTCAATTTTTGTGCATTTCCCCTCAAAACAAGATATGTTTGACCATTTTTATGCCATGACCCAAGAATGACCCATGTCAAGCATTAAAAAAGACGACGACTTAGGCAAAATCCCTATTTGTGTGCGAAACTTCCTCTAAGCTCAAATTTCATGCTTAAAGTATGCATGATATAAAGTGAAGAGAACATCCAACATTGCTACATCCAAAGCCATGATTCCCCAAATAGGTATGTACTTGACACCAATCGTGATAGCCGCTTTCACACATGTTGTACTATGTACATTGTATCTTGTATTCCCATGCATCAAAAAACATAAAGAGAGAGGTGAATATTTTTATTTCACATCATGTACATGCCACGGCACGGCAACGCATACTATTGCGCCTAATTGTAAGAGCTTTGATACTTGGGAACTAAGCATCTATATGACACATTGAGGATCCTCATGAGGATGCAAAGCAATAGAGACATATACTGTGTGGTTGCTTCATAATCTCCTGTTATGCATTCGATACAATGCCTTGCAACAAATTTTGCATCAAGGACATATGCTTAAGGTCACTATGGAGTCTGAGATGGCTTATTGCATTATATGACTTAAGGGGCTGCTACGTTGTGAAGGAGACTTATATAGGGGGCTTGCTGGCACTTGGTGTTAGGCAAGGCTGCCTGCGATCCTCAACCCTCTTTCGATTCGTCTTACATGATCTAGTAGATTTTGCTACCGGATGAGGCTCGGTGTGATCTCTTACAGATATCTGTATAGCACCTATGGTTTATCCTGATGACATAGTACTAATGTCGAGCACACCACATCAGCATAAGGATTCATCGGGACATCCCACTGTTAAACTCAACACCAAATTCATTGTATTTTGGTTTACAAAGAGGGTGAAAGTAAGGAAGGAAGTCTGTTAGATAATATCTGGAGAATCCCAAAGTAGCATATGAGATGCAAAACATTGTACAACTATTGCAGGTGTCCCGCCCCCATAAGGTTGAAGTTAAAGATCTGAAAGTATATTTGTGAGGTCACATCTGCAAAATGGGGCAGATTGTGAAGCAATCTGCTTATTGCAGTATCTCCCTCATGAGTTGGTTGTTGAAAGCGTATTGCAGGCACCTCCTGTGGCAGGTGGCGAGGACCCAGATCGGTGAAGGTTGTAGACATGATTTGGAGGTGTGGGTGCCTCATGTTGGATAGGGCCATGAATTTCTCCCCTCCTCTGTAACTCTATGGTGGGCACATGAAGAAAGTTGCAGGAGTCGGAGGAGTAAACATGGCTGTGAATTCAGAGAAGTGTGTCCTATTCTCTGTCAAAAACACCAAGATTACCTGGTCTTTTATCTCGCAGAAGAGTCCTGATGGTATTTGAGCTCTAGCAAGAAGAGCCCAAGGCATCTCTGATAATCAAACTCCTCAGCTGACTCAGTGGTACAAAATTTTCCTGAAAGAGGAAATAGGTAAAGGGCCTTGAATTTTGAAGTAGACCGTTTGTCAATGAATGTAATGCTCCTCAGTGTCAACCTTCTTGTGATAGAGCCGAATCCTGATAGATGCAATTCTCTGCATTGATCTCCTCTTGTCGAATGGAATGAGTCCTCTGGTGATGGGATAATTGCATTGCAACTATCACATGAAATTGTGCTATGCCCCTGGCATGTCACAAAACCACCCACCCTTGCCAACCATAGGATGGGCTACTCTGCTCTCTGTTAAAACGTAAAGGTGTAGGATGAGGTTATGGTGGGCTCAATGCAGGGGTCTGCTCTGGTATTCATTTGGGGATGCCAAATCTTGGATTTTGAAACAACTGTGTGCACATAGTACTCGTGTAATCTCTGCCAAGCCTCTGTTGGGTGGTGGCTCACGAATGGCTTGTATATTTTGTATCATATGGCATCCTCAAACTTGCATTGCCTACACTGAATCAAAGATTGCTTAGATCTTCACTTGCGGTGCATTATTTGACACAAGAGTCACTGACATTGATTAGCAGGTGATCCGGTCCATGGCATTTTCTTGGTTTTACTCTTGGTGGTAGGTCTAGTAGTATGAGGAAAACATGTTAACACCAGTCTTGAGAAAGAAAAGGGCGGCAGAAGGCTAATGAAGTGAGACAGGGGAACGAGCAAAGGGGGAAGAGGTGATAGGAAGGTAGAATTGAGGGAATGCGTTGGTGAAGTGATTTGATCAAAGTGAGGCATCGTCAGGATGTCTATAAGTAAGTGCCTCAAGTCAGTCTTTTATTGGTTCTCTTCAAGTAATTGGATTGCATTGCAGCCATACTACTCTTTTTAAGAAGGATGGTCTCTTGTACTGAAGGAATTGCTTCCTTCTACACTTCTTGAGTCTTTTATTGACGGAGTGTCTGATATCAAGTAGAGCAGCTGATTTTGAATCATTTGGGCACGTGCTGCAGATTATTTATGAGATCAATCGTGTTTTCCTTGAAGAAGCAAAGAAGAAGGTCGGATCTGATTTTGGCCGGTTGGCCCGTCTGTCCATTGTTGAAGAAGGATCTGTGAAGGTAAATGCAATAAGTAGCTGCATATTGAAAAGTAGTGTTCTTCATTTTCTTTTATTGTAGTGTTGGTCTTTTATCCCTGAACCGTGTGTAGACGATCCGTATGGGCAATCTGGCTATTGTCGCTTGCCATTCAATCAATGCAGTCTCACAGATGCATGCAAATTATATCAAATCTACTCTCTTGAAGGTGCTGTCCTTTGTTGCTTAGCCTTTTGGGTTTTGTCTTAAGCATCTTCAGTATTACTAGAGAATGCTAATAGATCTGGCAATGGCTTTGCAGGACTTCTGTAGCATTTGGCCTCACAAGTTTCAGAGTAAAACAAATGGTGTCACCCAGGTGAGTGGCAGACCTGCAAAACCACCGCTTGATTAAATCTTTTAGGTTGTTTAGAAAGCGATTTTTGTTACAAGTTCAGAGTAAGATGGATGGTGTCACGCAAGTCAGTGACAGGCCTGCAAAGTCAGTTTTTGATTAGTCTTTAAAGTTGTGTAAAAAATAAAAAACCTGCACACCTATGTGTTTTGTCTCTAGTACATGTTCTGAAATCGGGCTAAACTCAACTCATCATCATGCTGAGCTGTGGCCAAACATTTACAATAATGGTTTCCTTTGATGCTTTTCTGGTCGTTTATTGTGTACTTTTTTTTTCCAGTCAGCTGAGAACCTCATTGACACAGACGTGTACATCTCACTTGAATTTTCACCTTTTTTTTCAGTAACTTGCTTCATTTATCCTCTATTTTTGAGTTCTTGCTGTCTGCTAGAAGCTTGTTTTGAGCATTTAGAAGAGTCTAAACAATGAGAGTCTCTTGCGCTTATGCATTAGATGGAGATGAATTAGTAGTAATTATTATCAAGGTTGACTCTGGAAAAATGTCTGGCAGTATTCTCCTGAAATGGCTGGATAGCATGCTTAAAGACGTAGGAGCTGATACATTTGGTTATTGCTTTTTGAAAACAAGGAGATTATAGTGTTTTAGTTCTGCTTCAGACTGTAGGAAAAAGTTTGTCTTTATCGTGGTGCATTTGGTTGTGGTGAGGCTGTAACTTGGAACAAGTAGGTTCTTGTTAGCCTCTGACAAGAGTTAATGTAACACGTTGTTTTCTTCTTTCTCGTCTTTTTTGGAACGATGATAACTTAAAGGATGCAGAAAACGAATGGGATTTGTCTTTTATCTTTTATGTACCACCAATAAAAACCTTGATCCCTCTTGTGTTGTTAAAGCGCCGATGGCTTGCATTTGGCAACCCTGCCCTTGGAGACGTAATTACAAAATGGCTTGGTACTGAAGCTTGGATAAAGGACTTGGACATTGTTGCTGGCCTAAGGCAACATGCAAGCAATCCACAACTCCATGCAGAATGGAATCAGGTTTGTTTATACTTTTGCTTGCTAACAAAAATGCTCTGTGATTCTAGTAGTAGACGCTACTTGTACCTATTATGCTAACCGAGTGACATGATGTGTTTCAAAAGAAGGGTGTATGGGGGTAGGGATGAATAGGACAATGGGGAGGAGCCGTTTTGTTTTGTTTTGTTTTTTTTTTGTGGGGGGGGGGGAGGTGGGTGCATGAGAAAAAGTTGACGTCCTAAATGTGAAGAAATAAAATCACGACTCTTCCCATCATCAAGCAAAATAGTGATCTCTCTTTACCCTTGACCTTCAACAATACATGAGGGTAAAAGGAATACCTAGAAATGATTAATTTTGATTACCATCGTAATATTGGGTCGTATACATTTCCAAAGTTAGCTTTTGTGTTCAAAGCATCTTCATGTGGTGGTCTTTGCTCTATCATGTTGGATGTATCAGATTGGAAATTGTTACCATAGCTAGGTATAGATGTCGATATGTATAATCCTCCTCTTGCAGAAGCAAGTTTCTTTGGCACTTAATAGTGAAAAAAGAAATGGTGGACATTGGCCACCCAATGGTTTTCAAGCTACTACTCAAGGAAGAAAGCGCCAAAATTCTTCTAATTTTGACAAGTCTAGACATTTCAAGAAGCCATTTATCTAGAAAAGACACCACATACATAATCAAGCAAGTAATCACAATAATCAAGCAAGTAATCACAATAACACCCAATCAACCAACCCGTAAAGATTCAGGCTCCATACCAACCATAAGCCCAAACCCAATGGTGATTATTTCAAGAATGTTAAATGTTATACATATCACTGCTTTGTCCATTTTGCAAGTAAGTGTCCAAATTCAAAGGTCAACGACAATAACTACAATAATCACAAGGCTAATAACAACAGAAACCAGTTAAAATGACCTAGAACCAAACGGTTAAACAAACCGTATTAAGTGAGGCAGCATTGTTAGGTGGATACAAGGGGGAGAGAGGATTAAATTTAGGCGTTGAAGGATAGATGAAACCATGAATGTTGATACAATTAAGAGGCCTAAGCTCGGAGTTGGTGCATACTTTTTGCAGCCTGTCGAATACATCAGCAGGTTCCTCCAGCGTAGCGAAACAGCGTAACATTCTTTCCTTGACTATGGACTTGTTCGTAAGTATTCTTCAATATGAACCATGGACACATTACATGGCACTATGCACCTCCATGGTGGTTTATATTGCACTCATTCTATATGACATTGATGTAGCTAGTACAGACTGTATTCCTCTAGTCTGTAATTCCTTTGGGAGATAGGCTTCACTGAGCATCCCCAGAGGTCTCTTGTACAGAATATTGCTTCTATTTGCTCAAAGAGAGATAGAGGGAGAAAGAAAGAAAGAAAGAAAGAAAGAGAGAAAGAAAATCTAGAAACGTCCTATCTATAGGACCAAACATAAACATCTATGGTTACACTCCACTTCAGGTATAATAAACAAATAAAGTGCAAGTTTAAAGATAACCCCAAGCCCAAAGGCCTGTTGCCTGCAGTCGATTCAGCCGCAGCCTTGTAGAGATAGCGTCGCTTGCGCCTTGTTGTATTCAGCAGCTCTTTGGGCTTGTGTCCTGGACTACAGTTCAACAGCAGCTGGCATTTGCAGAGCGGCAATTCAGCTTCATGACAACTACAACAGAGGTGGAGCCTTTAGTACGGCTGGTTGGAGAGTTAGATTATGATGTCAAATATTCGGACAGGGCTCTCCATCACAGAGCAGTAATTTGTGGACTGGTCGGCTCCTTACCTTTTCGTCAAAGGGGTCTGGGTTCAGGCAGCTCTCAGCTCCAACGGAGCAGCTATAGAGATTGATTTTATTGGGCAAAGGGCTATGTTAAAGCACACAATGCGGAAGCGTGCAAAGACGAGAGAAATACACGAGAGAGAGAGAGAAATGAAATGAAATGAAATGTTATATTAACGTCTTCAGAAGGTCAGAATGACCTATGAGACCAAAAAGTTACAATGTGGTGGATCTGAGATAAAGTCAGAGTAACAAAAATGACAAAATAAATTGACATATTAAAATGCTATGGAATCCGAAACAGCTAGGTGTGATCTCAGCAACTAGGTGGGATAGCTAAATCACAGATCACAAAAGATCCAGCATCGGTCTTTGGCGGATCTCATCAATCTCCTCCATGGTCAATAGCCTCACCGGGCGTCGTGCATGTCGGGCCAGAGTGATCCGAATCCTATGATGCAGCCTCCGTCGATGCTGTGTAGTCCTCCGCAACCGTGGGCATCTGGATCTCCCTAGTTTGATCGCTCGGTTTTTCAGTGTGCCTCTAGTGTGAGGCGGCAAGCTCTCCTGTGGTAGTAGCTCCTCCGGGTGTCCAGTGTCTGCTCTAAAGAAGTCTGTGATCCGTCTCTGAGATTGTCTGGCCTCTCCCCTCATCAGGCTCTCTCTGTGTCTGCGCAGCTTGAGCAAAAACAGACCCAAGCATCTCTGATCCTTGTACCACATGACTCCGAAGAGTGGTCTGAAGCCCTCTCTGAACAAGAAGTGGAAGGAGCTGCGTATCTCGTAGTAAAGGGGGCAGTGGCATGTGTAGTGTAACTCTTGTCTCAGGCTCTAGGTCACACAGGAGGCATGTGCTGGCCTCTGCTGGTACTCTGCTATATCTCCCAGTCTCAATCCGCAGCTGGTGTGAAGATGTGCGTATCTGGCCAATAGCACATCGTATCCCATGAGACAAGTGGGTGTCCATGTATCTGGGGCTCGTCACAAAACCGTCCTCCGTAAGCTGGAGATGATGCTCTTTGTAGAAAGCCATCTTCATGCCCAGCTCCTGTGCTGGTTGTATCCATGTTCTCTTGGTCTGTAGCTGAGTCAAGTCCTGGCGGATGAGCCTGGTGATCTCGGACTGTGTGAGAGTCAGGGAGGGTGCATCAAGTGAGTACTGGAAGGGGGGCAGTCTGTCTATGCTGAACCCATGCGCCTAACACCATGATGTCATCTCCCCATACCAGCATGCTGTATCTCCTTGCATGGCTAACTGTCGAGAGGACTCAAGTGCAAGGCGGGCATATCTGTTTCTGGGAAGTTCCCACATGCGGTGTATGAAGGAGACCGATATGGTGAGCGTCTCAACCACTAGTGGGGGGGGGGGGCAGCTAGCTCTGCTCGGATAATGGCACGTGGTACTGAGGCCTTGGCTCTAATGAGCCGTGAGATCATAGAGACTAGTGGCTTCTCCATGTCCCCCCATCCATCAGTGCGACCTGTCCTCCCATGATGGTCCAATGAAGGTCCCCAAATCTCAGCTCCATAGAGCAATGCAGAAGCCACCAGGGTGTCAAAGAGCCAGAGCTTTGTCCGAGGCTCCTGAAACTGAACATGTGAACACATCCTCTCCAATCTACCCAATGCTGCATGGGCTCTGGCCAATCTAGTCTCTGCTGCTCTTCTCAATGAAAATGCTGGTCCACTAAAAACGACACCAAGGTAGGTGTAAGCATCTGTATACTCCATTGTCTCCTGGCCGTATGTGAATGCGGGTGCTGACCTCGTGATCCACTGTGGGGTGGTATTAATTACCATGACCTTGGTTTTACCAAGGTTGACAGACAAACCACTTTCATGGGCAAACCTATGCAAAGCATCCAAGTGACGTTGCATCCCCTCCGGGGAGTCGAAGATCAACACAATGTCATCAATATATTAACAATAGTGAAATCCATGTTCTTGCCAGTTGTGCACCTCTTTCACCATCTCTACCAGCATATCCCTAGCATGTGTAAAGTGCTCCGCTACTAGACCATCGTGATCACAAGCCCTCCCATTCCTCATCCTGTCAATGGCTCTTTTTACCATCTCAGTGGTGCTCGAGCCTCATAGGTAGGCATGGCTCTGTAGGATCTGAAAGGGGTTGTTGTCCAGGAACCTTATATAACGATGTCGCATACTGGCCCCACACATCAGGAGAAGTAATCATTGGGGGAGGGGAGTGCTCATGAAAGAGTCGCCATGCCTCTCCCGAGTCTACTCAAGAACAACTAATACAAGTCTCGCTCCATCTGGGCCAAGTAATCTCGTTTCTTCTGTCACTTAAAGTGCCGAGAAGCAATCCGAGACTGTCTATAAGTGACGACTCCTAACCGAAGATCCCTGTGAAGCTGGGCTCTTATCTCTCTGCACTCCTCATCACACCAACTTATTATGGGGCATGCTCCTAGAATGTCCGATTCGAATGAGTGTGTGGGTATGCCTCTGATGCTGCACCATGCAGTGTCTCGGTCAGTAAAGTGGTGCACTCCACTGAGAGACCTGAACTAGCTGTGCATAGACGATCCCAAATTTGCTCTGTATAAACCGAGTCAGTCTCTGGTGTAAATGTATAACGGGTATGTGACTTGACTCCTGATGTCTGGGCTGTGCTATACTGAAATGAGACAGACAGTGTCAAGAGAGCATCTTCCGCTGCTATTCCCACTGGTCTGGCACCTACTGTGAAATCCTGAATACAAGGAATAAAGCTCGTTTGTGTCATAAAATAGTCTACTGTATTGGCCCCGTGTTTATGTGGAAAGCATGTGAAACCTGTTGATCCGGGAAATCACTGTAAGCCATTAAGTATAGCTAACCCGTGTGTAGTCGTCATCTCTGTGAGGTATCTCCCATACTCTATTTGCTCTCTATCATGTGAGCATCTGTCAAGCCCCAACTCACCCACATCCAGCTCTCTAAGCATCTCATGTGAAGTGTCGTAGAAGATTGAGAGTTGCACGTTCGGGCATTAAAGTCTCCTAGAAGAATGATACCACCATCCCTAGAAAACTCCAACATATCATTGTCTAGTATAAAGACGGGTGACTGCCCTCTGGACGCAGCATATACTGACGTACTTGGGGGGGGGGGGGGGGGGGGGGGTAACATATGGAAATGTATAGAAATCGACCTATGTTAGCTCTCAACCTCACCCACATGTATCTAGCATGATCATCTTTCCGTACGATGTGTAGTAGTGGCCGTAACTCCTCCTTAAATAACTACTCCTCCTGATCCTCTAGTCCCATGCTTAGATCTCGTGACTGTCTTGTGAGATCTTGTGATTGTCCTGTGGCTTGCCTCCCATCTGTACCCCATGACATTTGGCATCAGCTGTCTAGGGGCCTACTGAGTCTTTAATAAGAATACAATGTCCCTGTCCCTGAAACTGTCCTCAAAGGCACCAGCGTCCAACCTCATAGACCCGTTACACTTCCAAGTAGCCATCTTCAATGTGGTCCCATAGGTCTCACACCGTCATGTAGAGCTCTGCTCTACAATCACCACCCGACCATCTCTGTAAAAGGCTATCGTCCCCTTTTCTCTTGCGGCCCTAATCTCTACATGACTTCCTTCATGTGGGCAAGCTGTGAAAGGGTAAGGTCGCCGCCAAGAAAGACACCAGTCTTCTTGAGGGTGGGCCTCCTTCTCAAGAACTCCTCCGTCGCCTCAATAGAGGGGAAGCCCAAAATGAGATCGATGTACCCCCCATGCCTCCACTCTTCTTGCTGACTCTCCATGCTCTCACATGCGTCGCTTTATCTATCCCCATTGGTACCATGAGCTCCTTCACTTCTTCGTCGACTTGATCCCGGTCTTTGAGGCTGGTGACTCTCACATGTAAAGCCCTTGTACGCCTTCGTTGTTCCTCTTCAAGTGTCATGTTGATGATGGTGGGAGCGGGGGTTGATTTTTCCTTTGTCCTTCTTGGCGACCGCTATCCACTTCTCCGCCTCATCCACTTTCTTTTGGGTTTTGGTGATCACGTCTACCCACGGAGGCGTTCTTGCTTCTTGTTGCTTCTCCTCGTCCTTGATGGCTTGCATTTGTTCTTTGATTACCTTAAGTTCTTCAATCACTGAGGGTTGGATTTCTCCCCCTTCAAGTATTTCTCCCCCTTCAAGTCCACCACTAGCTCTTGCCTCGGCTAGCTCTTTCTTAAGGGCTGAAATCTGTTTTTTAAAATCTTCAATTTCGGTCTGAAGCTCCATTTTCTCGTTAGTCCGAAGCTTGTCCTCGCTGATTTTCCATTGAAGGAAGATTGCCTTCTCTTTCTTCCACTCTGCCATCTCTGCCCTGTACTTCTTCATCTCCTTCTCCATGATTGTTAATCGCTTGTTGGTGGCCATAAATGTGACTTTCTTCCCTGTCGGGGATGCCATGAGGGAAGAGGGTCAATTAGAGTGGCGGGCTGCCTCCACCTCTACCCTCTCCATTGGACTGTTGTATGCCTGTTAAAGGCGCTGCCACGCAGCCTTTGCTGATCTGAAACACACCCTCCGAAGAGGTGATTAGACAGCCACTATGGGCGGAAACCTGTCAACAATACTCAGTCTCCCGTTGAGAACAATGCATCAAAAACCCTCCGAAGAGGTAATTAGCGACAGCCCACTGCGGGCGCAAACCTGTGAACAATACTCAGTCCCCGGCTGAGAACAATGCATCCGTTGCCTGCTCTGAATCAGAACCACCCCCAGCCCACTGCGAAACCCCAATGCGTCTGAGTCCCAAGCCAGCAACCCTTTGCTCGTTGCTGCGCCCTGCGCACTGCGTGCATGCCTTCCTCTAACCTGTGCGTGCCCTACCTGCCTGACCTGCACACCTGCGATCTACACAACCTTGTGGCCTGTCAGCTCCTTGTCCGCATGCTCACCTGCGTGACCTGTACTGAGGACTGCTGTACCAGAGAGAGAGAGAGAGAGAGAGAGAGAGAGAGAGAGAGAGAGAGAGAGAGAGAGAGAGAGAGAGAGAGAGAGAGAGAGAGAGAGAGAGAGAGAGAGAGAGAAATGAAATGATATGAAATGATATATTAACGTCTACAAGAGGCCAAAATGACCTATGAGACCAACTGATTACAATGATGAGTCTGTACCAGAGAGAGAGAGAGAGAGAGAGAGAGAGAGAGAGAGAGAGAGAGAGAGAGAGAGAGAGAGAGAGAGAGATGAATGAAATGAAATGTTATATTATCGTCTTCAAAAGGCCACAAAACAAAGATATATACTATGGGGTCCTAAGTTGGTCGATGTGAGCCAGGCAAAAAACTAAGCAGAGTAATGGGCGGCTTGTTGGGATAGCTGAATCACAAGAGATCTAGCATTGGTCGTTGGCGAATGTCATCAATTTCCTCCATGGTTAGTAGTCTGACTGGGCGTCGTGTATGCTTGGCCAGCGTGCTCCGAATTTTCTGTCGTAGCCTTCGTCGATGCTGTGTAGTTCTTCGCAGTGGCGGGCTCCTGGATTTCCCCAGTTCAATTGCTCGGTCAATCAGTGTGTCTCTGGTGTGAGACGGGGGGGGGGGGGGGGGGGGGGGGGGCTTTGCTGTGGGACTGGCTCTTGCGGCTGTCCCGTGTCTGCTCTAAAGAAGTCTGTGATCCGTCTTTGAGACTGGCTAGCCTCGCCATTCATCAGGCTATCTCTGTGTCTGCGCAGCTCGAGCAAGAACAAACCCACGCATCTCTGATCTTCGTATCCCATGACTCTTAAGAGTGGTCCATAACCCTCTCTGAACAAGCAATGAAAGCGGCCTTGTATCTCGTAGTAGACGGGGCAGCGGCATGTATAGTGTAGCTCTGTCTCAGGTTCCATGTTACACAAGGGGCATGTCCTGTCCTCTGCTGGTACTCCGCTGTATCTCCCAGTCTCAATCCGCAACTGGTGAGAAGATGTGCGTAACTGGCCAATAGCACATCGTATCCCATGAGACTAGTGGGTATCCATGTATCTGGGTCTCGCCACAAAACCATCTTCCGTAAGTTGGAGGAGGTGGTCTGTGTAGAAAGCCATCTTCGTGCCCAACTCCTGTGCTGGTTGTATCCATGTCCTCCTGGTGTCTAGCTGGGTCAGGTCTTGGCGGATGAGCTTGGTGATCTCTGACTGTGTAAGAGTGAGAGATGGTGCATCCAATGAGTACTGGAATGGTGGCAGACTGTCTATGCTGAACACATGTGCCTGAAACCATGATGTCATCTCCCCATACCAGCATGTTGTATCTCCTTGTATGGCTAGCTGTCGAGAGGATTCCAGTGCTATGCGAGCATATCTGTCTCTAGGAAGTGCCCATGTGCGGTTTATGAAGGAGACTGATCTGGTGAGCGCCTCCACCACAAGTGGGGGGGCCGCTACCTCTGCTCGGATAATGGCCCGTGGTACTGATGCCTTGGCTCTAATGAGCCGCGAGATCATAGAGATGAGAGGTTTCTCCATGTTTCCCCATCCGTCTGAGCGACCCGGCCTCCCGTGGTGATCCAGTGAAGGTCCCCATATCTCGGTTCCATCGAGCAATGCTAAAGCCACCAAGGTGTCAAGGAGCCAGAGCTTCGTCCGGGGCTCCTGAAATTGAACCTGGGAAGACATCCTCTCCAATCTACCCAATGCTGCGTGGTCTCTAGTAAGTCTGGTCTCTGCTGCGCTTCTAAGTGAGAATGCAGGTCGGCTAAAAATCACTCCAAGGTAAGTGTAAGCGTCTGTGTACTCCACAGTCTCCTGGCCGTATGTGAATGTAGGTGCTGACCTCCTGATCCACTGTGGGGTGGTATTAAACACCATAACCTTGGTTTTACCCAGGTTGACAGACAAGCCACTTTCGTGGGCAAATGTATGCAAAGCATCCAATTGACGTTGCATTTCTTATGGGGATTCGGAGATCAACACTATGTCATCAGCATATGACAAAAGTGGAATCCATGTCCCTGCCAACTGAGCCCCTTTATCCCCATCGCTGTCAACGTAGTCAGAAACCTCATCCACATACATACCGAAAAGAGTAGGAGAGAGCGGGCAGCCCTGCTTCACCCCAATAGTGGAGTAAACCGGTGTAGAAAGTCCCTCCGGGGTGCGTACATGCCCTACTACTGATCTGTACAATGCCATGATCCCTCAAATGAGTTCTGTGGGTACTCCCATTTCGTGTAGTCTGCGCATCAGTCTAGCTTTGGGTACCGTGTCTAAAGCTTTGCGGAAGTCCACAAAGCTACAATAGATCCGTCTCCCATGAGATCTGCCTTCTTCGATGATGGCCCTGAGTGTTGGATATGGTCAAGAGTAGAGAAGCCTCTCCTGAATCCTACCTGCCCAGTTGCACGGCCGTTCAAGATGGCCAGTCCATGTGCAGTACCCATGTCTATGAGGTGTCGCCCATACTCGGTACATTCCACAACGTGTGATAGTCTGGAAAGGCCCGTCTCTACAACATCTAGCTCTCTTAGCATCTCCTCTGAAGTATCATAAAACACTGCCTGGTGATGGGCAGTCCTAGCATTGAAGTCCCCTAGGATGATAATGTCACCGTCCCTAGAGAACTCCCATATGTCATCATCCAAAATAGAGAAAGGGGATTGTCCTCTGGGTGATGCATAAACTGATGTACTCGGGGGAAAGTAGCAAATAGCTAGATAGAGGTATTTGCCTGTCTCTGCTTTCAGTCTCACCCACATGTACCTAGCCTGCTTGTCCCTGCGGGCTATATGTATCAGTGGCTGCAGATCCTCTCTAAATAACACTGCCACTCCCCCCGAGCCCCGCCCTCTGTGCTCTGAGTGCGTCTCCTGTCTGTAGGCTGTCTCCCACCTCTTTCCACTGATGTGAGGCATGGATTGCCCTGGGGCTTGGTGTGTCTCAGAGTAAAAGATGATGTATCTTCCAGTAAAGCTATCCTCAAAGGCACCCACATCAAGACGCATAGATCCATTGCAATTCCAAGCAGCTACTTTGAGTGTGGTCCCATAAGTCTCGCATCGTCATGTGGAGCGTCGTTCTAGTATTACCACTTTTCCATCTCGGTAAAAAGCGATCTTGCCTTTTTCCCTTGCCGCTCTAATCTCCGACATTACTTCCTGCATATGAGCGATCTGCGAGAGGGTGAGATCATCCCCGAGAAAGATGCTAGTCTCTTTAAGAGTTGGTCTTTTCTTCAAGAATGACTTCTTTGCTTCCATGGAGGGGAAACGGAGGATGAGTGCTCTTTCTCTTGAGGTTTCTCCACTGCTTCGATTTTTCTTTATGTTGCCCACTCTCCATGCCCTTGTGTGCGTCGGCTCATGAATCCCCATCAGGGCTGTGGAGTTCTTTTAGTTCTTCGTCCACATTGCCTTTGTCTTTAAGACCGCAAATTCTCACATGTAAAGCACGCACCCTTCTCCTCTGCTCCTCCTCTAGTGTCTGATTAATGATGTTGGGTGGTGTGGGGGTGGGCGTTATCTCCTTGCCTTTTCCTTTCTTGGTTTCTCGGCTTCGTCCGCCTTCTGTTGAGTTTTGGTAAGAACATCCACCCAAGAAGTCGTCATTTCTTTATGCTGCTCTTCTCCTTCTTTGATGGCCCGTACTTGCTCCTTTATCGTGTTGATTTCTTCGATTACTGAGGGTTGCAGTTCGCCCTCTTCCAGTGTGTTTGTTGATCGTGCTTCGGCGAGCTCTTTCTTGAGTGACGCGATCTCTTCCTCTTGGGTCGTCACTCGGTCTTCCAGCGTGCTTATCTTGCTCTCTTGGATCAACACGCATCCTTCGAGTATGTTTATTGTGCCCCAGAGGTTGCGGTTCGTCTTGGTCATGATCTCCGTCATCTCCTCTTTGCATTTTTGAATGGCATCCTCTAGGGGGTCGGCTTTATCGTTCATCTTCCTCATGCTTGATCGCCGTCCGCAAGGGAGTTAGGTGTACGTGTCTACCCACCCTCGCAGCGGGCGCGGCGGTTGGGAGTCACTGGATGTACGCGTGCGCCCACACTGGCGACGATCGCGACGAGTGGTGGCGTGCGAGGCGGTGTGGCTAGGTGCCCTCAATATGCTCAGCTGTGTGTGTGTGTGTGTCTCGAAAACAAAAGTGAAGGAGAGGGGGGGGGGGGGGGGGGGGGGGGAGGGGGGGTAAAGTATGGTATAAATGAAATGAAATGTTATATTAAAGTCTTCAAAAGGCCATAATGACCTATGAGGCCCGAAAGTTACAAAGCGGTGGGGGCGGGGGAGGGTTCAAAAAAAAAAAGAAAAAAAAGGAAAAAAAAGTTTTAAAATTTAAAGACCTACGCGTAGAAGAAGAGAGGGAGACATCCTACGAGTAAGAGAAGGGGGGGGGGGGGGACGCTCTACGCGTAGAAGAAGGGGGGTAGGGGATGCTCTACGCGTAGAAGAAAAAAGAGGGGGGGGGGGGGGGGGGGGTGGGGCTGGGGGGGAGGGGATGCCATACGCGGGGAGCGGGGTGTTGCGCAGCCTGCAGGCGGAGCAAGGGGGGGGGGGGGGGGGGGGGGGGGGGGGTTGCAGAGGCAGTGCAGGGGGGACATCACCGCGCGCAGTGTGCATGTGCAGGCGCAGCAGCAGCAGCAGCAGCACGACGCGCGAGGGCAGAGCAGCAGCGCACGTTGGAGAGAGAGAGAGAGAGAGAGAGAGAGAGAGAGAGAGAGAGGAGAGAGAGAGAGAGAGAGAGAGAGAGAGAGAGAGAGAGAGAGAGAGAGAGAGAGAAATGAAATGCTATATTAACGTCTTCAAAAGGCCAAAGTGACCTATGAGAGCAGAAAGTTACAATGCGGTGTATCTGATACAAAGTCAGATTAACAAAATAAATTAAACTAGGATAACAAAATATGAATATTGCGGAATCCTAAACTAAGCTGATAGGTGTGAAAGGTGGAAGGCGTGAAATGTGTGAACTAAGCAGTACGATGTGTAGACAGTATGGGAGGGAGGTAGAGATCCATCTTCATAGAGGTCCATCTTCATCTGCACTCTGGACGATGAACAAGTATGGCTCGAATCCTTTGTTGTAGCCTCCTTCGAAACTGTGTAGCTCCTATTCTCCATCGGGGTCATCTAGATCTCCCTAGCTCCAATGCTCGATCGATGAGAATGCCAGTAGTGCGGGCAGACCTCTCCATTGTTGGCTGCTCCTCTGTCTGTTCTTCTGGGTGTACATTATCTAGTGTAAAGAAATCTGTGATCTGTCTCTGGGGTTGTCTCTCTCCAGCTCTCCTCATAAAGTTATTGTATGCCTGTGTAACTCAAGTAGATATAGCCCAAGACATCTCTGATCCTCATAACTCATGACCCTAGATAGAGGCCCAAAACCTTCTCTGAATAGACAATGAAAACGGCCTCGTATCTCATAGTAGACTGTGCAATGACAAATGTAATGTCTCTGGCTCTAGATGGCATAAGCGGCATATCTTGCTATCTACTGGTGTCCCTCTGAATCTGCTAGTCTCAATCTCGAGCTGATGTGAGGACGTGCGTATCTGTCCAATGGCACAACGCAAACCATGAGAAAGATGCGTGTCCATATAGCTAGGTCGAATCATAAACCCATCCCCCGTGAGGTGGAGAAGATGCTCTCTATAGAAATCCATCTTTGTGCCCAACTCCTGTATCGGCTCTATCCATGTCCTCCTCGTGTCCAACTGGATTAGATCCTGACGAATGAGTCTACTAATCTCTACCCGCGTCAGAGACCTCAGGGGTGCCTGAAGAGATTATTGAAAAGGAGGCAATATGTCCATGGTGAAACCATGTGTCTCAAACCATGATGCCATCTGTGCATACCAGCATGATGTATCCCCATTAAGAGCTAATTGTCTGGAGGACTCTAGAGCCACCCTGGCATCTCTCTCTGGTAGTGCCCCATAGACTATGTACAAAGGAGACTGATCTGGTAAGCGCCTCAATTTCCATAGGGGGGCCAGCTAATTCCGCTCGAATGATATCATGCGGTACGGAAGCCTTGGCTCTAATCAATCGAGAGATCATAGATACCAAGGGATTCTCCATACGCCTCCAACCATCCTAGCCTACAGAAGGTCCCCAAACCTGCACCCCATATAACATAGTAGAGGCAACCAAAGTATCAAAGAGCCATAGCTTTGTCCTAGGTTCCTGGAACTGAACCTGGGAACACATTCTCTCCATTCCTCCCAGAGCCGCACCAGCTCTAGTTAGTCTAGTCGCTGTTGCTCTTCTTAAAGAAAATCTCGACCCAGTAAAGACTACCCCCAGGTAAGTGTATGCATCTGTATACTCCCCAATCTCTTGACCATATTTGAAAGTAGGTGCTGATCTCCTGACCCATTGCGGTGTGGTGTTAAACACCATAACCTTGGTTTTACCTAGGTTTACACACAATCCACTATCCTCTGCAAAACTGCGTGGTGCATCCAAATGTCGTTGCATACCTTCTGGTGAGTCAGATATCAGCACAATATCATCAACATATAGCAACAATGGAATCCACGTCCCTACTAGCTGGGCACCCCTATCACCCTCTCTGTCAATGTAATCAGACACCTCATCAACATACATACCAAATAGAGTAGGAGACAATGGGCATCCTTGTTTCACTCCAATAGTAGAGTGAACTAAATCAGATACCCCTTCCGGAGTGCGTACATGTCCCATCACTGATCTGTACAAAGCCATAATCCCCCAAATCACCTCTATGGGCACCCCCATCTCCTGTAGTTTGCGCATCAATCGAGCTCTTGGTATCATGTTAAAGGCTTTGCGAAAATCCACAAAGCTACAATAGATCCGTCTCCCATGTGCTCTGCCCTCCTCAATGATGGCCCTGAGTGTCACAATATGATCAAGAGTGGAGGAACCCCTCCTAAAGCCGGCCTGACCCTTTGCTCGTACACCCTCGTTGTCACGAGGACGTGGCAATTGCTAACCTTAGTTGTTGGTTTCTTCCAATGATTTTTGTTTTATTTTTGAGACCCTCTTTTTGAAGTTGCAAATGGTCGGACATTGTATGGCCAATGTGAACGGTAGTTTCACCCGCAGACGGGAAGTTGGTCGGCATTGGAATTCGTACAGTAAGAGGATGTCTAGGCTCAGAGCAAGATCATATAGGTCCCCCCGTCGCACTTAGCAAGTTGGTGGATACTAGGAAGTGAACTCAATTAAGGCATAAAGTCAAGGTGGGACTACCAACAAAAAGTATCCGACAGTTGGGCCACATTGCATTTTTGGATGCGGTCCCAATGAGGATAGATGGTCAGAAGACCAGTGGGAGCCCAACGGAAGCATCTCCTAAAATTTAGGGAACTGCTATTTTGGGCCACGAAATGTGTTCGCGTCATTACCTTCGGTATGACTAGGGGAACACTTTACAACTCTGCCGCGAAGTCAACTGACGCACCAGTTGAGATATTTTTAGCAGGGAAAGCCCAAACTCGGAAACTGGGCGACGTGTCAGCTTGTGAGCGATTCTGCCACTCTGGGAGGCAAAAACGAGCTGCATATCATCAAAGGGGGCGCCATTTTCAGCCACAGGCGGATTGCAACAGGTACAGAAGCTATGGAATGCTTACCTTGCCCTCTATGCACAGTATGGTGACGGGAGTGATGCCCCGCACGCTACATACTGCTCTCTTTCTCCCCTACGTGCAGTTATGTGATGCTCCACAAGAGGGCTACTCATTTGACTGATGTACAGTTGTGTGGGTTCATGCTTTTGTGCTGAGGCAAGAGCCTCCTTGAGCAGGAACAGGGGTAGCTAACTGCTGCTCCAAAGCAGGCACTGGTGAGGGTCATAACCTCACCGTACAGGTGCAAAATCAGCGCTGTGTATGCGCTGTAATTTGACTGTTTTTCAGCCATACGGACGCCACGATCATTGGGAATCGTGCCCCACTGGCAAAGGACAGCTAGGGGACTGTTTGGGGCTGAAAACAGGGCAAAAACCAGTAAATACAGCGTGCTGAATTTACTGTTTTTGGACAGGAATCAGAGGGTATACGCCAGTGCAAGCGAGTTCCAGCAGGGGAATTGGTTTCGCGCAAGTTTTGGGGCTGTTATGCTGCCGAAATTTGGCCAAATCAAATGGTATCTAGGTGGATACACGTGAAGGATTCCCAGGACCTTACCTTGTAATTTACCCTCCTAAAGAATAAAGAAATACCGAAAGGGGCGCCAATTTTGGGGCCTACAGGTTGTCGGCGTCTGCTCGGAGCATTCTAGCTTCCGAGCCGTGTGTGTGATCAAGTGTTAACTCCCGTCGCAGGTTCTCTTTGCAAAGTGCTCTGTGTGTGTGTATAAAGTAAAGAATTTCGGGTGAAAGCCAACGCCTACCGCCCTACGGGCCGGTTTCATGGTTCCGTTGCCGGGACATCAATCACTTTTTCCTCAAAGAGTGAGCCTGGATTGTTCAGGGTAAAGACACACAGTGCAGGAACACGGGGATTACACTATGGCCGACAAGGGGAAGGGAATAATGGAAGAGGGTTCCTCTTCACAGGACAAACAGGAAATTCCGCATGTACGGCCTGCTAAAAAGTGGTCAAATTAGGGCTGATTTTCTGCTGCGTTTTAGGGTTTGCAAGTATGAACCAAGATGAGATAGGGAGAGGTCTCACGGTGGTAGATTGGCCACTTGATCTTCTGCGGGAGTGATGTGGGTCTGCCAGGTGACATGCTGCTTGCCGATTCTTTGAGGCGATTGCTTGGATTCTATGACGCATTGGTAAATCATCTTGAAATTTGAGCTTGCTTGGTCGTGGGTGGTACGTCAGGTTGTGGAACTATGCTCGTTTGCAGAGGCAAGAGCCTTTTGCATACGTAAAAGTTAAGGGACAGGTTGCAAGATGCTATGGTGAAGTTCAAGAACTATCCACCTATGGATGCAAAGTGGATGGAAGAGCATGAACTGTCAGAGTCACCAAATGTATTGCAGCTTTACCTTGAGGCCTTTGGGTTACAGTCTACGTATGCCCCAACCCAATGTTTGCAAAGGAGGGGTAATGATAGAGCTAGCACATCAAATGTACTCATGGATTCAGTGCAACATCAGTGTACAGTTTGACAAAAGTATGAAGGTCTCATTAAGTCATTTGTACATATGTTTTGACAGTCTTTCTTGCGGATACATGCGATGATAAAAGAGTGCTAACAACACAAGATCATCAGTGGCATGTATTTATGGTATGCAATCGAGGACGTTTGCGATTTCAAGAGGGGGGTATGTCACGAGGACGTGGCAATTGCTCTGTAGGCCCTAGGGTCACCAGCCTTGAGGATGGGCACAATATTAGACAACCTCCATGTCGCAGGTAACCACTCACACATGGCACGATTGAACAACACTGCGAGAACCTCCATCAGCATATCCCTGGCATGTATAAAGTGCTCCGCTACTAGACCGTCATGATCATATGCCTTCCCGGTCCTCATCCTGTCGATGGCCCTTTGTACCATCTCAGATGTAAAGAAAGTGCTCGTAGCTGGGCAAGGCTTGGTAGGGTTTGGAAGGAATTCTTTTGGAGAGAGAGAGAGAGAGAGAGAGAGAGAGAGAGAGAGAGAGAGAGAGAGAGAGAGAGAGAGAGAGAGAGAAATGAAATGAAATGAAATGTTATATTAACGTCTTCAAAAGGCCAAAATGACCTATGAGACCAATCAGTTACAAAATAGTGAATCTAATACCATGTCTGGGTACAAAAGAACTAGAAAAGAACTAGAAGTGGAACAAAATACTACTACTACTACTACAATCTAAAACTACGTGGGTGTAGCAGCTGATACAATAGGTACCCGGTAAACTGGATGTAACAGTGTGTGAAACAAAGATGGAAGAAATGGTGAGGATCCATCCTCATCTGCACTCTGAATGTCGAGAGAGTATGGCTCGAATCTTCTGTTGTAGTCTCCGTCGATGCTGTGTAGCTCCTCTCCTCAGTCGCGGTCGTCTGTATCTCTGTAGCTCCAATGCTCGGTCGATGAGAGTGCCAGTAGTGGTCGAATGAGTGTGGGACGAGCTCTGCAGTGGTGGCTGCTCCTCTGGCTGTCCCATATCTAGTGAAAAGAAATGTGTAATCTGTCTCTCTCTCTCCCCCCCTAGTAAAGTGTCTCTATATCTGTGTAACTCGAGTAGATATAGCCTAAGACATCTCTGATCCTCATAACTCATGACCCTAGAGAAGGGACGGAAACCCTCTCTGAATAAGTAGTGGAAATGGCCCCGTATCTCATAGTACACTGTGCAATGACATATGTAATGTAGCAATGTCTCTGGCTCTAACTGGCATAAGTGGCATATCCTGCTGTTTGCTAGTATCCCTTGAAAGAGAGAGAGAGAGAGAGAGAGAGAGAGAGAGAGAGAGAGAGAGAGAGAGAGAGAGAGAGAGAGAGAGAGAGAGAGAGAGAGAGATGAAGGAATGAAATGTTATATTAACGTTTTCAAAAGGCCAGAATGACTTATGAGACCAATCTGTTACAAAATGGTGAATTCAATACCATGACTGGGTACAAAAGAACTAGATACTACTACTAGAATCCATCCTCATTTGCACTTTGGATATCGAGAGAGTATGGCTCGAATCCTTTGCTGTAGTCTCTGTCGATGCTGTGTAGCCCCTCTCCTCAATCGTGGCCGTCTAGATCTCCGTAGCTCCAGTGCTCGGTCGATGAGAGTGCCGGTACTGGTTGAATGAGTGTGGGCCGAGCTCTCCAATGATGATTGCTCCTCTGGCTGTCCCATATCTAGTGAAAAGAAATGTGTAATCTGTCTCTCTCTCTCCCCCCCTAGTAAAGTGTCTCTATATCTGTGTAACTCGAGTAGATATAGCCTAAGACATCTCTGATCCTCATAACTCATGACCCTAGAGAAGGGACGGAAACCCTCTCTGAATAAGTAGTGGAAATGGCCCCGTATCTGATAGTACACTGTGCAATGACATATGTAATGTAGCAATGTCTCTGGCTCTAACTGGCATAAGTGGCATATCCTGCTGTTTGCTAGTATCCCTTGAAATCTACCAGTCTCAATCCCCAGCTGATGTGAGGATGTACGTATCTGACCAATGGCACACCGCAAACCATGAGACATATGTGCGTCCATGTAGTTGGGTCGAATCAAAACCCATCTCCTCTGAGGTGGAGAAGATGCTCTCTATAGAAAGCCATCTTCGTGCCCAACTCCTGTGGCGGCTCTATCCATTTCCTCTTGGTATCCAGCTGGATCAGGTCCTGATGAATGAGTCTATTAATCTCCACCCATTTAAGAGACATCTAGGGTGCGTGAAGAGAGTATTGGAAAGGGGGCAGCCTGTCCATGGTGAAACCATGATGTCATCTGTGCATACCAGCATGAAGTGTCCCCCTGAAGAGCTAACTGTCTGGAAGACTCAAGTTCCAGTCTAGCATATCCGTCTCTAGTAATATCCCACAAGCTCTGCACATAGGAGACTGGTCTTGTAAGCGCCTCAATCTCCATAGGAGAGGCAGCTAGCTCTGCTCGAATGAGAGCGTGGGGTACAGAGGCCTTGGCTCGTATCAGTCAAGAGATCATAGACACCAAGGGCCTCTCCATACGTCTCCAACCATCTTGGCCTACAAAAGGTCCCCATGTCTGCACCGCATACAACATAGCTGAGGCTACTATGGTATCAAAGAGCCATAACTTTGTCCGAGGTTTTTGGAAGTGAACCTGCGAACACATTCTTTCCAAGCCTCTCAAGGACGCAAAAACTCTAGTCAGTCTAGTCTCTGCTGCTCTCCCCAAAGAAAACCTCAACCCAGTGAAGACAACCCCAAGGTAAGTGTATGCATCTGTATACTCTACAATCTCTTGACCATATGTGAAAGTCGGTGCTGATCTCCTAATCCACTGTGATGTGGTGTTAAACACCATAACCTTGGTTTTACCAAGGTTTACAGACAATCCACTATCCTATGCAAATTTATGTAATGCATCTAACTGTCGCTGCATACCCTCTGGTGAGTCAGAGATCAACACAAATCATCAGCATATAACAACAATGGGATCCACGTCCCTGCCAGCAGGGCACCTCTATCACCGTCTCTGTCAATGTAATCAGACACCTCATCAACATACATACCAAATAGAGTAGGAGACACTGTTTCACCCCAATAGTGGAGCGAACTAAATCAGATATCCCCTCTGGAGTGCGTTCATGTCCCATCATTGATCTGTATAGAGCCATAATCCCCCAAATCAACACTATGGACACCCCCATCTCCTGCAATCTGCGCATCAATCGAGCTCTCGGTACCATGTCAAATGCTTTGCAAAAATCCACAAAGCTACAAGAAATCCGTCTCCCATGTGACCTGCCCTCTTCAATGATGGCTATGAGTGTCAGAGTATGATCAAGAGTGGAGAAACCCCTCTTTAAACCGGCCTAACCCTTTGCTCGTACACCCTCACCCTCTGCCCAATTACTCAGCTGCTGCTCAAGAATGGATGCATACAACCGTGCCAATGTGTGCCCAACCATAATAGTGCGATAATTCCGAGGCTCTGTAGGATCACCTGCTTTGAGGATAGGCACAATAGTAGACAACCTCCAAGTCTTAGGTAACCCCTCAAACATAGCTAGATTGAACAACACTGCAAGAACCTCTACCAGCATATCTCTAGCATGGGTAAAGTGCTCTGCTACTAGACCATCATGATCATATGCCCTACTGGTCCTCATCGTGTTAATGGCTCACTTTACCATCTCAGTGCTAAAGAAGGTGTTGGTAGGTGGGCATGGCTTTGTAGGATCTGAGAGAGAGAGAGAGAGAGAGAGAGAGAGAGAGAGAGAGAGAGAGAGAGAGAGAGAGAGAGAGAGAGAGAGAGAGAGAGAGAGATGAAATGAAATGAAATGTTATATTAAGATCTTTAAAAGGCCAGAATGACCTATGAGACCAAACTGATACAAAAGTGGTGAATCTGTTACAATGTCTGGGTACCTTAGTACTAAAGTACTAAGTGTGAAAAGTGTGAAAGTAAATGTGAAAAAAAAAAACTAAATACAAAGTATTAAATAAACTTCTTAGGAGCATTCTGGGTGTCTGGCTAGAATGCTTCAAATCCTTTGTTGTAGTCTCCTCCGGTGAAGTGTGCCCCTGAACCCCGGCTACCCTGTAGAGATCTCTTGTCTGGTCGACTAGCTGTTTCCCATAAATAACCCTTCACATGTGGCATACGTTGTCCCGGTATCTGGTGTGTCTCGGATTAGAAAACTATGTCTCTGTCCCTAAAGCTGTCTTCAAAGGCACCTACATCTAGCCTATATGATCCATTACAATTCCACGCCGCTATCCGGAGCGTTGCCCCATAGGTCTCGCACCGTCATGCTGAGCGCTTTTCCAGAACCACTACTTGCCCTCCTCTATAAAAGGTGATTTTCCCCTTTTCTCTTGCTTCCCTGATCTCTGGCATCAACTCTTGCATGTGTGTCACTTGTGCCAATGTAAGGTCATCTCCCAGGAAAATACTGGTTTTCTTAAGAGTTGGCCTCTTTTTTAGAAATTCTTTCCTTATTTCTATATTCGGGAATCGGAGAATAAGTGCCCTATCCTATACGTTTCCCTTCTAATCGATTCCTTTCTTGCCCACTCTCCATGCACTTGTGTGAGTAGGCTCTGTGATGCCCATGCGTTGTAGCAGTTCCTTCACTTCTTCATCTACATTCTCTTTGTCTTCGACTCCTGTGACCCGCACATGCAGAGCCCGAGTCTTCCTTTTCTGCTCTTCCTCAATGGTCATATTAATAATGGTAGAAGTAGGTGTGGTCTCGAGCATTTGGGCCTTCCCTTTCTTCGCATCCTCAATCCATTTATCTGCTTCATCAACCTTTTCTTGTGTCTTGACAAGACGCTCCGCCCATGAAGATGCCGTTTTCGATTTTTGTTCATCTCCTTCTCGTAGAGTTTTCATATGATCCTTCATGTCCTCGAGCTCCTTCAGCACCGAAGGTTGGTCGTGTCCCTTCTCCTTAGTTGCAGATTTGCAAGCCGCAAGTTCTCCTTTTAGCTCCTTGATTATTGCATCCTTTTCCCCCATGTGTTTTTCCATATTTGTTCTCCATGCTTCAAAACTTGCTACTGCCTCATCGAGTTTCTTTTGCATAACGCATTCGGCTACATTTACTTCGGCCTTGATTAGGTTTCGTAATTCCGTTTTCAAGCTCTGAATCTCCTCATTCTGTATCCCCCGGATCTCTCTCCTTAGTTCTCTCATCATGTCTCCATACATGGAGTTCTTGTAGCTCTCAGCGCTTGCGTGCATTTCCTTCCTGATGTCATCTCTCATGTAGTTTAGCTCTGATTTGAGCATCACTTGGACCTTCTCCATCATTAGTTCATCATGTATCTTGGACGTTCTCCCCACTCGTAATGATCCTGGTGATAGTACAGTATCTCTGTTTCTCCGCTTAAATGTAGCTGTTGTCTTTTTTGGGGTGATGTAGCTATCTACACCCGGCCCTTCCCCTTCGGTAGGCGGATCCATCGAACCCGACCCGCAAATGTGGCGACCCCTGCTACAAGCTGATGGAGAATGGAGATCGTATTAAGACTTTTCAGGCTGACGCGCGCGTGAAGGAGCAGCAACTGATGTGCGCGTGAACCAAACTCCGGCACAACTGACGCGCCTTTTGGGGAATTTCTCGCGCGTGAAGGAGCAGCAATCGGCAGCCTTAGGCGATAGAGAGATGGGCAGCCTTAGGCGATAGGCTAACTCAATAACACGCGATAGGCAACCTTAGGCGATAGGCTAACTCAACAGCTCGCGATAGGCAGCCGTAGGCGATAGGCAGCCTTACGCGATGAAGCTCACGATAGACAGCCTTAGGCGATAGAGAGAGAGGAGCTGATTGCGTGTGCCTCCAGGCCACCTGCGTATTGCTCTCCCGTTCGCCCTCGCTGCCCAAGGCAGGTGCGCTACCTCCTCCAGCTCACCCGTGACCAGTCCAGGTGCAGGTGCGCGCAGTCTAACTGTTAGCCTGAGTTGCCCTGGCCTCACGTTTTTTGTGCGTCGTCCCCTGCGCGACCTAGGGTACAAAGAGTCCACCCACCACCTGGGGTACAGAGGTTGCGGCGAGAGAGAGAAAGAGCGCCAACCTGCAAAATTGTGGTGAGCTCGCCAACCAGACAACGTAACTCTGACCTCTTTCAGCTTGCCAAATCTGAGCTATATGCAGATCGCTCGTAGAAGAAACTCAACAAACGTACATTAAACTCGAGCTCATTTTGGTCAGCTTTGAAGGCATTGGAGCCTGAGTGAGGGAAAAGCCAGAGGGCTCCAACTGGAGAGAGAGAGAGAGAGAGAGAGAGAGAGAGAGAGAGAGAGAGAGAGAGAGAGAGAGAGAGAGAGAGAGAGAGAGAGAGAGAGAGAGAGAGAGAGAGAGAGATGAAATGAAATGAAATGATATATTAACGTCTTCAAAAGGCCAAAATGACCTATGAGACCATCAGATACAAAGTGGTGAGATACAAAGTGGTGAATCTAACACAATGTTTGAAGTACAAGTACAAAAAGTACTGAAAGTAAAAATGAAAACTGAAATGAAGTGTGAAATGTGAGATGTGAAAATGTAGAATAGGCCCTCAATGACAATCTGGGTGTCGTGCTAGAATGCCTCTGATCCTCTGCTGGAGTCTCCGTCGATGTAGTGTGCTCCTGTGTCTCGGTCGTGGTCATCTCGATCTCCCGAGCTCAATCGCCCTGTCAATGAGGGTGCCTGTGGTATGAATGCGGGTACAACCCTGTGCTGGTGGTTGGTCTCTTGGCTCCCTCGACCCAAAGAAATCTGTCATCTGTCTCTGCGACTGTCGTACTCCATGTCTCCCCAACAGATTGTCTCTATGTCGGTGTAGCTCAAGTAGATATAAGCCAAGGCATCTCTGGTCCTGATACCTCATGACTCTATCTAGGGGTCCAAAACCCTCCCTGAATAAGCAATGGAAGCGCCCTCGTATCTCATAATACACAGTGCAGTGGCATATGTAATGTAGCTCTGTCTCTGGCTCTCTACCGCATAGTTGACATATCCTAGCCTCTGGTGGTATCCCTCTGAATCTACCTGTCTCAATCTCCAGCTGGTGCGAGGATGTGTGAATCTGACCAATAGCACATCGCAGACCATGAGATAAATGAGTGTCCATGTAGTTCGGACGAGTCACAAACCCATCCCCTGAAAGTTGGAGAAGGTGCTCTTTGTAGAAAGCCATCTTCGTGCCCCACTCCTGTATCGGCTCTACCCATGTCCTCCTGGTGTCCAACTGTATAAGATCCTGACGAATGAGTCTAGTGATCTCCGTCCGTGTGACTGGCAGGGAGGGTGCATCCAGGGAATACTGAAAGGGAGGCAGTTTATCCATGTTGAGAGCATGCCTCTGAAACCATGAGGTCATCTGTGCATACCAACATGATGCATCTCCCTGCATCGCTAACTGTCTAGAGGACTCAAGAGCCAGTCTAGTATATCCGCCTCTATGTGTATCCCATAGACTTTGCATAAAGGACACTGATCTGGTAAGAGCCTCAATCTCTATAGGAGGGGCGGCTACCTCCGCTCGAATAATCGCATGTGGTACCGAGGCCTTGGCTCTAATCATCCGGGATATCAAAAATACCAAGGGTCTCTCCATGTTCCTCCAACTGTCATGATTCACAGATGGTCCCCAAACTTGGACCCCATAAAGCATAGCTGAAGCAACCAAAGTATCAAAGAGCCATAGTTTTGTTCGTGGTTCTTGAAACTGAACCTGCGAACATATCCTCTCTAGCCCTCCTAATGCCGCATAGGCTCTGGATAGTCTAGTCTCTGCTGCTCTCCTCAGGGTAAACCTCGGTCCCGTGAATACCACCCCCAGATATGTATATTCATCTGTGTACTCCACAGTGTCCTGGCCATATACGAGTGTCGGTGCCGATCTCTTGACCCACTGTGGTGTGGTGTTAAACACCATAACCTTGGTTTTACCAAGGTTCACCGACAGTCCACTATCCTCTGCAAAGTTGTGCAATGCATCCAAATGTCTTTGCATGCCCTCTGGCATTAACACAATATCATCAGCATATAATAATAAAGGGATCCATGTCCCTGCCAGCTGAGCGCCTCTGTCACCCTCTCTGTCAATGTAGTTAGAGACCTCATCTACATACATACCAAAAAGTGTAGGGGATAAAGGACACCCCTGTTTCACTCCAATAGTGGAATGAACAATGTCAGAAATCCCCTCAGGAGTGCGTGCCTGGCCAGTCACTGAGCCGTATAAAGCCATGATCCCCCATATGACCTCTATGGGTACTCCCAACTTCAGTGGCCTGTGCATCAATCTGGCCCTCAGCACTGTGTCAAATGCCTTGCGGAAGTCCACAAAGCAACAACACATCCGTCCCCCATGTGCCCGACCCTCCTCAATAATGGCTCTGAGTGTAAGAATATGGTCCAAAGTGGAGAAACCCCTCCTGAATCCAGCCTGTCCTACTGCTTGTATGCCCTCATTTTCTGCCCATTTACTCAGTTGCTGTTCAAGAATGGATGCATACAACCGTGCCAATGTGTGCCCTATCATAATAGTACGGTAGTTCCCTGGTACCGTGGGGTCCCCTGCCTCGAAAAGAGGTACAATAGTAGATAATCTCCAGGACTCGGGTAGTCCCTCACACATGACACGATTAAACAACCGCGCAAGAACCTCTGACAGTAAATCTCTAGCATGTATCAAGTGCTCTGCCAGCAAACCATCATGATCATATGCTCTCCTAGTCCTCATCCTGTCAATGGCGTTCTTCACCATCTCAGTGGTAAAGAGGTACTAGTGGCTGGACATGGCTCTAGAGGGTCTGGTAATGGTGGTTGCCCAGGTACTGTATATAATGATGCTGCATATTGACCCCAAATCTCAGGAGAGGTAATCACTGGAGGAGGTTATTGCTCATGAAAGAGACGCCAGGCCTCACCTGAATCTCGGCTCAAAAAGAGCTGATACAAATCACGTTCCATCTGGGCTAAAAAGGCCCGCTTCTTCCGTCTTATTAAACGCCGAAGGGCAATCCGAGACTGTCTATATGTAATGACTCCAAGTATAAGCTCGCTCTGAATCTGAACTCTCATCTCTCTGCACTCCTCATCATACCAACTATTCTGAGGCATGTTCCCAGAATGTCTTCTCTGATCTGGTTGAGTGTGTGGGTATGCCTGTACTGCTGCCCCATGCAAGATCTCCGTCAATAAAGTGGTGATCTCCTCCACTGTATATACAGGCTTGGCTGCCCCCATCCGTCTGTAAATCTCTTCCACATAGATTGAATCCGTCTCTGGTGTAAAAGTATACCGTGTGTGTGCAATCCTCCGTGGTGTCTGAGAGACACTATACTGGAAAGAGACTGAAAAAGTCAGGAGAGCATGGTCCACTGCTACTCCAACAGGCCTAGGGCCCACACTGAGATCTTGAATATGAGAGATGAAGCTCGGTGAAGTCATGACATAGTCCACTGTACTGGCCCCATGTCTGTGTGGAAAGCATGTGAATCCCCCAGACGAAGGAAAAATCTCTAGACCATTAAGTATGGCCAGACCATGCGTAGTTGTCATCTCCATGAGATATCTCCCATACTGTGTGTGCTCTTTATCCTGTGAGTGGCTGTCAAGTCCCATCTCCGATATATCCATCTCTCTAAGCATCTCCTCCGAGGTATCATAAAATACCGTTTGGGAGTTGGCCGTCCTGGCATTAAAGTCTCCCAAGAGAATGATATCTCCATCTCTAGAGAACTCCCATATGTCAGCATCAAGTATAGAGAAAGGGGATTGCCCTCTAGGTGAGGTATAGACTGATGTGCTAGCGGGAAAGTAACATATAGCAATGTATAAGAATCTGCCTGTCTCAGCTCTCAGTCTCACCCACATGTATCTCGCCTGGTCATCTCTCCGGACAATCTGTAATAGCGGCTGCAACTCTTCCTTGAATAAGACTGCTACCCCTCTTGAACCTCGACTTCCATGCTGGGATCTAGCGTCTGGCCGACAAGCTGTCTCCCATAAATAGCCAGTCACACTTGGCAATAACTGTCCAGATTTTTGATGTGTCTCTGAGTAAAAGACAATGTCTCTATTTCTGAAGCTATCTTCAAAGGCACCCACATCCAGCCTATATGATCCATTACAATTCCATGCCGCCATCCGGAGTGTGGTCCCATATGTCTCCCACCGTCATGCTGTGCGTTTTTCCAAAACCACTACTTTCCCTCCTCTGTAAAAGGCAATTTTTCCCTTCTCCCTTGCTGCCTTGATCTCTGGCATCAACTCTTGCATATGTGCTATTTGTGCTAAAGTAAGGTCATCCCCCATAAATATTCCAGTTTTCTTAAGTGCTGGTCTCTTCTTCAGAAATTCCTTCCTTGTTTCCAAAGTCGGGAAATGCAAAATAAGTGCTTTCTCTTTGACGTTTCCCTTCTCATCCACTCCCTTCTTTCCTACTCTCCAAGCACCTGTGTGCATAGGTTCCGGGATGCCCATGTGCTGCAAGAGTTCCTTCACTTCGTCTTCTACATTTTCGGTGTCTTTGATACTAGTAATACACACATGGAGGAATCTAGTCCTCCTCTTCTGTTCCTCCTCAATGGTCATATTGATGATGGTAGAAGTCTATGCGGCTTCTGGCATCCGGGCCTTTCCTTTCTTTGCACCTTCAATCCATTTTTCTGCTTCGTCAACTTTATCCTGTGTTTTAGAAAGGCGCTTCGCCCATGAGGAAGTCTCTTTCGAGTTTAGTTCTTCCCCTTCGCGCAGAGTTTTCACCTGCTCCTTAATATCTTCGAGCTCCTTTAACATCGAGGGCTGATTTCCCCCTTCCGTTTTGGGCATAATTGTGCATGCTGCAAGTTCCTCTTTAAGCTCTTCAATCACTGCATCTTTCTCCTTCATGCACTTTTCCACATTGGTTTTCCAAGATTCAAAGCTTGCAATTGCCTCATCCAACTTTTTCTGCATAATACATTCCATTACATTCACTTCTGCCCGCATTAGAGCGTGCATCTCCCCTTTCACAGATAGATACATCTCATCATGCTTACCAAGCATCGCCTTATCGAATTCTTTCCTCATATCTGCATACATAGAATTCTTATAACTCTCTACGTTTGCGTACATCTCTTTCCTGATGTCATCTCTCATAAAGCTGAGCTCAGATTTAATCATCACTTGAACCCTCTCCATCATTAAATCATCTTGGATTTTGACGGTTTTCCCTGCCCGCAATGAGCTTGGCGAGAGTATGCTATCTCTGTTCCTCCGCTTGAAAGTCGCTTTCATTTTTTGTGGTGTGGTGAAGCCACTTGCATCACCATCCTCGACTGGTTGGTCCATCCGAGAGAGAAGAACAAAGCGAGCACTGAGTCAAGGCCCTCACCAGCTGAGGTCTGGCCTCCGCCCTGGTTGGCCTTGCCCTCGTCACCAAGTCCTCGCCCTCGTCCTGGCTGACTTGACTGCTCTCTTCCTCGCCCTGGCACTGGTCTCGTCTGGTCGCCCTTGGCTCTTCTAGCCCTCTCCCTTGGTAGGCAGCTAGCTCTCGCCCTTGGCACAGCTCGCCCTCGTCCTTCAGAGGTTAGGGCCCTCTTCCTTCAGAGGTTAGGGCCCTCTTCCTCGCCCTTGGCAAGCTGCTCGCCCTCTTGACACAGGACCAACAGCTCGACCAAGTCCACCTGCTCGCCCTTGACCAGGTCCAGCAGCTCGCCCCGCCTTCGACCAGCAGCTCGCCCTCGTTCCTCGTCCAACAGAGAGAGAGCGCTTCCCTCGTCCTCCGTCCAGCAAGTTGGCAGCGCGAGAGGGTCCTTCGCCTCAGTCTCCTCCCCTCAGGCCTTCTCGTCCTCGTCAGCCTGCTCGCCACATAATGCTCGCCCTCGTCAGGTTGCTCGCCCTGGTCCAGCTGCTCGCCCCATGCTGCTCGCCCTCGTCTAGCTGCTCGCCCTCGTCCAGCAGGTGCAACTCGTCCACTTGCTCGCCCTCAGGCCAGCTGCTTGCCCTCGCCCTCGCCCTCACGCCAGCTTTTGAGAGAGAGAGAGAGAGAGAGAGAGAGAGAGAGAGAGAGAGAGAGAGAGAGAGAGAGAGAGAGAGAGAGAGAGAGAGAGAGAGAGAGAGAGAAAGAAAGAAAGAAAGAAAGATAGAAAGAAAGAAAGAAAGATTTTTAACGTCTATGTCAGGCCGAAATCGGCCTATGAGACAAATCAAATGTACATGGTGTGTATGTCATCCGTCTATCGGAAAGACAAATGAAACAAAACTGATACAAAACTGAACTGGATGTAGGTAGTGGAGTATCTGAGGAGGGATGGAGCTCTATCTCTAGGGGTATATGCATGTCTATATGCTCAAGGTAGTACAATCATGAGAATGCATCAAGCTATCGAGCTCCATCCTTTTGAGAGAGAGAGAGAGAGAGAGAGAGAGAGAGAGAGAGAGAGAGAGAGAGAGAGAGAGAGAGAGAGAGAGAGAGAGAGAGAGAGAGAGAGAGAGAGAGAGAGAGAGAGAGAGAGAGAAAGAAAGAAAGAAAGAAAGATTTTTAACGTCTATGTCAGGCCGAAATCGGCCTATGAGACAAATCGAATGTACATGGTGTGTATGTCATCCGTCTATCGGAAAGACAAATGAAACAAAACTGATACAAAACTGAACTGGATGTAGGTAGTGGAGTATCTGAGGAGAGATGGAGCTCTATCTCTAGGGGTATATGCATGTCTATATGCCCAAGGTAGTACAATCATGAGAATGCATCAAGCTATCTAGCTCCATCCTGTACTAATGGGGGGATGTAAGATGTGGTACATGGGCGGGTCCGGTGCCAAGGCTACCCGGATGAAAGCTGTCGGGTCGGCCCTCATCTGAGCCACTCGCTCCTCAGTGGCACGGCGCTCCCGGGCTCGGATCTCCTCGATCTGTCGGTGGTGGGAGCTCGCGCCCCTGTAGCCTGTGACTCGTGGTCGTCGTCTAGCTCGGTTCACCTCCGCCTGTGGGAGTGTCACTCCCCTCTTGAGTGTCTGGTGAGGGAGGGGCGGAAATCCTCTGAAAGAAGTCTGTGAGCTGCGACTGTCTCCCCTCTGTCTGTGTAGCTGTGTGTGGCTGTAGTAGTGTGTCCCGATGGCTCTGTATCTGTAGTAAGAAACGTCCGAGCTGTCTCTGATCTCAAGATTCCATGATCTCTCGGAGAGTGGGCTATCCTCTGAATAAGGCCTCATACCTGCCTCTGATCTCAGTGTATGCTCTGCATCTACATACAAAGTGCTCCTCACTCTCCACCTCCTCTGTGCAGGCTCTGCAGATTCGCTCCTCCTTGGGAACACCAGTATGTCTCCCGATCTCAATCTCTAACCTGTGTGAAGCCACTCTCAGCTGACCAATCGCCACCCGTGAGCTATGTGGCATATATGTGTCCATGTAGCGTGGTCTCTGTATGAACCCCCCAGACAATATGGTGAGAAACTGGTCTCTGTAATCTGACATCCTCGTCCGCAAGCCAGGTGCCTCCCAGACTCTCCTAGTGTATAGCTGCCACAGATCCTGTCTCAATACCAAGTTCCTCTCACTGCGAGAGAGGTGAACATATGGTGAGTGGGGTCCGTACTGGAATGGTGGAAGGCTCTCCATGTCAAGACCGTGTCCCTCAAACCATGCTCTGACCTGTGAGTACCATGCTCTCTCATGCCCATTCTCTGATAGCTGTATAGCTACCTCAAATGCTGTACGGGTAAGTCTGTCAGGAGGTAGCTCTCTCATCCTCTGGATGAAGCAAACTATCTAGAGTAGTGCCTCTACAACCATAGGTGGTGTGGCGAGCTCGGCTCTAATAATGTCATGTGGCACTGTCTTCTTGCTGCGGAGCAAGCGTGAGATCATACATACCTGTGGTCTCTCAAGCTGTGTCCACTGGTCAGCTGTCAATCCTGGTGCCCATACTGCCGCCAAGTACATCAAGGCCGGGGTGACTAAGGTGTCGAAAAGCCACCCCTTCGTGCGGGGCTCCTGAAAGTGTGCCTGGTGGCATCTCCCCTCTAGCATGGCCAGAGCTGCATATCCTCGGGTGAGCCTATTAACAGCAGCCTGCCTCATAGTGACGGGTCCTGGTAGGCTGGTGAATGTGATGCCAAGGTAGACATAGGAGGTGACTACGTCAACCTGTCCTCCTGCTGCTGTGAAGGTGGCGGCGCTCCTCACTGCACTGGATGTGTGAAAGATCATAACCTTGGTTTTGCCAAGGTTCACAGTCAACCCCCTGTGTGTGCTGAATTCGTCCAAGGCCTCAAGATGGCGTTGCAAGCCCTCGGGTGACTTTGAAATCAACACAATATCATCAGCATATAACATGATGTGGACCGGAGTACCTGCCAAGTCGCTCCCCTCTCCCCCTGCTCGCAGTATGTAGTCGGAGATCTCGTCGATGTAGAGC
The DNA here is from genome assembly GCF_014529385.1 of Adiantum capillus-veneris. Classification (NCBI taxonomy): domain Eukaryota; kingdom Viridiplantae; phylum Streptophyta; class Polypodiopsida; order Polypodiales; family Pteridaceae; genus Adiantum; species Adiantum capillus-veneris. Next base: position 146,027,276 of record NC_140934.1, read on the forward strand.
CCAAAGAGTGTCGGGGAGAGTGGGCATCCTTGCTTAACACCAATGGTGCTAGCAATGGTCTGTGAAAAACCGCCTGGGCAACGAACCCGACCCGTCACCCTCTCATAGAGAGCATATATGGCCCAAATCATCTCTGTTGGTACCCCAATGCTGTGAAGGCGCTGGAAGAGTCTCTCGCGTGGGACTGTGTCAAAGGCCTTGCGGAAGTCCACAAAGCAGCAGTAAAGCCTCTTCTTCCGCGCCTTTGCCCCATCAATGAGGCAGCGCAGGACGAAGATGTGGTCAGTGGTGGAGAAAGCTCGTCTGAAACCTGCCTGGCCTGGAGCTCGTAAACCCTCGATCTCTGCGTAGGAGCTGAGCTGTGCCTCAAGTACTGCTCCATATAGCTTGGCCATCGTGTGGCCAATCATGATAGTCCTGTAGTTCCCTGGGTCCAGGGTGTCGCCAGATTTGTGGATAGGCACTATGGTGTGCTGTGTCCACTCCTCTGGGAAGCCCTCCCCTATAGCCCGGTTGAAGACATGTGCAATCAACGGGGCTATAGTGGAGGCCGCATAAATGATGTGCTCACTCTGTAATCCAGTATGGTCAGCTGATCGTCTGTGCTGCATGCGGCGTATGGCCCTCTCTACCATCTCTCCTGTAAAGAAGGAGGAGCACCTGGGGCGTGGCTCGTGTGGCTGTGGGATAGGAGGCTGCCCTGGCACCTCATAAAGTCGCTCTGCATAATCATGCCATATCTGTGGATCCTCAATAGCTGTAGTCGGACGTGGCTCGCGTAGGGTGCGCCATGCCGTCGCGCTATCCACGCTCATGAATAGGCGGTATAGCTCAAGCTCCTGTGCCTCTTCGAATGCTCGCTGCTTTTGGCGTGTCAGCGTCTTCATATGCCGTCTAGCCTCTCTCTCTGTGATCTCTCCTAAGGCTCGCCGTGCACGGAGGCGTCGGTATAGCTCTCTGCACTCATCATCATACCAGCGGTTCTGAGGCATAGTCCCGGGGGGGGGGAGTGCGTCCTGTGTGAGTGGTGTGTGGAAAAGAGCTAATAGCTGAAGTGTGGAGAACGGAAGAGATATGTGATGTGAGAACTGAGAGTGGTGTGGATGGGTGGAGGAGGCATAGGCCATGTTCGACCTTGGCCGAGTAAAGAGAGGCTAGCTCATGTGTGAAATGGATGGTGGTGTGTGGAGTGTGTGCTGTGGAGCTGTGTGGGATGGTATCTCCGGTGATGGAGAAAGAGAGGTATGTGTGGTCGGCTCCGATGGGTATGGGTGGAATGGTGAAGGATGTGATAAGGTGTGTAGCCTCCCTGGGTCCCAGAATATAGTGGACTGTACTCCCCCCTCCTTCTGCAACTCCATGTGGCATACAAGTCAGGCCCCCTGAGGTGGGCCACTGGACCATCCCGTTATAAATAACGAGACGGTGCTGGGAGCCAAGTCGAAGTAGATGTCGTCCGTAGGCTGTGACTGGAGCTCTGTCTGCTGTATCTCTCATAGTAGCCTCCTCATCTAGAGTGTGTAGTGCCTCTGGGTCCCCATGGTCATATGCCTCACACTGCTCACTGCGCGTACGAGCATTGAAGTCTCCCATAAGGAAGACTTCACCCAGTGTGGAGTACTCCATAATCTCCTCCGTGAGGCATGCGTACGGTGACTCCTGCTCAATAGGGGCGAATCTGGAGCCTGTGGGAGCAAAGTAGCAAAGGGCAATGTAGACGATCCTGTCTCGTGAGAGCTCGAGGCGAATCCACATGTAGCGGGCCTGTGGGTCCCGGGCAACAATCTGTAGTCTGCTGTGAAGCCCCTGTCTAAAGAGTATGGCCACTCCTCCTGAGCCGCGAGTGGTGTGCTGGCGCATACATCCTCGATGTAGAGACTCCCACTGGAATCCATGTATCCGTGGTAACCCTCTCTCCGGGCTCTCGTGTGTCTCTGTAAGTAGAATGATGTCTCGACCTCTCATCACCTCCTCGAGTCTCTCTGGGTGTGTCCATAGGTCTCCATTGCAATTCCAAACCGTGACATGAATCTCCTCGTGTGTCCCACAGGCCACGAGTCCCTATGCGATGGTCTTGCCGTCAATGATAACCCTACCATCTCGATATACTGCCTTCTTTCGTTCTTTGCGGGCTTGGTGGACTCGAGGCATGCACGCGCGACGGTGATCTTGTTGCATCTTTGTGAGGTCATCATCAAGATAAATCGGGGGGCCTTCTATCCCTCTCAAGATGACCCTCTTTCGGAGGAAGGAAGTTCGAGACTCCTCGGAGGCGAATTGGAGGATGAGAGCTCTCTTCTTTGGATCTTTGCCGGCTCTCCAAACTTTGGAGAAAGGGATCTCTTCTTCCTTGTATCCCACTTTCTTGCATAAAGCTTTCCCATCGCTCTCGGGTGTAGACCCTTCTTCTTCTTTGATGCCGGTCACTCGCACATTGAGACGGCGAGCTTGTCGCATCTTCTCCTCTTCGATGGTTGTGTGTACGATGAGTACCTCATCTTTTTGGGCTTCCTCTCTTGCTACCTTCTTGATGTTCTTTTTGACCACTTCGACCCATCCTTCTTTGGTGGCCTCTAATTTGTCCTCAATGCTTGCGGTGAGGGCTTTGGTGATCTCCTCCTTGAGGGCTTCCTTAGCCTCCTCTTTAATCTCTCCTTCCTCGGGGGTGAGGGATGTGATGGAAGCATGAAGGAGATCGATTTGTGCCTTCATCTCTTCTTGCTCTTTCCTCCATCTCTCCCTCTCCTTCTCGTTCTCCCGTTCCCTTCTCTCCTTCTCCTCTTTGAGATTTTGGATTTCCGCTCTCATGTCCTCCTTCTCTTCGTTCCATAGCTTGATGAAGGTGGCTTTCTCCTCCTTCCATCTCTCTCTCCATCCGCCATTCTTTCATGTCCTTCTCCAGTTGTGCAAGCCTCTTGTTCGTGAGCATGAAGGTTGTCTTCGTTGTCGGTGTCGGCGTCTTGATGATGGGGGAAGACATGGTTGTCTTCGTAGCTACCCTCTCTTCATATTGTGAAGAAGAGGGGGGAAGGGGAAGAGAGCACTCAACGTGTGTGTATGTGTGTATGTGTGTAGTGTGTGTGTGGGTATGTATCCGTGTGTGTGTGTGTGTGAGAGAGAGAGAGATGGCTGCGGGTACGGCGATAAGCAAGACGGTCAGAGAGCAGGGGGCAGCGGGCAGGGGATGGGGATGGGGTGTGTGTGTTCAGTGGATGGGCTGGAGGTAGCGTGCTGGCCGTCTTGGCGTGCAGGGAGCAGCGCACAGGGGTGGGGCAGCGCGCAGGAGGGGGCAGCGCGCAGGGGAGGCAGCACGCAGAGAGAGAGAGAGAGAGAGAGAGAGAGAGAGAGAGAGAGAGAGAGAGAGAGAGAGAGAGAGAGAGAGAGAGAGAGAGAGAGTTTATGGAATTGTAGGCTCGTTATCAAAACAAGATGAGACTGGCTCAACATATCTACAACATTAGTGGAATAAGGGTAACTGCTCAACCATTTCAACTGTGCTCTTGTGTTTCATTTTTGTGTTAGCATTTTTTATTTTGATATGGTTAGGCTATTACTCTCCTAGGGACAGATCCACATACTTTTATCACACTGACAGGAACAGAGTTGTGAGACAGGAGCTCAAGCTGCTTAACTCATGGAGGACATGGCTTACAGTAAGCTAGTCTGTTACCAATGAAATCGCTTACTGCAGGGATCATAATTTTATTGACTACGGAGGATGGCTTGATTTAGAGGCCAAGAAATATAAATATGTATTTGCTACACAACATGAGGGTGGCGATCCCTCAGCTTAGGGTGTCATTGCAATCAATCCAGTCTTTAGGCAGGATGAGCAGGAGGCATCCCCAAGACTCTAGGCTATGCCTTACGGACAGGAGGCAGATAGTGATGCACACTTTGTACAATTGATGTGTCCATACAGGAATACTCAGGCATATTAGTGCCATATAGGTGGAGTTTACGTCTGTCTGCTGACGAGCCCTAATCAAAGATCCTTAGGCCATTCCCTTTTTAAGATTCTAGGGAAAAGTTCTAAATCAGGCACCGCTAGATGAACCTGTTTTAAAAGCTGTTAATAATTGTAATTATTCAATGCAATGAAACATTTTGTCCCCAAGTGAAACACTGGGTGTTTAGCTGTGGTGTTCCCAATGCCATTGTGTGGCCTAAAGAGCCTTGAACCCATAGTTTATCAAAGGTTGTATTATCATAAACGTTCATCTCCTTATGTATATGTAGTGTTATGTGGTTGAACTAGCACTTGAAATACGGACAACTCATATAAATTTGAAGGGGTTTGGGTATATTGGTATTTCCACCTGATTTATGTTTCAACTTTTTGAACATTAATAGCATATATGTGAATGTAAATCGGGGTCATGATGTAAGGAGAAACAAGGACCTCCAACTTTATTGAACTTTGTATTGTAATATGCCTTAACCCAAAAAAAAGAAAGCTTATCTAGATTTCTACAATTGCCAAAAACATCAATGTCATTTGCTTAACCTGAAATTGTGAAGCAACCTGAATGTCAATGCTTTGACTTGATTTTCCCTAAGATGAAATGCTGCAGCTTTATGTTAGAACCCAGATTATTTTATCTTTGGTAAGTTTTGAGTCTGAAGAGGTTAAATTAGAGCCCAGATTATTCTATGTATGGTAGATTTTGACTTGCAAGATCTTAATCTCTTTTCCTCGCTCTCACCAAGTGAACCTTGTCCTATAAATCTGACTTTCATTAAGATGCCCAACTTAATGTACATAATAAGTATAAAATATAGATCCACAATTGTTTAGGGGCATTTCGGTGAGGCGTCCCACAATGCGCTTGGCTAGCGGTGCGAAACGTTTTGAGGTGAGACGACGTAAACGGAGCAAATGTCTCACGGTGTTCTTGTGATTCTACAATCTCCTTGATCTAGCGTTGAGTATGAGGAGGGTATCTTCCTCAGAAGGAACTCATGGCATCTCCAACGTGAATCCAACCTTGGTCAGTTTTGGGTGATCAATGTCTACGTCATCCCATGCATTGTTGACGATCATGCTGGGGCTGACATGTCAACTATCCTCCAGTTCCGTCGTAATGATTGTATGACTATTTCCATGTATCACTCTATTTCCCATCAGATATCCAAGGCATCTCTGGTTTAGTTACTCGATAACCACTCTGAACAATTCAAATCGCCTCCTAAGCAAGCAGTGGCACCATCCAGATCTCATAATAGATAGTCTATCTGCATGCCTAATGCTGATGTATTTTCACCTCCCCTGCCAACGTTAGTAAAAAAAGGTCCTCTATTATCATTCCGGTGGCTAAACAACTCAATCTGCAATATATGGGATGGGACTCATTTCATTCGCCATGTAACAGGAAGCCACCACGTGCCAATTGAAAGAACAGACTGGAAATTGAGTGAGAGAGAGAGAGAAATGAACTGAAATGAAATGATATATTAACGTCTACAAAAGGCCAAAATGACCTATGAGACCAACTGATTACAATGATGAGTCTAGTACCAAGTCTGGGTACAAACAAAGAAAACTACAAACAAAGAACTGATAGGAGTGCTACCGACTCCTATGGGTGGCTGGTAGGCTGAGCAATGGTATCATGCCATAAGGGTACAAAGTGGGGATAAGTGTTAGCATGATACAATATAGCAGTAGCATGAAGCCTATCCTGATCGACACTCTGGGTGTCGTGCTAGAATCCTGTGGATCCTTTGCCGCAGTCTCCGCCGGTGCTGCGTGGCTCCCCTCCTCAGTCGCGGTCGTCTCGATCTCCCTAACTCTATAGCTCGATCAATGAGAGTACCGTTGGTGTGTGTATGGGTGGGAACCGAGCTCTGTGGTGGTGGTGTCCCGTCTGCCTTTGTGGTACTCAGACTGAAGAAATCTGAGATGCGTCTCTGGGACTGTCTCTGTCTTTGCCCATTCAATAGAGCATCTCTATGTCTCTGAATCTCAAGTAGGAATAATCCGAGACATCTTTGATCCTGATATCTCATGACTCTATCTAAAGAGTCAAAACTATCTGTGAATAGACAATGAAAGCGTCCCTGTATCTCATAGTAGACTGTGCAGCGACATATGTAGTGAAACTCTGTCTCTAGCTCTGCATGGCATAACTGACATATCCTACTGTCTGCCGGTATGCCTCTGAATCTACCTGTCTCAATCCCAAGCTGGTGTGAAGATGTGCGAATCTGGCCTATGGCACATTGTAACCCATGAGATAGATGTGTGTCCATGTAATTGGGCCGTGTGACAAATCCGTCTGTCGTGAGTTGAAGAAGATGCTCTCTATAGAAAACCCTCTTCGTACCCAACTCCCGTGATGGCTCTATCCATGTCCTCTTGCTATCAAGATGGATAAGATCCTGCTGAATGAGTCTAGTAGTCTCCATCCGTGTAAGAGCCAAGGATGGTGCATCAAGAGAATACTGGGAAGGGGGCAGCCTATCCATGCTGAAACCATGGCTCTGAAACCATGAGCTCATCTGTGCATACCAACATAATGTATCTCCCTGTAATGCCAGCTGTCTGGATGACTCAAGAGCAAGCTTGGCATACCTGTCCTTGGTGGTGTCCCATAAGCTGTGTACAAATGATACTGATTTGGTGAGTGCCTCAATCTCCATAGGTGGGGGAGCTAGCTCCGCTCGTATGATGTCATGTGGGACTGAGGCCTTGGCTCTAATCAGCCTAGAAATCATAGATATCAAGGGTCTCTCCATATTACTCCATCCAACACTGTCAATAGACGGTCCCCAAACCTGAACCCCGTAGTGCATAACTGAAGCGACCAAAGTATCGAAAAGCCAGAGCTTTGTTCGAGGTTCCTGGAACTAAACGTGCAAACAAATCCTCTCTAAACCACCTAGGGCTGCATAGGCACGAGTCAATCTAGTGTCTGCTGCCACTTTCAGTGTGAACCTCGGTCCACTAAAGACCACCCCAAGATATGTGTATGTATCAGTGTACTCCATACTGTCCTGCCCATATGTGAAAGTAGGTGCTGATCTCCTAACCCACTGTGGCGTGGTATTAAATACCATGACCTTGGTTTTACCAAGGTTGACAGACAATCCACTATCCTCTGCAAAACTATGCAATGCGTCCAAATGTCTCTGCATACCCTCCGGCGAGTCTGATATCAACACGATATCGTCAGCATACAATAAAAGAGGGATCCATGTCCCTGCAAGCTGAGCACCTCTATCTCGTCCTTTGTTAATATAATCAGAGACCCCATCAACATACATACCAAATAAAGTAGAGGACAGTGGGCTTCCCTGTTTCACTCCGATAGTGAAGTGAAATATATCAGATATCCCCTTTGATGTGCGTACATGACCCATCGCTGAACTGTACAATGCCATAATCCCCCACATCAGCTCTGTGGGTACCCCCAATTCCATAAGTCGGTGCATCAATCTGGCCCTCGGTACTGTGTCAAAAGCTTTGCGGAAATCCACAAAGCTGCAGTATATCCGTCTACCATGTGCTCGGCCCTCCTCAATGATAGCTCTGAGTGTAAAGACATGATCTAGTGTGGAGAAACCCCTTCTGAAACCAGCCTGCCTAGGTGCCCGTATGCCCATAATCTCTGCCCAACTGCTCAGCCTATGCTCAAGGATGGATGCATATAACCATGGCAATGTGTGTCCTACCATGATAGTATGGTAATTCCCCGGCACTGTGGGGTCTCCTCTCTTGAAGATAGGTACAATAGTAGATAATCTCCAAGACTCAGGGAAGCCCTCACATATGACACGGTTGAATAGCCGTGCAAGCATCTCTGCCAACAAATCCCCGGCATGATAATGTGCTCTGCTACCAAACCCTCATGATCCTGTGCCCGTCTGGTCTTCATCCTGTCACTGGCCTCCTTTACCATCTCAGTGGTAAAGAAGGTGCTCGTAGCCGGACATGGCTGTGGTGGGTATGGTAGTGGTGGTTGTCCAGGTACAGTGTATAAAGATGCTGCATATTGCCCCCATATCTCTGTAGAAGTAATCACTGGTGGGGGAGACTTCTCATGGAATAGACGCCAAGCCTCTCCTGAATCTCTACTAAGGAAGAGCTGATATAAATCTTGCTCCATCTGGACCAAGAAAGCTCGCTTCTTCCGTCGCACCAGTCGTCGTGTAGCAATGCGAGACTGCCTATAGGTGATCACTCCCAATGTAAGCTCCCGCTGTATCTGAGCTCTCCTCTGTCGACACTCCTCATCATACCAGCTGTTCTGAGGCATGTGCCCAGAACGACGGCTCTGCCCAGGCTGAGTGTGTGGGTATGCCTATGTCGCTGCCCCATGTAATGTCACTGTCAGCATAGATGTAATCTCCTCCACTGTGTATACTGGCTCTGATGTGCATAAAAGCCTATGTATCTCCTCTACATAGACTGAGTCAGTCTCTCGTGTAAAAGTATAGCGTGGCTGTCTATCACCCTGTGAGGCATGAGATATATTGTACTCAAAGGAGACTGATAATGTTAAAAGTGCATGATCTACTGCTATCGCAACAGGCGTGGGCCCCACTGTGAAATCCTGAATGTGAGAGTTAATGCTCCGATGTGTCAGAACATAGTCTACAGTGCTGGTCCCATGTCTGTGTGGAAAACAAGTAAAACCTGTAGACAATGGGAAAGTCGTTAAGCCATTCAGTATGGCTAAACTGTGAGTAGTCGTCATCTCTCTCAGGTATCTCCCATACTCTGTATGCTCTATGTCGTTTGAGCATCTCTCAAGTCCCATCTCCTCTGGCTCTAGCTCTCTAAGCATCTCCTCTGATGTGTCATAGAAGACTGTCTGTGAGCTGCCTGTACGGGCATTGAAATCCCCCAGGAGTATGATGTCTCCATCTCTGGAGAACTCCCAGATATCATCATCAAGTACAGAGTAAGGAGACTGTCCTATGGGTGAAGCATATACTGAAGTGCTGGGAGGAAAATAGCATATGGCGATGTACAAGAAACATCCAGTCTCTGCCCTCAGCCTCACCCACAAGTATCTGACCTGATCATCTCTCCGAACTATGTGCAGTAGTGGTTGAAGCTCCTCTCTGAAAAGAACTACTACACCTCTTGATCCTCTAGTCCCATGCGCAGTTCTGGTGCATGTCCTGCAAGCTGTCTCCCATTTGTATCTTGATATATGCGGCATCAACTGTCCTGGAGCCTGATGAGTCTCTGAGTAGAAAACATGTCTCTGTCTCTGAAGCTGTCCTCAAAGGCCCCCACATCAAGTCTTTATGAACCATTACAGTTCCAAACCACCCTCCTGAGAGTGGTCCCAGAGGTCTCGTACCGTCATGTAGAGTGGTGCTCTGTAATCACTACTCGTCCATTTCTGTAGGAAGCTAACTTTCCCTTCTCCCTTGCTGCTCTAATCTCTGGCATGACCTCTCTCATATGTGCAAGCTGTGAGAGCATAAGATCATCTCCTAAGAAGATACCTGTTTTCTTGAGGGTTGGCCTCTTCTTTAAAAAGTCTTTCTTTTCTTCCATGGACGGAAAGCGCAAAATGAGAGCCCCTTCTTTTGAACTCTCCCCATTACCTTCACTCTTCTTGCCCACTCTCCAAGCTTGTGTGTGCGAGGGTTTCTCCACCCCCATCATGGACATGAGGCTCTTCACCTCTTGGTCCACCTTATCTGAATCTTTTAGGCCGGTCACTCTCACGTGTAGAGCGCGTACCCTTCTTCGTTGTTCCTCTTCTAGTGTTTTGTTGATGATGTCGGGTGTAGTCGGAATTTCCTTGCCCTTTCCCTTCTTGACAACTTCAATCCATTTTTCAGCCTCATCCATTTTCTTTTGCGTTTTGGAGAGAACCTCCACCCACGAGGTCTTCATTTCTCCTTCCTCCTTTATTTCTTTGACTTGTGCTCGTATACTATTCAGCTCGTCAATCATTGATGGCTGAATTTCTCCATCTTCAAGGCGTCTTCCCTCTTTGGTTTCGTCGAGTTCCTTCCGAAGGGCTGAGATGCTACTTTTTAAAGCTTGAATTTCATCCCGGAACTCCTGCGTTCTAGTTCCCTCGCCTGTTCCTCCCTCTTTTTCCATTCAAGAATTAAATTCTTCTCTTTCTTCCACTCATCCATGTGGGCTTTGCATTCTTTCAACTCCTTTTCAATGGCTGTCATCCTCTTGCTTGTGACCATGTAGTGCACCGCCATCTGTCTTGCCTTGTTTGTTTCACTTTCTAAGAGAGGAGAGAGCAACCTATACGCACCGCATTATGCATACATGTGTTTCCACATTCAGCCTACATGGCATATATTTGCTTTCTGTACGTGTCAACTTGCAATATCTGTGAGTTCTGCAGTTTCCAAATTCCTTGCAAATAAATCCCTGCAGTCTGAAAATACAGGATTTTGAGTGCGAAAATTCGGAAAATCCAGAAAAGCCGAGACTGAAAATTCCTGTGGGAATTCCTCCTGGATTTTGAATTTTGCCGGGTGTATGTACCTGCGGGCTGAGGGGAAATGTATGTATCTACGGGCGCGCTGTCACAACAGTAGGTGGGCTGGGGGTGGGGGAATTTGTGCGCGCTGTCAGAGCAGTAGGTGGGCGGGGGGAATTTGTGCGCGCTGTCACAGCAGCATGTGGGCGGGGGGTGGGTGGGGGAAATTTGTGCGTGATGTCACAGCAGCAGGCAGGGGGGGGGAGTGTATGCGCAGTGTGAGGGGGGGTGCAAGCTACGTGAGGGGGGTGCAGCAGGCTACCCTAGGGGTGTGCAGCAGGCTGAGAGAGAGAGAGAGAGAGAGAGAGAGAGAGAGAGAGAGAGAGAGAGAGAGAGAGAGAGAGAGAGAGAGAGAGAATGAAAATGAAATGAAATGTTATATTAACGTCTTCAAAAGGCCAAAGTGACCTATGAGACCAGAAAGTTACAATGTGGTGGATCTGATACAAAGTCAGAGTCACAGTAACAAGATGACAACAATGACAAATGTCATAATAAAATACTATGGAATCCTAAACTACTAGGTGTGAACAACAACTAGCTGGGATAGCTAGATCACAAGAGATCTAGCATCGGTCGCTGGCGGATGTCATCAATCTCCTCCATTGTCAGTAGTCTGACCGGGCGTCGTGCATGTCGAGCCGAAGTGATCCGAATCCTCTGATGCAGCCTCCGCCGATGTTGTGTAGTCCTCTGCAGTCGTGGGCGTCTGGATCTTCCCAGCTCAATCGCTCGATCGATCAGTGTGCCTCTGGTGTGAGACAACGAGCTCTGCTGTGTTAGTAACTCCTCCGGGTGTCCAGTGGCAGCTCTAAAGAAATCTTTGATCTGTCTCTGGGACTGGCTAGCCTCTCCTCTCATCAGGCTCTGTGTGTCTGCTAGCTCGAGCAAAAACAAACCCAAGCATCTCTGATCCTAGTACTGCATGACTCTGGAGAATGGTCCAAAGCCCTCTCTGAAGAAGCAATGGAAGCGGCCTCGTATCTCGTAGTAGACGGGGCAGTGGCATGTGTAGTGCAACTCTGTCTCAGGCTCGATGTCACACAGGGGGCATGTCCTGGCCTCTGCTGGTACTCCGCTGTATCTCCGAGTCTCGATCCGTAGCTGGTGTGAAGATGTACATATCTGGTCGATAGCACATCGTATCCCATGAGACAAGTGGGTGTCCATGTATCTGGGCCTCGTCACAAAACCATCAACCGTACGCTGGAGGAGATGCTCTCTGTAGAAAGCCATCTTCGTGCCCAGCTCTTGTGGTGGTTGTATCCATGTCCTCCTGGTGTCCAACTGAGTCAAGTCCTGGCGGAGGAGCCTGGTGATCTCGGAGTCAGAGAGGATGCATCCAGTGAGTACTGGAAGGGAGGCAATTTGTCTATTCTGAACCCATGCGCCTGAAACCATGATGTCATCTCCCTATACCAGCATGCTGTATCTCCCTGCATGGCTAACTGTCGAGAGGACTCAAGTGCAAGGCGGGCATATCTGTCTCTGGGAAGTTCCCACATGCGGTGTATGAAAGAGACCGATCTGGTGAGCGCCTCAACCACTAGTGGGGGGGCAGCTAGCTATGCTCGAACAATAGCACGTGGTACTGAGGCCTTGGCTCTAATGAGCCGCGAGATCATAGAGACCAGAGGCTTCTCCATGTCCCCCCATCCATCACTGCAGCCTGTTCTCCCGTGATGATCTAATGAAGGTCCCCAGATCTCAGCTCCATAAAGCAATGCAGAAGCCACCAGAGTGTCAGAGAGCCAGAGCTTTGTCCCAGGCTCTTGAAACTGAACATGTGAACACATCCTATCCAATCTACCCAATGCTGCATGGGCTCTGGTCAGTCTAGTCTCTGTTGCGCTCCTCAATGAAAATTCTGGCCACTAAAAACCACTCCGAGGTAAGTGTATGCATCTGTATACTCCACAGTCTCCTGGCCGTATGTGAATGCTGGCGCTGACCTCTTGATCCACTGTGGGGTGGTATTAAATACCATGACCTTGGGTTTACCAAGGTTGACGGACAAACCACTTTCCTGAGCAAACCTATTCAAAGCATCCAAGTGACGTTGCATCCGCTCCGGAGAGTCGGAGATCAACACAATATCATCAGCATATAACAATAATGGAATCCATGTCCCTGCCAGCTGTGCACCTCTATCACCATCTCTCTCAATGTAGTCAGAAACCTCATCCACATACATACCAAATAGAGTAGGAGAGAGTGGGCAGCCTTGCTTCACCCCAATAGTGGAGTGAATCGGTGTGGATAGACCCTCTGAGGTGCGTACTTGCCCCACTACTGACCTATATAATGCCATGACCCCCCAAATGAGGTCTGTAGGTACTCCCATCTGTTGTAATCTGCGCATCAATCTAGCTCTAGGCACTGTGTCAAATGCTTTGCGGAAATCCACAAAGCTACAATAGATCCGTCTCCCACGCGATCTACCCTCCTCAATGGTGGCTCTGAGTGTCAAGATATGGTCAAGAGTAGAAAAACCCCTCCTGAACCTTGCTTGGCAGGCTGCACGTATCCCCTCCCTCTCTGCCCATCTACTCAGCTGCTGCTCAAGAATAGATGCGTACAACCGTGCCAATGTGTGTCCAATCATGATAGTGCGATAATTCCCAGGCTCCATAGGGTCTCCCGACTTGAAGATAGGTACAATAGTAGATAGGCTCCAAGTATCAGGCAAGCCCTCACACATGGCACGGTTAAACATCACTACTAGAAGCTCTGCTAGTAGATCTCTGGCATGCGTGAAATGCTCAACCACTAAACCGTCATGATCGTATGCTCTCCCAGTCCTCATCCTGTCAATGGCCTTCCTCACCATCTCCGCGGTGATAAAAGCACATGTGTGTGGGCTTGGATCGGGAGGGTTGGGAAGGGGGGGCTGCTCAGGAACTGTGTACAGAGATGATGCGTACTGCCCCAGTTCTCTGTAGAATTGATGGCGGGGGGGGGGGGGGGGGGGGAGTGCTCCTGAAAGAGCTGCCATGCCTCACGTGAGTCGTGACTCAAGAAAAACTGATATAGATCCTGCTCTAGCCGAGCCAAAAATGCCCTCTTCTTCCGTCGCACTAGGGGTCGGAAGTCACTCTGTGACCGTCTGTGAGTGATGTCCCCCAAAAGCACCTCCTACTAAAGTCTAGCTGTTCTGGGGCATGCTCATCGAACGGCGTCTCTGCTCAGGCAGGGTATGTGGGTATGCCTCTGCTGCTGCATCATGTAGTGTCTGTGTCAATATAGTAGTAAGCTCCTCCAGAGGTCGCCCTCGCTCCTTTGTGCATAGGCGCCTGTAGATCACATCTATGTATACAGAGTCTGTCTCTCGCGTGAAGGTGTAGCGAGTAGGTGCTGCTGTCCGTAGCCTGTGTGCTACACTAAACTGAAAAGAGATGGTCATTGACACAAGAGCATGATCCACTGCCACACCAAGAGATTTGGGTCCAACCATGAGATCCTGGATACTAGAGATGAGGCTCGGCTGTGCCATGACATAATCCACTGTGCAGGCTCCATGTATGTGTGAAAAGCATGTAAAACCCCCTGAGGCGGGAAATGTCTGTAGGCCATTCAAGATGGCCAATCCATGTGCAGTCGCCATGTCTATCAAGTGTCGTCCATACTCAGTGTGTTCTCCATCTTGTGATAGTCTCGATAGGCGTGTCTCTGCAGCATCCAACTCTCTCAGCATCTCCTCTGAAGTATCATAAAATACTGTCTGATGATGGGCAGTCCTAGCATTGAAATCCCCTAGAATGATGATGTCACCATCTCTAGAGAACTCCCATATGTCATCATCCAAAATAGAGAAAGGGGACTGTCGTCTGGGTGGTGCATACACTGACGTGCTGGGGGGAAAGTAGCAAATAGCAATGTAAAGATATCTGTCAGTCTGTGCTCTCAGTCTCACCCACATGTACGTAGCTTGCTCATCTCTGCGGGCTATATGTATCAATGGCTGCAACTCCTCCCTGAATAACACTGCTACTCCTCCTAATCCCCGCCCATCTGCGCTCTGATCGTGTCTCCTGTCTGTAGGCAATCTCCCATCTATATCCACTAATGTGAGGCATAGACTGCCCATGGGCGTGATCTGTCTCAGAGTAGAAGACGATGTCTCTTCCCTTGAAACTATCCTCAAAGGCGCCCACATCAAGTCGCATAGATCCATTACAATTCCACGTGGGAACTTTGAGGGTGGTCCCACGGGTCTCGCACCGTCATGTGGAGCGCCGCTCTACAATCACAACCCGTCCATCTCTGTAGAAGGCCGTCTTTCCCTTCTCCCTTGCCGCTTGAATCTCTGGCATTACCTCTCTCATATGCGCAAGCTGTGTGAGAGTGAGGTCATCTCCAAGGAATATGCCCGTTTTCTTTAGTGTAGGACGCTTCCTCAAGAAGTCCTTCTTTGCCTCTATGGATGGGAAACGGATGATTAGAGCTCTTCCTTTTGAAGTCTCTCCATTGCCTTGTGTCTTCTTCCCCACCCTCCATGCCTTTGTATGAGTAGCCTCACTACCCATCATGCGGAGAAGTTCTTCAACTTCCCCTTCCACATCATCTCGGTCTTTTAGACCGGTTACGCTTATATGCAAAGCTCTAGTTTTCCTTGGATGCTCTTCTTCTAGAGTCATGTTGATGATTGTAGGAGTGGGGACAGATGTGGTTTCTTTCCCTTTGCCTTTCTTAGCGACTTCTATCCACTTCCGGCCTCATCCGCCTTCTTTTGTGTCTTCGTGATCACATCCATCCACGAAGACGTCTTTACTATCTTTTGTTTCTTCTCCTCTTTGATCATCCGTACCTGCTCTTTGATGACCTTGATTTCCTCTACTACGGAAGGCTGGAATTCCCCCTCGGCTAGTCCACTGCTTGCTCTATCGGCAAGTTCTCGCTTGAGAGCTGAGACCTCTTCTTTAAGTGCTTTGGAGTCCGCCTTAAGTGCTTGTAGCTCTGCGTGCAGGTCCTCTTTCTCGTTCTTCCACTCCGCGCCTTCGTTGAGAAACATTTGAAGAAGGTTGGCCTTCTTTTTCCACCATCCCTCCATATCTGCTTTCTAGTCTTTCATCTCCCTCTCCATTTGTGTAATCTGCTTGTTTGTAAACACGAAGGTTGCCTTCGGATGGGGCTTACATACCGGCGAAGCAGTCATGATCTCCATCAAAAATATAATCTGCATTTTTGCCAAGTCAACCCACTATGTCCACATCACACATACATCCCTGTCCCGCATGATGCATACATGTGTCTTCCCCATATCAATCATACATTTTTTGATTTTTTGCAATTTTCTGTCAATGCTGAAAATTATGTAATTCTGAAATTCTGAAATTTCCCTGCAGGTCTGCAACTTGTGAGAAATCTGAAAATGTAAATTCTGTATTTCTGCAGGTCTGAAAAAATTTGCAGGTGTGACTACGCACTATCTGCACTGTAATGCACCTGCGGGCTTCGGGGGGGGGGGGGGGGGGGGCGCAGTTCAGCCACGAGTAAGGCCCCGGGGGGGGGGGGGGGCAGTCTAGCTGAGAGAGAGCACGCGCTGCAGGGTGGTAGTCGATGGCGATGCAGCAGGCAGGTGGCGCGCAGCTCAGCAGCAGAGAGAGAGAGAGAGAGAGAGAGAGAGAGAGAGAGAGAGAGAGAGAGAGAGAGAGAGAGAGAGAGAAATGAAATGAAATGAAATGTTATATTAACGTCTTCAAAAGGCCAAAGTGACCTATGAGACCAGAAGGTTACAATGCGGTGTATTTGATACAACGTCAGATTAACAAAGTAAATTAAACTAGGATAACAAAATATAAATACTGCGGGATTCTAAACTAAGCAGTACAATGTGAAGACAATATGGGAGGGGAGTAGAGATCCATCTTCATCTGCACTTTGGACGACGAAAGACTATGGATTGAATCCTTTGCCGTAGCCTCCTTCGAAACTGTGTGGCTCCTCTTCTCCATCGGGGTCGTCTAGATCTCCCTAGCTCCAATGCTCGGTCTATGAGAATGCCAGTAGTGCGGGTAGACCTCTCCACCGTTGGCTGTTCCTCTGTATGTTCTTCTGGGTGTACAATATCTAGTGTAAAGAGATCTGCGATCTGTCTCTGGGGATGTCTCTCTTCAGCTCTCCTCACTAAAGTTTCTCTATGCCTGTGTAACTCAAGTAGATATAGCCCAAGACATCTTTGATCCTCATAACTCGTGACCCTAGATAGAGGCCCAAAACCTTCAGAGCCACGTTTCACAGAGCAGCTTTTGGGCCCCAATTTCGGCCTAAGAGCTTTTGGGAAGCCAGCTTTTCATGTTGTATGGTTTTGGGGCCAAGGGCCTTTAAATACAGCCTTGGGCGGTTCACTCTATTGTTACAGTTGCGAAAGCAGAGAAAGAGCCCTCCTTGCTATTGTACCCTTGTGAAGTAATAAAGAAAGAAGTACCAAAAAGGGGTGCCAGACTTTGTGGCCAGGGCATCTAGAAGCAGAATTCCCCCGCTTCGTGTCAACTCTCCTCTTCTCTCTCTATCTATTTCAAGTTCTATTGCTCCAATTTTCCCACGTGTGTTGCTATTGATTTCTTGCTTGGAGTGTCCAAGCCTGTTATAGTGGTCCACCCTAGATTGATCATCTAGGTCTAATTTCAGATGGATTCCCCCTAGGATACCACTGCATTACTTGGGTTCCCAAGTTGGGCTCAACAATGCCCCTGTGTATAAGCAGTGTCCACATGATGGTGAGCAAATTCATTTTACTGAGAGACCAGCATCCATGCATCCTATCTATCTAGGACTGATGAACAAAGAGTTGTGCATTGTAGATGTCTAAACTCAGCCGATGAATTCCGGAGGCTCTCCAATGAGGTACATATAAGGATGGTGAAATGGCCTCCCTCAAAGTGTCTAGCATGAGACGCTTTGGTAGTTGTATTTATTTTGCCATATAGATTTGGTCTGTTGTTCCTAAATGTCATGTAGGCTGCAAACCCCGCCACCCCATTAAAACGTGAAGACCAAAAAAGCTTCCACATGACAGTTCCTAAGGAACTGTTAAAAAATAGAGATGCCTTATCCAAGACAAAGCAAGACGTTTATCTAGATTTGTTAGAAACTTACATGGCGTGTCACCAAGTGGTGATGTGGCACCCTCAGGGGTTAGAGCCACTTAACCCAAAGTGTGAACATCTGGCCAAGGGGACCAGACATAAAGCTATGCAAACGTGGAAAAATCCCTGAAACACAAGAGTGCTAACGTGTCTAGGCTGTAAGGACAGCTCCACAAAACACAAGCCAATGCTTAAGTGGCATGTACGGACTGCCACAAAACACGGAACCTGTTTTGGGCCACACATCTTTAGGGGTAGTAGAGCTTTTCATGACTATGCTTTTCAAGGCCAAGGGCCTTTAAATATATATAGAGGGGGGTCTCGTTGTAGCATTCAAGTTTACACGTAACAGAAGAGCACCCGACACTTGCAACTTGTTGAAGCAATATAAAAGAAATATCGAAAGGGGTGCCACTGTTCTGGGGCTAGTGCACTCCGGAACTCCGCCACTCCGTGTTCCTTGCATGGACTCTCTCCCTTGACCGATGAGAGATGTCCTCTGACACACACAACCCCCCCTCCCTTGATTCGCCTACCTCTACTATAGCTTTGTACCACCTTTATATCACCCATTGTACCATTGTATAAGCTCTCGTTTCTTCCCCCCCCCTCCCCCCCCAACCACAACCACTTTTTTAGTTGTACTCAGAGATTGTACTAGATTCACCACTTGTAACTTTTTTGGTCTCGGTGTGTAGCAGGGCTACAGTGTCACTGGCTCAAGACAAGCAGTTAGTTGCAGTTGGGTTGGGTTCACCTTGGACGGACTCTCGCCTGGGCAATGACACGTGGCAAGTGATACGGATGGTGGTCTAGTGGACACCATGGCCAGGTCACAACCACCACAGTTTGGAGATAGGCTCATGGAGGAGTTCACAAGCCTCCACCTCCAACACCATGCATTAGGAGCAAGGACCACCTCACCCAATGAATTGGCCTATTTTGTGCTACAGATGCGGGGAATATGGTCATTACCAAAGCAAATGCCCCCTGCCAGAAGGGTCCCCTCCCTGCCGTCATTGCCTTGAAGCGAAGGATCACTACAGTAAGGATTGTCCCAAACTTCGTGCATCCACTGCTTCGAGCCCAGTCAAAGCCAAAATGAGTTTACCTTTCCCAAGATCAATTTGATAGCAGTTACCATTACTCAGCCGCCTCCTTCTACCCCTCAAGACAAGCTGCAGTTGGTAAAGGAGCCTGCAGGCCTCCTTACACGGGCCAACAAGGCCGCTCTCGGTCTTAGAGTTC
This sequence comes from Adiantum capillus-veneris, assembly GCF_014529385.1. Classification (NCBI taxonomy): domain Eukaryota; kingdom Viridiplantae; phylum Streptophyta; class Polypodiopsida; order Polypodiales; family Pteridaceae; genus Adiantum; species Adiantum capillus-veneris. Next base: position 146,046,084 of record NC_140934.1, read on the forward strand.
TAGCAAGTTCAACTCCCCCACACATTCTCACACCAGTGGATACCCCGCCTTCAATTGTTGACAAGCCATCCCACAGTGCCAAGCAAGGATCCAGATCTTTTCTCTCTGATAGCGATGACGCTTTCTTGGAAGCAGTTGCTGATCTACAACAAATCAAGGTACCAGAGAAACCACTGGTAGAAAAAGATAAGCTTACAAAAGAGACATTCTTGATGAACACCTTCCAACAAGTGTCCCTCTATGACATGCTGCGGCTAGATGCGAGTTTTCGAAGCAACACCCTTGCAGTTATTCAGTCACTTTACCTCGGAGCAGGTCCTAGTGGTGGGCACCTCCGAGTGCAACCATCAGAGTCCTATATGATATCCCATCCCGCTGCCCCTTTCACTGATTATAGAAGCCCTCGTCTCACCGTGTCCATCTTGGGGCGGCAGTTGTCAAGAATGATAGCGGATGGTGGATCTGGCATCAACCTGATGCTCGAGTTCAATATATTAGCTTCAGGTCTACAGCCTACCCGCCTTGCTCCCTTTTTAATTACATTGGCCGACCAGAGGACAGTCTACCCCATGGGCATAGTGGACAAGGTGCCTCTGTAGGTACAAGACTTCACCTTTAACTTGGATTTTATTGTGGTTCGTCTTCCCCAGGTTGAGGGCGGATTTCCTTTGCTCATCGATAGACTATGGATGCGCCAGACTAAAGCGCTTCATGATTGGGGAAACGACGCAGTGTGGATACATACTCCTAGCTCCCCAATGCAACCCTTTCGCCTAGCAGGAGCCATGGATCCTGTAGTGCAGCAAAGTTCTTTGTCAACGGAAACCAACCCTGAACAAGAACAGCCTACTACACCTCAAGGGTCAGACGAAGATCTGTCAGAGTGGTTGGAAGCTACCAAGCCTATGCCTTGTTATGAACTATCTACTCAACCTTTGCCTGAGGTCACACCCTTTTCCTGTGTTCCTACCGTAACTGAGCCCAATGAGCCACTTGAGCCAACAACTAGTCTATAAGTCACAGAGGTTGATTACTCAATTGGCCCTTTACTAAAAGCCTTTACACTTGGTAAGCTCACAAACGACCGTAGTAGGAGGAAGTTTGTCATCGCTGTCGGTGCTGCCATTATGACAACTCAGGTCATGGTATCTGATATGTTGTCATTGTGACTCTTGCTCTTGTTTGTTGTTTCCTACCCAGCCTCTCTCCACACCGGGTCGCCCCTATCCACCTCACTCACTCCCCCCTACTCGCCCCCTCCCTCCCACCTCCCCCCTATCTACCCCCTACTCGCCCCCTCCCTCCCACCTCCCCCCATCTACCCCCTACTCGCCCCTACCCTCCCCCTCACACTCACCCCCCCCCCCCCCCCCCCCCCCCCCTCACCCCCCCCCCCCCCCCCCCCCCCCCCCCCCCCCCCCCCCCTTTCACACTCACTCGCCCCTACCGTCCCCCTCACTACTCGCCCCTATCCCAACCCACCTCCCCCCTACCCTCCACCTACTCGTCCCTACCCAACCCACATCGCCCCTACCCACCCCACCTCGCCCCTATCCTCCCCCTCACTCTCACTCGCCCCTACCCACCCCCTTCCTCTCTCCTCACTCCTACGCACGCCCTCCCTCCCATTGCCCATATCCACCCCCTCCCCTCCTTCCTAGTCCTCACCACCTTATCTCCTACCCTCCCCTCCCCTCCACTCCACTCCACTCTCTAGTGTTAACAAGATACAAGGCATGATTAGTTCACCATTGCGTCACTCAAATTTTGAGCTTGCGTTGAAGAATACCGTAAAAATTTCGCAAACTGAAATCTTGATCTAAATTCGAGGGCATTTTGGTAGCTTTTTTACGTTTTGGCCCATTTACAGTGACCTTGTGACTTTTAGGCTTTGTTCATGCTAGGGCATTCTTCTGTTTCTCCTTCTAGCAGATTATCTCTCGTGGCAGGTGTTTGTACTTCTTCATCATCTCCTATAGTTGCCTACATCCTTTTCCTTCAGAACTTACTATCTTCTCTACACGCAGCTTCTTCAGTCTGGTTGGTCTACAATTTCCTCTGTCAGTTTCAGTGCCCTCTCTAGTTTCAATACTCTGCCAGTTTCTTAGTGTTTGTCTCACCGAAATGGACAGTGGTTTTGTGACGGGCAACCTGTAGCAGGGCTACAGTGTCTGAAACCGGCCTGTTCAATCCAAAAAGGGCGGTAGACTTTACTTCAAACCTTGATTTAGCTTTCACCCATTATTAGTCGTCTATTATACCTGCGCTATAGTGACACAAGAGAGGGGAATGGGATACAGATGTTAGAATGCACCTGTATGAGAAGACGGACACCAGATTGGCCCCTAACTTAGGCGCCCCTTTCGGTATTTCTTTATTGTTCAAAAGAGGGAATAAACGTTGTGGTTCCTACAAGCTGCCCCGCACAAACTCGGCTGAATTTCCAGTGTTCCAGCTCGATTTCAGCAGCATAACTGTACTAGAACCCTTCACAGTCAGTATTCCCACGCATTGACTGACTTTCCCGACGCATACGGGCACTTTGCAAAACCTGGCGAGAATCTGCAGCACGCTGAATTCTCTGTTTTCAGCCCTGAAAATGCGCCAGATCACCTGTACAGCGGTCCCCTTGCGTCCCCGAACCTCCCGGAGGTATTAGGGTCCGTTTAGGGCCAAAACCCTAAACCTGCAAAAATACACAGCAGGCTGTAATTTACTGTTTCGGGCTCCGTTTCGCGTGCCGGTCGCATCCGTAGCAAGTCCTCGAGCTCCCGCACCTGTAGGGCTACTTGCCCTTTGAATCGGACGAGATTTCTGGCGTGAAACCTCTCCGAATTCACCTGTACCTGCAGGGGGATTAGCCGCTAGCTAATCCAGTACCTGTGCAAGAGGCTCTTGCCTCGGCAATCGCGCATGAACCCACACAACTGTACATTGGTCAAATGAAGAGCCCACTAGAGGGGCATAACATACTGCCAAAGGGGAGAGAGAGGGCAGTGCGTAGCGTGCAGGGCATCACTCCTGGCACCGCACTGTGCATAAGAGGGAAAGCAAGCACTCCATAGCTCTTAACCTGTGACAAAAACTGAAAATGAGGCTCTCCCCCTCCTAAATTCAGCGCCACTTCTTGTTGCATGAGGCAAGTGCACCAGAAGGTGCCACTTGGCACATTTACAAGCATTTTCCCGTTTCGGGGTTGCCGCCTAAAAATATCCCAACCGGTTGGCCAGTTGACTTCACGGCAGAGTAAGAAAATGTTCCCCTTGTCATTCCGGAGGTAATGACGTCAACACATTTTCAGGTCCCAAAATAGCAGTTCCCTAAATTTTAGGAGATGCTGCCATTGTATCTTTCTAGGTCATCCGACCCTCTTTGTACACTGCAGCCACATCCAGAACTGAAATGTAGCCTCTGTAGCAAAGGATTCCACTTTGGCTAGTCAATGACCCCACTTGGCTAACCATAGTCCTTGTCCAACCTTAGTGCTCTCTTGCCCTCAGGCCTGGACTCCCACTGGACAGTTCCACACTAGCTATGCAATGCAGGGCAGTTAGATTTCCCGAGGGGTGTTTCCAAAAAGTGAAAGTAAACAGATAATAAGAAAGAAATCAACAAAAAGGATAGATAGTAGTCACACGCTGGTGACATACCCCTCTCTTGAAATCTCAAACGTCCTCGTTTGCATCTATGTCGTACATGCTTACTGTCAACACTGATGTATTCAACACCTGTCGACACATATACGACACATACATGCTCATTGTCAATCCTGGTGTATTCAACACCTCGTCGACTCATGTATTGCCTGCGTGTGAACCCTGTCCCAATGACATAGTGGTAGCTGCGCACTCTGCCATTGCTTTGAGTCACTAACTTTTCAATGACAAAATGGTAGCTGCACATTTTGCCACTGTCTTATAGTACACGTTGGATCCCGTAACACTCTCGAGCATACCCAAACCGACAGTTTAAGAATGCAGTTACACATGTACTCTTCAATAGAAGCAATCACTGTATCCTTGACAAACTGACAAGAAATACTCACTTCTATAGCACTAACCAACTTTTGGACATTCCATAAGAGCAATTGCCAAACTGACAATCTGTACAGCTCTAACATTCATGTAACAGGTATTTGATTTGAGCTCACTTTAAATACCATGTACATCATTTGTTTCAGAAGTCATTGCCACACTGACAATCCACTTAGCTTTGAAACTCAAGGGGTCAAGGTAGGTTGCAAATCGAAGGCTTCCAGGTAAAGTGATAACACAGTTGGTGACTCTGTAAGTTCACCTTCTTCCATCCACTTAGCATCCATTGGTGGATAGTTTCTGAACTTTACCAAGTAACGCCTAGCAACCTTGCCTTTTACTTTCCTTTCTTTGTGTGCCAAGATCTGTTCAGGGACCAAGATCTCGTCAAGTTCCTCGACTTCCGGCTGATCTTCAGCTGGCATATCTTTTGGCACATCACCCACATAGGGTCTGAGAAGACTCACATAAATCGCATTGTGAATCTTCCAACTGTCAGGCAATTTCAGCCTATATGCAACATCACTGATTATGTCGCATACTTGAAAAGGCCCATAATAACGCATGTTGAGCTTTGGAAACAATCTTTCCTTGCCCTTCATCTTCTTTAACCTTGCCTTTTCAAAGCGTAAAAGCACCCAATCACCAAGTGAATATACCACTTCACGACGGTGACGATCAGCTGCTTTCTTTTGCTTTGCCTGAGTCTTTTCTAAGGCCACTTTGACCTTCTTGTACATGTCATCCATGTCCTGAACATACTTATCTGCTTCAAATATCTTGTCCTTTGTATGCAGTATGGGAGGAACTTTCTTGCCACCTTCAACTATCTCAAAAGGTGCCTTGCCAGTTGATGAATGCACTGTATTATTGTATGCATACTCCACCAATGGCAAATACTGCTCCCACTTTCCTTTATGCTCTGACACATAGCACTTCAGCAGATCTAGGACAGTAGAATTTGCCTCTTCTGACTGCCCATCTGTTTGAGGATGAAATGACGAAGAGAATTTGAGCGTGGTGCCCATATTCTTAAACAAGCCTCTCCAGAACAAGCTTGTCATGCGTGGATCACGGTCGCTAACAGTCGACTGTGGCATGCCATGATACTTGAAAATATTGCTCATAAACAAGCGTGCCATCTGATCTGGCTTTATCTTCTTCCTGACAGGAATAAAATGATCCTGTTTGCTGAATCTGCAAATAATGGTCCAAATACCATCGTTTCCTGTCTGCGTTCTCGGAAGATCAAAGATAAAATCCATAGCAATACTTTCCCATGGTTTATCTGGAATAGGTAGTGGTTGCAATAACCCTGGTGCCTTTTGCCTGTCAAACTTGACCTTTTGGCATATTAGGCATTCTCGCACAAAGGCATCCACATCCCTTCTCAATGTAGGCCAATAGAAGAATGTCTCAACCGCTTTAACTGTAGCATCGATACCACGATGCCCTGCATACGGTGGGACATGACTCTCTTCCATAACTTTGCGTCGCAATGGCTTTGTGACACACAATCTGCCATGCATCATCATGAACCCATCTCTGAGAAGATAGTGTTCATGACGTTGTCCATCCATTAGCTGCTCAAAGACCCTTGCAAAATCTTCATCATTTTCATACTGTTCCCTCATATCATCAAGTTCATGATGATAAGGAATCGACACAGCTGAAATTTGTGGCTTCCTTGACAAGGCATCAACCACAACGTTCTTCTTGCCTTCCACATGCACAATCTGAAAATGAAACATGGACAAGATATTTGCCCATCGCATATGCTTCTCAGATAACTTTGTGTGTGTCAAGAAGTATCGCAAGGTCTGATGATCCGTTTGGACAATGAAATCTGCACCTAGCAGGTAGTGTTTCCAACTTAAGAGCGCATGAATCACAGCCAGTAACTCTTTCTCATAGACCTGCATGGTCATCTCTGGCCCTTGCAAAATTCTGCTCTCATAGGCTACTACCTTGCCATCTTGCATTAGCACTGCACCAATGCTACTACCGCAGGCATCACACTGGACCACAAATGACTTCCTAAGATCTGGCAACACAATGACTGGATCTGAAGTCATCTTTTCCTTTAAGAGATTAAAAGCTGAAATCTCTTTCTGTGTCCATCTAAAAGTGACTGCCTTCTTATGAAGAGCATGTAAAGGTGAAGCAATCTCAGCGAAATTTCGGATAAACCTTCTGTAATAGGAGCATAGCCCAAAAAGCTTCGGACATCATGCACCGTCTTCAAATTTGGGTTCTGCATTACTTGTGTGAACATAGCCACAGCAGTAGCCAACTTGGTCCTGAATATATCGTCATCTGTCTGTGGTGGTCTTGAGGACTCACCCACTTCATGTGTGTGTTGACCCTGTGAAGAGGAAACCTCTTCAGTCACATCATCTGGTCTGTCAGCCATAATTGCAATTCCCTGTGTCTGGGCTATGATCCCCTGTGTCTTCAAGCCTAAACTGACCAAGGCTCACTTCTATGGGAAAAAGTGATTTAATCCCGTCGATGGAACCATGAAACCGGCCTGTTCAATCCAAAAAGGGCGGTAGACTTTACTTCAAACCTTGATTTAGCTTTCACCCATTATTAGTCGTCTATTATACCTGCGCTATAGTGACACAAGAGAGGGGAATGGGATACAGATGCTAGAATGCACCTGTATGAGAAGACGGACACCAGATTGGCCCCTAACTTAGGCGCCCCTTTCGGTATTTCTTTATTGTTCAAAAGAGGGAATAAACGCTGTGGTTCCTACAAGCTGCCCCGCACAAACTCGGCTGAATTTCCAGTGTTCCAGCTCGATTTCGGCAGCATAACTGTACTAGAACCCTTCACAGTCAATATTCCCACGCATTGACTGACTTTCCCGACGCATACGGGCACTTTGCAAAACCTGGCGAGAATCTGCAGCACGCTGAATTCTCTGTTTTCAGCCCTGAAAATGCGCCAGATCACCTGTACAGCGGTCCCCTTGCGTCCCCGAACCTCCTGGGGGTATTAGGGTCCGTTTAGGGCCAAAACCCTAAACCTGCAAAAATACACAGCAGGCTGTAATTTACTGTTTCGGGCTCCGTTTCGCGTGCCGATCGCATCCGTAGCAAGTCCTCGAGCTCCCGCACCTGTAGGGCTACTTGCCCTTTGAATCGGACGAGATTTCTGGCGTGAAACCTCTCCGAATTCACCTGTACCTGCAGGGGGATTAGCCGCTAGCTAATCCAGTACCTGTGCAAGAGGCTCTTGCCTCGGCAATCGCGCATGAACCCACACAACTGTACATTGGTCAAATGAAGAGCCCACTAGAGGGGCATAACATACTGCCAAAGGGGAGAGAGAGGGCAGTGCGTAGCGTGCAGGGCATCACTCCTGGCACCGCACTGTGCATAAGAGGGAAAGCAAGCACTCCATAGCTCTTACCCTGTGACAAAAACTGAAAATGAGGCTCTCCCCCTCCTAAATTCAGCGCCACTTCTTGTTGCATGAGGCAAGTGCACCAGAAGGTGCCACTTGGCACATTTACAAGCATTTTCCCGTTTCGGGGTTGCCGCCTAAAAATATCCCAACCGGTTGGCCAGTTGACTTCACGGCAAAGTAAGAAAATGTTCCCCTTGTCATTCCGGAGGTAATGACGTCAACACATTTTCAGGTCCCAAAATAGCAGTTCCCTAAATTTTAGGAGATGCTGCCATTGTATCTTTCTAGGTCATCCGACCCTCTTTGTACACTGCAGCCACATCCAGAACTGAAATGTAGCCTCTGTAGCAAAGGATTCCACTTTGGCTAGTCAATGACCCCACTTGGCTAACCATAGTCCTTGTCCAACCTTAGTGCTCTCTTGCCCTCAGGCCTGGACTCCCACTGGACAGTTCCACACTAGCTATGCAATGCAGGGCAGTTAGATTTCCCGAGGGGTGTTTCCAAAAAGTGAAAGTAAACAGATAATAAGAAAGAAATCAACAAAAAGGATAGATAGTAGTCACACGCTGGTGACAGTGTCACTGGCACAGGACAAGCTGTTAGTTGTAGTTGGGCTCGGTTCACACTGGACGGACTCTCGCCTGGACAATGACACGTGGCAAGTGATACAGATGGTGGTCTAGTGGACACTGTGGCCAGGTCACCATAACCACAGGTTGGAGATAGGCTTAGTTGGATTGGGATATCGGCTAGCCATTGGTGGCTCCTTAGATATGAGTGGTTGGTTCCAGATCAACGCATCATTATCCACTTTGTATGGTTTAGCCTCTAGTTTTGAGTCCGGAGTCTAGAGTTTTGCACGCCACTGGCACTCTCCCTGCACATTGGAGCCTCAACACCCCCATTCTACCTTGAGTCCTCAACTTGGGAGCTGTGTGTGCTACCAGCCAGAGTTGTATGGTTCTTTGAGTTTGTCGAGTTCCTTTGAGTTGAGTCTGCAGTTGTGTTTTGAGTCGTATCTTGTCTGGAGTCATATTCCACTTCTGTGGTTGAGTCATGTTCCTGTGTGATGTTTCTTCTGTTGGAGTGATGTTTCATGTATACTGCACTAAGGAGCATCCACTCTAAAGAGCACGACACCTTTTCCTCGCTACACATAGGTCACTTTGGCCTTCTGTAGACATTGATATATCATTTCATTTCATATCCTCTCTCTCTCTCTCTCTCTTCCAGTACTCACTGGATGCGCCCTCTATGGATCTTACACAGTCGGAGATCACCAGGCTCATTCGGCAGGACTTGACTCAGCTAGACACCAAGAGGACATGGATACAGCCAGCACAGGAGCTGGGCATGAAGATGACTTTCTACAGAGAGTCTCTCCTCCAGCTTACGGAGGATGGTTTTGTGACAAGGCCCAGATACATGGACACCCACTTGTCTCATGGGATACGATCTGCTATTGGCCAGATATGCACATCTTTACACCAGCTACGGATGGAGACTGGAAGATACAGCGGAGTACCAGCAGAGGCCAGGACATGCCCCTTGTGTGACATCGAGGTTGAGACAGAGTTGCACTACACATGCCAGTGCCCCGTCTACTACGAGATACGAGGCCGCTTCCATTGCTTGTTCAGAGCGGGCTTTGGACCATTCTCTAGTCATGCGGTACGAGGATCAAAGCTACGTGGGTTTCTTCTTGCTCAAGTTGCGCAGACACGGAGAGAGCCTGATGGGAGGAGAGGCTCAGAGATAGATCACAGACTTCTTTAGAGCTTCCACTGGACACCCGGAGGAGTTACTAGCACAACAGTGCTCGTCGCTTCACACCAGAGGCATACTGATCGACCGAGTGATTGAGTTGGGAAGATCCAGACGCCCAAGATTGCAGACGACTACACAGCATCGACGGAGGTTGCATCAGAGGATTCGGGTCACTTTGGCTCGACATGCACGACGCCTGGTCAGACTACTGACCATGGAGGAGATTGATGAGATCCGCCAGCAACTGATGCTAGATCTCATGTGATCTAGCTATCCCAGCTAGTTGTTTAGCTGCTTAGTCCACACCTAGTTTAGGATTCCATAGTATGTTATTGTCAGTTTGTCATCTTGTTACTCTGACTTTGTATCAGATCCACCATATTGTAACTTTCTGGTCTCATAGGTCACTTTGGCCTTTTGAAGACGTTAATATAACTCTCTCTCTCTCTCTCTCTCTCTCTCTCTCTCTCTCTCTCTCCATGCATCATGTATTACACCCTGATTATGGGAGTGGATGGAGTTAGAGATAGGATAGCATCTCATGATTGTATTTACCCCAGCATATAGGATTGCATCTCTCCCCCAGTTTTTGGAGCTCCACCCCCACCCTCTTTGTATCACCTCCCCCCAGACATTACACAGGATAGTTTACTTTTACTTTTGTACCCTTTTATCCTTTATGGATACACAGAGGACACCCACCTCATGTACTTTGATTTGTCTCATAGGCCGATTTCAGCCTCTTTATAGTCGTTAAACAATCTTTCTATCTTTCTTTCTTTCTCTCTCTCTTGCACCTGCTGCTGTTGCGCGCTGGTGACCTGTGCGCGTTGAAGCTGTAGGCCACTTGCCCCTTGTCGCGAATGTGAGCAGACCCAGCGACAGCTGGTCCTACTTGCGCTACAACCCACATGGGCTGTGGGCTATCGTGCCACCTGTTGGGGCTGCTCTCTCTCTCTCTCTCTCTCTCTCTCTCTCTCTCTCTCTCTCTCTCTCTCTCTACATTGGCTACCAGCACACCATGGCCACATGAATGACACTGTGAACCTGCGAATTTCCAAAAGCGGCCTCTCTGTCAGGTCCTCACCTACACGCACCATGGGACCCAAACCAATACAGCAAACAACCCCCCCGAAACCGGACATCATGGAAGGGAATACGCCACCATGCTCATTACGAGACATATGGGGACTCATCTCCTCGATGCATACCACCATCATGAAGCAGAGCGATGAAATCAAAGACCTAGCTCTAAAAAACCAAGAATTGGAACACAAGCTCCAAATGCAAGACCTACGAGTCTGTCACCAAGAGGAGAAAATGCAAGAGCTCCAGGGTGCTCTTGATAAGCACACAGCTACAATGCAAGACACACTAGCCACACATGATGAAAAGATTGCGCAAATGAATGTATCTGAAAATGTGGGCTCTTGGAAAGATGCATTGACAAACACACCAATGCCTCAGACTTCCTCAATGAACAGAGACATGTATGCTAAGGAGGATGACAAAGAATACACCGAACAAGAGAAAAGAAAAATGAACATCGTGATACGGGGCTTCCCCGCATCCGACAACGAGAAGGTCATTACCTTGAACACCGACATCACGGAAATGATCTCTGCTAACTTCGGAATGCATGATGTGGTGGTATATGGTGCACATCGAGTAGGCAAGAAGAAACCCGAAGCAAATCGGGCAATCGTATGCACACTTTGGATGACCGCAAGAGGGCTATTATCCTCGAAAACGCCCGCATCTACTTAAAGGATAGCTCACTATACATCAGTGAAGATAGAACGCCGAACCAACAAAAGACCAGACGTCAAGCATACGAAGCTCGCATGAACAAAAAACCAGCCCAAGAGGACACGAAAGGGGAAGAAAAAGAGGAAACAAAATGACAATGCGAGACCCATGGGTTCACGGAACTACACGTGACAAGTTGGAATTGCAGAGGCTTCCCGTGGCATAAAGGAGAAGGATTAATGGAAGTCCTACCACAAGCCGACATTCTCTTTATTGGAAACATGGGAACACGATGCATGTAGAATACCACACATTGAAGGATATGTCACACACTCCCTACGGATGACATGTACAAAAATGAGGGGACAAGGAGGAGTCGCAGTGATATACCGAGAGGAAATCAGAAAAATGATCACAATTTGCAAGACAGATGCTCATAACCGGTACATATGGATCAAGTTTGACACAAAACCTAAACCTATGTTCATTGCCGGGTGCTACATCCCCCATAGAGAGTCACCATTCTATGGTACCTTCAATGTAGAGAAGAATTACCCTTTTGAGGATTTGTATGCCGATATCCATGCCTATGCACAAGAAGGGGTGATTATGCTTATTGGGGACATGAATGCTCGCATAGCACATGCGCAAATGCAAATGGTGGATCTTATGACCATAGTTACCAGGAACGGGAAACCGGAACGGGAACGCGGAACGGGAATGCGGAACAAAATGCCATTCCCTGTTACGAGTACTCACGTTTGAAACATGGAACAGGGATTCGGAACGGGAACTTGGAAAGGGAACGGGGAACGGAGACCTGAAAACGGCCATTCCCTGTTACTATGCTTGTGACACCTCCAATGCTTGAACATAATGAGATACTGGATCCCACATGGGAGAGATGTTGGAAAGATCTCATTACAAACCCGCAAGGTATTGCATTGCTCAGTATGATGACATCCTTACAACTTATCGCCGTCAATGGAACGAGTAAGTTTGAAAAATCGGAAGAATGCACATGCTACACGGCCAACAAAGGCATGAGTGTTAATGATTATGTATTGATTGCATATGAGGCATCCCATATTGAAAGTAATTTAATTGGGAAGAGGTCACCCAATTCGGACCAGACCCCAATCCATGTATGGCTACAAGTCCCCACTCAAAAAACACAAAAACAGCCCCATGCCCGATCATGGACATACAAAATGCAAGTGGACAAGAAAAGAATGTATGCAGAACATCTAGACAATGCACTTGCTCATGTACCCATGCCATCACACATTGAACAAACATGGTCAATTTTCAAACAAGCTCTATGTGACGCCGTGGAACAAACAATGGGAAAAACACATCGGCGAGGAAATCATGTTAAAGGGCTACCGCATAACCCATGGTTTGATGAAGAGTGCAAGTATGTAAAAAAACAATTGCGGGCACTGTCAACGACGAACACGAAATGGGAAACTCTATCAAAAGACTACACAAATCTCAAGAGGCGGAAAAGAAGAAACTATGAGCTACGCATGGAGACACAAGCCATAGCCAACTTCAAGAAAAATCCCAAAAAGGAATGGCTGAAAATAAAAGGACGAAGACATGACATTATGGGAGACATAAGCTCAGATGACATGTACATGTATGTGGAACAACTATATGTGCATAATAATGCGGAAGAAATGCCACACATGCAAACCGATCTCCATGCCCAAGACCACTTTGATTTCGAAATGGTTAAAAAAGGCATGCAGAAACTTGCAAATGGGAAAGCTCCGGGCATACTACACTTGAACTCAGAAATGCTTAAATGGTAAGGTATGAGAGCCAGAGAGTGGATACATAGAATGCTAAACCAAGCCATTGTTTAAGGGCTACCCGAGGATTGGCAAAAGAACTGGATCAAAGCACTTTACAAAAAAGGGGATGTAAATCAGCCTACCAACTACCGTACCATTATTGTAGGATCTTGCATGGCAAAGCTTTTGGGAAGCATCTTAGAACAAAGCATAAGCACATGGACGGAGACAAATGGAAAACGAGCAAAAGAACAAGCAGGTTTCCGACCAAAACATAGCACCATTGATCACCTTGTTTCACTCAGGGTATTAATGGAAGAGAGTCGGCTAAAGGGAAAAACATTATACTGTTGCTTTGTAGATTTCACCAAAGCCTTTGACACAGTCCCGAGAATGGGTATATAGAAAAGGATGGAATGCATAAAAGTACCGATGCATCTCAAGAGTGCGGTAGCACATCTCTATGACAAAGTCATATGTCAACTCAAAACGCACGAAGGGCTGTCCAAAGCTTTCTCAAGCAACATGGGGGTCAAATAAGGATGCCCTCTCTCCCCTACTCTTTTTGGATTGTGCATTGATCAAATAGAAAGCTTCCTCCCTCAACTAGAAGGGGATGAACCAGCCATTGGGATGCTTACACTTCTCATGCTCATCTATGCAGATGATGTGGCTCTTTTCGCCCATGACATTACAACTCTACAGAAATTGGTCGATGCGTTACATGCTTTTTGTGAAAATGTGGGTCTATCAATCAATGTAGACAAAACAAAGTTCATGATTGTAAAGACTCGTAAGATGGATATCCACGCCCCCCTCATGTATCATGGGAAACAAATTGAGAAAGTCGACAGTTTCAAGTACTTGGGGATTGACATCCCGTGCAACTATGCTTGGGGACAATGCGCACATAATAGAATTGACATCGGCCATGCCATGTACTACCAATTTGAAAACATGTGCACACAAAGGAGCATAAAAAGATGGGAGATAAAAGCGACCATTTTTGAGACATGTGTGGTGCAAGCCATCCTCTACGGAGTGGAAATTTGGGGAGCAAGCATTTCAGCCCACACATGGAATGAAATTGAAAAAATTCAGAAAAGTTTCTATGTCGACACATGGGGGTCAAAAAGACGACACCATACTCCGTGCTACTCTTGGAGACAGGCAAGAGACCACTAGAAATGAAAGCATTGCAAAAAATGTACACGTATATTGTGAAAGTCAAAGCGATGCCTACTACTTGAATCCCCCGCATTGCATGGGAAACGGGATGTGCGCCACAAAAGACAACCCCGAACCAACTTCAACACATGAGGGAATGCATGCCCAGGATTAAGGCAGCTCGGAAAGAGGGAAAGTTGGCATTTTATAGGGGTGGGAAAGTGATTGTCCTTGAAAGACGCTCTAAATTACGGTTTCAGACCTATGGGACCAAATTTGAAATAGCAGCTTAGAATTGTAATGGGTCTCCTAAACTTGATGTGGGTGCTTTAGAGGATAGCTTCAGAGACAGAGATATGGTTGTCTATTCAGAGACTCACCAGGCCCCTGATCAGTTGATGCCACATGTTACGGGATATAAATGGGAGACGACTTGGCGAGTAGAGACGAGGTCTCAGCATGGGGGTAGAGGCTCAGGTGGGGTTGCAGTCCTATTTAGAGAGGAGTTACAGCCGTTGTTGCGCATTGTTTGGAGAGATGAGCATGCCAGATACATGTGGGTTAGATTGAGAGCAGAGTCAAGCTGATTCCTCTATATTTCCATATGCTACTTTGCTCCTAGCACATCAGTTTATGCTGCACCTAGAGGGGAGTCCCCTTTTTTTGTATTGGACGATGGGGACTATGCATGGATTAGCCATTTTGAATGGCTTATAGAGATTCCCCGCAGGGAGAGGTTTTACATGCTTTTCATACAGACATGTAGCTGGTACAGTGGACTATGTTATGGCTTAGCTGAGCTCTTCTCTAGTATCCAGGTCCTCACAGTTGGACCCAGACCTGTTGGGGTGGCAATAGATCATGCCCTTGGGACACTGACAATCTCTTTACTGTTTAGTACAGTACACATGCCACGGATAGTAGCTCCTACTCGCTACACCTTTACCCTCGGAGACGACTCTGTCTACATAGACGGGATCTTTAGAGGCCTGTGCACTGAGGAGCCAGGGAGACATCTAGAGGAGCTTACTTCTATATTGACTCAGACATTCCATGGTGCAGCAGCAGAGGCATACCCACACACCCAGTGTGGACAAAGACGACGTTCTGGGAGCAGGCCCCAGAATAGCTGGTATGATGAGGAGTGCCGTGAGACGAGAGCCAGACTTGAGAGGGAGGTGCTTTTGGGAGATATCACCCATAGAAAATCACAGATTTCCTTTCGACGCTTGGTGCACCGGAAGAAGAGGGCATTTTTGGTCAACTAAAGCAGGATATATATCAGCTTTTCTTGAGTTAGGACTCACGTGAGGCATGGCGACTCTTCCATGAGCATTCACCTCCTCTTGCCATTACTTCTACAGAGGCACGGGGCCAATATGCATCATCTTTGTACACAGTCTCTGGGCACACGCCTATTCCTAACCACCCCGAGCCGTGTCCATGCACATGTACTTTTTTCACCGCAAAGATTGTGTAGGACATTGATAAGATGAGCACTGGGAGAGCATATGATCATGACGGCTTAGTTGCTGAGCATTTTATACATGCCAAAGATTTGCTTGCAGAACTTCTAGCAATGATGTTCAATCGTGCCATGTGCGAGGGCATGCCTTATACTTGGAGTTTATCTACTATTGTACCTATCTTCAAGACAGGAGATCCTATCAAGCTTGGGAATTATCGTACTATCATGATTAGAGACACACTGGCACGGTTGATATGCATCCATTCTTGAGTAGCAGCTGATTGGATGGGCAGAGAGGGAGCGTTACGTGCAACTGAACACGCAGGATTCATAAGAGGTTTCTCTACTCTTGATCACATTCTGACACTCGGGGCTATTATTGAGGAGGGCAGAGCACTTGGGGTGGTCTTTAGTGGGCCAGTATTTTCATTGAGGAGAGCAGCAGAGACTAGATTGGCCAGAGCTTATGCAGCATTGGGGGGATTGGAGAGGATGTGTTCACAGATTCAGTTCCAGGAGCTGCGGACGAAGCTTTGGCTTTTTGACACTTTGGTAGCTTCAGCATTGCTCTATGGAGTTTAGATATGGGGGCCTTCATTGGATCACCATGGGAGGACGGACCGCAAGGATCGCACTGAAGGATGGTGGTCTCTATGGTATCGTGGCTCATTAGAGACAAGGCCTCAGTACCACATGACATCATTCGAACAGAGCTAGCTCCCCCCCTCCCCCCTCCGTAGTGGTTGAGGCGCTTACCAGATCAATATACTTTATACATCGTCTATGGGACCCTCCCAGAGATACGCTTAACACTGGAGTCCTCTAGACAGCTAGCTATGCAGGGAGATATAGCATTCTGGTATGGGAAGATGACATCATGGTTTCAGTTACATGCGTTCAGTATGGATAGATTGCCCCCCTTTCAGTACTCATTGGATGCACCTTCTTTGACCCTTGCACAGTCTGAGGTCACCAGGCTTGTCCGTCAAGATCTGATCCAGCTTGATACCAGGAGGACTTGGATACAGCTGCTACAGGAGCTGGGCACGAAGATGGCTTTCTACAAAGAGTATCTTCTCCAGCTTACTAAGGATGGTTTTGTGATGAGACCCAGTTACATGGACACTCACCTATCTCATGGGATATGATGTGCTATTGGCCACATACGCACGTCTTCACACCAGCTTCAGATTGAGACTAGCACATATAGAGGAGTACCAGCAAAGGCCAGGATATGGCTCCTATGCCATATGGAGCCTAAGACAGAGTTGCACTACATATGCCACTGCACGGTCTATTATGAGATACGAGGGAGCTTTCATTGCTTATTCAGAGAGGGCTTTGGACCACTTTCTAGAGTCATGAAGTATGAGGACTAGAGATGTCTGGGACTGTTTTTACTTGAGCTGCGCGGACACAGAGAGTCTGATGAGGGAAGAGGCCATCCATCCACAGCGACGAATCACACATTCCTTTAGAGCAAGCACTAGGCAAGCGGAGGAGCAGCCACAACAGAGCTCACACGTTTTTCACACCAGAGGCACGTTGATCAATTGAACGATTGAGCTAGGGAGATCCAGACAACCACGACTGAGGAGGATTACACATCATCGACGAAGGCTATCCGAGGATTCGGATCACTTTGGCCCGACATGCACGACAGCCAGTCAGATTACTCAGCATGGAGGAGATTGATAAGATCCGCCGGTGACCGATGATGGACCTCTTGTGATCCACATGACGACAGTTTTGTATCAGCTCTTGTATCATCATTTATATCAGACATTGTATCAGCCCAGTCTTAGGTACCTAATTAGCTTGCATTTAGCTTTAGACGCAGCATTCAGCTTTTTAGTTTTCGGTTTCTTTTATTTTGGTACTCAAACATTGTATCGGATACATCAGGTTGTAACTTTAAGGTCTCATAGGTCATTTTGGCCTTTTGAAGACATTAATAGAACATTTCATCTCATCTCTCTCTCTCTCTCTCTCTCTCTCTCTCTCTCTCTCTCTCTCTCTCTCTCTCTCTCTCTCTCTCTCTCTCTCTCAAAAGTGATGGCGCCCCTCTGAAGTGATGGCGGCCCTCTTGTGACGAAGTGAAGGCCGGCCCTGTTGTGCGACGCGACTTGTGTGTCTGCAAAGGAAACCCTAGCAGCGCGCAAGGAGAAGAATCTGAGCAGCGTGCAGACTGTTGTGCAACGGGAAGGTTGCCCTTAATGTGCGACGTGACATTTGCGTCTGCAGAGGAAACCCTAACAGCGCCTCAATCTTCTGCGCAGCAAGCTGCCCGACAGTCTCTCTCTCTAGCAGGAGGTAACAAGTGCCCACAAAAACATTTTCGCTTCTTTTTCTGGTTTTGTATGATTATGTGGTCCATTAGAGGCTAGAGCAGTAAGAAAGTGTTAGCAGTGGGTACATTTCCTGTACGGATGCCCCAAAGTCCAACCATTTTGTGTAGAACAACGTTGAAACAGCATGCAACCTGCACCTAGCCCCTAAGTATGCTCTCCGTGGTGCGCTGAGTGAGAAGCGCGCAACCTACACCTGCCGAAACAGCGCGCAACTTTCCCTTGCACTTGCCCACGCGTCCTGAAGAGCGCAACCTCCTTCTCGGGGGAGCTGCAACACCTACGTGACCTACAACTTAGGACCTGCAGGAGTTCAACAGGGCGTGATCGCGTCAAGCCTACAACATTCTCGACATATCCAGTGGGTCGGTGAAGGGCTGCGGCAGCAACTACAACACACACGGTTTTGGGGGAGTACACAAGTTTCAACGGGGCAGCTCGGCACTACTCTGTGGTGCCAGCAGGTCACGTGAGGCAACCAAAGAAACATCAGGGCAAAAGCCTCACACGTGGTGCTTGAGGATGGACCAATCAGCCGACCTCGCAAATGACGATATCTATGAAACCCCGCCTAAATCGAAAGCGACATTTAGGAGGAGGATCCAAGAGAGCACAATATCGCCTGGTTGTGTGAGAGCAGAGAAACTTTCTAGGGTCAAAGATGACATAATGTTTGAGAAGGTAAAGGTGATGATTAAGGGGGAGCTGAGCCTTTTGAGGGGTGACATGGAAAAAGAGATGTACGCAAATGCTGAGACTTACAAAAAAGCTATGTATGCAGATAGAATTGGACAAAGAGATGCTTAGTAAGGGTGACAAGATGTACACATCTTTTAAGGCCGAAACGCAGACGATAGTGAGGGCGGCAGTGAATGTAATGGAATGTATCATGCAAAAAAAAAAAAGAGGATGCACTTGCTACGTTTGAATCCTGGAAATAAAAAATGGAAGAACGCATGAATGAAAAGGATGCACTGATAGAAGCACTTAAGGGAGACCTCGTAGCTTGCAAAAATACCCCTACAAAGGAAGGAGAAAACCAACCCTCAATGATAAATGAGCTCGAAAGCATCAAGGAACAAGTGAAAAATCTATGGGAAGAGGAAGAGCAGAAGGCACGAACAACCTCATGGGTGGAGCACCTTTTAAAAAAACAAGCGAAGGTTGATAAAGCTGAAAAGTGGATCGAGGACGCAAAGAAAGGAAAAGATAACATGCCTAAAGCCACACCGACATCCACTATCATCAATATGACAATTGAGGAGGGGCAAAAGAGAGAGACTAGAGCTCTTCATGTGCGTGTTACAGGTCTCAAAGACACTGGAAAAGTAGAAGAAGAAGTGCAAGAGCTATTGAAGCGCATGGGTTTCTGAACCCCCACACACAGCTGCTTGGAGAGTTGGCAAGAAGGAAGTGATGAGAAAGGAAGGCCCAAGGAAAGAGGACTCATTATACGCCATCCTACGCTGGAAGCTAGGAAGGAATTCCTGAAGAAGAGACCAACGCTCGAGCAAGCTCGGATATTTTTGGGTGATGACCTCACTCACAGGTAGAACACATGCGAGAGTTGATGCCGAAGATCAAGGCAGCAAGGGAGAAAGAGAAAATTGCTTTCTACAGGGGAGGGAGAGTAATGGTGTTGGAAAAACACACCGCATGAGTGTGTGAGACCTATGGGACAAGCCTTAAAATGGAAGCATGGAATTGTAATGGATCAATGAAGCTGGATGTAAGCGCATTTGAGGATCGCTTTAAGGGAAGAGACATTACTTTTTACTCGGAAGCGCATCAGACTCCTGGTAGCACATTACCCAGGGTGACGAGGTACCATTGGGAGACTACTTGCAGGCAAGATGTGAGATCAACCTATAGAGGACGGGGGTCAGGAGGTGTGGCAGTCCTTTTCCCACATAGACATGGGGCTAACACAGTTGATTATGTTTTGGCTAAGCCCAGTTTCATACCCTGTATTCGGGACTTTATAATCGGGCCTAGGCCTATTGGGGTAGCAGTGGACCATGCCCTCCTCACGTTTACCGTCTCATTATAGTTCAGCAGAGCTTGGATAGCACCTACATCCATACGCGATACACTTTTACTTTGGAGACTAATTCTATCTACATAGATGGTATCTACAGACCTTATGCACAGAGGATCCGGGGAGACCTCTAGGGGAGCTCACTTATTTATTGACTAAGACATTGATTGTTTTTCGACGTTTGGTACGACGGAAGGAAAGGGCGTTTCTAGCTCGACTAGAGCAGGATTTATATTAGTTGTTTTTGAGTGAGAATTCCAGCGAAGCATGGCGACTCTTCCATGAGCACTCTCCCCCACCAGTCATCGCTTCTACGAAGGTCTGGGGCCAGTATGCATCATCCCTTTACACAATCTCATGGCAGCCACCTCTCCCAGATCCACTAGAGCCATGCCCACGCACATGCTTTCTTTACCACCGAGATGGTAAAGAAAGCCATTGACAGGATGAAGACCAGGAGAGCATATGATCACCATGGCTTGGTAACATAGCATTTTATACATGCCAGAGATCTGCTTGCAGAGTTTCTAGCAATGATGTTCAACCGGGCCATGTGCGAGGGTCTACCTGATACTTGGAGTTTGTCCACTATTGTATCTATTTTCAAGTCAGGGGACCCTATGGAGCCTGGGAACTACCGCACTATCATGATTGGACACACATTGTCACGGTTGTACGCATCCATCCTTGAGCAACAATTGACTAGATGGGCAGAGAGAGAGGGTGTACTGGTAGCAAGACAAGCCTGTTTCAGGAGAGGTTTCTCTACTCTTGATCATATTCTAACACTCAGAGCCATTATTGAGGAGGGGAGATCATGTGGGAGACGGCTCTATGTTGCTTTGTGGATTTCTGCAAAGGCTTCGATACAGTGCCAGAGCTAGATTGTTGCGCAAACTGCAAGAGATGGGAGTACCCTAAGAGTTGATTTGGGGCATCATGCCTCTATACAAGTCAATAGTGGGACATGTATGTAGCCTTGGGGGGGTTGGAGAAGATGTGTTCCCAGGTTCAGTTTCAGGAACCTCGATTGAAGTTGTGGCTTTTTGACACTCTAGTGGCTTCAGCTATGCTGTATGGGGTTCAGATTTGGGGACCCTCAGTGCACCACCATGGAAGATCTGGTAACACTGATGGACGGAGATGTATGGAGAGGCCTCTAGTCTCTATGAGCTCTCGGCTATTTCGGGCTAAGGCGTCTGTGCCGCATGAGATTATTCCAGCCGAGATAGCTGCTCCCCCTCTCATGGTCGAGGCCCTTAGTAGATCAGTATCCTTCATGCATAATTTATGGGACCTTCTCAGAGATAGATATGCTCAGCTAGCCCTTGAGTCATCTCGATAGCTAGCGCTACAAGAGGACACAGCACGTTGGTATGGGTAGATGACATCATGGTTTCAGCATGGATACATTGCCTCCATTCCAGTACTCCTTGGACGCACCCTCCCTATCTTTCACACGGACACATCTTCTCCAACCCCCCCAAGGGTACATAAATATCTTACTATTGACTTGTATCCATGTGCTCTTGGTGTCATTCGTCAGGATTTGATTCAGCTAGATACCAAGAGCACATGAATACAACCGACACAGGAGCTGGGCACGAAAATGACTTTCTATAAAGAGCATCTTCTCCAACTAACAGAAGATAGATATGTGATCAGACCGGCCTATATGGACACTCATTTATCCTATGAGATACGATGTGCTATTGGTTAGCTGCGCACATCATCGCACCAGCTAGAGATTGAGACTGGCAGATTTAGGAGAATACCAACAAAGGCCAGGATATGCCAGTTGTGTCATATAGAGCCAGAGACATAGTTGCATCACGTTTGTCATTGTCCGGTATACTATGAGATACGAGGCCGCTTTCATTGTCTATTCAGAGAGGGCTTTGGACCATTGGCTAGAGTCATGAGATAACGGATCAGAGATGCCCAGGGTTGTTTTTGCTAGAGCGGCGCAGACATAGGGAGAGAGTCTTGAGGACATCAGGCAATGGGAGACATTTACCGAGGGAGATTACTGACTTCTTTAGAGCAAGGGTTTCGCAGCCAGACGAGCATGCTCCAAGGCACAATTCAGAGCTCACTTATACCAGAGGTATATTAGATGACAAAGCCATTGAGCTCGGGAGAGCTAGACGCCCACGTCTATGAGGGCGACCATGACATCGATGGAAGCTCCATGAGAGGATCCGGACTATTCTAGCACGACATGTGAGACGCCTAGTACGACTATTTACAGAGGTGGACATTGACGAAGCTCTTCAACGACCGATGCAGTACTTTCTTGGACAATGCCCGATGCCGAGCATCCTCGCGCACTGTTGATGATGATGTTTTTAGTCTTTCACTGTACTGTACTTTATTTTATTTTTGTACCTAGATATTGGATAAGGTCCACCAAGATTGTATCAGATTGGTCTCTTAGGTCATTTTGGCCTTTTGAAGACGTTTAATATAACATTTCATTATGTTTCATCTCTCTCTCTCTCTCTCTCTCTCTCTCTCTCTCTCTCTCTCTCTACTCATAGGGTCTCCCGACTTGAAGATAGGTACAAAAGTAGATAGGCTCCAAGTATCAGGCAAGCCCTCACACATTGGCACGGTTGTACGCATCTATTCTTGAGCACCAGCTGAGTAGATGCGGGGAGGAGGGGATACGTGCAGCTGGGCAAGCAGCGTTCAGGAGGGGTTTTTCTACTCTTGACCATACCTTGACACTCAGAGCCATCATTGAGGAGGGAAAATGAAATGGGAGACGGATCTATTGTATCTTTATGGATTTCCGCAAAGCATTTGACACAGTACCCAGAGCTAGATTGATGCCCAGATTACAACAGATGGAAGTACCCACAGAGCTCATTTCGGGGGTCATGGCATTATACAAGTCAGTACTGGGGCATGTACGCACCTCAGAGGGTCTATCCACACTGGTCCACTCAACTATTGGATTGAAGCGGGGTTGCCCGCTCTCTCCTACTCTATTTGGTATGTATGCGGATGAGGTTTCTGACCGCATTGACAGAGATGGTCATACACGTGCACAGTTGGCAAGGACATGGATTCCACTATTGTTATATGCTGATGCTATTGTGTTGAACTCGGACTCTCCGGAAGGGATGCAACGTCACTTCGATGCTTTGCATAGCTTTGCTCAGGAAAGTGGTTTGTCCGTCAACCTTGGTAAAATTAAGGTCATGGTATTTAATACCACCCCACAGTGGATCAGGCGGTCAACGCCCGCATTCACATATGGCCACGAGACAGTGGAGTATACAAATGCTTACACTTAGCTTGGAGTCGTTTTTAATGGGCTAGCATTTTCATCGAGGAGGGCATCAGAGACTAGATTGACGAGAGGCCATGCAACATTGGGTAGATTGGAAAGGATGTGCTCACAGGTTTAGTTTCAGGAGCCTCGCACGAAGCTCTGGCTCTTTGACACTTTGGTGGCCTCTGCATTGCTTTATGGAGCTGAGATTTGGGGACCTTCATTGGATCATCACGGGTGGAGAGGCCACACTGATGGATGGGGGGAAATGGAGAAGCCTCTGGTCTCTATGATCTCGCGGCTCATTAGAGCTAAGGCTTCAGTACCACGTGCTATTGTTCGAGCAGAGGTAGCTGCTCCCCACTAGTGGTTGAGGCGCTCACCAGATATGTCTCCTTCACACACCGCATGTGGGAACTTTCCAAAGACAGATATGCCCGCCTTGCACTTGAGCCCTCTCGACAGTTAGCAATGCAGGGAGATACAACATGCTGGTATGGGGAGATGACATCATGGTTTCAGGCGCATGGGTTGAGCGTAGACAGATTACCTTATGTATCATAGAGACTCATGAGAGCCCGGACAGGGGGCTACCTCGTATTACCGGATTCGAGTGGGAGTCAGCTTTTAGGCATACTACACGCCAGAGTACAGGTAGAGGGTCGGGGGGAGTGGCTATTTTATTTAGACATACTCTACCGAGTCACATTCAGATCATGAGCAAGGATGAGGAGGCCAGATATCTATGGGTATGTATGGCAATATCACATCAGAGATGGATTTATCTAGCCATTTGCTCCACGTGGATCTAGATACGCGGGTCAAGAGGGTGCGGGACAGGTCAGAGATAGTGACTCCCCATACGCGTCTCTATCAGAGGATATCCTACATTACTCCACACTCGGAGAAGTCTTCCTCATGGGCGACTTCAACGGGTGCACCCAGACCAGACAGTGTGAGATATATGACATGGAGCAGCCCGATATTATGAGGACTCTCGACCCGGAGGAGATGGGGATCAGCAGATCTTCGGACGACACAGGCCAGGATACCACATGATATGGTAGATATCTTCTAGAGTTGGGCAGCAGACACCATCTCGTTATTTATAATGGGATGCATCGATGGCCAGATTCTACCGGACTGACTTGCTTCCCACATGGAGGAGGGGGGAGCACTGTGGATTACGTCTTGGGACCTCTATCTGCTGCACACTTATTACAGTCATTCAGTATTGGACGTTGCTGACCACACCTTTCTTAGCTTTGCACTCTCATCCTCCGTCTCACTTGACACTCCACCTCCTACACACACTCACACCATGATCCACGTTACTCATGAGCTCTCACATGTCTACATTGATCATCTCCACTCACGCTTGCTCTCCCTTGACCCTCATGCCCCGCTCGACACACTTACCACACAATTCACACAGATTCTCCATGATTCAACTCTTCATAGTTTTCCTCATAGCACTCACACACACCCATCTTGAGTGGGGTCTATGCCACAGAATGGCTGGTATGATGATGATTGCCGGAAGCTCCGCAGAGGTCTTCGCGCAGCAGAAGCTCGTGGCGAGATCACACATAGACAGGCACAAAGGCGCATGCAGTCCCTTATCCGCCGTAAAAAGCGGGAATGGGAAGAACGTCAGTATTGGGAGTTATATCACTTGCTCATGAGTAGAGATAGTGGAGAGGCCTAGCGACGCATCCGTGAGCGAGGGCGCCCGACACCTATACATGATCCTCACCTTTGATTGATTATGCAGAGCGCCTCTACCTGATACCAGGGCAGCCACCTATACCCACACCACAAAGACCACGACCGATTACAGCATCATTCTTTACATCACATATGGTGAGCAGAGCCATCTGACACCTCCAGCATGGACGAGCTAGAGATCAGTCTGGATTACTGGCAGAGCATTTGATTTATGGGAGAGATACCCTGGCACCACTTATTGCTCACCTCTTCAACAGGGCTCTAGTAGAGGGATTCCCGGACTCGTGGACAGAGCATACCATTGTGCCTATCCACAAGTCAGGGGATGTTATGGACCCGGGCATAATGATAGGGCCCATGCTGGCCAAGTTATATGGAGCAGTATTGGAGGAGGCATTGAGCACTCTAGCCGAGACGGAGGGTCTTAGAGCTCCAAGCCATGCAGGATTACAGCGATCTTTCTCTACCATAGACCATATCTTCACTCTTAGATGTCTACTTGATCAGACTCGAGTGAAGAAGAGGAGATTGTATTGATGCTTTGTGGACTTCCGCAAAGCTTTTGACACAGTACCTAGAGAGAGGTTATTCAAACGACTGATGGATCTGGGTGTGAGTGAGGAGATGATTTGGGGGATATAGGCATTGTATGAGCATGTTTCTGGCAGAGTCAGATGTCCAGGAGGTATATCAGACACTCTTGTTAGCACCATTGGGGTGAAACAGGGGTGCCCTCTTTCACCTACACTATTTGGACTCTATATTGATGAGATTGTGGACGTCATTCAGCACAGAGGAGGAGATGGAGTGGAGATAGGCGGGACTACAATACACATATTGCTCTACGCGGATGACATAGTGCTAGTAGTAGAGTCTGCTGAGGGGCTACAGCGACATCTTTCAGCGCTTAATGATTTTTGCTTACAACGAGGGCTTTCAGTGAACCTTGGTAAAACCAAGGTTCTTATCTTTCATACTTCAGCACAGGTCAGGAGGCAGAGTGCATTTATAGCAGCAGGAGGGTTGAGATTACAGGGTCATATGTTTACCTTGGCATGACCTTCACAGCAGCATCAGGGGCGTTCTCGATGGCACAGGCAGCTAGAGACAGACTCACTAGAGGGTATTCAGCACTGGCATTGATGGAGGGCACTACCATCAGGCACACTTTCAGGAGCGCCGTACAAAGGGGTGGCTATTTGATACACTGGTCACACCAGCACTTATGTATGGGGTTGCGATATGGGGCCCAAGGCTAGCTGCTTGTGTATGGACTCTAGTGGAGCGACCACAGATACTCATGATCTCTAGACTCATTCGCAACAAGCCCTCAGTACCACATGACATCATTCGAGCCGAGCTTGCCGCACCACCTATGTTGGTTGAGGCACTTTTTCAGACTGTATGCATGCTGCACAGACTTTAGAGCATGGACAGAGATCGTATTGCATACCGAGCCTTCTCGGCATCATAGGACATGGCATTGGCAGGGGATCGGACCTCATGGTATGCTCAGACACGGGATTGGTTTTCTTCTCAGGGACTGGATATTGATAGACTGCCGCCACTACAGTATGACACTCAGGCCCCCACCTATTCCCTCACACGATCTGAGAGGAATAGGGTCATTAGACAGGAGATATGGCACACCTACATTCAGAGGACATGGGTTGACCCAGGACATGAGCTACCATCGAAAATGCTACATTACTTCGAGCATTTTCTACAGCTATCAGAGCAGGGGTTCATTGAGACCCCCCTATACATGCAGAGATATATGCCGCATCACCTTCGGGTGGCCATTGGGCAGCTTAGAGTGTCCTCACACCAGTTGGAGATTGAGAGGGGCAGAGCCAGAGGCATACCACGAGATGAGCGTATATGTCCCATTACAGAGGTGGAGAGCGAGGAGCACTCCATGGTGAGATGCCTAGCTTACTCGGAGCTCAGAGTTCAGTTTGGCATAGAGGATACACTCCAGTAGTGTATAGTGAGGAGTGGCCAGATCCAGCTAGGACGCTTCCTGACCATTGCTTTTAGCTTGCGTGAGCAGATTCTACAGCCACGACAGCAGGCAGGTGCGAGTACACAACGGACTATTACAGAGTTCTTCCAGCGAGAGGTGTCTAGCCAGAGACCTCCGACTCACATGAGCGGGCTCACACTTCAGCAGGCCGATACCCAGAGAGCGCGTCGTAGACCATGAGTCCCTGGCTATCTGAGACAGCGACCACATCACGACGAGGTATTGAGGATACGGGCACTACATCAACACCACCTGGAGATGAGGTATGCATCTACGCATTGGACCACCAGGCTGCAGGAGGCTCTTCGACCACCCTCCCCTATGTATAACATTCTCCACCCACCCCCTATAGTATGCTTTTAGCTGGACATTGCCCGCCATCATGTGGCTTGTATTATACTGTGTAGTCATTTTCTGCTGTGACAAAGCTACACACATGTGCCTATACTGCTATGCTGCACACACAGGGTAGCCACTATCCGCGGAGTCGGAGCTACCACCCATTCTCATACTCATTCACAGTAGGCACAGTCGGTTTATTCTTTCTTTTCTCTCATATTACCGACACCCAGATCGCCACTTTTGTATATGATTTGGTCTCATAGGCCAACTTTGGCCTTTAGTAGACGTAAATAAAGCTCTCTCTCTCTCTCTCTCTCTCTCTCTCTCTCTCTCTCTCTCTCTCTCTCTTTGCTTGCCCACATGCAAGAAGTCATGCCAAAGATTAGGGCTGCAAGAGAAAAAGGCGAGACAACGTTTTACAGAGAAGGAAGAGTGGTCATTATGGAGAGACGCCCTACATGACGGTGCAAGACCTATGGGACCACACTCAGGATGGCGGTTTGGTACTGTAATGGTTCGTATAGACTTGATGTGGGGGCCTTTGAGGACAGCTTCAAAGACAGAGACATTGTTTTCTACTCAGACTCATCAGGCTCCAGGACAATTGATGCCGCATATATCAGGATACAGATGGGAGATAGCTTGCCGGACATGCACCAGATCTAAGCATGGGACTAGAGGATTAGGAGGTGTACCAGTTCCTTTTAGAGAGCAGCTCCAACCACTATTGCACATAGTTCGGAGAGATGATCAGGCCAGATACATGTGGGTGAGGTTGAGGGCAGAGACTGGACGTTTCTTTTTTTTTTCCGAGAAAAAGATCCTTCTATTAGTTAATGAAAGCTGCCCATAGGGCTACATCCACCTCTGCAAGAGAGGGCTACAACAAACACGATGGGGAGACTCTCCCAATGAAAAAACAACATATATACAATGAGGCTAAATCAAGAGATGGGAGGAGGGAAAAGCCACACAGGTGGACAGTAGTGCCATCTGAGCACCCCCTGGACCATGGAGTAAAACGGCCCAGGGCGCCAGAGACGAAGGAAAGCCTCGCGGCGCTCCCGCATGCGGTCGGAGCTGCCCTGTAGTCCCTCAAGCTGTCCTCTGAGAGTATGGATCAGCTCTAGCCAAAAGTCACGAACAGTCTCTGCTGGTGGTACAAGGCGAGCCTCAAAGATGCGGAAACAAGGGGCCCGCCAGATGAACCAGAGAGCTAGGCCACTGATGAGCTCCCAACACTCCGCTCTCTCACTGCTCCACTCCTTTGGAGTAAGGTCTGTAGCAGGCTGGAGTGTAGGTCGACCCCCCTGTATCACTATCATCCTGCTGGTGGAAGATAGCTCAAACTGAAGTGCCGGGCCCGTGAGGGTGGACCAAGCCGCCGCCCCCCAAGTGTACTGTCGAGCCGTGGAAAGGGCAGGCATCAGCGGAAGAACTCGTAGCCACACCTGCTGGGCCGAGGGACAGTCCCAAAGACAGTGTCGCTGACTCTCCACCAACTAGTCACAGGCTGTACATGCGGCCGAGAGACCACTATGTACAAGCCAGCTCCCTACTACTGTGGCTCTGTGTGCAACCAACCACTGGAACAAGGTGACGCGCCTCGGCTGTCTGGAGTCCCACAGCCTCTGCCAAAAAGCTGCCAAGAACTCAACTGTGAGACCCTCCTCCTGCCAATGACGTGGTGCAGCGGGTCGAGCCTCTCTCTGTGCTGCGAGTATATGACGTCCAAGCCGAACAGTGTACTGAAAGAAAGGGACTCCTGGGCGGTCTGCAGAAGAGAATGGGTCCCTCCATAGCCACTCACCAGGATCCCACTGTACTCGTGCCAGTGGACAGCACTCCCAAGCCCATAGCCTCCAGTGTCCTGTCTCAAGAGCAGCTGGGTCAGGGTCTATGACGCAAGTCCTCCCACAGATGCCCACAACTCGGATCCTCTGGAAACAACACTCTGCTACCTGCGGGGCCTCTACTTCAACTCTCTGTAATCGTCCCCCACCCTGAAGCTCGAAGAACAGGGCTGGGACAGTCTCTGAGCAAGCCCTGACTGAAATGAGAACCTCCAGTCGTGTGAAGGCTCCCATCCACCGGGGTGCTACTGGCTCGAGAGGCGTGAGCCAATCAGCTGGAACTGACTCTGAGATGTCCTGACACATGCTCTGAACCCCTCTCATGCTCTGTAGCTGGACAACCTGCACCTCCTCTGACAAACCTGTGAACTCTAGCCAGTCACCTAGAGAGCGCGTTGGACCTGCTGCCATGGGACCCCAAGAAACATGAGGCCTACTCCCAACCAAGTGGCCTCTCTGAGTGCTAACCATGGGGTTCCAGACGAGGGGCTGCCGTAGGCGCTCCTCCGTGCACGTCGGTTGCCGCTGCTCTAGGCCACGCCGCAATAGCTCCCAAGACCGAAGCAAACTCACAGCGAATCGGTCCTCCAGTCTCCTGCTCAAACCAACTCGACGCAACTCTGTAAAGATCCATCTGGTCGAAGGTTGCCAAGGGCCTCCTGCCTGAGGCACCCTGGCTCGAAGCCTCTGCAACAAGAACTCCTTTCAGGGCTCCTCGCCTGGAAGAAGTCCTCTGACGACGAACTTCCCAAGAAGGCTTCTGCTCTGCTGTGCTGGATCAATGATCCCAAGCCCTCCCTGAGAACAAGGAAGTGTGATGACCGACCAAGCCACCTTGGCTCGGGCAATCTGAGTGTCGCGACCAGACCAAAGGAAGTTCCTGATCAGCCTCTCTACCTGGCTGATGCAAGAACTCGAGAAGATCGAGCAAGAAGTGATGTACCACATAGTCGCCAACAACACCTGGTTGGCAACTACTACTCTACCAGCCAGCGAAAGTCGTGCTGAGCTCCAATGTAACAGCTTTCTCCTGATGGACAGGAGAAGAGGAGCAATCTGCTGCTTGGGGGACAAATCCAAACCAACCTGACAACCCAAGTACCGAACTGCAGTCCCTGGAGGAATCCACCTGAAACCCTCTCCTGGCATCCAATCTGGCACAGGAGCACTACCAACTGAGAAAGCCACTGTCTTTCTCCAGTTGATCTGTGCGCCCGATGCACAGCAGAAGGTCTCCAAAGCCTGCCCACATCTGTGTAAATTGGCCTCTTGGCCCTCTAAGTACAAGGCTGAGTCGTCGGCAAACTCAGCGTCCAGAAGCTCATCTCCCCGTATAGGGAGTGCTAAGCCCCTCAAACCAACCTGCTGTGACACCAAAAATCTGCTCATCGCCTCCGCATAGAACAGAAAGAGAAAGGGGGCAAGAGGACAACCTTGTCTGACCGATCGTGTGAGCATGAAGCGCTCACCTCTACCTCCTGCCAAAAGCACCTGACTGTGGGCCTGTCTGTACAAAGCTGACACCCCTCTGATCCAAGCCTCTTAGAAGCCCATCCTGTGTAGCGTGCCCTCTAGAAAGTCCCAGTCAACTCTGTCGTATGCCTTCTCAAAATCGAGAAGAAGAATCACAAGGTCCTCCCCCCGGAGCCGTGCAAGGGCAGAAGCCTCCCAAAAAGTGAAGATGTTGTCAAGGATACTGCGTTCCTTGACAAAACCTGTCTGAGTCCCATGTATAAGGCTCTCCAAAAGTGGCTGAATCCTCAAACTCAGAGCCTTGGCAAGAATTTTGTAGGCTGAGTTGAGAATGGTGATGGGACGCCACTGTCGAATCTCATCCAAGGAGCCAGCCTCCTTTGGAATGAGGTAAATCAGGCCCTCACTCATGCTATCCGGCATCACTCCTATGTGCAGAATGTACTGAAAGGCACTACAAAGATCTGGGCCAAGCAGGTCCCAGTACTCCAAGAAGAAGCTGAAAGTCAGCCCATCCTCACCTGGACAGCTACCACGAGGGAGGGCCCTAAGAGCCGTGTGCAGCTCCTCAAGCTGAAGAGGCAACTCAAGCCTCTGCCGCATCTCCTCAGTTACAAGACAAGGCATCTGTGCCCAAACCTGCTCCCTGCATGCATCCCGTCTCTCTGACTCGGGCTCAGCCGACAGTAGCTCACGGTAAAAGTCAGTAGCAACTGCACGCATATCCTCTGGCTCGCAAACAACTGACCCATCGGGTCTCCTCAACTGATTGACCTTGGCATGCGAGTGCCGAGGTCCCACTGTCTCAAAAAAAACACCTGTCACTCTGTCACCCACCTGAGTCCACTGAGATGCCTGTCGGTGGAAGGCAAACTCATGGCGCCTCTCCTCTGTGCAAGCAAGCTCCTGTCGAGCCTGCTGTAGCTGTTCCTCCAACCATGGACTGTCTGGATGCTGCTCCTGCATCCTCTGTAGTGAAGCAATGCCTCGTCTGAGACGCTGCTCCTCCTCTCTCGTTGCAGCCCGTCGAGCCAAAGACTCCTGGAGAAAGAAGTGGCTGAGCTGAGCTAGGCTTGAGGCCACTCTGTCTGCAGGTGGAGCCTGGCTGTCCATGCCCTCTGTCCATAGAGCCTGGACCCTCTCTCTGAGTGCTGAGTCCAACAAGACCCGCTCTGGGATGCGAAGCATCGTGCTCCCACTCCTCTGCCTGTCTGCCACTGTGAGGATCACTGGTGCATGGTCCGAGAAGGATGTCCTTGCCAGGATGCCCACTGATCCCCCCAGGTCACTGAAGTGGTCACTAGTGTAGAAGCGATCTATGCGCGATAGATTCACTCCTCCCACTCTGCGGTCCAATCTAGAGAAGGCAAGACTCTCTGGAGGCCTCACAAAGCCAGAATGCTGCCATGTATCCGAGACCCTCAACGTCATACAAAGCCTCTCCCAAGCTGCTAACTCGACTCCATGCAAAGTAGCATGGCTGCCTCCGATTCTGTCAGAAGGGTCCTCCAACATGTTGAAGTCCCCTCCTACACACCACTGGTCAACCTGTGGCAAAGACTCAACAAGCTGTGACCAAAACTCTGCACGAGCACTCGCCACATTGGGCGCATAGATGTTCAGGAAACCCACAAGGCTACCCTGAACCTGCATAGTAATCCACTGAGCCCTGCCTGGTACAATAATCCCTCTGCCCACAATGGCCTGCTGTAATGAGTCCGCAATAGTCATACATACCCCACCCTGGATGCCTCCAGGTCCAAAAGCAGCTGACCAAAAGGTATCATAGCGTCCACGCAAAATCTGACCACATCGCGAATGCGGCTCTCAGATAAATGGTGCTCCTGAAGCATAAGGAGATCAATCTCTCCTCCCACAAGGCATCGCTGAAGCTCCTGACGCAATCGGCCCCGCTGTCGCTGAAACTGGGGCCACCGAGTCCCTGCACGTTCCACGAGACGATCCTCATGGGGAGCGAGAGAGAACAGATGCTGCCGCAGCAACAAGACGAGCTATCTTCGAAGCAGGCTTGGATGGGGAGTAATCCGTATCCGAGCGTCCTCTAGATAGGCGAGACTACAGTGAGTGCCTGGTCCAAGCCCAAGTAGAGCGAGCCGTGCGTAAAGCAACCTCCTCTGTCTAGGAGTCGTCATGAATGAATACATAGCAAGGCAAACACTGCGTATCAGCAAAAAAGCATACCACAATGTGTCTACATCCTGCTGAATCTGGGGGTGTCACCGCAAACTTGGCCAGTGGCCACAAAGTCTACAGCAAATCTGTAACGCCAAGTTCTCCCATGTGGTGAGAGAACTCGAGAACCTGTGTATGCAACCATCCCACCACTGAGTCGAGGGACCACTCTGTCTCAGTCCTGCCACAGAGGGGGAAGGAGAAACCAACTGCTGAGTGCAAGGCCTCTGTCCCCTTAGTGGCGAGGAACAAAGCGTGGACTCTGAAGCAGGCTGCCTCATGGTCTGCTGCGGAATCGCCAAGAAAACGAGTAAACCCGTAATCAAAGAAATCCCAGCGGTGTCGGAGGTCAAAGCTCGTCAAACCACGAGGGATAGCTGCAAGAGGAGATGTCTGAATCTGCAGTGGGGGCCGCATGAAGGGCTGACCCTCTCTCGCTAGGCGACGCGTGGCGAAGGCGCTGCCAAGAGATCTCCTGGCCGTCGGCAAGGGTCCAGTCTCCTGAGCCGACTGTGGTATTGAAGCAGGAGGAGGGGGAGAAGGGGCTGGGGGGGGCGGGGGAGAGGAGAAGCGGGGTGGGGCGGCAGAGACATGGGGGGGGGGGGGCGAGGTGGGGAGTGAGCGGTAGCAGAGGGCGGGGGAGGGCATGAGGAGGAGGAGGGGAGATCGGAAGGCGGAGCGGCTGGCGAGGGTGAAGCAGAGGTGGAGGGTAGCGTAGGGGGCTCCTCCTGCTCAAGAGGACCAAAGCGGTTCCCCGTGGGAACCCACTGCTGCTGAGTAGGCACCTGGGGGCCACTCTGAGTGCCAGGCTGTCGCTGTGGCCCCTGGCGTCGACGGCCACGGGCCTGCTGCCACCCCTCCTCCGCTGGGGCCCCAGGCTCGAAGGGTGGCGCTGAATCTGTGCTCTGTGTCGTTGGCTGTGGCTGCGGCCCAGCCTTGCCAGGCTGGGGCTGGGGCTGAGGCTGGGGTGCGGGTCGTGGTCTCCTCCGTGGACAGGCCTTCGCTAGGTGGCCCATCTGTCTGCAAATGAAACACTGGTTCGGGAGACCCGAGTACTCCACACTCTGTCTAAACCAACCCCCACTCACCCGAGGCAGAAGGATGACCTTCGGGAGCGTGTGGGTATCTCTGACCAAAACTCGAACTGAAGGCATGCCAGCCGCCTTGGCAGCTACTGATGCTGCCGTACGAGGTGTCTCCAGGACAGTTCCGATGGCGGAGCCAATCCTGGAGAGAAGTGGAAGGTACTCCCTCCGTAAACCCGGAAAGCAGACTGAGATGGGGATGTCCGCCTCCTCTACTAGCACATCCGAAGACGGGTCAAAACCATGTCGCCACTGTCGAAAGTGGGCGCGTGCTGCTCGGATGGCCAATGGACTCATAGCTATGACCTTGGAGGCCATCTCGGAAGTCTCGAACTCAATCTGGTAGTACCCCTGTCCGAGAATCTGGACATCCAAGATCTTGCCCACCTTTGCGAGGAGGCGGGCCTGGAGAAGGTCTCGCAGCTCTCCTTTGCTGGGACGAGTGCCGAGAACCTTGCAGATGACAGAAGTCGCCTTCAAGCGTTCTACCTCTGTGGCAAGGCTTGCTTGCTCTGTCGGCGTAAGAGCAAGTCGAATGGTGGGCTCAGCGGGGTCGGGCGAGGGGGCTTCAGGCGAGTCCCTCTGAGGTGGAGCTGGAGCCTCCATCTGTGTCTACTGCTGAGTCGAAGAAGCGGGCGGTGAAGAAAATCTGCGAACGAGTACGCCAAGCACTTGTCCGAAGAGAAAGCGTTGCCGAGCCAGGTGCAGAAGATCTTCGGGAGCAAAGAGGACGGGGGGGGGGGGGGGGGGGGGGGGGGATGGGGGGACGGCGAGGGCGAAGAGGGAAGCCGGGTACTGTGTGGGTGCACAAGCGGCAGCGAGCGGGGGGGTGGGGTGGGGATGGCAACGCGAGAGGAGGGCAGCGGGCAGCCTTTGGGGCAACGCGAAAACAGGGGGGGCAGCGGGCGGGCGGCAGCGGGGGGGGGGGGGGGGGGGGGGGTGTTAGCGCGCAGGGGCAGTGCAGGGGCAGCGTGAGGGGGGGGGGGGGGTAGCGATGGCGCAGCAAGGGGGGGGGGGCGAGCAGCAGTAGCGAGCGACACCCCGAGACTGGACGTTTCTTGTACATTCGCATATGCTATTTTCCTCCCAGCACTTTAGTATATGCTTCACCCAGAGGACAGTCTCCTAACTCTGTACTTGATGATGATATTTGGGAGTTCTCTAGGGATGGAAACATCATACTATTGGGGGATTTCAATGCCCGTACAAGCAGTTCAGAGACGGTTTTCTATGACACCTCAGAGGAGATGCTCAGAGAGCTAGAGCCAAAGGAGATGGGGCTTGAGAGATGCTCACACGATAGAGAGTATACAGAGTATGGGAGATACCTCAGGGAGATGACGACTACTCACAGTTCAGCCATACTGAATGGCTTACCGACATTCCCATCATCTACAGGTTTTACTTGTTTCCCACACAGACATGGGGCCAATACTGTAGACTATGTTCTGACACATCCGAGCTTTATCTCTCACATTCAGAATTTTACAGTGGGGCCCATGCTTGTTGGGATAGCAGTAGATCATGCACTTTTGACATTATCTGTCTCGTTTGAGTACGATACATCTCAGGCCTCACGGGGTGGTAGACAACCACTCTATACAGAGACTGACTCAATCTATGCAAAGGAGATACGTAGACTTTTATGCACATCAGAGCCAGTATACACAATGGAGGAGATCACATCTATGCTGACAGTGACATTACATGGGGCAGCGACAGAGACATACCCACACACAGGCTGGTCAGAGGCCTCGTGCTGGGCACATGCCTCAGATCCAGCGGGAGCTTGCATTGGGAGTGATCACCTATAGACAGTCTCGTATTGCTACACGACGACTAGTACGACGGAAGAAGAGAGCTTTCTTGGTCCAGATGGCGTAGGATTTATCTCAGCTCTTCCTTAGTAGAGATTCAGGAGAAGCTTGGCGTCTATTCCATGAGCAGTCTCCCCCACCAGTGATTACTTCTCGGAGATATGGGGGCAATATGCAGCATCATTATACACTGTACCTGGACAGCCACCACTACCAAATTTACGACAGTCGTGTTCGGCTACGAGTACCTTGCTTACCACTGAGATGGTAAAGGAGGCCATTGACAGGATGAAGCCCAGACGGGCACAGGATCACGAGGGTTTGGTAGCACAGCACATTATACATGCTGGGGACTTGTTGGCAAAGATGCTTGCACGGTTGTCCAACCGTGTCATGTGTGAGGGCTTTCCTGAGTCTTGGAGATTGTCTACTATTGTACCTATCTTCAAGACAAGAGACCCCACAGTGCCGGGGAATTACTGTACTATCATGGTAGGACACACATTGGCACGGTTGTATGCATCCATCCTTGAGCATAGGCTGAGCAGTTGGGCAGAGATAATGGACATACACGCACCTGGACAGGCTGGTTTCAAGAGGGGTTTCTCCACACTGGATCATGTCTCTACACTCAGAGCTATCATTGAGGAGGGTCACATGGTAAACAAATATATTGCAGCTTTGTGGACTTCCGCAAAGCTTTTGCCACAGTATCGAGGGCCAGATTGATGCACCGACTTATGGAATTGGGGGTATCCTCAAAACTGATATGGGGGATTATTGCATTGTACAGTCAGTGATGGGCCATGTACGCACACCAGAGGGGATATCTGACATAACTCACTCCGCTATCGGAGTGAAACAGGGATGCCCATTGGCCTCTACTTTATTTGGTATGCATGTTGATGAGGTCTGTGATTATATTGACAGAGGAGGAGATAGAGGTGCTCAGCTTGCAGGGACATGGATCCCTCTTTTATTGTATGCTGACGATATTGTGTTGATATCAGACTCACTAGAGGGTATGTAGAGACATTTGGACGCATTGCATAGTTTCGCAGGGGATAGTGGATTGTACGTTAACTTTGGTAAAACCAAGGTCATGGTATTTAATACCACGCCACAGTGGGTGAGGAGATTAGCACCTACATTCACATATGGTCAGGACAGTATGGAGTACACTGATGCATACACATATCTTGGGGTGGCCTTTAAGGGATCGAGGTTCACACTGAAAGTGGGAGCAGCCCTAGGCAATGTAGAGAGGATTTGTTCGCAGGTTCAGTTCTAGGAACCTCGAACAAAGCTCTGGCTCTTCGACACTTTGGTCGCTTCAGTTATGCACTACGGGGTTCAGGTTTGGGGACCATCTTTTGACAGTGCTGAATGGAGTAATATGGAGAGGCCCTTGGTATCTATGATTTCTAGGCTGATTAGAGCCAAGACCTCAGTTCCACATGACATCATACGAGCGGAGTTGGCTGCCCCACATATGGAGATTGAGGCACTTATCAGATCAGTATCATTTGTACACAGCTTATGGGACACCACCAGGGACAGATATGCTAGGCTTGCTCTTGAGTCATCCAGACAGCTGGCATTACAGGGAGATACATCATGTTGGTATGCACAAATGAGCTCATGGTTTCAGAGGCATGGTTTCAGCATGGACAGGCTGCCCCCTTTCCAGTATTCTCTTGATGCACCATCTTTGGCTCTTACACGAATGGAGATTACTAGACTCATTCGGCAGGATCTTATCCAGCTTGATATTAGGACGACATGGATACAGCCATCACGGAAGTTGGATACGAAGAGGGCTTTCTATAGAGAGCATCTTCTCCAACTCACGACAGACGGATTTGTCACACGGCCCAACTACATGGACACACATGGGTTACGATGTGCCATAAGCCAGATACGCACATCTTAACACTAGCTTGGGATTGAGACAGGTAGATTCAGAGGCATACCAGTAGATAGGAGGATATGTCAGTTATGCCATGCAGAGCCCGAGACAGAGTTTCACTTCATATGTCACTGCACAGTCTACTATGAGATTTGGGGACACTTTCACTGTTTATTCGGACATAGTTTTGACTCGTTAGATAGAGTCATGAAATATCAGGATCAGAGATGTCTCGGATTATTTCTACTTGAGATACAGAGACATTGAGACTCTCTATTGAGAGTGCATAGACAGAGACATTCCCAGAGACGCATCTCAGATTTCTGTAGTCCGAGTACCACAGAGGCAGAGGGGTCACTACCACCACAGAGTTCTGTTCCCACCCATACACACACCAGTGGTACTCTCATTCACCGAGCTATAGAATTGGGGAGATCGAGACGACCACGACTGAGGGGAGCCACGCAACATCGACGGAGATTGTGGCAGAGGATCCATAGGATTGTAGCACGACACCCAAAGTATCGATCAAGATCGGCTTCATGCTACTGCTATATTGTATCATGGTGATACTTATCCCCACTTTGTACCTTTGTGGCTTTATACCATTGCTCAGCTTACCAGCCACCCATAGGAGTCGGTAGCACTCCTATCTCTGTTTCTAGTTTGTAGTTTTCTTTGTTTGTACCCAAACATTGTACTAGACTCACCATTGTAATCAGTTTGGTGTCATATGTCATTTTGGCCTTTTGTGGACGTTATCATTTCATTTCCTCTCTCTCTCTCTCTCTCTCTCTCTATATATATATATATATATATATATATATATATATATATATATATATATATATATATATATATACACACGAGATACGAGGCCGCTTTCATTGCTTGTTTAGAGAGGGCTTTGGACCACTCTCCAAAGTCATGCGGTATGAGGATCAGAGATGCTTGGGTTTCTTTTTGCTCGAGCTGCACACACACAGAGAGAGCTTGATGAGTGGAGAGGCTAGCCAGTCTCAGAGACAGATCATAGACTTCTTTAGAGCTGCCTCTGGACACCGGGAGGAGCTACTACCACAGCAGAGCTAGTCGCAGGCACACTAGTCGACCGAGTGGGGGAGATCCAGACGCCCACGACTGCAGAGGACTCCACAGCATCGATGGAGGCTGCATCAAAGGATTTGGATGAGTTTGGCCCGACATGCACGACCTGCGGTCAGACTACTAACCATGGAGGAGATTGATGAGATCCGCCAGCGACTGATGCTAGATCTCTTGTGATCTGGCTATCCCAGCTAGTTGCTTAGTTCACACCTAGCAGTTTAGGATTCCATAGTATTTTATTTTGTCATCTTGTTACTCTGACTTTGTATCAGATACACCACATTGTAACCTTCTAGTCTCATAGGTCACTTTGGCCTTTTGAAGATGTTAATATAACATTTCATTTCATTTCATCTCTCTCTCTCTCTCTCTCTCTCTCTCTCTCTCTCTCTCTCTCTCTCTCTCTCTCTGGCCCTTGTTGTCCCGCCCACTGCTCGCTCGCCTTCCCCTATCTCCCCCCCCCCGCTCGCAACGGCACTGCACCCCACTGCTCGTTGCCTCTCTCCCGCAGCCCTTGCCTAGAGAGAGAATGGGCATTTTTTTCCAACGTAGAGAGACTGTGGTCCCAGAGCGTAGAGAGAGAATGAGTTTTCTTTTTAGGCGTAGAGAGAGAAAGAGGGGTTTTTCATACGTAGAGAGAGAATAGGTCTGCGAGCGTAGAGAGAGAAAGAGGGAAGCCGCGTAGAGAGACAGAGAGAGAGAGGAAAAAAAAACCTCTCCCTCTCCTGTGGCGGCCTTCCGACCATGAGGAAGCAGAATGGCAAAGATGACCCGGTGGAGGATGCCTTCCAAAAATGCAAAGAAGAACTGAGCGAGACCATCAGCATAATCAACCGCCACCTCCTAGGTACTATCAACATACTCGACGCGTGCGTGGCAGCACAGGAAAGCACAATACATACAGTCGAGGATCGCGTGAAGGCTCAAGATGAGGAAATCGCACTACTGAAGAAAGAGGTTGCAGAGGTTCTCGAAGAGGGAGAGCTTCAACCCTCAGTAATTGAAGAGCTAAACACGATTAAGGAACAAGTGCGGGCCATCAAAGAAGGTGGGGAGCAACAAAAAGAAATGATGACCTCGTGGGGTAGATGTCATCACAAAGACCCAACAAAAAGCAGAAAAGGCCGAAAAATGGATCGAGACTGTCAAGAAAGGGAAAGGCATGGAAATAACCCCCACCCCCACACCAACAATCATGAACTTGACACTAGAAGAGGAGCAAAGGAGACGTGTGCGGGTCTTACACATAAGGATATGTGGCCTCAAAGACCAAGATAATGTGGAGGAAGAGGTGAAAGAACTCATGACTCTGGTGGGGGTCAACGAGCAGACGCATACGAGGGCCTGGAGAGTGGGCACAAAGAAAAGCGGGAGCAACGGAGAAACCTCGAAGGAAAGGGCACTCATTCTCTACTTCCCCTCCATGGAAGCGAAGAAGGATTTCCTAAAGAAGAGACCGACTCTAGAGAAGACTGGCATCTTTCTTGGAGATGACCTCACCCTCTCGCAGAGTGCTCATATGCAAGAAGTAATGCCGGAAATTAGAGCAGCAAGGGAAAAGGGGAAGATCGCTTTTTACAGAGATGGAAAGGTGGTGATATTGGAGCGACGTCCCGCATGGCGGTGCGAGACCTATGGGACGACAATAAAGATGGCAACCTGGAATTGAAACGGTTCACTTCGTCTTGATGTAGGGGCCTTTGAGGATAGCTTCACAGGGAGAGACATCATCTTCTACTCTGAGATGCATCAAGCCCCTGGGCAATCCATGCCACAGGTGAGCGGATATAGATGGGAGACAGCCTGCAGCCAAGAGACCAGATCGGAGCATCAAGGACGAGGCTCAGGGGGAGTGGCAGTTCTATTTAGGGAGGAGTTGCAGTCATTGATATATATAGCGCGCAAGGATGAGCATGCTAGGTACATGTCGGTGAGGCTCAGGGCAGAGACGGGCAGATACCTCTACATTGCTATGTGTTACTTTCCTCCTAGTATGTCATTATATGCATCACCTAGGGGACAAGCCCCCTTTGTTATTTTGGATAATGACATATGGGAATTTTCTAAGGATGGTGACATTATCATACTAGGGGATTTCAATGCTAGGACTGCCCACTACCAGACAATATTTTATGAGACTTCCAAGGAAATGCTTAGGAAGCTGGACGATACAGAGATGGGTCTATCCAGATTATCACAAGATGAGGAATACACGGAATATGGTAGATACTTGATAGATATGGGAACCGCACATAGATTGGCCATTTTGAATGGCCTACAAAGATTTTCGTCAGCTGGAGGTTTTACTTGCTATCCACACCGACATGGTGCCAGCACAGTGGATTATGTTATGGCCCAGCCAGGTCTCATTCCATTGTTTCAAGATTTCATGGTGGGCACTAGGCCAGTTGGAGTAGCAGTTGATCATGCTATCTTGTCCTTCACCCTGACGTTTCAGTTCAGCACAGCTCCATTAGGAGAGGTCCCTACACACATCCGGTATACCTTCATGAGGGAGACGGACTCTGTGTATATGGATGAGATATACAGGCAGCTATGCACCCAGGAGCCAGGACGGCCACTAGATGAACTCACTCAGATACTGACAGAGACGCTCCATGATGCAGCATCATAAGCATACCCCCACAACCAGCCTACACGGAGACGATCTGGAAAAATGCCCCAGAATAGTTGGTATGATGAGGAGTGTAGACTCTAGAGAGACGAGGATCAAGTTACAGAGGGAAGTGGTCATGGGTAATACCACACATAGACAATCACGGATTATCTTTCGCCGCTTAGTGCGACTAAAGAAAAGGGCTTATTTATCCCAGCTAGAGCAAGATCTGTATCAGTTATTTATATGTCGGGACTCAGGCGAAGCATGGAGGTTATTCCACGAACATTCACCACCACCAACGGTCGCCTCCACTAAGACCTGGGGGGAATATGCCACATCTCTCTACACAGCATCAGGACAACCACCTCTACCGGACCCACTAGAGACATGCCCGGAGACATGTTCTTTCTTTACTGCTGAGAGCGTAAGGAAAGCTATTGACAGGATGAAGACAAGGAGAGCACATGATCATGATGGTCTAGTAGCAGAGCACTTCATCCATGCCAGGGATAAGCTCACAGAGCTCTTGGCTATCATGTTTAATTGAGCCATGTATGAAGGCTTCCCTGAGCCTTGGAGTATGTCCACGATTGTGCCTATATCAGGAGATCCCATAATTCCCGGGAATTATCGCACCATCATGGTTGGTCACACATTAGCTAGGCTATATGCATCCATTCTTGAACAAGAGCTGAGTAGATGGGTAGAGCGAGAGGGCATAAGAGCACCAGGGCAAGCAGGTTTCAGGAGAGGTTTCTCCACTCTTGACCAGATTCTGACACTCAGAGCTTTTATTGAGGAGGGTAGACACCATGGCAAGAGGATCTATTGTAGCTTCGTGGATTTCCGCAAAGCTTTCGACACAGTGCCGAGAGCCAGATTTATACACAGATTACAGGACATGGGTGTGCCTACAGAGCTGATTTGGGGGATTTTGGCTCTATATAGGACAATGATGGGGCGGGTACGCACCACCGAGGGAATGTTGGACATGGTCCTCTCCAATATTGGACTAAAGCAGGGATGTCCCCTATCCCCCACTCTTTTTGGGATGTATGTGGATGAGTTTTCGGACTATGTAGAGCTTCAGGGGGGCTTAGCTAGCAGGGACATGGATTCCACTGTTACTTTATGCTGATGATATTGTGCTGATTTCTGACTCACGAGAGGGGATGCAGCGTCACTTGGATGCTCTGCATACATTCGCTCGTGACAGTGGATTGTCTGTCCATCTGGGGAAAACCAAGGTTATGGTGTTCAACACCACACCACAGTGGGTCAGGAGGTCGGCACCCACATTTATGTATGGCCAGGAGACTGTCGAGTACACAGATGCATATACTTATCTTGGGGTAGTCTTCGGTGGACCGGTGTTTTCACCAAGGAGAGCATCAGAGACTAGACTGACGAGAGCATATGCAACGTTGGGAGGACTGGAGAGGATGTGTTCGCAGGTTCAGTTTCAAGAACCGCGAACAAAGCTTTGGCTTTTTGACACTCTAGTGACTCTTGCTATGCTCTATGGAGTTCAGGTATGGGGACCCTCGGTAGACCACCATGTGAGATCTGGCAACACAGATGCATGGAGATGTATGGAGAGGCCTCTGGTCTCTATGATCGTTCGGATGATTCGGGCTAAGGCCTCAATACCACATGAGATTATCCGAGGCGAGCTAGCCGCCCCCTCCCTCGTGGTGGAGGCGTTGACGAGATCAATTGCTTTTATGCACGGTCTATGGGATCTCCCCAGGGACAGATACGCTCGGCTTGCCTTGGAGTCATCTCAACAACTAGCTCTACAAGGCGATACAGCATGTTGGTATGGACAGATGACAACATGGTTTCAGTCGCATGGTCTCAAGATGGATAGATTACCTCTGCTTCAATACTCCCTG
Source organism: Adiantum capillus-veneris (assembly GCF_014529385.1). Classification (NCBI taxonomy): domain Eukaryota; kingdom Viridiplantae; phylum Streptophyta; class Polypodiopsida; order Polypodiales; family Pteridaceae; genus Adiantum; species Adiantum capillus-veneris. The sequence goes on from NC_140934.1 coordinate 146,089,202, forward strand.
GATGCACCCTCCAGGTCTCTCACACGGATAGAGATCACCAGACTCATACGTCAGGATCTGATTCAGCTAAATACCAGGAGCACATGGATACAGTCGACACGAGTTGGGCACGAAGATGGCCTTCTACAGAGAGCATCTTCTCCAACTCACGGAGGACGGCTTTGTGACTAGGCCTGCATACATGGACACACACTTATCTCAAGCATAAGATGCGCTACTGGACAGATACGCACATCCTCACATCAGCTTCAAATCGAGGCTGGCCGATTTCGAGGGGTGCCGGCATGAGCTAGGATATGTCACCTATGCAACTTAGAGCCAGAGACAGAGCTGCACTACACGTCACTACCCGGCATACTATAAGATACGCGGCCGCTTCCACTGCCTGTTCACAGAAGGGTTCGGACCTGTTTCTAGAGTCATGAGATACAAGGATCAGAGGTGTCTCGGACTGTTCCTGCTAGAGTTGCGCAACCTTAGGGAGAGCTTGCTGAGAACATCAGAGGAAAGACAATCTTAGAGACGAATCACAGATTTCTTTACACCAGCCAGAGGAGAGCCAACGGAGCAGTCATTACAGCAAATCTCAGAGCCTACTCATATCAGAGGTACACTGCTTGATCAAGCCACAGAACTTGGCAGATCCAGACATCCACGACCTCCGGGGGTCTCCCACTATTGACGAAGGCTGCAACAGAAGATACAGATCACTCTAGCTCGACATGCAAGACGCCCAACCAGAGTACTAACCATGGAGGAGGTCGATGAGATCTGGCAGCAACCGATGAGAAATTTCATCTGAACCCCCCCCCCCCTTCCCCCAATTTCCTTTCTCCTTAGCGTCCTAGTGTTAGTTCTTTGTAACTTTGTAATTTCCGTACTCAGACATGGTATCAGATTCACCAATTGTAACTTTTTGGTCTCATAGGTCATTTTGGCCTTTTGAAGACGTTAATATAACATTTCATTTCATCTCTCTCTCTCCCTCACGCGATCATTCGAGCAGAGCTAGCTGCCCCCCCCATGGAGATTGAGGCGCTTACCAGATCAGTGTCCTTTGTGCACAGCCTATGGGATACTACTAGAGACAGATATGCTAGACTGGCCCTTGAGTCTTCCAGACAGTTAGCTCTACAGGGGGACACTTCATGCTGGTATGCACAGATGACTTCATGGTTTCAGACGCATGGCTTCACCATGGACAGGTTGCCCCCTTTCCAGTATTCTCTTCAGGCACCCTCGCTGTCTCTTACACGGGTGGAGATCACTAGACTCATTCGTCAGGACCTGATCTAGCTCGACACGAGGAGGACATGGATAGAGCCGCCTCAGGAGTTGAGCACGAAGATGGCTTTCTATAGAGAGCATCTTCTCCACCTCACAGGAGATGGGTTTGTGATTCGACCCAGCTACATGGACACACATATGTCTCATGGTTTGCGTTGTGCCATTGGTCAGATACGCACATCCTCACATCAGCTCGAGATTGAGACTGGTAGATTCAGAGGGATACCAGCAGACAGCAGGATATGCCGATTATGCCAAAGAGAGCCAGAGACAGAGTTGCACTACATATGTCATTGCACAGTGTTCTATGAGATACGGGTGCGTTTCCACTGCTTATTCAGAGAGGGTTTTGGTCCTCTATCTAGGGTCATGAGTTATGAGGATCAGAGATGTCTTGGACTATATCTACTTGAGTTACACAGGTATAGAGACACTTTACTAGGGAGAGCTAGAGAGAGGCAGTCCCAGAGACACATTACAGATTTCTTTTCACTAGATATGGGACAGCCAGAGGAGCAGCCACCACTGCAGAGCTCGTCCCACACTCATTCGACCACTACTGGCACTCTCATCGACCGAGCATTGGAGCTACAGAGATACAGACGACCGCGACTGAGGAGAGGAGCTACACAGCATCGACGGAGACTACAACAGAAGATTCGAGCCATACTCTCTCGACATCCAGAGTGCAGATGAGGATGGATCCTCACCATTTCTTCCATCTTTGTTTCACACACTGTTACATCCAGTTTACCGGGTACCGATTGTATCAGCTGCTACACCTACGTAGTTTTAGATTGTAGTAGTAGTAGTAGTATTTTGTTCCACTTCTAGTTCTTTTCTAGTTCTTTTGTACCCAGACATGGTATTAGATTCACTATTTTGTAACTGATTGGTCTCATAGGTCATTTTGGCCTTTTGAAGACGTTAATATAACATTTCATTTCATTTCTCTCTCTCTCTCTCTCTCTCTCTCTCTCTCTCTCTCTCTCTCTCTCTCTCTCTCTCTCTCTTTGAAAACGAGGCAACCTGTCCATGGTGAAACCATGTGTCTGAAACCATGATCCACATGATGTATCCCCATTAACAGCTAATTGTCTGGAGGACTCTAGAACCACCCTGGCATATTTGTCTTTGGTTGTATCCCACAGACTGTGTACAAAGGAGACTGATCTCGTAAGCGCCTCAATCTCCATAGGGGGGCACAGCTAATTCCGCTCGAATGATATCATGCGGTACGGAAACCTTGGCTCTAATCAGCCGAGAGATCATAGATACTAGGGGCTTCTCCATACGCCTCCAACCATCCTGGCCTATAGAAGGTCCCCAAACCTGCGCCCCATATAACATAGTAGAGGCAACCAAAGTGTCCTAGGTTCCTGGAACTGAACTTGCGAACACATCCTCTCCATTCCTCCCAGAGCGGCACCAGCTCTAGTTAGTCTAAGCTCTGATGCTCTTCTCAAAGAAAAGCTCGGCCAAGTAAAGACTACCCCCAGGTAAGTGTATGCATCTGTATACTCCACACTCTCCTGACCATATTTAAAAGTAGGTACTGATCTCCTGACCCATTGCGGTGTGGTGTTAAACACCTATCCTTGGTTTTGCCTAGGTTTACACACAGTCCACTATCCTCTGCAAAACTGCGTAGTGCATCCAAATGTCGTTGCATACCTTCTGGTGAGTCAGATATCAGCACAATATCATCAGCATATAGCAATAATGGGATCCACGTCCCTGCCAGCTGGGCACCCCTGTCACCCTTTTTGTCAATGTAATCAGACACCTCATCAACATACATACCAAATAGAGTAGGAGACAATGGGCAGCCCTATTCAGAGAAGGTTTTGGGCCTCTATCTAGGGTCACGAGTTATGAGGATCAAGCTCTTGCACAAAGTGCAAGAGCCTATTGTGCTCTCCTCCAATTGGTCTCCTGGCCATCCAAATACAATACAGTGTCATCAACAAACTCCACATCTAGCAATAACTCTTAGGGCATAGGCATCTGCTAACCTTGAAGTCCAATGTCGTGAGTCATGAGATAGTTGCTCAAAGCCTTTGCAAAGAGAAGAAAAAGGAAGGGGACTAGTGGACAACCCTGTCTGACAGATCTTGCAGTGCAAATTTCGGCCTCCGAGCCTTGAGAACCTGGCTATGGGCTGTAGAGTATAAAGCAGCAACTCCTTTGATCCGGGCCTTATCGAAACCCATCTCATAGTACCCTCAAGGAAGCTGCAATCAACCTAATTGTAAGCTTTCTCAAAGTTATGAGCTGCTCATCTCGCGTACGAGCCCAAGGCTACAACCTCCCAAAAAGTGAAGATGTTGTTAAGGATACTATGTTCCTTGACAAACCCTGTCTTTGAGTCATGAATCAGATCCGTCAAATACAAAGCCTTCACAAGGATTTTGTAGACTGAGTTGAGAATTGGAATGGTCCACCAGTGCATGATAGTATTCAGAGAACCACCCTCCTTGGGGATAAGGTATATCAAATTCTCTGGTAGGCTCTGAGGCATATCCTCCATGTCCAATACATGTTGAAATCCATTACATAAACCAGGCCTCAAAATCTCCCAGTATCTCAAGAAAAAACCGGGAGATCAACCATCCTCGCCAGGGCAACTTTGGCGTGATAGCACACTCAGTGCATCTCGCCAGTGAGACTCGACTAAAGGCGTCCCCAATGTCATTCACATGTGATGAGCCCAAACCTCTACCTTGCAAGCATCTGTGCACTTTGAAGGCTCCTCTGCCGAAATCGGCTTCATGTTGGAGTGGCTCTCTCTCTAATCTCCCATAGCTCATGTGCTATGAAGCCATCCAATCTCTGGGGCTGATGCACCCCCATACGAGAATGCGGAGGTCTCTTGAGCTCACAGAACTTGCCAGATACTCTATCCCTAACCTGTGTCCGCTGAGAAGCCCTCTCCTGGAAGGAGATCGTCTGATCTCTCATCTTGCCTGGTCAAGCATAGCCTCGACCCAAGCACTATTAGGCTCTCTCTCTTGCATAGTCTAGAGGAAGGCCACGCCCCGCCTTAGGCGTCTCTCCCTCTCGATGACCTCAATCAAACTTGCAAGAGCGGCCTTATGGAAAGCTCTACTCAACTCTGCAATCCGTGTGGCTGCCTTGTAGCGGCATCTCCAGCACTGTCCATAGCTGGACAGTGCTGGAGATCAAATCGTCTCCAGCACTGCAGATAAGCTCCCATCTACTAGGATACTCTCAAGAATCCGAAAATGCCTGGCTCACTTCTCGCTCCCAATGACAAGAATCACGGGCGCATGGTCGTGTCCGTCAGAGGAGGAACCTGCCAAAATGGCTGTAGAGTGACCTTAGGATCCCAGGAAGTGATCAAGATAGAACTGATCACGCCACGGGAGGCTGACCCCTCCTAAAAGCCTATCAGGGCGAGAGAAGCTAAGACTCCCATGCTGCAAAAGCCTCATGCTGCCATACATCAGATAACGTGAAAGTCAAACATAAACTTGTCCTGTAGGATTAAAAATATTGCCACCTTGCAGCCTTGCGTGTTTCCTCTTTTTGTCTTGTAGATATTGAGGATGTTTTTTATTAGTCAAATGTATTGTATGGCAAATCAAAATGAGTCATCACATACTGTAATTTAAGATCTTTCCTCAATTATAAGGCTTAGTAACCTGTATTCTTTCCACAGCATATCGTCATTGAAGACAGTTTGTGGTCACTGCTTGTTGCATTGTGAGGATCTGATTGTCTGTCGACTCTAATTGTGCATTGCTTCAAACAAGTGGAAATCTATGTCGAAGTTAAAGTCCAGGCTTTGAAGAGAGAATTTATGTTTCAAGCAGCTATTCCAAGTGGGATCTTGTGGGAGTAAAGGTCAGTTTCAAAAAATCATGGCTAAAGCTTTTCGTGTACCTTCATCCAAAACATGAATAGAGGATGCTTGAACTTGCATTTTGTGCTGGATGGACACCCTTGTCAGTGGATTCAATGATTTGGCAAGCTACTTGCGTGAAGCCCTTGGTATCCACCATTTGCTGGGTCAAATCCTAGAGCAGAGCAGGACATTATAGAATGACTTAAAACTCCTTGTCAGTTTTATTTGTGAAAGTGCACTTTCTTCCACATTTATACACATATTGCTCCACTGTGCTTCTTTTGCCCCTTCTGTTTCTGTGATGATAAGAAATGACTGTTTTACAGGTCAGTGTAGATGCAATGTTTGATGCTCAAGTGAAGAGGATACATGAGTATAAGAGACAGTTTTTGAACCTTCTGAGCATCATTCATCGGTATGACTGCATTAAGGTGTGAAATATCTTTCTATCCAAATCCATGGGTCGCTTATTTCTTGACAATCATATATACAAGCTCATGCGAACAATTACTGCTATTCAGAACATGGCTGCTGATGAGAGAAAAAGAGTGGTCCCACGAGTCTGCATCTTTGGTGGAAAGGCACCTCCAGGATACGAGTTTGCAAAGAAGATTGTCAAGTTGGTACATGCAATAGGGGAGAAAGTTAACAATGACCCAGAAGTTGGGGATCTTCTTAAAGTGGTAATGATAGGTCACTTCTGTGACTGTTCTCAACTTTCAGGCTCCAACTTGAGAAATTTAAGGCTTAGTTTGAGAGGCTTTGTTTCCTGGGCCTTTTGATGATCACAAAAGCTACTTCTTTAACTCGTCCTGGAGGGTAATTAGGTCTACAAGGGAGCGCTATTGATTTCTGACTCTGTGAATGCAGATTTTTATTCCAGATTACAATGTATCGGTGGCAGAGCTGATCATTCCGGCTTGTGATCTCTCCCAGCACATCAGGTCAGTTATAATCCATATTACTTTGTTTCTGGCATGAATGTCAATATATTTTTAGTGTACTATACCCCAAAAATAATGCGAAAACTATTAAAAAAAATTGAATTGCATGTGTTGTGAGTAAAATGGTTATGCTTGGATTAACAAGTTGCAAATGCTCAGCTGTCTCAAGACAATGGTCTTGTGGGGCAAAGCTCTGAGGCTTAGCTAGGGACTGTAAGGGGGGATATATAGGTACTTCCTAAATATAGGGTGGTTGAGAGGAGGTTTGTAGGGGGGGAAGGAGGGAGAACAAGACCTTGCATAGTATGCGGGCCTGCCTGAGGCACTAAAGACTCAATTCAGAGAAAGTTTTAGAATATGCTAGTTCAGTAGCTATGCAAGTTTTTTTTCTGTTGAATGTGGGTTTGTCTAAAATTCATTCTGCTAGTATGCAAGCTTGAGCTTGAGAAGTCCAGTTAGCAAGCTCATAGCAGACTTGTCACAACTCTTATATTCGAAAAACCATTCAGCCATAAACTTGGAAGGATATCATTGTCGAAGAAGAAAGGGCTTCCCTTGAGAACTAAAAATGGGCGGTCACAGATTTCTGCAACCGTGTGTGACTTGAAAGTGGTATTTATGGCTCGGGGAACTGTTCTCCTTTTCAAGGGAGTGTTTGGTTTATTTTTTGACCTCAACTGAAGCAGACATTTACCTCTCTGCTTTGACAGCTGTGCAATATCTTTTGTTAATTTCAAAGCATCAATAGGTCAGGAGGAAAAAATGTCTTCAGTATTAAGCTCTCTTTAAAATGTAGGTTTATCAAGTGATTTTATTATGAGTGCAGGTAAAGAGGCATTGAACCTAACACACTGCTTGTCAGTCGTTATTGTGCCCGTGCTAAAATTAGAATGACTCTTTGGTAAGTAAAATATAACTGATTTTATTATTGTATCTTGCAGCACACCAGGGAGTGAAGCGTCGGGTACTGGCAATATGAAGTTTGCTATGAATGGATGTCTGATTCTGGGGACCTTAGATGGCTCAAATATAGAAATAAGAGATGAAATTGGCCAAGAAAATATGGTACATTCCTGCAAGAATTTTCTTTTACTGACCAGTCTACCAATGTATATCATTTACACGCTCATGCATGTTTACCAAGGTGGATTCCAGTGTCCATCTTTGCAGAAATGCATGTGGATTGAGAGTGCTCACAGGAAATTTGTCTGCTGAATTTCCAGTTTACGTTTGGTGTGGTTGTTGATGATGTACCACGTCTGCGAACAGAACACAGAAATTTTCAGCCTCCACGTGAGTTTCAACGAGTCCTAGGGTATGTATTCTCATTTTAAGAGTTACTTCCTGGTAGTAGATCTTTTCAAGTATTTAACTTGGCTATGCATGCTTTGTAGGATGATTCGAGATGGAATTTTTGGATTCAAAGATTATTTCAATGCCTTGTGTGATGCTGTTGATGGAGAAACAGGCGATTACTATCTATTGGGACGAGATTTTCTTGCATACCTTGAAGCACAGGTCTCTCTATACACCCTTGCCCACACATACACACCCACTCTCTCTCTCTCTCTCTCTCTCTCTTTTTGGTCTCATAGGTCATTTTGGTCTTTTGAAGACGTTAATATAACATTTCATTTCTCTCTCGCTCGCCTACCCCCCCTGCTGCCGCGTCCTGCCGTCTGCACGCTGCCGCACCCTGCTCCCTTTTCCTCTGCCGCGCCCTGCTCCCCCTTTCCTCTGCTGCGCCTCCCCTCGCGCTGCATTTGAAAGCCCCCCCCCCCCCCCCCCCCCCCCCCCCCGCTCCGCCTGCACAACCCGCCACGAGCTGCTCCCCCGCTCCCAGCGTGAGGTACCCCCTCTTTCTACACGTAAGGTACCCTCTACGCGAAGGATGTCCCCCCCTTCCTCTACGCGTAGGATGCCCCCCCCCCCCCCCCCCCCCCCCCCCCCCCCCCCCCCTCTTTTTTTAAGCGTAGCATGTCCCCACCCTTCTTCTACGCGTAGGAAGTCGTTTTTTTGTTTGGGATACGGTATCAAATTCCCATTGTTGTATATGCTTGCTCTCATAGGTCAATTTGGGCTTCTGAAGGCGTTAATATATCATTTCATTCCATTTTACTTTTATTTTATTTTATTTTTCCTTTTCTCTTCTTGATACCCCCCTCCCTCTCTCTATCTCTCGTCTGCACTCTAATATATCATTTCACTTTATTTATCTTATTTCTTTTTGATACCCCCCTCCCCCCTCTCTCTATCTCTCGTTGGCATTCTCTCGTAGCTCCGTGCCACCCCACTCACCTAGCTATCGCGCGTGCTGCTAGTGTGGGTGCACAGGTACGCTTAGGGACCCCTTGGCGGACGACGATCAAGCATGAGGAAGATGAACGATAAAGCCGACCCCCTAGAGGATGACATACAAAAGTGCAAAGAGGAAATGACGGAGGTCACTACCAAGATGTACCGCAAGCTCTGGGGCACAATAAACATGCTCAAAGGACGCGTGCTGATCCAAGAGAGCAAAATAAGTACGCTGGAAGACCGAGTGACGACTCGAGAGGCAGAGATTGCGTCGCTCAAGAAAGATCTCGCCGAAGCCCGATTTAGAAACACACTGGAAGAGGGCGAACTGCAACCCTCAGTAATCGAAGAAATCGACACAATCAAGGAGCAAGTACGGGCCATCAAAGAGGGAGAAGAGACGACTTCTTGGGTGGATGTTCTTACCAAAACTCAACAGAATGTGGATGAAGCCGAGAAATGGATCAAGGTGGAAAAGAAAGGAAAAGGCAAGGAGATAACGCCCACGTCCACACCCACTATCATCAATCAAACACTAGAGGAGGAACAAAGGAGACGGATGTGCGCTTTACATGTGAGAATTTGCGGTCTTAAAGACAAAGGCAATGTGGACGAAGAAGTAAAAGAACTCACAGCCTTGATGGGGGTGCATGAGCCGGCGCACACAAGGGCATGGAGAGTGGGCAACATAAAGAAAAATGGAAGCAGTGGAGAAACCTCAAAAGAAAGAGCACTCATCCTCCGCTTTCCCTCCATGGAAGCGAAGAAGTCCTTGAAAAAAAGACCAACTCTTAAAGAGACTGGCATCTTTCTCGGGGATGATCTCACCCTCTCACCGATCGCCCATATGCAGGAAGTAATGCCGGAAATTAGAGCGGCAAGGGAAAAAGGCAAGATTGCCTTTTACAGAGATGGGAAAGTGGTAATACTAGAGCGACACTCCACATGATGGTGCGAGACTTATGGGACCACACTCAAAGTCGTTGCCTGGAACTGTAATGGATCTATGCGTCTTGATGTAGGTGCTTTTGAGGATAGCTTTACGGGAAGAGACATCATCTTTTACTCTAAGACACACCAGGTCCCTGGGCAATCCATGCCTCATATCAGTGGATACAGGTGGGAGACAGCTTACAGACAAGAGACACGCTCAGAACACAGAGGGCAGGGCTCGGAGGGAGTGGCAGTGTTATTTAGAGAGGATCTGCAGCCACTGATACATATAGCCCGCAGGGATAAACAGGCTAGGTACATGTGGGTGAGATTGAAAGCAGAGATAGGTAGATATCTCTGCCTAGCTATTTGCTACTTTCCCTCGAGTACATCAGTTTATGCATCACCTAGAGGACAGTCCTCTTTCTCTATTCTAGATGATGACATATGGGAGTTCTCTAGAGATGGTGACATCATCATACTAGGGGACTTCAATGCTAGGACTGCCCATCACCAGGCAGTGTTTTATGATACTTCAGAGGAGATGCTAAGAGAGCTAGATGTCATGGAGAGGGGCCTGTCCAGACTATCACACGATGTGGAATATACTGAGTATGGGTGACACCTGATAGACATTGGCATTGCCCATGGATTGGCCATCTTGAACAGCCTAGAGAGATTTCCTGCTGTTGGAGGTTCTACATGCTTCCCACACAGGCATGGAGCCAGCACTGTGGATTATGTCATGGCATAGCCGAATCTCATCTCTAGTATCCAGGATCTCAGAGCTGGGCCCAGACCGATCGGGGTAGCAGTAGATCATGCTCTGATGTCGATGACCATCTCTTTCCAGTTTAGTGTAGCACAGAGGCCACGGGTAGCAGCCCCTACTCGCTACGCATTCACACGGGAGACGGATTCTGTATACATGGACGGAATCTACAGACGCCTATGCACTGAGGACCCGGGGCGACCTTTTGAGGAACTAACTACTATACTGACATAGACATTACATGAGGTAGCAGCAGAGGCATACCCACACACCCGGCCTGAGCAGAGCCGCCGATCAGGAAGCATGCCCCAGAACAGCTGGTACGATGAGGAGTGCCGCCAGACTAGAGCCAAACTTCAGAGGGATGTGCTTTTGGGAGATGTCACTCACAAGCAATCACAGATTGACTTCCGACGCCTGGTACGGCGGAAGAAGAGAGCTTTCTTGGCTCGACTCAAGTAGGATCTATATCAGCTATTCTTGAGTCAGGACTCGCGGGAGGCATGGCGGCTCTTTCATGCGCAGGCCCCCCCCCCCCCCCCCCCCCCCTTCTATTTCCTCCAAAGAGACGTGGGGTCAGTACGCATCATCCTTGTACACAGTATCTGGACAACCGCCCCTCCCCAACCCCCCCCGACCCATGCGCACACACGTGTGCTTTTTTCACCGCCGAGATGGTGAAGAAAACAATTGACAGGATGAGGACCGGGAGAGCATATGATCATGATGGCTTAGTCGCCAAGCATTTTATGCATGCCAAAGACCTACTAGCGGAGCTTCTAGCAGTTATGTTAAACCGTGCCATGTGTGAAGGCCTACCGGACACTTGAAGCCTATCTACGATCGTACCTATCTTCAAGACAGGAGACCCCATGGAACTTGGGAATTATCGCACTATTATGATTGGGCACACATTGGCACGGTTGTATGCATCCATTCTTGAGCAACAGCTGAGTAGATGGGTAGAGAGGGAAGGAATGCGTGCAACTCGGCAAGCAGGGTTCAGGAGAGGCTTCTCTACTCTTGACCATATCTTCACACTCAGGGCCATTATCGAGGAAGGCAGATCTCATGGGAGACGGATCTATTGTAGCTTTGTGGACTTCCGCAAAGCTTTTGACACAGTACCCAGAGCTAGATTGATGCGCAGATTACAGGAAATGGGAGTACCCACAGAGCTCATTTGGGGGATCATGGCATTGTACAGATTAGTAGTAGGGCATGTACGCACCCCGAAGGGACTTTCTACGCGGGTTCACTCCACTATTGGGGTGAAGCAAGGCTGCCCGCTCTCTCCTACTCTTTTCGGTATGTATGTGGATGAGGTTTCTGACTACATTGACAACGATGGGGATAAAGGTGCACAACTGGCAGGGACATGGATTCCACTTCTGTTATATGCTGATGATATTGTGTTGATCTTCCAATCCCCAGAGGGAATGCAACGTCAACTGGATACTCTGCATACGTTTGCCCACAAAAGTGGTTTGTCTGTCAACCTTGGTAAAACCAAGGTGATGGTGTTTAAGACTATCCCACAATAGATCAAGAGATCAGCACCTCCATTCACATACGGCCAGGAGACTGTGGAGTACACAGACTCTTGCACTTACCTTGGAGTGGTTTTCAGCGGACCTACATTCTCACTCAGAAGAGTAGCAGAGACTAGACTGACTAGAGCCCACGCAGCATTGGGTAGATTGGAGAGGATGTGTTCGTAGGTTCAGTTTCAGGAGCCCCGGACGAAGCTCTTTCTCTTTGACACCTTGGTGGCTTCAGCATTGCTCTATGGGCCGAGAGATGGGGGCCTTCTTTGGATCACCACGGGAGGTCGGGTCACACAGACGGATGGGGGAACATGGAGAAACCTCTCGTCTCTATGATCTCGCGGCTCATTAGAGCCAAGGCATCAGTACCACGGGCCATTATCCGCGCAGAGCTAGCGGCTCCCCCACTAGTGGTGGAGGCGCTCACCAGATCAGTCTCCTTCATAAACTGCACATGGGAACTTCCGAGAGATAGATATGCTCGCATAGCACTTGAGTCCTCTCGACAATTAGCCATACAAGGAGATACAACATGCTGGTATGGGGAGATGACATCATGGTTCAGGCGCATGGGTTCAGCATAGACAGGTTGCCACCATTCTAGTACTCATTGGAGGCACCATCTCTCATTCTTACACAGTCGGAGATCACCAAGCTCATCCGCCAAGACTTGACCCAGCTAGACACCAGGAGGACATGGATACAACCAGCACAAGAATTGGGCACGAAGATGGCTTTCTACAGAGACCACCTTCTCCAACTTACGGAAGATGGTTTTGTGACGAGACCAAGATACATGGATATACACTTGTCTCATGGGATACGATCTGCTATTGGCCAACTACGCACATTGTCTCACCAGTTGCGGATTGAAATTGGGAGATATAGCGGAGTACCAGCAGAGGCCAGGACTTGCCCCTTGTGTGACATGGAACCTGAGACAGAGCTGCATTACACATGCCGCTGCCCTGTCTACTACGAGATACGAGGCCGCTTCCATTCCTTGTTCAGAGAGGGTTTTGGACCACTCTCAAGAGTAATGGGATATGAAGATCAGAGATGCCTAGGTTTGTTCTTGCTCGAGCTGCGCAGACACAGAGAGAGCCTGATGAATGGCAGGGCTAGCCAATCTCAAAGACGGATCACAGACTTCTTCAGAGCAGACACGGGACAGCCGCAAGAGCCACTCCCACAGCAGAGCTCCCCGTTGTCTCACACCAGAGGCACATTGATCGACCGAGCGAATGAACTGGGGAAATCCAGGCGTCCCACGACTGTGAAGGACTACACAGCACCGACGGCGGCTACGTCAAAAGATTCGGAGCACGCTGGCTAGGCATGCACGACGCCCGATCAGACTACTAACCATGGAGGAAATTGATGAGATTCGCCAATGACCGATGCTAGATTTTTTGTGATAAGCCGCCCATTTTTGATTAGTTTTTTTGCTTAGCTCACATCGACCAATCTAGGATCCCATAGTATATATCCTTGTTTTGTACTGTTGTTAGGTTATTTTCGTTACTCTGACTTTGTATCAGATCCACCACTTTGTAACTTTCTGGTCTCATAGGTCAGTATGGCCTTTTGAAGACGTTAATATAACATTTCATTTCATTTCTGTCTCTCTCTCTTCCCCCCCCCACCCACCCACCCACCCACCCTATGGCACATTACCTAGAGTGATGGGATACCTGTGGGAGACTACTTTTAGACAGGATGTGAGATCAACGCATAGAGGACGTGGGTGAAGAGGTGTGGCAGTCCTATTCGGGGAGGAGCTTCAGCCCCTCATTTGTATTGTTCGGAGAGATGAGCAGGCCAGATATATGCAAGTCAAAGTGAGAGCGGCGACAGGGAGGCCACTCTACGTTGCAATATGCTATTTTCCCCCTAGCACATCTCATTTTGGATCGCCCAAGGGGCAGTCACCCTACATGATATTGGACCAGGACATATGGGAGTTCTCTAGGGATGAAGATGTCATTCTTCGTAGAGACTTTAATGCAAGGACGGGCCAATGTCAGACAGCTTTCTACAAAACCTTAGAGATTCACACTGGATATGGGGGGAATCCGATAGAGACGGGGACTGCACATGGTCTGGCCATCTTGAATGGTCCCCAGAGATTTCCAGCATCGAGTGGGCTCACTTGTTTTCCTCATAGACATGGGGCTAGCAGAGTGGATTAGGTTTTGGCTCAGATCAGTTTTATACCCTCTATTCAGGACTTTACAATCGGGCCGAGTCCTATCAGGGTGGCACTAGATCATGCCCTCTTCATATTTACCATCTCATTCCAGTTTAGCACAGATCGACTGGCGCAGACATTTACACATACCTTGTACACTTTTACTTAGGAGATTGATTGTGTTTACATAGCTGGTGCATATAGATGCTTATGCACGGAGGACCCAGGGAGACCTCTAGAGGAGCTCACTTATATATTGACAGACACTGCAAGATGCAGTGTCAGAGGCATACCGACACACTAAGCCCGGGTAGAGACGTTTTGGGAGCATACTGTAGAATAGCTGGTATGAAGAGGAGTGCAGAGAGACGAGGGCCCACCGCCTTCAGAGTGAGGTACTTCTAGGAGTCATCCCTCACCGGCAGTCACGGATTGCTTTTCGGCGGTTGGTGCAACAGAAGGAGAGGGCGTTTCTAGCTTGATCAGAGCAGGATTTATACCAGCTGATTTTGAGCCAGGATTCATGCGAGGCATGGAGACTCCTCCATAGGCATTCTCCCCCACCAATTATCACGTCTACGTTCGTATGGGGTCAGTATGCATCATCTCTCTACATAGTCTCGGGGAAGCCACCTGTTCCGGATCCGATAGAGCCATGCCCACACACATGCGCTTTCTTTACCACCGAGATGATAAAGAAGGCCATTGATAGGATGAGGACCAGGAGAGCATATGATTACAATGGCCTAGTAGCAAAGCATTTTATACATGCCAGAGAGATGCTTGCAGATCTTCGAGCAGTGATGTTCAACCGTGCAATGTGCGAGGGTCTTCCTGATACTTGGAGTTTGTCTACTATCGTACCTATCCTCAATTCAGGGGACTTTATGGAGCCTGGGAACTACTGCACTATCATGATTGGACACACATTGGCACGGTTGTACACGTCCATCCTTGAGCAGCAGTTGAGTAGATAGGCAGAGAGAGGCAGTAGGACATGCGAGTTTCAAGAGAGGTTTCTCTACTCTTGATCATATTTTGACACTCAGAGCCATTATTGAGGAAGGGAGATCACATGGGAGACTGCTCTACTTTCATGGGCAAACGTATGCAAAGCATCCAAGTGAGGATTGCATCCCCTCCGGAGAGTCGGAGATCAACACAATATCATCAACATATAATAATAGTGGAATCCATGTCCCTCCCAGCGGTGCGCTTGTATCACCATCTCTCTCAATGTAGTCAAGCTCATCCACATACATACCAAAAAGAGTCGGAGAGAGCGGGCAGTCTTGCTTCACCCCAATAGTGGAGTGAAGCGGTGTAGATAGACCCTCTGAGGTGCGTACATGCCCTACTACTGATCTGTACAATGCCATGATCCCCCAAATGAGCTCTATGGGTACTCCCATCTCCTGTAATCTACGCATCAATCTAGCTCTGGGTACTGTGTCAAATGCTTTGCGGAAGTCCACATAGGTACAATAGATCTGTCTCCCATGGGATCTACCCTCCTCAATGATGGCCTTGAGTGTCAAGATATGGTCAAGACTAGAAAAACCTCTCGTGAACCCTACCTGCCCAGTTGCACGCATTAACCAGAGTTGCACTACACATGCCACTGCCCCGTCTACTATGAGATACGAGGCCGCTTCCATTGCTTGTTGGGAGAGGGCTTTGGACCACTCTCCAAAGTCATGAGGTACGAGGATCAGAGATGCGTGGGTTTGTTTCTGCTCAATCTGCGCAGACACAGAGAGAGCGTGATGAGAGGAGAGGCTCGCCAGTCTCAGAGACACATCACAGACTTCTTTAGAGCAGACACTGGACACCCGGAGGAGCTACTACCACAGCAAAGCTTGTCGCCTCACACCAGAGGCACACTGATCGATTGAGTGATGAGTTGGGGCGATTCAGACGCCCATGACTGCGAGGACTACACAGCATCGACGGAGGCTACATCAGAGGATTCGGATCACTTTGGCCCAACATGCACGACGCTCGATCAAACTCCTAACCATGGAGGAGATTGATGAGATTCGCCAGCGACCGATGTTGGATCTCTTGTGATTTAGCTATCCCAGCTAGCTGCTTAGTTCACACGTACCTGTTTAGGATTTCATAGTATTTTTATTTTAGTCATTTTGTTACTCTGACTTTGTATCACATCCACCACATTGTAACGCTCTGATCTCATAGGTCACTTTGGCCTTTTGAAGACGTTAATATAACATTTCACTTCATTTCATCTCTCTCTCTCTCTCTCTCTCTCTCTCTCTCTCTCTCTCTCTCTCTCTCTCTCTCTCTCTCTATACGCACTATCGCAGCCATTCGGCTATGTCCCATTTCCTTCGATGCGAGGTAGGGCGTTGGGGCAATGGAGAAGAGTCAAAATCGACTGTGCACATTTTGCTCACTGCAAGTTCGAGAGTTTGAGTACCACACACTACTAGAGTGCTCAGCTTTTGGTCACATCTGAACTTGCTTCTCTCACATTTTCAGCCATAACTTAGACCTACACACTTTCCTCTCCCAGCCAGAGTGTGGGCTCTCCATTGCGACTCTCATCACCACAATTTTGGAGCATCGAGAGTCACTCATCAGCCATACACATACTATATCACGTGTAAGTTTGGTCCCATAGGTCATATTTCACCTCTGAGGACGATAATAAAATCTCTCTCTCTCTCTCTCTCTCTCTCTCTCTCTCTCTATGTAGATGCAGAGCATACACTGAGATCAGAGGCAGGTATGAGGCCTTATTCAGAGGACAGCCCACTCTCCGAGAGATCATGGACTCTCGAGATCAGAGACAGCTCGGACGTTTCTTACTAGAGATACAGAGCCATCGGGACACACTACTACAGCCACACACAGCTACACAGACAGAGGGGAGACAGTCGCAGCTCACAGACTTCTCTCAGAGGATTGCCGCCCCTCCCTCACCAGACACTCAGAGGAGAGTGACACTTCCACAGGCGGAGGTGAGCCGAGCTAGACGACGACCACGAGTCACAGGCTACAGGGCCGCGAGCTCCCACCACCGATAGATCGAGGAGATCCGAGCCCGGGAGCGCCGTGCCACTGAGGAGCGAGTGGCTCAGATGAGGGCCGACCCGACAGCTTTCATCCGGGTACCCTTGGCACCAGACCCGCCCATGTACCACATCTTACATCCCCCCATTAGTACAGGATGGAGCTAGATAGCTTGATGCATTCTCATGATTGTACTACCTTGAGCATATAGACATGCATATACCCCCTAGAGATAGAGCTCCATCCCTCCTCAGATACTCCACTACCTACATTCAGTTCAGTTTTGTATCAGTTTTGTTTCATTTGTCTTTCCGATAGACGGATGACATACACACCATGTACATTTGGTTTGTCTCATAGGCCGATTTCGGCCTGACATAGACGTTAAAAATCTTTCTTTCTTTCTTTCTTTCTCTCTCTCTCTCTCTCTCTCTCTCTCTCTCTCTCTCTCGCGGATTCACAAGCACTTAAAGAAGAGGTCTCAGCCCTCAAGCGAGAGCTTGCTGATAGAGAAAGCAGTGGATTAGAGGAAGGGGAATTCCAGTCCTCGGTGATAGAGGAAATCAAGGTCATCAAGGAGCAGGTACGGATGATCAAAGAGAAGGACAAACAGAAGGTGTTAAAGACGTCTTCGTGGATGGATGTGATCATGAAGACGCAGAAGAAGGCAGATGAGGCCGAGAAATGGATAGAAGTCGCTAAGAAAGGGAGAGGGAAAGAATCCACATCTGTCCCCACTCCTACAATCATCAACATGACTCTAGAAGAAGAGCATCCAAGGAAAACTAGAGCTTTGCATATAAGAGTAACCGGTCTAAAAGACCGAGATGATGTGGAAGGGGAAGTCGAAGAACTTCTCCGCATGATGGGTAGTGAGGCTACTCATACAAAGGCATGGAGGGTAGGGAAGAGATACAAGGGAATGGAGAGACTTCAAAAGGGAGAGCTTTAATCATCCGTTTCCCATCCATGGAGGAAAAGAACTTCTTGAAGAGGCGTCCTACACTAAAGAAAACGGGCATATTCCTTGGAGATGACCTCACTCTCACACAGCTTGCGCATATGAGAGAGGTAATGCCAGAGATTCAAGCTGCAAGGGAGAAGGGAAAGACGGCTTTCTACAGAGATGGTCGGGTGGTGTTTGTAGAGCGGCGCTCCACATGACGTTGCGAGACCTATGGGACCACACTTAAAGTTGCCACGTGGAATTGTAATGAATCTATGCGCCTTGATGTGGGTGCTTTTGAGAATAGTTTTGCGGGAAGAGACATCGTCTTCTACTCTGAGACACATCAGGCCCCTGGGCAGTCTATGCCTCACATCAGTGGATATAGATGGGAGATAGCCTGTGGACAGGAGACACAATCACAGCACAGAGGGCGGGGCTCAGGAGGAGTGGCAGTGTTATTCAGGGGAGGAGTTGTAGCCATTGATACATTTAGCCCGCAGGGATGAGCAAGCTAGGTACATGTAGGTGAGATTGAGAGCAGAGACAAGCAGATATCTTTACTTTGCTATTTTCTACTTTCCCCTGAGTACGTCAATTTATGCACCACCTAGAGGACAATCCCCCTTTTCTATTTTGGATGATGACATATGGGAGTTCTGTAGAGATGGTGACATCATCATTCTAGGGGATTTCAATGCTAGGATTGCCCATCATCCGACAATATTTTATGATACTTCACAGGAGATGCTCAGAGAGCTGGATGTTGCAGAGACGGGCCTATCCAGGCTATCACAGGATGGGGAACACACTAAGTATGGACGACACTTGATAGACATGGGGATTGCACATGGATTGGCCATCTTGAATGGCCCACAGAGATTTCCCGTTGCGGGGGTTTTACATGCTTTCCACACAGACATGGAGCCAGCACAGTGGATTATGTCATGGCACAGCCGAGTCTTATCTCTAGTATCCAGGATCTCACGGTTGGACCCAGACACCTGTTGGTGTGGCAGTGGATCATATTCTTGTGTCGTTGACCATCTCTTTTCAGTTTAGTGTAGCACACAGGCCACGGGTAGTAGCCCCTACTTGCTACACCATCACAGGGGAGACGGACTCTGTATACATAGATGGGATCTACAGACGCCTGTGCACAGAGGAGCCAGGGCGACCTCTCGAGGAGCTTACTACTATACTGATACAGACACTACATGATGTAGTAGAGCAGAGGCATACTCACATACCCGGCCTGAGCAGAGACGCCGTTCAGGGAGCATGCCCCAGAATAGTTGGTATGATGATGATCTCGCGGCTCATTAGAGCCAAGGCTTCAGTACCACGTGCTATTGTCCGGGCAGAGTTAGCTACCTCCCCACTAGTGGTTGAGGCCCTCACTAGATCCGTCATGTCCCCCTGTGTGACATCGAGCTTGAGACAGAGTTGCAGTACACATGCCACTGCCCCGACTACTACGAGATACGAGGCCACTTCCATTGCTTGTTCAGAGAGGGCTTTGGACCACTCTCCAGAGTCATGCGGTACGAGGACCAAAGATGCCTGGGTTTGTTTTTGCTCGAGCTGCGCAGACACACATAGAGCCTGATGAGAGGAGAGGCTAGCCAGTCTCAGAGACAGATCACAGACTTCTTTAGAGTTGCCACTGGACACCCAGAGGAGTTACTACCACAGCAGAGCTCATCGCCTCACACCAGAGGCACACTGATTGACCGAGCGACTGAGCTAGGGAGATTGAGACGCCCCCGATTGCGGAGGACTACACAGCATCGATGGAGGCTGCATCAGAGGATTTGGATCACTTTTTCGCGACATGCACGACGCCTGGTTTGACTACTGACCATGGAGGAGATTGATGAGATCCGCAAGCGACCGATGTGGATCTCTTGTGATCTAGCTATCCTAGCAAGCTGCTTAGTTCACACCTAGCAGTTTAGGATTCCATAGTATTTTATTTTGTCATTTTGTCATCTTGTTACTCTGACTTTGTACTAGATCCACCACATTGTAACGCTCTGATCTCATAGGTCACTTTGGCCTTTTGAAGACGTTAATATAACGTTTCATTTCTTTTCCCCATGATAGGAGCTGACGGGTAGAACACCATTGCGTGAGAGTCTGCAGATGTGGCTGAGGCTGGCGTTGTGGACTGAGCGGCGCTGCAGAGCTACTGGTTGCCTGGAGGGGCTGCGCAGAGTCGCTAGAGGCTGTGGCTGGCGGCTGGGCATGTAGACAAAGCAGCGTGTAGACAGAGCAGCGCGTTGGAGAGGTAAGCACAGTAGGGCGCAGGGTAGCGGGGCTCTCTCTCTCTCTCTCTCTCTCTCTCTCTCTCTCTCTGAGGATAAGGGAACTCCAGCGATCAATGCAAGAGCAGCAGCCTGCTAGCGTTTTCAGCTAGAACTCCATCGTGGGGTTTCTGTGGGTCTTCGCTAGCAGCAGGCTATCATCACAGCATCAGTATTCAGTTGTTCAATACTTCCAGCCCGTCAGCACCGCCATTATCAGTATTCAACCGTACCGTCAGTACCCGCAGTTCCACATCACCATCAGTATTCTAGAGCATTCACATTCATCGTGTTCAGCCCAATACATCATCTTCAGCATTGTATCAGCCTGCCCATGGCGTGGAGCTCACAGCATCAGCCATCACATTTAGCCACTGCGGGTTGGCGGAGCAGAACCCTATCAATACTCAATAGTGTTACTAAACACGAGCAGAATTGAGGGTCTGCGCAACAGGGGCCGGTATGATGGAGGTTATGAGCGCTTGACTAGTTTGCAAGTCCCGTACGAAGGCAACCTTCATGCTTACAAACAAGCGGATAACTCAAGTGAAAAGGGAGATGAAGGAATGGTAAGCAGAGATGGAAGGATGGTGGAAGGAGAAGGCAAACCTTCTTCAAATGCTCCTCAATGAAGGCACGCAATGTAAGAAGGAGAAAGAGGACCTGCAAGTAGAGATATGAGCACTTAAGGGCGGATTCACAAGCACTCAAAGAAGAGGTCTCAGCCGTCAAGCGAGAGCTTGCTGATAGAGCAAGCAATGGACTAGAGGAAGGTGAATTCCAGTCCTCGGTGATCGAGGAAATCAAGGTCATCAAGGAACAGGTACCTGTGATCAAAGAGGAAGAGAAACAGAATGGGGCAAAGATGTCTTTGTGGGTGGATGTAATCACGAAGACATAGAAGGAGGAAGAAGACACAAGGAAATGGGGAGACTTTGTAACAAACTTGGACACCCCAAGTCGAGAATCTACCGCGACTCCACAAATAAATACTTCAAAACAGTTCACAGTTTAAAATTGATTCGACACCGGCCCAACGGAGTTCCGTGCCTAGAGATATTGGCCCCAAAGACTAGCGCCCCTTTCGGTATGTCTTTTTCTATTAATCTGTGTTCAAAGTACAAAAGTGCAGGCATGCGCTCACTCTCAGACTCTGCGTCTAGATGCTCTAAGTTGTGAGAGGCCTACCCGCATATTTAAAGATTACCAGGGATGCTAAAAGCAGGGCCCCAAAAGCTGGCCAAAAATAAAGCCCTTTCAATTTGCCTCTCACAAACCTTCTTATGATATTAAAGCAAGGCTCAAACTTTACGTAGCCGAAAAGCTCTCTCTCTGCATAGATAAAAAGCAGCCCACACCATGCTTTTCCTTACGACTTTCAAGTTTGTTTATCTTTCTTTCTTGGGTCGGCACGCGCTCTTCGAGGATTTATTGTGCCTAGGAGATTGCGATTAATTTTGTTGATGACCTCGCCCATTTTCTTCTTTGCATTTTTGAATGGTCTGCTGCAGTGGGTCGTCCTTGTCAGTAAGCTTCTTCATGTTTGAGAAACACGGTGGGGGAGGGAGAGGTAGAGAGGAGAAAAGAGTGGGGAAGAGCATACTATGCAGGTACGTGTTTCCACATGATTTTCAGTAAATTCAGATTGGCTAGGAATGTAGTTGCGTGTGGCATGCCACACGCAACTACATTCCTAGCCAATCTGAATTTACTGAAAATCTGAATTTCTGAAAATCTGAACGGCAGGCTGAAATTCTGAATTTGTGCAGATATTTGTAAAATTTGAAAACTTCAAAGAGTTCCTGAGAAAATTCTGCCCTCTGCCCTAGCGAAACGAAACAAGGAAATGAGGGTTGGGGGGAGAGAAATGAAATGATATATTAACGTCTACAAAAGGCCAAAATCACCTATGAGACCAACTGATTACAATGATGAGTCTAGTACCAAGTCTGGGTACAAACAAACAAAACTACAAACAAGGAAACTGATAGGAGTGCTACCGACTCCTATGGGTGGCTGGTAGGCTGATCAATGGTATCATGCCAAAGGTACAAAGTGGGGATAAATGTCACCATGATATAATATAACAGTAGCATGAAGCCTATCCTGATCGACACTCTGGGTGTCGTGCTAGAATCCTGTGGATCCTCTGCCGGTGCTGCGTGGCTCCCCTCCTCATCAGTCGCGGTCGTCTCGATCTCCCTAACTCTATAGCTCGATCAATGAGAGTACCGCTGGTGTGTTTGGGTGGGAACCGAGCTCTGTGATGGTGGTGTCCCCTCTGCCTCTGTGGTACTCAGACTGAAGAAATCTGAGATGCGTCTCTGGGACTGTCTCTGTCTTTGCCCACTCAATAGAGCGTCTCTATGTCTCGGTATCTCAAGTAGGAATCATCCGAGACATCTTTGATCCTGATATCTCATGACTCTATCTAGCGAGTCAAAACCATCTCTGAATAAACAATGAAAGCGTCCCCGTATCTCATAGTAGACTGTGCAGGCAACATATGTAGTGAAACTGTGTCTCTGGCTCTGCATGGCATAACTGACATATCCTACTGTCTGCTGGTATGCCTCTGAATCTACCTGTCTCAATCCCAAGCTGGTGTGAAGATGTGCGAATCTGACCTATAGCACATCGTAACCCATGAGATAGATGTGTGTCCATGTAACTGGGCCGTGTGACAAATCCGTCTGTCATGAGTTGGAGAAGATGCTCTCTATAGAAAACCCTCTTTGTACCCAACTCCCGTGCTGGCTCTATCCATGTCCTCTTGCTATCAAGCTGGATAAGATCCTGCCGAATGAGTCTAGTAGTCTCCATCCGTGTAAGAGCCAAAGATGGTGCATCAAGAGAATACTGGAAAGGGGGCAGCCTGTCCATGCTGAAACCGTGCCTCTGAAACCATGAGCTCATCTGTGCATACCAACATGATGTATCTCCCTGTAATGCCAGCTGTCTAGATGACTCAAGAGCAAGCCTGGCATACCTGTCGCTGGTGGTGTCCTATAAGCTGTGTACAAATGATACTGATCTGGTGAGAGCCTCAACCTCCATAGGTGGGGCAGCCAGCTCCGCTCGTATGATGTCATGTGGGACCGAGGCCTTGGCTCTAATCAGGCTAGAAATCATAGATATCAAGGGTCTCTCCATATTACTCCATCCAGCACTGTCAACAGACAGCCCCCACACCTGAACCCCGTAGTGCATAACTGAAGCGACCAAAGTGTCGAAAAGCCATAGCTTTGTTCGAGGTTCGTGGAACTGAACCTGCGAACAAATCCTCTCTAAACCGCCTAGGGCTGCATAGGCACGAGTCAATCTAGAGAGAGAGAGAGAGAGAGAGAGAGAGAGAGAGAGAGAGAGAGAGAGAGAGAGAGAGAGAGAGAGAGAGAGAGAGAGAGAGAGAGAGAGATGAAATGAAATGAAATGTTATATTAATGTCTTCAAAATGCCAAAGTGATCTATGAGACCAGAAAGTTACAATGTGGTGGATCTAATACAAAGTCAGAGTAACAAGATGACAAAATGACAATAAAATACTACGGAATCCTAAACTGCTAGGTGTGAACTAAGCAGCTAGCTGGGATAGCTAGATCACAAGAGATCCTCCATCGATCGTCGCTGGCGGATCTCATCAATCTCCTCCATGGTCAGTAGCCTGACCGGGCGTCGTGCATGTCGCGCCAAAGTGATCCGAATCCTTTGATGCAGTCTCCGTCAATGCTGTGTAGTCCTCCGTAGTCGTGGGCGTCTGGATCTGAGAGAGAGAGAGAGAGAGAGAGAGAGAGAGAGAGAGAGAGAGAGAGAGAGAGAGAGAGAGAGAGAGAGAGAGAGAGAGAGAGAGAGAGAGAGAGAGAGAGAGAGTTTGTTGAATGGTTGGTGATTCGCGAATGGGTCACTGAATTTCTCACATGTCTATCCCGGGGCTCAGCTTTGCGTATTTTGTTATGCTACTTTATCATTTTATCATGGGACATCTTTTTGTGTATGCCATACGTGCTTTGACTCCATCGCTCCAGTCTTTACTCTTTACTGTCTTGTGCTATGTAGTGTGTCGAGTCTCGACAAAGGTATGGCTTGGATTTCATCTTATTTACATGGAGATTTGATGTTCTCGTCATTCTATGTGTTCACTATTCAGTCCATTGTTTTGTTTAGTTCTACTAGTAATGTTCGATGAATCTTGAGACTTGAAGGTGCAAGTAGTTATAACTTCTTGTCACTTTGAATTTCGCTCACTTTGAGTCTAAATTATGCAACTGCCTGATATCCTATAAACTAGAGTTAATGTCATTGATGTTGTTCACATTATCATATATGATGATCTCTCTCTCTCTCTCTCTCTCTCTCTCTCTCTCTCTCTCTCTCTCTCTCTCACACACACACACACACACACACACACACACACAGAAGAGTCTAGATTTGGCATAAATGTGTGCAAATAGGTATTGCACTGTGCACACCTATTATGTATATAGATGATACTATATGTACTCAAAATTGGTGTTTTGATCATACGTTTCATTGAGGCTCCTCTCTTGGGTGAAACATTTCGGGGTGAAACATTTCCGGTTTGAAATGTTTCGCGGCTACGCTGCATTTGGGCTCTAGTAGGTGGTTGGCTGAACTAGTAAAGCGTGTGGAATTGGTGTCCTAACCATTTGTTTGTGGAGAGAAGGAACTTGAATCTAGATTTGGCATAAATGTGTGTAAATAGGTATTGTGCTGTGCACACGTATTATGTATATATATAATACTATATATACTCAAAATTGGCGTTTCGATCATACGTTTCATCGAGATCCCTTTCTTGGGTGAAATGTTTTGGGGTGAAACGTCTCAGGTCTGAAACGTTTCGCGGGTACGTTGCATCTGGGCTCTGGAAGGTGGGTGGGAGAACTGGTAAAGCGTCTGAAATTGGTATCCTATCCATCTATTTGTGGAGAGAAGGAACTCGTCTTTGAGTCCGGGCTGACTCCGCAACATGCGAGTGCTCCTTGCTCTGCTAGGATGCATAAGGAACGTGGGCTTGAGCCTCAACGGGCTCTACCGCATGAGAAAGTTGCCTTGTTTTCTGTGGCACTGGTGGAGCTTGCAAGAATTCCATAAACTTGGGCTTCTGCACCAACCAAGAAAACACATTCACAATAGCAACCAAGTGTGGCTTGCACACATCCTCGTCTAGTTTCCCAGTCATAAAACCTTGAACTTGTGGAGCATTCACGTCAACAAAAGGCACAAACAGTAGTGGCCGCGAATCCTTGCCGACCTCAGAACACTGGAGGAACAACCTATCCGTCCTGTGAAGAAGAACCCTCTTCCTTGGTGTCATTCGTCCGGTCAACCATAGTGCAATTCGAAGTTCCTATGCTTTGTGTCTTTGCCAAAAACCAAGCAAGGCTCACTTCTTGAGAAAAAAGTGATTTTGTCTCGACCCGACAGAACCATAAAACCAGCCCGTAGACTCACTTAAGGGTGGTAGACTTTAGCTCTCACCTGATCTTTACGGTGGTTAACTTTACTGGAACTTTACGACACAATGGAACTTAACGAATAAACCTGTGACTGGAATTTAACACTTCAAACCACTGTTCGGCAGCTAGAGTGCTCCCAAGGAGACAACGACACCTTGTAGGCCCTAAAGGCGGGCGCCGCTTTCGGTGTTTCTTTATTCAATTAAACTTTGGAGAAAACGTGTAAACTCCTACGAGTTGTCCCACTTTTTTTGGGCTGAAAATTACCTACTGTAGCCCAATTTTGGCAGCATAACTGAAGTAGGAGGCTTCACAATCAAAATTCTTATACCCTAGGTGACTTCCCGCACGCATTAGAGCACTTTGATAATCCTGGCGAGAAAATACAGCACGCTGAAATCTCTGTTTTTCGCCTCTAAAATGCACCGGATCACTTGTTTCTCAGTTCCCTAGCTCCCCCAAAGCTCTTGGGACTGTTGAGGATCAAAAAGGGTCAAAACCCTAAACCTGCAAAAAACACAGCAGGCTGTAATTCCCTGTTTTGGGCTCCGTTTTGCGTGCATGTCGCATCCGTAGGAAGCCCTTGAGTGGCCGCACCCGTAGGGCTACTTGCCCTTTGAATTGGACGAGATTTCTCGCAAGAAATCTCTCTAAATCAATCTGTACCTGCGGAAGATTAGCAATTAGCTAATCCGGTACGTGTACAAAAGGCTCTTACCTAGGCAATAGCGCATAAACCCACATAACTGTACATACTGATAAGTAAGCCCTTGAACTGGGCATCAAGATTCTGTTTTCAAAAGGGGGGAGAGGTGTACGAGAGCGGAATCATCCTGCTACATGGAATAAAGGAGAAGGCAAGCTTTCCATCAAAGCTATGAACCTGCACCCACTACTCACACACACACTACACACACAGTGTAGGCTTCACGGAGGTAGCCTCAAACAGCCTTCTCTCTCAAATTTGGTCGTCCCCAGCTGAGGTGTCGTTGCAGATCGCTCACGGGCTACCATGTATCCGGTTTTCCGTTTTGAGTTAATTTCCTAGTACCCACCAACTTAAAAAGTGTCGCATGGGGCCTAAATGACTTTAAATTGATCCTGGCCACTCTTTTACAGCTCAGATTTCAGTGCCGATTAGCCTCGGCCCCGACCATCTCGTGGGATCTGGCCTGTACTGCTGTGGGTGACTCTCTCGGCCATCGACCATTTCACATTGGCCATACAATGTAATGTGCGGCCATTTGTGACTTCAAAAAAAGAGTCCCAAAAATTAAATAAAATCAAGGGAAAGAAACCAACATTAGTGATTGTTACAGCCTCGTGACACCGGGATCTCACACCTTTTTCCAGGGCTTGCGCACAGATCCGATCTTCCTACTTACTCCCTTGGGTTATAGACAAGGCACTCTACAGATGATCCCAAATGCAGGTCAACCAACTGGATTTATGCCAGCAACGCACAGTATTGACCATGATATGCAGCATCACGCTCTGGACCATGTGGAAGGCTCGATGCGTCCACATTCTCGGCTCACAATCCTCCCCTACGTCCACCATTTTGACATCCATTTGGACAGAGTTGCTGCATACCATTCGCAGTCAGTAAGATTCTTCAGCTGGCTACTGCAGGGCAGTGGAGCAGCGTCGATGCCTCTTTCTCCACACATGGGCACGCTTGTCAATTTTTTTCTGTCGAGATCTAGGCCACATCACATGACGTTATGCACCCTCACATCGAAACTGTGTAGCTCCTCTTCTCCATCGGGGTCGTCTAGATCTCCCTAGCTCCAATGCTCGGTCTATGAGAATGCCAGTAGTGCGGGCAGAACTCTCCACTGTTGGCTGCTCCTCTGTCTGTTCTTTTGGGTGTACAATATCTAGTGTAAAGAAATCTGTGATCTGTCTCTGGGGTTGTCTCTCTCCAGCTCTCCTCAGTAAAGTTTCTCTATGCCTGTGTAACTCAAGTAGATATAGCCCGAGAGAGAGAGAGAGAAATGAAATGAAATGAAATGTTATATTAACGTCTTCAAAAGGCCAAAATGACCTATGAGACCAATCAGTTACAAAATAGTGAATCTAATACCATGTCTGGGTACAAAAGAACTAGAAAAGAACTAGAAGTGGAACAAAATACTACTACTACTACTACAATCTAAAACTACGTGGGTGTAGCAGCTGATACAATAGGTACCCGGTAAACTGGATGTAACAGTGTGTGAAACAAAGATGGAAGAAATGGTGAGGATCCATCCTCATCTGCACTCTGGATGTCGAGAGAGTATGGCTCGAATCTTCTGTTGTAGTCTCCGTCGATGCTGTGTAGCTCCTCTCCTCAGTCGCGGTCGTCTGTATCTCTGTAGCTCCAATGCTCGGTCGATGAGAGTGCCAGTAGTGGTCGAATGAGTGTGGGACGAGCTCTGCAGTGGTGGCTGCTCCTCTGGCTGTCCCATATCTAGTGAAAAGAAATCTGTAATGTGTCTCTGGGATTGCCTCTCTCTAGCTCTCCCCAGTAAAGTGTCTCTATACCTGTGTAACTCAAGTAGATATAGTCCAAGACATCTCTGATCCTCATAACTCATGACCCTAGATAGAGGACCAAAACCCTCTCTGAATAAGCAGTGGAAACGCCCCCGTATCTCATAGAACACTGTGCAATGACATATGTAGTGCAACTCTGTCTCTGGCTCTCTCTGGCATAATCGGCATATCCTGTTGTCTGCTGGTATCCCTCTGAATCTACCAGTCTCAATCTCGAGCTGATGTGAGGATGTGCGTATCTGACCAATGGCACAACGCAAACCATGAGACATATGTGTGTCCATGTAGCTGGGTCGAATCACAAACCCATCTCCTGTGAGGTGGAGAAGATGCTCTCTATAGAAAGCCATCTTCGTGCTCAACTCCTGAGGCGGCTCTATCCATGTCCTCCTGGTGTCGAGCTGGATCAGGTCCTGACGAATGAGTCTAGTGATCTCCACCCGTGTAAGAGACAGCGAGGGTGCCTGAAGAGAATACTGGAAAGGGGGCAACCTGTCCATGGTGAAGCCATGCGTCTGAAACCATGAAGTCATCTATGCATACCAGCATGAAGTGTCCCCCTGTAGAGCTAACTGTCTGGAAGACTCAAGGGCCAGTCTAGCATATCTGTCTCTAGTAGTATCCCATAGGCTGTGCACAAAGGACACTGATCTGGTAAGCGCCTCAATCTCCATGGGGGGGCAGCTAGCTCTGCTCGAATGATCGCGTGAGGTACGGAGGCCTTGGCTCTAATCAATCGGGAGATCATAGATACCAAGGGCCTCTCCATACGTCTCCAACCATCCTGGCCTACAGAAGGTCCCCAAACCTGTACCCCATACATCATAGCTGAGGCTACTAAAGTATCAAAGAGCCATAACTTTGTCCGAGGTTCCTGGAACTGAACCTGCGAACACATCCTCTCCAAGCCTCCCAAGGCCGCATAAGCTCTGGTCAGTCTAGTCTCTGCTGCTCTCCCCAAAGAAAACCTCGACCCAGTGAAGACTATCCCAAGGTAAGTGTATGCATCTGTATACTCCACAATCTCTTGACCATACGTGAAGGTCGGTGCCAATCTCCTGATCCACTGCGGTGTGGTGTTAAACACCATGACCTTGGTTTTACCAAGGTTTACAGACAATCCACTATCCTCTGCAAAACTGTGTAATGCATCCAACTGTCGCTGCATACCCTCTGGTGAGTCAGAGATCAAGACAATATCATCAGCATATAACAACAATGGGATCCACGTCCCTGCCAGCTGGGCACCTCTATCACCCTCTCTGTCAATGTAATCAGACACCTCATCAACATACATACCAAATAGAGTAGGAGACAATGGGCAACCCTGTTTCACCCCGATATTGGAGTGAACTAAGTCAGATATCCCCTCTGGGGTGCGTACATGTCCCATCACTGATCTGTATAAAGCCATAATCCCCCAAATCAACACTGTGGGCACCCCCATCTCCTGCAGTCTGCGCATCAGTCGAGCTCTCGGTACCATGTCAAATGCTTTGCGGAAATCCACAAAGCTACAATAAATCCGTCTCCCATGTGACCTGCCCTCCTCAATGATAGCTCTGAGTGTCAGAATATGGTCAAGAGTGGAGAAACCCCTCCTGAAACCTGCCTCTCCCTTTGCCCGTACACCCTCACCCTCTGCCCAGTTACTCAACTGCTGCTCAATAATGGATGCATACAATCGTGCCAGTGTGTGTCCAACCATAATAGTGCGGTAATTTCCAGGCTCTGTAGGATCACCTGCCTTGAATATAGGCACAATAGTAGACAACCTCCAAGTCTCAGGTAATCCCTCACACATGGCACGATTGAACAACACTGCAAGAACCTCCATCAGCATATCCCTAGCATGTATAAAGTGCTCCGCTACTAGACCGTCATGATCGTAAGCCCTCCTGGTCCTCATCCTGTCAATGGCTCTCTTTACCATCTCAGTGGTAAAGAAGGTGCTCGTAGGTGGACATGGCTCTGTAGGATCTGGAAGGGGATCCTGCCCAGGAACCGTATATAACGATGTCGCATACTGGCCCCACACATCAGGAGAAGTAATCACTGGGGGAGGGGAGTGCTCATGGAAGAGTCGCCATGCCTCGCCTGAGTCTCTACTCAAGAACAACTGATACAAGTCTCGCTCCATCTGGGCCAGGTAAGCTCGTTTCTTCTTTCGCACAAGGCGCCGGAAAGCAATCCGCGACTGTCTGTAGGTGATGACTCCTAAATGAAGATCCCTCTGAAGCTGGGCTCTCATCTCTCTGCACTCCTCATCATACCAACTATTCTGGGGCATGCTCCCAGAATGTCGCCTCCGATCCGGTTGAGTGTGTGGGTATGCCTCTGATGCTGCATCATGTAGTGTCTCAGTCAGTAAAGTAGTGCACTCCTCTACTGAGAGGCCTGGAGCAACTGTGCATAGACGATCCCAGATCGCCTCTGTATAAACCGAGTCAGTCTCTGGTGTAAATGTATAACGGGTGTGTGACCTGCCTCCTGATTTCTGGGCTGTACTAAACTGAAAAGATACGGACAATGTCAAGAGAGCATGATCCACTGCTACGCCCACTGGTCTGGCTCCCACTGTGAAATCCTGAATACAAGGAATAAAGCTCGGCTGTGTCATAACATAGTCCACTGTACTGGCCCCATGTCTGTGTGGAAAGCATGTGAAGCCTGCTGCTCCAGGAAACCGCTGTAAGCCATTAAGTATGGCTAGCCCATGTGTAGTCGTCATCTCCGTGAGGTATCTCCCATACTCAGTCTGCTCTCTGTCATGTGAACATCTGTCAAACCCCAGCTCACCCACATCCAACTCTCTAAGCATCTCATCTGAAGTGTCGTAGAAGACTGTCTGACAGTTGCCCGTTCGAGCATTGAAGTCTCCTAGGAGGATGATATCACCATCCCTAGAAAACTCCCATATATCATCATCTAGAATTGAGAAAGGCGACTGCCCTCTGGATACAGCATATACTAACGTACTGGGGGAAGTAACATATAGCAATATATAGAAATCGACCTGTGTCAGCTCTCAGCCTCACCCACATGTATCTAGCCTGATCATCTCTCCGTACAATATGTAGTAGTGGCTGTAGCTCCTCCCTAAACAACACCGCTACTCCTCCTGAACCTCTACTCCCATGCTCAGATCTCGTGACTGTTCTGTGGGCTGTCTCCCATTTGTATCCCACCACATGTGGCAACAGTTGGCCAGGGGCCTGGTGAGTCTCTGAAAAGAAAACAATGTCCTTGTCTCTGAAACTGTCCTCAAAGGCACCAACATCCAACCTCATAGACCCATTACAATTCCAAGTCGCCATCCTCAATGTGGTCCCATAGGTCTCGCACCGTCATGTAGAGCGCCGCTCTACAATCACCACCCGACCATCTCTGTAAAAGGCCATCTTCCCCTTCTCCCTTGCCGCTTGAATCTCGGGCATTACTTCTCTCATATGCGCAAGTTGTGAGAGAGTGAGGTCATCGCCTAAGAAAATACCTGTCTTCTTGAGAGTAGGTCTCTTCCTCAAGAATTCCTTCTTCTCTTCCAATGAAGGGAAGCGTAGTATGAGAGCTCTTTCCTTTGAAGATTCTCCGGGGCCCTCACTCTTCTTGCCCACTCTCCATGCCTTTGTGTGTGAAGGCTTCTCCACCCCCATCATTGATGTGAGGCTTGTAACCTCTTTTTCCACATTGTTTATGTCCTTGAGGCCGGTTACCCTCACATGTAGAGCCCGCACCCTCCTTCTTTGTTCCTCTTCGAGGGTCATGTTGATAAGAGTAGGTGTACAAGGAGCTTCCTTACCTTTCCCTTTCTTGGCAACCTCAATCCATTTTTCGGCCTCCTCTACTTTCTTTTGCGTTTCGGATATGACCACGGCCCATGACTTCTTCTCCTCATTGATGTTGTCAATTTCTTCCCTCAAAGAGGGCTGAAATTCCCCCTCTTCAAGCCCATTTTTTGACCGTGTTTCCAACACTTCTTTGTGGAGGTCCAAAATGCTATTCTCCAACGTGGCGATCTTGTTGAGGAGATGATCCTTCTCGTCCTTCCACCTCTTCTCCTTTTCTTCATTTTCTCGGAGGAAAACGGTCTTCGCGTTCCTCCAATCTTCCATCTCTTTGCTCCATGCTTTCATTTCCAATTCAATGATGGAAATTCGTTTGGAGTGAAGCATATATTTGAGTTTGCTTGTTGCCATAGGTGAGGTTGGGGATGACATGAGAGAGAGAGAGAGAGAGAGAGAGAGAGAGAGAGAGAGAGGATTGATGTTTCTAAAGTGCAGAAAATGCAGCAAACCCTAAAACGCAGATCTGTCCAACAACCCCCAATAAAAAAAAGAAAAAAGGTCGCGAACCCTAAAATACAGGTCGCGAGACCTAAAAACAGGTCGCGAACCCTAAAATACAGCAGCGAACCCTAAACGAAAGCATGGTAAAGAGAGAGAGATGGCGTGATGAGAGAGAGAGAGAGAGAGAGAGAGAGAGAGAGAGAGAGAGAGAGCTTATTCTTTTTTACTCAACAGGCTTCAGTTGACACGGCGTTTGTTGATAAGGAAAAATGGACAGAGATGAGTATTCTTAGCACGGCGGGCTCTGGAAAGTTCAGCAGTGACAGAGCAATTAGAGAATATGCTGAGCAAATTTGGAGGGTTGAACCTTGCAAGCGCCCCGTGTAGTAGCAAGAGCAAGTGGGTATATTTGATGGAAGGCAAGTTGGAGTCTTTGCCGTAAAGCATTGCTGTGAGAGTACAGATGATTCATTAGTACCTCAGTGGAAAAATTCTCCTTGCCATTGGAACAAACGACCTCAGAATTGTAGACCGGAGCTTCTCACCAGATCTCGTTTCTTCTTCCTGTAGTGGTGATGGTCTCCTTTATATACCGCCTTGTGCAAGGATCTTCTCTAGTTCGAAAGGACAAGAGCAGTCTGCACAATCATGGAGCATGAACCTTTCATTATCTAGCCTTCCATCAGCACACCCATTTTAGAGTGGCTGAGGCAATATATATATACAGCAGAAATCACATCTCTGTAAGTGTGAGACCATGCATAGAATGATCCCAGAAGATTCTTATGCAAGGCCCCATTGAACTTGAAATTTACATACATGCTTGCTTGGAAAGTTAGATTAATTCTTATGATTCTCAAGGCCAAGTGCAACCTGGAAATGTAGTGGAAAGGGGTGAGTAGCTCTCTCTCTCTCTCTCTCTCTCTCTCTCTCTCTCTCTCTCTCTCTCTCTCTGTCTCACACACACACACACACACATACCAATTAGTTAGACATCTTGAAGGTACATTCCCCCAAGATAAAGCATAGAAAATGGTCGCACCACTTGTGGAAATCATGGACAATGTCTAGAAATCATATGTACATCCATGCACACAAAAGACATGGACTAGCATGATTTGTTGAACAAAGGATACTTTTAAGTGGACACTGAAGATTCTCATAGGGACTTTACAGAAAACGCATAAACCTTGGGCAGATGTACATTTATGTTTTTTTAATTTCTAGGAACTCTCTATATTGGCTTGACTTTAAAGAAAATCCAATGATTCCCTCATCTGTGCCCCGGCAACACTATCTAACATGGGGTCTAAATAAAGCTAGGGTGGTGGAATCAACGACAGGGAAGTGTGGGAACAAAACCAAAGGCATGCACACATGTCGGATGTTGAAAGACAAACAAGGTCACGAAAAGCAAACAAGGGCATGAGGGGGTAGACATGAACTACCTTTATCATCAAGGGTGCTCACAAAGATTTCAACAGCCAACACACGTATGCGTGGATAACTCATCAAGCCTTCATTTGTGAGGTGGTGGGTTCAAATCTCGAGCCATTGCCCCCATGTTGACTTCTTTTAGGTTGTTCCCTTGCCTGAAGATTCACGTGCTTCAAGTCCCATCGTCGATCCCACCGCCTTGGCCTCATTAAGACCTGTGTTAGATAGTGATGAGGCCATCACCCCGATAAGCCCCCCCCCCCCCCCCCCCCCCCCCCCCCCCCCCCCCCTCCCTCCCCCCTTGCCCCGCCCCGGCACCTCGTCGATTGCCTCCCTCGACCTGTTGGTTTGTGTTCGTCGTGACATTGACTGCTTGTCTCTTTGCAGCAAGCGGCTAGGATAGATTGTTGTAGGCACCAGAGCATAGAATCAGCTCTCGTCGCTTGGACGACTATAGCAACTAGAGACAAAGAGACCCCTCTCCTCTTGATCCACAGGAAGGACGGGGAGGAAGAGAGCGTTACGTCTGCAACCAGCTCCCACACGTGACCATCAATCTCATTGTCGTTCGCTTTGATGCCACCACCCGCATCTATTTACATCTTGTGACATAGGAAATTGGAGAGAGAGAGAGAGAGAGAGAGAGAGGAAGAAGAATAGTATGTAGGAAACTATCCACACACACACACAGCTACATACAAGCTGATCACTGGATAAAGAGAGAGAGGAGCCATGCTTGTGGCTTGAAGACCTCCAAGAGATGCCATCCCCTCCCAAACAAACAAATTTCTAGAGAAAGAGAAAGGTGAGCCATTAGCTCTGGTGGACTCTCATCGTGGATTCTTCCCACCCCCTCTTCGGCGTGCCGGCTCACCCTAGCCTCAATTTGCATGACATCCACATGTCATGGGGGGGCCGGGGGGGGGGGGGGGGGGGGGGGGAGAGAGAGAGAGAGAGAGAGAGAGAGAGAGAAAGAAAGAAGAGTTTTAACATCGTAGGAAACTATCCACACACACACACACACACACACAGAGCTACTTACACGTTGCTCACTAGATAAAGAGAGAGAGAGAGAGAGAGAGAGAGAGAGAGAGAGAGAGCAACCATGCGCCTGCCTATGCCTTGTCCTCCCACAGCTGCTCTCCAAAACGAATCTGCTTGTGGCTCGAAGATCTCCAAGAGTTGCCACCATCGCCTCCCAAACCAATTTCTAGAGAAAGAGACAGGCGAGCCATTAGCTGTGGTGCACTCTCATCGTGGATTCTTCCACCCCCTCTTCCGTGTGCCGCCTCACCCTAGCCTCAGAGCCGCATGGCACTCACACGTCAGAGAGAGAGAGAGAGAGAGAGAGAGAGAGAGAGAGAGAGAGAGAGCACTACATTGCTGCAAACCAAGATTCTAGCTTTCGAATATCTTTCAGGCATACTCCAATGCAAAGATTCAATATCATTCGAAACATTTTCCTCTTCCTAAAAGTAGCTTGGAATTATTCATGATTCTAAGGAAAATAGAAAACTATTAGAGATAGTGACAATTGGGTAAGGAAAATTGTTTATCCATGTTCGTCAATACATTGTGGTTCTCATTTGGACAAAAAAAACAATTTCTTTTCAAGTTTCAATACAGGATGTGGGATTGTGGTTACGAGTTAACCATGTTTGTGTGAAGTGAGAATATCTGTGTGAGGAGGTAAAATTACTCAGGGTAGCTTTTAAGATTTAACATAGCCTCTAAACAGTCCTTTCGTGCTTCCTTAGACCGAGCATGAAAGCCTACAGTTGAGTTTTTCAAGGTCAAGTAGGTGTTGCCAAATTTTTAGAGTAGCTACAACCTTTTGTGTGGTTGGTATTTATTGTTTCCTTCAAAAGGTTATTCAAATACTTCGAGAGACTATTACGAAGGTGCCTACTACCAAAGATTTTAGAGTAATTAAGATGGATCATAGTCTTTTTTAAGAAGGGTTAGGTAGTGATGCTATCCCTCAAATTGGGGGATAGGTATCTAGCGAGTCTCTGTTACATTTCCTCAAAAATTTTGAAGTTTGTTGATTATTACAACAATTAGCAATGCAAGTTTTTGTGTTGGTTTTCAAGTGTCAAAGAAGCCTTTTCACACATTTTCTAGGCCAAACAAGAAAATTTGATGATTCCTACTTTTTTTGCAAAATCTTCGTGGACACTCACTTCATCTTTGCTATGAATTTTTTGCATCAG
Source organism: Adiantum capillus-veneris (assembly GCF_014529385.1). Classification (NCBI taxonomy): domain Eukaryota; kingdom Viridiplantae; phylum Streptophyta; class Polypodiopsida; order Polypodiales; family Pteridaceae; genus Adiantum; species Adiantum capillus-veneris. The sequence continues at coordinate 146,125,284 of NC_140934.1, forward strand.
AATGTCTTAAAAATCATGTTGCATTCTCAAAGCACCATAGATATACAAATTATTTGTGATGGTTTGTCATACGATGTATCTATTTCTCTTCAACGAGTAAAGAAAAATTTCTCTTAACGAGCTGCATTTTCTCACCTTGGTCGATTTTCGAAGTTGTAGTGATTTAAGATCAATTGTGTTGTACATGCCATGGACATGCGAGATCCCAAGTTGGTTGGTAAGAAAGCTTTATTTGAACTCTTTAAGAAGTTTTCAGTGTTCGAACTACATTTTCACTTTTTGGATCTTTATATGGTGCCTCCGATCACTAGAACAAATTGAGCATATATGCAACCATAAAGAGCAGCTACTGGATAACAAAATATCATTGAAAATCCAACTATGCCTATCTCCAAATTGTGGCGGCGATCAATTGGCACAATTTCCACTAAACCATCACTCCCTGTGTTTGCCACGTGTCCCTACCTCGACGAGAATCCACCTTGTGTGAGCCAAAACATTGTAATTGCCCGTCCAATGCAAGTGACATTGTAGCCTTGCTATAGGTTTCTCAATGTCCTAGAGAGTGGTGGTAAGCTATGTATTGACTCTACAAGAACACTGGTGCACTGCCTACATTTTTTTCAATGGGAGTGGAGAGAAAAGTAGATACCTCTTGGATGACGTCTATTGTTGTGAATTTGAATTTAGAGAATCCTAAAGTGGATGTTAGAGCTTAAAGAAAGATAAACATGTGTCAACACAACGGCCACATCATTGAGTGTTGTGTTGGCATCTTTAAATGAGAAAATGAAGCTAGATTGAATGTGGGAAAAGAGAAAGAAGTAGTGGCATTGATGCCGCCTTAACAATAGGAAAGTTGCAAGAGATGGGACAAACAAGTTGCAAGCCTCTTTGCTACCCTATAAGAATTAGATTAGGCATGGCTAATATGAGCAAGGAGAGGTAAATAGGAGAAGGGGGTGGCTAGATAGGAGCGAGTGGGTAGGGCCTAGATAGGGGTGAGGAGGGGGTAGGACCTAGATATGGGCGAGGAGGGGGTGGGTGGAGGCAAGGGTAGCTAGATTGGGGTTGGGTAGGGCCGAAGTAGGAGGGTAAGGGCAAGTAGAGAGAGGGTGTTTTTTTTTCCGGAGGGGGGGGGGGGGGGGGTAATGGGTTTGGTGGGTGCGAGTAGGGGAAGGGTAGCTAGATTGGGGCGAGTATGGAGAGTATACGGGGAGGATAGAGGAGTAGGGATGGGGGGGAGGGCCTAGGGGGGTTGGGTAGGGGTGGAGAGAGGGTAGAGGCGAGGGAGAAAAGGCCAATTAGGGGACACCAGACCTATTAAATGCAAGATCCTCATGTAGTAATACAAGAGTGATAGAAATGTCTAGCCTCATTTTCTATGGAGATAATAGAAAAATCTACACAATTATACTTAAGAGGGTCAATGTATCTGTCGATAGAGAATTTAGGTACGGTCAATAGTGTACACATAAGATATTTGACTATCTTAGGTGTTAAAAATTTGATGTTAGCTTGGCCATCTTATAGATCTTTTGTTAACTCAAAAGGTACTTAAAAAACCTATTCACAAACATCATCTGGTGGACGAAGCTTAAGTTGACATGTTGTACAATTTGAAGATTTTTGGATTTCCGGCTTGCACATACTTCTACGTGGAATATTCATAGGGGAACATGTTGTACCATTCCTGGATATAACACATGGATTCTTCTCCTTGCTAGGTTCCTCCATACCCCTTTCCTCATGAGAATGAGCTTACTCCATGACAAGTATGTGTAAAAATAGTGTCATTTGAATTTGTTTTTGTAGCCCTGACTAAGGTGTTTTCCATCTTATTGGCGATTTTTGACTTCAAAAGAATATCAAGACCAATGGTAATGAAGACTAATTGGTTGCTAGCTTGCTTGAGTGACCTCCCTCAAGCTGGCAGTCAACGCAAGCCAAGTTTCTTACCCACACATCAAATGGCTCTTGAGAAGAGATGGAAATGAGTACAGAAAGCTCAAAATAATAGTAAAATGGATAGAGTATATTAATTTTAGCAAGCTAGAGTTGAGGTGGTGACAAGCTAGAATAATTACCACCTTAAGGGGTGGATAATGAGCAGTGTGTACTTGTGTAGAGCAGATATTGTGTTCGTGCTCTCCACAGTGGGTGCTGCTCAGTGCAATGTGCGAGATAATCTCACTCAAAACAGACTGAAAGCAGGAAACAATAGACAACAATTGATCTCACAACGTCACAATAGCAACAATAGACCACAACAAATGACTCGACTATCTCAAAGAACTGAAACAGACTCGCATGGCAGCACACAGCTCCAGCCCAAGACTCTCAGGTACAATGGGGTGTCGAGGCTCAGATGTGCAAGGATGGTCAATAAGTGCTCTGTGTATAGACTCACTATAGACGACTACGTAAAAGATCAGATGTGAAGAAGATAATGCTCTTGACCCAACAGCTACTACTCACATGTACAATCATAAAGAGCCACCAACAGCTCATAAATGTCCAGTCAGCTAAGTCTATCTCCAAACTGAGTGGTGGTGGTGACCTGACCACCATCGCTACCCTGCCACGTAGCACTCCCCAGCCCATAGGGTTCCGTCCAGTGTGAACCAGACCAACTATAACTGTCCGTCCAACTGTCTGTCTTGTGAAGTTGCCCGCCTCAAAACCGCTCACCGTCTCGGTGAGAGGAATAATGAAAAAACTGTGAAGGAAAACCACTAGGTACTGTATCCTTACATCTTTCTTCGGATGCATCTTTCTTGAAGCAAGTGTTAGGCCCATGACCTTACATACCTCAAAATGGAGTTAAAAACACTGCGTTGCTTGCAATCGCCTTAAGCCTCTAGCTAGGTAGAAAACCAGTATGTATGATTGTATAGCCTAAGAATCCCCATTGGCAAAAGAAATGAGGCTCTACAGCAAAGATATAATCTCAGTTTGATCCCAGCGCATCTTTATCTTCCCTAACCATAGTGATAGGAAAATGACCTGGTCCATGCTTGCAGTTGCAGATGAACCTTGCCACACTTTTTGCAACAACACTCTTCTCGAAAAGAGGGATGACCATAAGCCCGAGTAACGCCGCAAATAGGGTTAAGCTCCATCATGATGTCAGAACAAAAAAGCCTTCACAACAATAGGATGGAAACCACGTGAATGCTTGAGAGCCAGCTGATCATGCAGGGTGGGGGGGGGGGGGGGGGGGGGGGGGGGGTGGGGGGTGGGGGGGACTTGCTGAGGCTGAGAGGGGTGGGGAGGGCGAGATAGGGGCGAGTGGTGGAAGGGGGTGGGTAGGGGCGAGGAGAAGGGAGGGGGTGGGTAGGGGCGAGGGCAAGGGAGGGGGTGGGTAGGGGGTGTGAGGGGCGAGGGTGAGTGGGCATGGGGACTAGGCGCTAGGGGAGAAACGGTAGGGGGACGAGGGGGTGTGAGGGGAAGGGTAGGGTGTAGGGGATAGGGGGTAGATGGGGGCGAGAGAGTGTGAGGGGGTGACAAATAGCAATTATCAATCTCCAATGCAAAATATGACCGAAAGAGTTCGTGTTCCATTGCAGAAGAATTCCCTGGTCCACTGGTTGAAAGTTGAGAGGCTACAGAGCGCGGCAGTTGATGGAGAGCATGAGGAAGTACCATGAGCAAGACAACTATCATGAGCAGGGAATTCATCCAGCAGGACGTGCTGTGTGAAGGGAGTTAGCTAGACCCAAAGGCGAGCTTTGTTCTTGTCGGAGAAGCAGACACCACTGAGGCTGATGTTTGAAGGGGGGTGAAATCCTGTAGAGGGGATTTCTTTCCGCTTCTATGATTCTTCATAGGCTCACCAAATTCAAAGGCTTCCACCAAGGGGGCATCAGGAGTATTCTCTGTGTCCTGCAACCTTTGAGCTGGCTCAGGTGGCTCATTAGGTTTAGTTACTGTGGAACATTGAAAGAGGGTGTAACTTCAGGCAAAGAGTGAATAGAGACTCCATAACAAGGCATAGATTTGGTAGCATTCAACCACTCCAGCAGATCCTCATCCGACCCGTTAGGTGGAGTAGACTGTTCATGTTTAGGACTGGTTTCCATTGACAAAGAAACTTGCTGCACCACGGGATCCATACCTCCTTCTAAGAGAACGGGTTGCATCGGGGAGCTGGAAGTATGTATCCACATTGCATCGTTTCCACAATCATGGAGTGCTTTAATGTGTCGCAGCCATGGTCTTCCAATGAGCAAGGGAAATCCACCCTCAACCTGGGGAAGACGAACCACCACAAAATCCAAGTTAAAAGTAAAGTCTTGTACCTGCAGAGGCACATTGTCCACGATGCCCACTGGGTATACTATCTGGTAGTCAGCCAATGTAATAGTGAAGGGAGCAGGGCGAGTAGGCTGTATACTAGAGCTAACATCGTGAACTCGGGCATCAGGTTGATGCCAGATCCACCATCCACTATCACTCCTGAGAATTGCCGACCCAAAACGGACACTGTCAGGCGAGGGCTTCTATAATCAGTGAGTGGAGCAGCGGGATTGGATATCATATAGGATTCTAACGGTCGCACTGGGAGGTGCCCGCCACTAGAACCTGCTCCAGGGTAAAGTGACTGAATAACTGCAAGGGTGTCACTTCTGAAACTCGCATCTAGCTGCAAAATGTCATAGAGGGACACTTGTTGGAAAGTGTTCTTCAAGACTGTCTCTGTTGTAAGCTTCTCTTTTTCTACCTGTTGTTTCTCTGGTACCTTGATCTTCTGTAGATAGAAAACTGATTCCAAGAAAGCTTCATCAAGATCGGAGAGCAAAGATTTGTATTCCTTCATGGCACTAGGGGATGGCTTGTTAACAGCTGAAGGCAGGGTATCCAATGGTGTGAGAATGTGTGGGGGAGTTGAACTTGCTGGAATGCTAAGATCGAGAGCGACTCTGTGGGCCCGGGTGAGGACGCCCGATGGCTCCTCTGCCAACTGCGGCGGCTTATTTTGAGGGGTAATCATGTGGGTAGAAGGGGGCGGCTGAGAAACGATGCTCACTGCTATCAAATTGAGCTTGGGAAAGGCAAACTCATTCTGGCTTTGACTTGAGTTTTGACTTGAGTTCGAAGCCGTGGATGCACGAAGTTTAAGGAAATCCTTACTATAGTGATCCTTTGTTTCAGGGCAATGACGGCAAGGAGGGGACCCTTCTGGTAGGGGACATTTGCTTTGGTAATGCCCATATTCCCTGCATCTGTAGCACAAAATGGGCCGATTCAAAGGGCGAGTCGAAGGGCGAGGTGGTCCTTGCTCCTGGTGCATTGAGTCGGAGGTGGAGGCTTAGAAGCTTTCAGGTGATGAGGGAGCATGGGTATGATAAAAGCTCTGAGAGGGGAAAGTGCTCTGCATACCTTGCATAGGAGGGGCTGTCAGCAAAGGTGGCATATGGTGTGGATGGCCACAGGGAGAAACCATGTTGGATGCAGGTGCTGGCCCTTATTGAAGAGTAGGACCAAGACTTTGTTGTATTTGTCGCAATCCCTTGAGGTAGTAACAGTCCTTATCCTCATGTCCAAAATTTTCACAAAAGTGGGAGTAAACCCGAAGGGGGCATTCCTGTGGAGGGTGCCCTAGAGAGCGGCATGAGCTACACCAAACAGTAGCCTTAGTCTCTTGCTGACCCTTGAGCTCTTCTAGCTCACGCTTGATCTGTTCCAATGCCTCGTGATGTGGAGGCATCTCCTGTCTAAGAGAGAAGGACCTCTCCTCTTGGGCTTCCAGTTCCCTGTGTAAAGAAGTTAATGGATCAGCAGGACTTTTCGAAAACCCAGAGGGGGTCTCTATGTGAGGGGATTTGTTGAACAGCTTCCTAGCTCCCTCTATCCTAGTAGCAACTGCGATGAACTCCTCCAGAGTGGCGTCGGGTCGGAGACTCTCTCGGAGTTTTTGCTGAGAAGTTTTGGGAAGTGCCTTCTCTACCCACTTCTTAACCATAAATTCATCGGTTTGCTGGGGAAGCTTGGCAACCAGAGACTTGGTTTTAGTCATAAGTTCTGCAAAAGTCTCCTCTGGCTGGAGCACCATGTTGGCCAACTCATCCAACACCTTCTCCTTGTAGTCACTTGGCTTGAAAGCTGCACAGAACTGTTGTCTTAAGGCTGCCCAAGTTGCTAAATGGTTCTCTGCAAACTGGCTGTACCATTTGTCTGCTAATCCATCCAAGGTGGATGGAAAGAGTACCAAATAAGCATATTCCCTGTTAAGACCACGACCCCTACAGAGAGATGTAAACCTCCTTTCATGGTCGTCAACATCTTTTGAAGAGAGTCCTTTGAGGTGGGGAACTTGATGTTCACCTTGGCCAAAACACTTGCCAAAGCCTTCATGGCTTCTTGCTGATTCTGTTGCTCAATAGCCTGTCGTAGCAGAATAGGAGAGAGCTTTACTGGAGAAGGTGATCTGGAAGATGTGGAACCTGATGAAGGAATGGGTGATGTATGTGGAGGTATAGGTGATGAGGTTGATGGACTTCTACTAGGTACCAAAGGTCGTCTTCTGTTATAGTACTTCAGAGGGCTCAGTAGTGCGCTTTGATGCTCGACTGACCACCTTGTATGTGTCATGCAGTGACCACCAATCCAACCAAGCTTTGGGCAAGAAAACCTTGAACTCACTAAAGACTGGTCTAGACTCTACTAGACCCGGCAAGTGACTAGACCAGGCTGGACTAGGGACGAGACCAAGCTGGACCAGGGACAAGGAGGACTAGACCAGGGTCGAGGATAACTAGACCAGGGACGAGGATTGGTTGGACCAGAGCAAGAGGACCAGTTGGACCAGGCGAGAGGAGAACAGTGCAAGGCAAGGTAGGCAACAATTGATCTCACAGCGTCACAACAGCAACAGTAGACCACAACAAATGACTCGACTATCTCAAAGAACTGAAACAGACTTTGGCGTAGTAGCACACTCAGCTCTAGCCCACCAGGACTCTCAGGTACAATGGGGTGTTGAGGCTCAGATATGCAGGGATGGTGAATAAGTGCTCTGTGTATAGACTCACTCTAGAAGACTACGTAAAAGATTAGATGTGAAGAAGATAATGCTTCTGACCCAACAGCTACTACTCACATGTACAATCATAAAGAGCCACCAACGGCTCATAAATGTCCAAGCTAAGTCCATCTCCAAACTGAGTGGTGGTGGAGACCTGGCCACGATGTCCACTAGACCACCGTCGATACCCTGCCACGTATCACTCCCCAGCCCAAAGGGTCCGTCCAGTGTGAACCAGACCAACTGTAACCAACCGTCCAACTGTCTGTCTCGTGAAGTGACACTGTAGCATTGCTACAACTTGGATGTTGAGTTTTTCTTAATAAGAGTGTTATTAAGGCATGGATCGTAGACAAAAAAGGCCAAGTAGAAGAAAAGTTAATGTCAAGTTTGGTTTTGGGATCCTTATCCACCATTGGTAGCACACCATTAACACTAGTTCTATACTCGAAGACTCAAGTGTCCTAAGACACTACATTGCCTTGGTTTCCTTCCAAATTTTGAAGCTAGAAACTAATTCTTGAAGTGTTGATCATCATGGAGTTAGCTTATGAGCCAAAGAAAAATGAGGACTTTTTCTGTGACAAAATGAACACTATATTAAGAGTTTGATCATAAGTCTGAAAAGTTTCACAAAAACTTTAGGCTATTTTCTCAAAAAATTCTAAAATACCTAACTTCTTTATAAAAAAACTATTTCCCAAGCTCTTAATTCTTGGTAAGAGATAATTACTATGAAAATAAGAAAAGTAGCATTCAAAAGCCTACGTTTGTGCCTACTAAACGTTATAAGGCAAAAAAAGAAAATCTTAAAAATTTTGGTTAGGGAAAAATTTTTAGGCTTTCAAAGCTTGTGTAAAAGAATTGATGCGATCTTAGGACAAATCTATGAGCCAAAGTGGATCTCTACGTTAACACTAGAATGGTAACCTAACTGGACTTAAAAGTGTCCTTTCAGGGTTTTGGAAAAAAATTCCAAAACCATAGTAGATCCACTCATTTTGACAAATCCTTTCATGAGCTTATAGTTCAAGAACTACTACATATGGAAAAAACGAGAAACTTGTAAGTTTTGTCATCCCTTGGTAAACCTCCAAACTTGATGGACCAGTGCATTTTGCTTAAAACAGCAATTTCTTACGGTTGATTGTATATAAATAAGAGTGGGGATTTTTGTAGGACATGAGATAAAATGCCCTGTTAAGTTCAATGGGTTGGTGATCAAAAAATATGGTTGTTTTTACCTCACTATTTTTTTTTTTGGCAAAAAAAATAGGTACAAAAAAGTTGCATTTTTGCCATTCTGCGGACCTATCATCAAAGTTTCTATAGTCACGCTCAATATAGATACTATATACATGTTTTCTTAGTTTCCTTTGGGCCTTTGGATTCAAAAGGAGCCATGCAGCATGTCAAAAGGATAATGGATCTCTTACTAAGTGGAACCTTGGGGGCAATGATAAAGTGCTAAATACAGCAAACATGAAAAAACAGGGTTTAGCATTATGACCTCTAGAAACCCATAGAAACTCCTCAATATCTAGCCAAGTTTGTAGTCTATGATTAGATATGGTTACTACCTACAAAATACACACAATTGGCCTAAGAAACTAGCAATATTGAGAAAGTTATACTTGCTACTCTAAAATGTATCGTATTCTTCAGCAATCAAAAAACTCAACCATCATCATATACTATGCTATATAGCATATTAGGTCCCCCAAAACTCAAGGAAGATCAGCTTTATGTTATGCATTACACTTACACAATCAAAATTGAATTTGGATATCAAGAAAGCCACCAAAAAAATCATAAAAGTGCTAATTTTGGCCAAAAAACAGGCTTATGCAATTCTTGTAAATTGGTCATAACTTTTAATTTTAACACTTAGCTCTCCCTACAAGAATCAAAACATGTTGAGAACTATGAAGGCCTAACCTGTAGCCATCTAAACCTCACAAACATGAAGTTTAGAGTGGTATAGTTGCCAAAAATTGAAAAAAAGCCAAAAACAGGAGCCGTTTTTTCACACAGTTGAGGCTCAAAAATGTTGTGCAAGAGTAAGGTTAATGGTGAGATTGATACTCCAAAAAAAATGTTAAGTTTTTTTCAACTCATAAGGCAAATTTCTGGATATATAGCACCTAGATATTCATTTTCATAGTATTCAAATAATTCAAGCAAAATGGTCACTTAACAGGACACAAAAGTGTCCTGTTACCATTCTAGTGTTAACACCAAGAATGTACATATTTTTTGGGCATCCAATCTTACATAAATCTCACAAATCTAGTTGCTTTTCAAACAAATTTCATGCATAGTCTATCAAGAAAATAAACTTGTCTCAAAAAAACCATGTAAACTAGATTACAGATGCGCTTTCTATGTTTTAATGAGAAATTAGCTATGCTTTATTTACAAGACAAAAAGTTTCAAAGTTATGTTAATTTTTGTACTTTGTATCTTTGAGGTGAATTTTTTTTTTCTTGGTGAGTGCGGTTCTGAGATACAAGAATATATCCTACTTATAGCTTAGAGGAACAATTATAATTTTTTGATAATGTATCACTTGGATAACGTACATGTCTATATAGCATGAAGACTCTTCAAATTATACAATTAAAACATTTTTCTTCATATATAATCCCATGCATGAGGCTCATGTATTGGACCCACGTAGCTTAATATAATTTAATACAATATTAAAATATTCTTTTGATGAGCAAAATATAAAAAATCATGTGGGACTCGTATAGATAAGCTACCTACATTTTTTTCGTTGACCTTTTTTCTAAGCTTATTGTACCTATATTTTACATTCATTACATGTCGTTTTGTGGGAGCACTCTTAATGGCTAAAATATCTATCATGAAAGCTCAAAACCATAACAAGAATTTTAAAAAAAATTGTATGGTTGTTTTATAAAAGGCCCTAAAATGAATTTTGGAAATTCTTTTTTAGATTGACATGTACATTTCATAAAAAACCTTGAAAAAAGGAACTTGTTATGGTACCAGACTAGTGTTAAGTATGATTAATAAACAAATCTCAAAGGTGGTGGTACTCGTATGCACAGAAGATAAGCCTGAGGATGACTGAGGAGGATTATAGCAACAAGGAAGACCAAAGATGAATGTGAAAGTTCTCATAAAGCCTACTCAATTGATGTTGAAGGAACTTCCAAATATACTTATTCCAAAAATTGGGTGGACACCACCCATCCTTTATGTACATGGTAAGACCTTGATTGCATGTCTTCAAGACGCATGTGTTTCTTAGTTCAAATAAATTCCCAAGAGACTACTAAAAGTATACTATCTACTTCCCATTATATACATTTTGTAACGACATGAAAAACACCTCATGATAGCCTCCATATCCCTGCTCCACATCAGATCGTGGAATAGTCACATCAACACTGTATTTCACGTGGAATGGGTTATCTTGGATGGCATATCACACTTAGTGCAAGCTATGGAACATTTAAATTAACCAACTAAAGGATTGAGTTTGAGGGAGAGTTTTAATATACAAACTCAAACGTGTGTGACTACAAAGAATAGCTTAAGAGAACTGTGTATGCGCAACATGCAATCAATAATTATGTTATAAACTCTTGTATCCAAGGTTATATAAGACACTTCTTGATAATAAAATAGCAAGTTTTGTTTTCAAATTTATTGTCCCTGATTTCTTGTTCTTGCATATTCAAGAGAAAGGACTAGACCAAGAGAGGCAAAGAAAAGGAGATGTGATTGTGATGGTAGATAGAAATACCTCAATAGAAAAACATAATACCTCAATAGATAGAAGTATGTCAATCTCAGTCTTCATGTTCATTCTTCTAGTGCCTAAAATGCATATTCAATGACTTTGTAATGTGCCCTTGTTAAACAATTCTCTTTATAATAACTTTTTGATCAAATCTCAAAGTATTTCACTCTTCACACCACAAAAGGTTATAACTTAAGAGTTGAGAGAGGTAATCCCTTCACAGTCTCATCTCGTGAAAACTTGGTAATAAAAAGATTGAAGGAGTGAAGGTTTTGAGCGAGATTTGTGAATGAGCTACGGAGCAAGATTTTAATTTTCCATGTGACATGTGGTTTGTTCCCCCTCCAATATACGCCGACTCCTAAAGCTTTCTCCTAAGCTACAAGATGGTTCCATGGGCATCATAAAAAAATACCACACATTCATGCCTATCAACACATACTTATCTATACAAGAGCATGAACACACCGCACAATCATAAAAAACATACAAATAGATGGTTCTATGGAAATCAAATGAAAATACCACACACCCATGCCTATCACCACCTACATGTTGAGAGGCCAAAGCGCAAAACTAACCCTGTGGCCTCTACACCAAGACTATGCACAATAGCCTCATCATGGAGGTACACAATAGGAGTACCACTTAGCTTGGAATGCGGCTAGGATGCATGGTAGGGGGTTGTCACACAAGGAAGATATGAGATAAGGAGAGAGAGGGAGAGGAAGAGATCATTATAGCTTCATTAATTTTGGCTTCATAGACATCATACACAAGGAAGATATGAGAGAAGGAGAGAGAGGGAGAGGAAGAGATCATTAGAGATTCACTAATATAGGCTTTATAAACATCATACAAATATTCAAAAGGGGAATTGCACATAATCAACATCTCACAAATTCATGTGTGCATGGTAACTCAAACGTCTTGTCCATTAAGAAACCAAAAGGAATGACCATAGACAATACTATAACATAGTAGAACTATGTGTGTGTAGAGTTGCATGCATAAGGATGTACATATGAGAGCGTGAGTGCTAGAGCTTTATTGTGTGTGTGTGTGTCAAAGATTTTAGTCCCTTATTTACAAAAGATAAGGCCTCCTTTTAAAGGCCAAGAGCGTGATTAAAGAAGAGATTATGAGCAAGAGGAGTTATTACAAAGTAACCTCAGCTAGGGGCATTCTCCAATGAGAGAGATCCATGTGTCATGCTTATTGATCAACTTCCTCCTAATCATCTTCATCATGGCGAGTTTTGTCTCCATGCCACCTTCCATAGCTTGAGTCCAAGAGATTTCTTATAATATTTAAGATAATCCAGCAATAATGAAGAGAAACCGATAAGAAATTATGTGTGTGGAGTTGGATAACCATGATTTCTTCCCATGTGAACAAATAGGCTTCACCATTTCGGCCATATCTTCCAAATTGTAGCTCCAAAAATTATCAAAAAATAGGGACAAAGAGATAAGCTCAATGTCTATGACATTTATGTTGAAAAGGTTTTCTAATTCGGTATGAAAAAAATAGAGAAAAATCCGACAAAAATATTTGTCCGTATTTTATCTTCCAAAAGTCTTCCAAGTGGTCCCCTCTTGAATCCATGTGCAAGCCTTGTCTCCACAAGATAATTATGCTTGAATTTTATAATATTGTTTTTATTCCAACTCCATAATGCATAAGATTCTCCTTCCCTTCACTATTGATGCTTCACTTGTAGTGACAGTCAGGTAGAATAAGCATCCCAGTGAATCTTTTTGTTCTCATAGGGTTTGTTCCTACCTCTCCTTATTTACAATATCCAAATGTATCAAAACCATAAGTATGTACAAAATATAAACAAAGATTTTGGGATTTTAATGCATCAGGTCACTCCTCCTCTTGAAGCCTTGAAGCCTTGTCATCAAGTGCATACGAAGGGAGAGGTGGACCAAAACTTTGAAAAGAAGCCCTTAGCCCTCTCCCTGTAGCTAGAGGCATTCATGCTTCTAGTCCATACGTGAGTTAGACTGCAACAAAGGAGTCGATATCTAGTTGCCTTTTGAATTAGCCATTGCATTTGACCATTAGTGAGACTTTGGGACATTCACATGTTTTCAAGAAAAGCAATACGTCTTGACAAGGCTCCCCGGCTAGAGCATCAATGATCAAAAACTCAAACTTCCTTTGAGTAGATGGGAAGCCTACGACTTCCAAAATTTTATGCCAATATCATCCAGGATCCCATGTAAAGAATAGGATAGTCACTTGCAATATCCTAACAATAGGACTTCTTGCTTCATGCCAAAAAGGATAGAATTTGTAACCACCATAAGTGAAAGGGTAATTGAGTACTTTAGCTCCTTCCAAGGCAACACTTAGAATCATGATTCCTAAGAGTGTACCAAAAGTCCTCCACTTATGGACTCTTTGTTGATGTGGCAAGTTCCAACTGTCTTCGGAACCTAGCTTACCACTATAGGTGAAGCTAGCAAAAGAGCTAGTATCCCGGGTCCATTGTGTTTCCTGACATTGGTAATAAGCCACCAACCTTGCATTCCAAAGACAAGCTTGAGACATTTTGTACCAAAGTGCATAGCATATACAAAAGATAGGTTGCAATCCATTGGTTGAAAACATTTTCATCTCGACTATATGCATGCAAGACCGTACTCCAATCTTTTTCATATGGGATGCATTCTTTGTGAATCTTATGAACATCTCTTGTGATAAGGGTTCTTTAAAGCTTTTTTTAAGTGCATCAAACACAGTATGATCAAACAAAATCTCTACATCTAGGTTGCCAAACCTAGATCTCCAATAAGTTACCACTGCATCCACTTGATTAAGAGTCTCCTTAGGGTGGACTCCAAAATCTCACTCCTTGGTAACATCAATTTGAGTTTGTTCTGCAATTGCTTCCTCTAATTGACGTAGTACCAAAGACTTCATGCTTACTACTTGCAATTGTATATCTGGTGGATCCACCTTGTTGTGATCAGTGAGAATGAGACCATGATTACAAGAGAGTTGTCACTATCATTCGTTGTGGTAGATTCCTCCTCCTCTGATGTTGTAGTAGAATTGACGTGGTCACGATCGCGTGTGATTACATTAATAACTCTAGTAATTACACAAAAAAAACACGTGATCACTTTAATTGTTAATGTGACTTTGATGATGACCTGCAAAAACCCACAGAGCCGGTTAGCCCACCGGGTAAAAGAATATTCCATGCGGGGCCTACTAGGCTTTTTTATTTTCCCGGCGGGCCTGCCGAGAAAAATTCAATACCCGACAGGGTCACTGAGAAAATAAAAAAACTCAGTGGGCGTAATTATATATAGTAAACAACATGCTTACCATTGTGCTTTGACGAGGCAAATACCTGGGGAGTGTATCCGAGTGCCGGGTATTGTCATCTCCTTGTGAATTGATCTAAGGTTACAGAGTCACAGGTCCTTTTGGTTTTGGCTGAATGTAATTCTTAATTCGGTAACCACTTCTAAAAATATTTAATTCCCTTATTGAACATAAAGGTACGAAATTAAAACAATTAAAAAATTTAAAAGTCAGTTCATTGCGAGAAAGGCATTGGTCCAAATAAATGAGGGTTGTAATTGGTTTTCAAAGATGAGCATATACAAATGTTGAGTCGATAGTCAAGGGTTGGATGTCCTGTACTAGTGTAATGGACATATAAAGATCCTTAAAGTCTTGTATTTTTCACTATCATAGATTTGAGTTGATATACATTGTCACTGCACAATATAAGAGATATAATCCTTAATTGGGTAAAAATAGCTTTTATATATTGAATTGGTTGCATAAGGGGGCTACAATCCTTGACTTGGTACAAGCAGTCCTCAATTGTGTGATTATATTGAAGATTTTTTTGCGTTATTTCATGCATTGGTTTATACAGAGAGTGCATTATGTAATATTAAAGATTATTAGTTTATGACATGACCAATCATAGATTTTATTGCTTTCGTGTGTTTTTTGCAAATAACTAACATCGTTCATATTAGAAGTTGATTATTCTTTGTAGCATTTGAAACTAGATGTTTCTTATTGTTTGCAAATCAAAGAGGACGTATAAATAATCATTATAATAATAATTGCATATTTATTGTACCGTGTAGAGAGTGCATTGCAATGTGTACGTTTGCTTACAACATAGGTGATCGATATGTGGATTGACTAGCGTGCATTGCAAATCTCATATCGTACAGATTTGATTACTTTCCTAGTAAATGAAAATTTTAATATATATTGAAAAGAAGAAAATTGTATTAAAAATTAAACATTTAGTTCTTTTGTCTTCAATTTTAATTTAAAAGCAATGGAGCAAAATGTTGGCACAAGTGGTACGAAGAAGCCAAAGAATTAAAAAATCTCATGGCAAAGAGTGGGATTATGCTCACAACATATGCAGTCGATATATGGAATGGCAATGAAAATTTTGTCTCACAAAAAAATCAGGCGGTGCACTTCGTATCAGGGACCATTTTCTGGGTAGCGTTAAAAAGAGTTGTAAGAAATGTGAACATCCTCAGGCACCTGCAATTGCAAAGCATTTGAGAGGAGAGATCGCCAAAAAAGGTGGCCAGAGACACCAGATATATAGCTTTGTTATGGATGCAAGACAAGAGTAGTCAGAGCCAAATATTAACTCTGCTGATCCTGTGGTGACACCAACTAACGTTGGAGAACAGCCTTCACAGGGAGAGAAAATATCAAACAACATTCCTTTAAAGCGTCACAAACAATGAAGATGGACTTGGTCAAATGCATCAAAAGTCATTGTATCAAAGCTTTTGGATGTAGTCTCTAGAAGAAACACAAACTGCACTTGCCAAAGCAATTTTCTTCACTGGAAGTGCTCTAGTCTTGGTAGACAGCAATCATTGGAAGGCTGCTTGGAACAAAATTGATGAATTTGGCCCAGGATTTTTAACTCCATCTTATCATACGATACGAATTGTTCTCCTAGAAAAATGCTACATTGAAGTCAAAGAGCATGTTGGCAAAATAATACTTTGAAATATTTAGCTTTTAGGATGTCCAATTGTGAGTGATGGTTGGTCAAATGTTCAAAAAAGACCACTGATCAATGTAATGTTGGTTTGTCGAAGGGGAGAAACGTTCATAAAGTCGATTGACAGTTCTGGTGCAATTAAAAGTGGCAAATACATTTTTGAGGTCTTGATTAATGTAATCAAAGAAATTGGTGTTGAACATGTCGTTCAAGTAGTAATGGATAACGCAAAGAATTGTAAAAACGCTAGTAAATTAATAAAGAAGTGCTTTCCATATATTTTTGCCAATGGTTGTAATATGCACAGCTTAAACTTGATGCTGAAGTATTGGTACACTAGTGAAGAAACCACATGGTTTGCCAAAATAATTGACACGGTACGTCAAGTTGTGAAATTTATCTTGTAACGACAAAGAGTGCTCAATTTGTACAGAATGCGCATGTCAATGATGTTGAAACTTCCTGCTGAAACTCGATTTTGTACGCATTTTTATACATTGGAATCACTTCTCCGTAATAAGTACGTTGCGATTGACACTTTCAATTGCACGGCTGTTGATGAATGGCAGCTTGAGCAGAAAGAAAAAGTGATAGAGAAAATTATATGTCTACGTGGTAACATAAACAAGGCTACTTGGTGGAGGAGTGTAATGGTTGCATACCATGTAATGATGCCCGTTATGTTCGTGAATTGCAACCTTGATCAAAAGGCACCAAATATGGGCAAAGCATATATGCCATAACTCTTAGTGTAAGGTCCTCATAGAGAAAAATTTGAGTCAATTTGAGTAAGGGAGAGACACGTTTTCATTGTTCTAAATTTTTCACTTGCACCATTCACTTGAGGTGTGCCTCCTTATGTTTGGTAAATACCAAACTTAGAAATTTTGACACTTGTCAACCAACCATGGCTTGGTTCTACTCTTCCAATCCTAGTTGGCTTAGTCCACCTCATACAAGGAGGCCGCCACGTCACCAAAGGTCCATGTCTTCACCATGTTTCACCTTCCACATCACCATAGTCAACACTTAGACTGCAACACTTGGCATGCAAGGTGGCACTGGAGGGTGGTGGGTGAGTTGGCAATTAGAGTGACATGGCACCCACCACTGGAGGGTGGTGGGTGAGTCTTCAAAACCCACTTTGGCATGTCCGGAGTTATGGTCTATGGAGCACATAGAGTGGGGAAGCAAGGAGCTCCTCGCTCGGGAGAACGGCCAATTGTATGCACCATGCCGGATGAGACCAAGTGAAAGATTATCCTTGATAATAGTTGGATCTATTTGAGGGATACAAAATGTTTTGTATGTGAAGATCGCACTATTAAGCAACAAAATATGCGTCGCAAGGCATATGAGGAAAAGAATAATAAAAACAAGGAGATCTCTCATGAAGAAAATGTGCCCAAGGAGGAGGCAAGTCTCTCAAGCAAATAGGGATGCGTGACCTATGAGACCGAGTTACAATTGAAAATATGCTTTTGGAATTGTAATGGATACCCATGGAATGCGGGGGTTGGCATTGATGAACTAACAAGAAAAGCCGATGTTGTACTTCTTGTTGAAACTTGGGAGCATGATACACAAAGGATTAACGGCTTGGAGGATTACAATGTACATTCATTGATGTGGTCAAAGAATCTCAAGCAACGAAGAGGACAAGGAGGGTTAGCATGTATGGTTGAGAAAGGATTGGAAGATTTTGTATCAATTGTGAAAGATGACAAGTACAAACGTTATGTATGGCTGAAAATTATGACACCAAAAAGAGCACCCATTTTTGTAGCCGGTTGCTACATTCCTCATCATGATTCTCCCTTTTATGCTTGCATGGATAGAGATCAACCATTTTCTGATTTGGAAGAGGACATTGCTTATTTCAAAGGTGAAGGTGATATTATTGTATTTGGGGATATGAATGCTCGCACAAAACATTGCAACATGATACTCAACAATTTGATATGCCATACATTTCAAGGGATTTGGAGGAAGTTCACTTGTATGATCGTACTTCAATGGATGAGAAAGAGCCGGATCACTATGGAAAGTTACTTTTACACATGTGTAATAGCACGGGTATGCTCATTGCCAATGGTGTATCTTTGTAGAGTGGAACCAATGGATTTACATGTAGGAGACATAATGGGGATAGTGTGATTGACTATATGCTACTCTCTGAAGCCATCATGTATCGCATAAAGAGTTTTATGTTTGGTCAATGGACCCCGGAATCCGACCATCGCACTTTATGTATTGACCTTTCATGTGGAGAAGCAACTAAGCATGATAATCTCAGCCAATGGAAAGAGAAGTTATCACTATGTATGGATTTCAAACGGGCACCAATGTACATTGAAATGGTTGAGCAAAAATTATGGATGACAAAACTTCAATGTGATGCACCATTGGAAACTAAATGGGAAGCTTTCAAGAAAGCTATTTGTTCTTGTGCGGAAGAATGCTTTGCCATAAAGCATCTCCATGGTATCAACAAAGATAGATCACGCAAAAGGTGGTTTGATAAAGAATGTCAAGATGCTCGAAAGTCCTTGATAAAGCTTGATGCAACTATGGACAAAGACAACTATCAAAGTCATTTGCATACATACAAGGCATTGATTCAAAAGAAGAGAAGAAGATGGGAAGTAAAGCAACAAGAATTTCAAGTCCAAGAAAAGGCACATGCATGTGGAAGATTTTGGAGAAACTTGAGAGGCAAGCGGGTTGAGAATTTTGGTAACTTGAGTCTAGTGGATATGTACACACATTGTAGGCAATTATATGAGCAAGCAAATACTGAAAAAATGCCATTTTATGGTTCACTCCCATGTATGCCGTCTTTTTTTACTATTGAGGATGTATGCGGTGGGCTTGAAAAGTTGGCCACTCGCAAAGCGGGAGATCTTCAAGGTATCAAGCTGGAGATGATCAAATGGACGGGAGATTTTACCCATGAGTGGATGTGTGATATGTTCAACCTTGCACTTCAACATGGTATGCCTTATGATTGGAGTACTAATTGGGTTAAGCCTTTGCATAAAGGAGGGGATGTAAAGAATGTAAGCAACTACCGGACTATAATGATTGGGTCTCTTATGGAAAAGTTGTTTGGGTGCATAATGGAGATGAAATTGAGTGATTGGGCTGAAGAGAATGACAAGCGTGCAAAGGGACAAGCGGGTTTTCGTCGATGCCATAGCACCATTGATCATCTTGTCACTCTTCGTGTTCTCATGGAGGAAAGTCGGTTGAAAGGCAAGCGATTGTATTGTTGTTTTGTGGACTTTAAGAAAGCCTTTGATATGATTCCACGTAACAATTTGTGGAGAAGGATGGAAGAACTCCAAGTGCCAAGTGAGTTTATGCTTGCGGTTTCTCGAATCTATGAGAAGGTGATTTGTCAATTGCGCATGGGAAGAGAAATTTCAAAAATTTTTGTAAGCGCTATTGGGGTTAAACAAGGATGTCCATTGTCACCAACTCTCTTTGGTCTATGCGTCGATCAATTGGAACAAATGGTACTTGACTTTATGCAAGAAGAAGGCATTGAAGAGGTCACTATTTGCAATGCGGTAATCATGCTTTTGTTGTATGCGGATGATGTAGTGCTTCTAGCACACATTTTAGAAGATGCACAAAAGCTTATGGTTGTCCTTGAGAACTTTTGCTTGCATAGTGGGCTGATTGTAAATGAATCCAAAACAAAGGTTATGCTTGTGAAAACCAACCATAAGGAGAAGCCATGCATTGTGTACAACAACGAGACACTTGAAGTTGTTGAGAGCTTTAAGTACCTTGGCCTTGAGGTTCCATCCAATCACAAGTGGCATGAATGTGCTATGCGTCGTTTGGAAGTGGGAAAGAGAGCATATTATGCATTTGAGAACATGTGTAATGCGGGAAACATCAAGTGTTGGGTTCTCAAGAAGTATCTTTTTGATGCATTGGTGACACCGGTTCTTCTTTATGGAGTTGAAGTGTGGGGCGGGAGCATCACTACAAGAGGTTGTGTGCTCTTGTGACGCTGTTAGCGACGGAAATACATTGGGTTTTTATAACCCCCGGCGTCGCTAAAACCGTCGCTACGAGCGTCGCTACGAGAGCGTCGCTATAGGCGTCACTATAGACGTCGCTATATGCGTCTCTATCAGCGTCGCTATATAGCGATGCATATAGCGACGCCTATAGCGACGGTCTCACAGAAGACTATAGCGACGCTCATAGCGACGCTACAGAGCCATAAATAGCGACGCTTATAGCGACGCCCGAGAGAATATTTTTTTGGTGGCAGGGCATTCACCCATCAACCATATTGTACTTGATTCACTTTTTTAAAAAAAGTGCAAAGGTAAATAAGAGACCCAAAATAGTCACCCACAAGACGCATTGTTTGCAAAATTGACAATTGTACACATCATAAGCAAAATGAATTGATTGGCAAATGTAATAATGACAATTGTACAACATCATAGGCATAAAGAATTTATTGGAAAAAGGAACTGCGGTGACAAATGTAATAATATACATGGTTCAAAAAGACGTATAAAATCCGTCTCATGATACATAAGCTATGAGAAACCCTAAACTAATGCTATCTAGCTACGGCTAAACTGACGTCGTTTAGTCAGACGTCTCATCGCGTCCAAGCGGCGTATCTGTCGGATTCTGCAAAAAAAGACAATAAGACAGTTTTCAGTAAATATAAACATATAACGACATTTATAAAATAATACAAAAAATAAAAAAGAGTAAACCCTAATACTAACCATGCCGCCGCGAGAACTGAGAATGTCCATCAGGGCGTTTAAGCCCTTCCTGCCTGCGTACTCGCGCTCGTACGGTGTGGGATCACGTCCTGTCATCGACCACTGTCAAAACATACAAAGATTTCATTATGTTAGAACTAAAAAACTCATAAACCCTAAACTATCGAACATGCATAAAGAGCAATGTGAAAAGACATACAAAATCGGCCTCAAATGATGCCCATCCACCGCTCCCCAAGTGGTGCGAGCTCCCTGCCTCTACTCGCGCTCTGGCTGCATCCTTTTGTTGCTTCCACTTGTCGGGATTCTCGCGCGCTGCTTTCTTCGCATTCTTCCAATCTTCTTTGGCCAGCCAATCTGGCCTGTTCCACCCATTCTTGATTGCTTTTTGCACTTCGGAACGCTTGTGTTTGCAGTATTCGCGCATTCGAATCTTCATCAGGTCTTCATTGAAGCGCTGATCCCGTGTTGGAACGGGAAACTCATCATGAAGTATGCTGATGACTCTGTTTTTTAAATCACTTGGTACTTCACTCCATTTGTTTAGTATATAGTGTCTAAACAGCTGAGAGCAAAGACCACGCATGCGCGAGATCACCTTCTTGCCGTCATCATCCATGATGATGCCGCCGCTGATGTCGACGGAGTAAGGCAAGCCCTCTGGCCGGTGATGTGTGAACCTGGGTGTCCCGGCAGGGGTCTCTAGCGGCGTGTCGATGGGGGTACGGACGTCAGGTGTCTCCACCGGCGTCTGGGCCCCGAAGCGAGGAGTGTCGAGTGGGGTGGCTCTTGGCGGAGTAGGTAGAGGTGTGTAGCTTCTAGGAACAGTCAGCCGTGCAAAACCTGGCGTAGACGGCGATGCTGTGGCTGGTGTGGGGGCGGGCAAAGAAGGGGAGGGTAAAGAGCCTCGTCGAACACGAGGCGGTGTGGAGGCATCGGTGGTGGAATCCCCACAACAACCGCCACCGCCACCACTAGAGCGCCGGTGTCTAGACGAGTGTGACGCTCGTCTCGTCGACGCCGAAGCTTCGGAGCGCGCCGAATGCTCTGAAAGAGAGGTAGATGCGGATGGTGTAGGAACGCGCGATGATGCGCCAGAGCGATGACGCTCCACGTACCACTGTCTCTGCTGCGGTGACAAAGAAGAAAGAAACTCCTCATCATCCATACCTGCATTAAACACACGAATATTTAAACTTAATATTGAATGAATAGAGTAGACAATGACGCAAAGACCATTAAATACAATGACGTAATGACGCATATAAATACAATGACGCAATGAATCGAGTGATAGAAGAGGCAAGTCGAAAACAGAGCTTTTATAGCACGGAGCAAAATTGTTCAAATACAATATTTGTGGCTTTAAGAGATCTCTCTCTCATCCTCGCATAACTCAGCATAACTTCCTATATCTATATAGAGCTCTCCGTTTAAACACATATCCTCTGTTTCATTTTGTAGCTCCTCTGCATGCACCCCATATAGAGTAGTAGCATCTTGATGCTCGTCTGGCACCACCGCAGCCGCTTCTGATTGAGCATCTTCTCTAATCTCCTCCATTGATGTCGTTGTGATTGGCACATGGTAGCCTTCATACGTCCTTGCACTACGAGGGGCTACCTCTATGACGTACCACCAGTTTGATGTAGACTTTGTAGGATGAAATACTACCTGCCAGAGCCACATAACTTACATGAGAGCTTTCAAGCACATAACTTGTAAAAGGGGGATGTTAACTATTTATATACTTACTTGTTCACAATGCTCGGGTAGTACGAAAGTGTCTCTTAGGTCAGTCCATTTCTTAGTAGAATCCACCTCAAGAAAACCAGACTCTCCTCTACGCACAGTAGCGTTGCGACCCTCCATGATTATCTTGAACCATTGCACGTCGAATAAGTCGACAAAAAATCCTCTGTAATCGATCCTCAAAATCTCTTGCAGCGTGCCGAAGTAAGTGAGTTCCGCCACCACAGGATCTGCATCAGAGGAACGTCGTCGACTAGACTGTTCAAATTTTGCCATGATTCCACAATCTTGAGTAAAACGCTTTTTGTCGATTCGTTCCACCCTAAAATGTCGACCTTTACACCATGCTGCTGTGTATGACTTATACTACAACGAACAAAGATTATGAGTGGCCGTTCAAACGTTTATAAATAAAGTCACTTGCTAGTCGTACATTGCAAACTTACCTTGGTCGCGCAACCCCGAGAGTACTCCCACTCTTCTTCAGTCACTTCGTCACCGCATTGTTGTGCGCTTTTCAATTGGTTGTGCAACCATCTTAAGCTCATGAAGGTTGGTAGGCTCTCCAGAACCGCTGGATAGTGCATCGGTGGTCGTCTTCCCCGTCTCCACTCGATTCGTGCCCTTTGTCGCTCTTGCTTTGCATCCTCATATTGTGAAATCCACTTTTGCATCACTGGATTGTGAAGCATGCAAAATCGATTGATTTTAGCCTCTAGATCTTCCGTCATCTTCTTCTCAACACCGAGATTGCACATGACAATCCCAGATATGCGCTCATCATCTATGGTTCGCCATAGCGTGTCCCGGGATTTATCAAATCCGTCTAGCCACTCTCCAATGTACACTAGGGACTCTGATACCAACCAACCTTCTGCCATGCTACCCTCCGGACGTGCCTTTTGACGCACATATCCCTTAAGCGTTTTCATGAAACGCTCTAAGAAGAACATCCATCTGGAATGAACTGTGCCAGCTATTTCCACCTCATCAACTATGTGAACAAGAAGATGCACCTGAATGGTTAGCATTGTAGTAGGAAAATGTTTCTCAAACATGCACACAAGCTCCGCAGCATTTATTTTGGCGAATGGTATGGAGTCTACGTCGATCTCCTTTTGTGAGATCCATTGCACCAGCTTTGCAAGTTTGTAGATTGTGTTACGGATGTCGAGAGACAAACATCCCTCAATGGCAACCGGTAAGATAAATTGTAAAGTATGTGTAGCAATGATATTAAAGTCCACATTTTATGCAATGATATTAAAGTCCACTATGAACGTACCTGACACATTTTATGCCAATCGTGTGACTTCAAACTGGTAAGCTTTCCTTCTTTAGTAAAACACGTTCGGAGCGAGTGCATTACGCCAGTGGGGGTCCGCAAAGATCGAATGGCCTCTTTTACTTTGCGTTCTTGGGCTCCTGTGAAAATCCATGGTGCTTTAGGGAGTTTTATCGATCCATCAAACGCTGTTTGCGGCCAATATTGCTCCATACGATCCACATTTCTAAGGTCAACTCTGGCTCCCAAAGTATCTTTCTTGCCGGTCAAATGGTCCCATAGTAGATTACCCACATTCTTGAATATGTGCATTGGATCGAGCAAGTGATTGATCACGAGTCGGGGCCAGTATGGTAACTCGTACCATAGAGATAGTCTCTTCATCCCTGGAGGCAATCCGTCATCGCACATCTCCTTCTGCTCTAACCATGCTTGTGCAGACATCCTTGGTGGCTCTCTTCCCAAAAAGCCGTCGCGTAACACATGATTCTCTGGAAGATACGCTTGATGACCTTCGTAGATTTGCTTCTTCAGTGAGGGTGCCCTACGTGCATTCAGTCTAGGTCCACATGTGACACATGCTCTGTATCCGCTTGTTTGAAGCCCTGCATATATACACATGATAATAGATCAACTATGGGAAAAAACAAGATTTACTGTGTCTGAGTGAGGAGTGTCAATAGATCACCTGAGCATTCTATTAGCCCGGGATAGTCATGCATGGTCCACATTAGAATACCTCTGATCAAAGCATTCCGTCGTCCTGTGTGTCGGCTCATATCCACCACCTCTATGCCAATCCACAATTGTTGTAGCTCTTCCAATAGTGGACGAAGATACACATCCATATTCCCCACTTTATATCGCCCTGGCACAATCAAGCTTAGCCATAGGTGCCCCTTCTTCGTAGTCAACCACGGGGGAATGTTGTAGTTGACGATGACAATGGGCCATACACTGTAAGATGTTGATCTTTGACCAAATGGATTTACGCCATCCATAGCCAGGCCTAAGCGCAAATTTCGAGCTTCCCTGGCAAAATCCGACCATGTTCCATCTATATGTTTCCAGGCTGCGCAATCTGCAGGAATTCGTAGCACACCATCCGAAGATTTATTCTCCTCATGCCATGATGCTAGGGCGGCCATGGACTTACATTCGAAGAAATGCTTGATGCGAGGAAGCAAAGGAAAATGTCGCAAAACCTTTTGTGGAATTTTTGTCCCGTGGAGATCTACTTGATATCTTTCGGAATCACATTTCGGACACTTCTCCATGTCTGTGTATTCCCCTCTGAAAAGAATGCAGTCATTAGGACAAGCGTGGATAGAATTGTAATCCATCCCCAAGTTTCGCAAAATCTTTCTTGCTTCATCTCGAGAATCTGGCATCACATTGTCAGCTGGTAGTATGTGCTCTTTCAGCAATCTACACAACATAAAAATATGATACAGTCGTGTAAAAATCTATCAGATCATTATACATTTAGAGTTCTATTAAAGTAAACTAATTGTAATAGATCACCTGAAAAGCGCTGTGACGCTAGTGTCACTCCATCCAAACTTTGCCTGCATGTTGAGAAGAACCAGGAGTGCTTTCAATCTAGACATACGTGCTCCATTATACAATGACGTATCGGCTTCACTTTTCATATCATCATAGATAAGCCTTTCTGAATCCATGATCGTCTCGATCATTTCATCAATCTCGGGCTCAGACATTGCCTCGTTGGGAATGTGCTCTGCATGATCATCCCCCGAGCTGTCAGAGGCTACATCTTGTGGCCTCACATATGCTGCTTGACCAAAGCGCCTGCGAACACGTCTATTGGGTTGCAAGATTGCTACTTGTTGGCCAGCGTCAGAGTCCGACGAGTTATAATTGGCAACAACTCGATCTATAATAGATGGATCAAACTCGCCAAATTCGCGAACGTGCTGCAAAGAAACACGTCTTGTCCGTCGCACAGCATGCTTGCATTGATTACAAGGACATAAGACCCTCGTTGAGAGATAGGTGTTTCGATTGGACGGTCCCACATCCTCGTCGCTACTCATAATGAGGATAAAAAACTTATAACCTGGACAACAAATTTAATATTCTATTGGCATTCTTCGTCTTATCTCTCTCTCTCTCTCTCTCTCTCTCTCTCTCTCTCTCTCTCTCTCTCTCTCTCTCTTTATCTCACATTCTCTAGTCATGTCCAATCCCCGCACACCTCGGTCTAGAGGTGCACGGAGATCAGAACCACCGGGTTATCATCTCGTCTTTATTGGTCAATACCTATATTTGTGGGTACAAGAAATCTACACACCCACGTCTACATGATACTGTATGTAGTGGACAAAATCCCTTTGCCTCTTCTCTAGCTGTAGCACTTCACTTCATCTTAACATCTTTTCACAGTAGATCTTTTCACTGTTCGTCTAACTCTAAACCCTAAACCGTAAGTAATTCTTGCGTGGACTCGATCTAACGTAAATAAGCGTAAATCTAAATAAACGTAAATCTAACTAAAAATAAAGCTAAATCTAATTTAACGTAAGTCTAATGACTAGAGGTTGTCTAGATGGTCATTGTGTCGGGGATGTAGTGACTCTTGCCGCCCTGAAGATCCACCTTCTTCCCTATCTTCTGAAGACATTTCACCAGTACTTTTGGATCGACGGAGCCCACCATGAGTGAAGACAGCAATACCCTATATTCCATTGAGGGCTTTCTTCACCCGCTTCATGTAGGCATCGCAGTCTATGGAGACCTAAATCTAATCTAATATAACGTAAATCTAAATCTAGCTTAAATAAACGTAAATCTAGTTAAGAATAAACCTAAATCTAATTTAATGTAAGTCTACATATAACCTAATCTTTAACGTCTTTTAAAATAGTTTCCTACGACGTTATAACTCTCTTCTTCTTGTGTGTGTACGCGTGTGTGGATGTGTGTGCCAATAAAAAGAGATAAACGGTATAACCTTTCTATCACCCATGCCAAGTATGATAGATTGATTATGCCATTTCTCTCTTGAATAATAGGTCTTCAGTTCAACTCCTCGTCGGTTAGATCTTTAGGTCTTTTAATTTTAATTAGTTTCCTACGACGTTAAATTAGTTTCTCTCTCTTTCTCTTTCAATGTGTGTGCGTTTTTTTGGATCGTATACATGTTTTCTCTCTCTTTTCCTCTCTCAATGTGTGCGTTTTTTGTTTATGCATGTTCTCTCTCTCTTTTCCTCTCTCAATGCGTGCGTTTTTTGTTTATGCATGCTCTCTCTCTCTTTTTCTCTCTCAATGTGTGTGCATTCTTTGTTTATGTATGTGTGTGTGCGTTTTTGTTTTTGTATGTACTCTCTCTCTCTCTCTCTCTCTCTCTCTCTCACACAAAACACTGTGTGTGTGTGTGTATGTGTGTGTGTGAGAGAGAAAGAGAGGGAGAGAGAAAGAGGGGAAGGGAACATGAGAATGAGGAGAGGGAAGGAGCATACCTGGCTCTCCTTCCTCTCCTCGTGTGTGTGTGTGTGTGTGTGTGTGTGTGTGTGTGGAGAAGAAAAAGAGAGAGAAAGAGAGAGAGTGAGGGAGAGCATTACCTGCTCTTTGCTTGAGGGCGTCGAAAAACTCAGATCTGAGATCTGAGCTTTTGGGCACGCTCGGTTATTTTTTTTACCCCAGCCGGCGTCGCTATGAGCGTCGCAAATTTACAAATAAATTTGCGACGCTCATAGCGACGCTCATAGCGACGCCGGGAATTTTTTTTTTGAGCGTCGCTGTGTGAGCGTCGCTAATATGAAGAACCTCTTGTAGTGCATCTCAAAGTCTACTTGGAAAGAGTTTGAGAATGTCCAAAAGCGTTTTCTTACAAACTTTCTCCAAGTTAAGACACAAACACCATATATGCTTCTACTTCTTGAGTCGAGATCTCTTCCAATTGAGGTTATGGGCATGGAAAGGGTTGTGGAGTACATGATAAAGATGCATCAAAACCCCTCACATCGACTTCCTACAATTGCATGGGAAGCACGCAAAAAAGTTCAAAAGACGCATAAAAGCAAGATCTTGAGCACGGGATGGATGCAAGACATAAAGAAGTGGTTTGGGAGATGGGATGCATTACACTTGCTACATGATGCTTCAATTGACTCTCAAGTGAATGAAGCTTTTCTACAACGCCAATGTATTATGGCTTGGGAGAAATCCGGTGGGTCACGCTTCATACATTACACCACCTATATTGCCCCCAACTACAAAACCACGTTCTTCGCTGAGAGAGGAAACCGTACTCACACTTACATGCTTGAGTCTATTCCCTTGTCCCCGATACGCACTATCGCAGCAATTCGGCTTAGCTCCCATTTCCTTCGATGCGAGATAGGGCGTTGGGGCAATGGAGAAGAGTCAAATCGATTGTGCACATTATGATCACTACAAGTTCGAGAGTCTGAGTACCACACACTACTAGAGTGCTCAGATTTTGATCACATCCGAACTTGCTTCTCTCACATTTTCAGCCATAACTTAGACCTACACACTTTCCTCTCCCAGCCAAAGTGTGGGCTCTCCATTGCGACTCTCATCACTACAATTTTGGAGCATCGAGAGTCACTCATCAGCCATACACATACTACATCACATGTAACTTTGGTCCCATAGGTCATATTTGACCTCCGAGGACGATAATAAAATCTATCTCTCTCTCTCTCTCTCCCTCTCTCTCTCTCTCTCTCTCTCTCTCTCTCTCTCTACAAGAGGTCACTTGAATTCCGGCACCACATTACCGGCGTCACTGGTGGGCGTCGGTATATGTGTGTATTTATGGAGGGAGCTAAGTTTTTTTAAAAAATTTGATTTTCAAATTTCCGACGCTTCTTCCGGCGTCTATTCCGACCACAACGCGAATTGACATACCGACGCCTGTTCCGACGGCTGTACCAACGGCACTTGCAAAAATCAAAACCGCAGTCTTTCTCTACGCATTTCTCTTGTTCTTGCACATTTTCTCAAGCTCTCCTCTTACCCATCTCTCACAGATCTGGTGCGATACAAGCTGTCGGAAGTGCTAATCTTGCTTGTGGGTTAGCGCATAACACTAAGGTAAGATTGTTTCATGTTTACTTGTAGATTTAGGGTTTAGGGTTTAACTTTGTGTTTGTGTGTGCATTTTTGCAAGTTCCAGGACTTTTACAACAACTGTCATTGCTCAAATAGGACGAATGTGAGTGCTCAAACCTTTAAATGCATATTAAATTTATTTAATTACTTTGTATATTAAGAAAAGAAAGTTTTATGCTTTAAACTTTGAATGCTTTAAAAGGAATTAGGGTTTGTTATGTGAAATTTCATTTTAAATTATGAAAAAAATTTGTTTAAGTTTATGAAAAAATCTTGTTTTGAAGAAAATTTTTATTGAATTATGTCGTTTTTCAAATTATGCAGTTGATGGGGTTTATGTTTTAGGTTAAGTTTATGTTATAAGTTAAGTTAGATTAGGTTAGATTACGTTAAGTTAAACTACATTGCTAGGTTAGGTTATATGTTAGGTTAGATTAAGTTAAGCTACGTTAAGTTAAGTAATATTAGGGTAGGTTAGGTTAAGCTACGTTAAGTTAGGTTATGTTATCTTACATGTTAGGTTAGATAGAGTTAATCTACGTTAGGTTTATCTACGTTAGGTTAGGTTATGTTAGGTTAGATTAGGTTAAGCTACGTTCGACAATACGGAAAGTCATAGAGCTTACCCACAACACATATTAAAAACAACACAATGGCGATCCGTTCGTCAATACGACGAGCCATAAAGATTACCTGCAACACATATGCATTGTGGGCAAGCTCTATGGCTTTCCGTATTGCCAATGGCTCGCCATTGTGTTGTTTATATATCCGCGAGCAGTTTTCAAGTCCTAAAATAGCTAAGCGGCCCTAAAAATAACACCATGGCGAGCCGTTTGGCAATATGGCAAGCCATAGATCTTATTTGCAATGCATATGCATTGTGGGTAAGCTTTATGGCTTGCCGTATTGCCAAACGACTCGCCATGGTGTTGTCTATATGTTTGCGAGCGATTTTTCAGCGCTAAAATTGCCTTGTGTCCCTAAAAACAACACAATGGTGATCCGTTTGGCAATACGGCAAGCCATAAAGCCTACCCACAAGGCATATGCATTGAGAGCAAGCTCTATGGCTCTCTGTATTGCGAAAAGGCTCGAAATTGTGTTGTCTTTTGGACCACAAGAAATTTTTAAGCCCTAAAATAGCTAAGCAACCCTAAAAACAACACAATGGAGATCCATTTGGCAAAATGGAAAGCCGTAGAGCTTTCCCACAATACATATGCATTGTGGGAAAGCTCTATGGCTTTTCGTATTGCCAACGGCTGGCCATTGTGTTGTCTATATGTGTGTGAGCGATTTTCAAGCGCTAAAATTGCCTCATGCCTCTAGAAACAACACAATGGCAATCCGTTTGGCAATACGGCAAGCCATAAAGCTTTCACACAAGGCATATGCATTGTGGGAAAGCTCTATGGATTTCCATATTGCCAACGGCTCGCCATTGTGTTGTCTATATGTCTGTGAGCGATTTTCAGGCCATAAAATCGCTTCGCAACTCTAAAAACAACACAATGGTGAGCCGTTTGCCAAATTGGCAAGCCATAGAGCTTGCCCACATAGCATATGCCCACATAGCTGCATGGATTGTCGTTTTACTAAACGCCTCACCATTGTGTTGTTTTTATGTTAGGTTAGGTTAGGTTTAGATTATAGGTTACGTGAGATTATAGGTTAGGTTAGAGCTATCGACGGCATAATTAATAGTCGAAAAAATACAAACGGACTTTGAAGATGACTCATGTACTTCTAAAAACGCAAACGGACTTCGGTTAGGTTAGGTTTAGGTTATAAGTTAGGTTAGGTATAGGTTTTAGGTTAGGTTAGATTATAGGTTAGGCATAACAATTATAGGTTAGGTTAGAGCTAGCATCAAATTAATAGTCGGAAAAACGCAATCGGACTTCAAAGATGACTCGTATACTTCTAAAAACGCAAACGGACTTTGGTTAGGTGAGGTTATAGGTTAGGTTTAGGTTATAAGTTAGGTTACATTAAGTTAGGTTAGGGTTATGTTATAGGTTAGGTTAGAGCTAGCATCAAATTGATAGTAGAAAAAACACAATCGGACTTAAAAAGTGCACACAGATTTCAAGAACCTTAATATATAGTCATTGACCAATAAAGACGAGATTATCACCCTATGGTCCTAATCTTCGTGCACCTCTAGATCGAGGTGTCGGGGATCCGACCTGGCTAGAGAATGTGAGGTTATTAGTCATTGACCAATAAAGATGAGATTATCACCCTGTGGTCCTAATCTCCGTGCACCTCTAGATCGAGGTGTCGGGGATCGGACCTGGCTAGAGAATGTGAGGTTGTTAGAGCTAGCAAAAAATAGTTGAAAAAATGCAATCGGACTTCAAAAGTGCACATAGACTTCAAGAACATTAATATATAGTCATTGACCAATAAAGATGATATTATTACCCTGTGGTCCTAATCTCCGTGCACCTCTAGACCGAGGTGTGCGGGGATCGGGCCTGGCTAGATAATGTGAGGTTGTTAAAGCTTGTCATGTACTTAGTAGTGTGTAGTTATAACAACTAGAGTGTTTTAATTATTTGTTGCATCATTGGTAGATAAAGTATGGATGATAGGATGGTGTGTACTTGTGCGCATTCCAAGCATCAGATCTTTCGAAAACGAAAAATCTACGACCAATACATACGCAATCACGGTCTATTTCTGATAGAGCAAATACGAGACCTGTGTTATTGATCTCATGGTCTAGAGATTGAAGGTCAAAGTCCGCAAGTAGACATTGCTCCAACTTCATCCCAAAGAAGACGATTTTCAAACGAGCAGCCATCGACTAAGTCCTCCCAACTGATACCTGAAGTGGCATTTCAAGAAGTAGAGATGGAGCAGATGTTGGACGTGTTCTTTGACATGGATTCCAACATAGAGGCGAAAACATTGAACGCAGTACAGTGGACCAACCTCAGCCATCCCGTTTATATTGACGGAATGATAGCAACGATGAAGAGGGCAAAGTCTTGCATGCATGCCGCTCTACATTGGTACAAAAATATCACTTCTCCGTACCGCATTGTCAATGCTTAATTTGCAGTCTGTCTATATGGTTGGTCTCATGCCTTAGTCACAGAGCTTTTCAGGTAAACATATTTATCCTAAGCATGGTAAAGTGCAAATTACAGCTCATATAAAGTGATCAAAGGACTGACTTGTTCATGTAACGCCAGGTTGCTGAATGAGCAAATCTTGCCAAAAGGGAATCACATGCCCCCTACCCATCCAACCACTAAAAATCTTCTTACTAATTTGGGCTTGGATTATCAGAAAATACCTGCGTACAGGGAGGACACACAAGGAAAATTTATCCCTGCAAAGGTCCTTTGACACTTTCCTATCATTCCAAGAATAAAGAGCATGTTTAGGTGCAAGTCCATAGCCGCTTTGATGACATGGCACTCAAATACTAGATCGACAGATGCTGTTATGCGGGTACCTGCTGACTCTCGTGCATGGAAGCACATAGAGGAAAGTTGGCCTACATTTAAGAATGAGCCTCGATGTATCCACTTTGGTCTGGCAATGGACGGAGTAAACTCATTCGGATTACGGAGTTTGTCATGGAGCTCGTGGCCTATTTGTTTGGTTGATTATAATCTTCCACCATTGCTTGCTATCAAGAAGGGACATTTGTTGTTGTCATTGATCGTCCCAGGAAAGTACAAAGCAAAAAACTCTATCTGGCACCACTTATGGAAGAGCTCCATACTTGTGGACAAGAATCGATGTGGTTGATATGTCCCAACCAATCGGACAATGGAATGTACATGTGCAAGGAATTCTCATGTGGACCATGCACGATTGGCCAGGCTTTGGTGAGTGTTCAGGTAAGTGCCTTTAAAACCCTCACATACAGGTGATTCATGGCTATGTATACGCTTTTAAATATTAATATATGATGTTTTAAGCTTGAGTTACTCGAGCAATCATGCATGTCTAAAATGTGGTCCTCAACTTGGCTTCGGCCGCTTTGAGCATTTGAGCAAGACAATTTACGAGGAGCATGGTAGATTTTTGCTTGAAGGACATGAGCTACATGGACCAAACATATGCAAACATGACCTGCATCCACTAAAAGTGAGCGATTGGAAAAATATGTGGCTGGAGAGGGGAGATTGGATGCAACACTTTCTATTTTCCATGATCTCTCGTGCTGGAGTGACCTACTGATTAATCATTTGCTCGACCCAATGCACATCTTCAAGAATGTGGGGAAAATCATCTGGAAGACCATCACTGGAAAAAGGGAGAGCAAGGCCAAAGAGATGACCTGCAGGCTATGGGTCAAATGCCAGAGATGTGGCCTCGACTTAAACCCAATGGAAAGTGGTCTATACCAAAAGGTCCATGGGTTCTGAGTTACGCAGAAGAGCAACAAGTGAAGAAGACTATATCTTCATTCATGACTCCCACAGGGTGCATGCGATGTTTGAAAACGGATTTTACGAGAGATGACAATCTCAGTGGTCTTAAGTCCCACGATTGGCACAAACTTTTACAGTTCATCTTACCAATTGCCATAAAGGATTTTTTGATGGATGACATTAGAAGAACAATCTACAAAATCAGTGAGTTGGTACGCTGGATCAGTTCAAAAGAGATACGAGAAGACAACATTGATGCAGCACGCTTAAATGCTATTGAAGCAGTGTGCATGGTGGAGAATCTCCAACAAGCATTCTTACCATCCAAATGCATGTACTTGTGCATGTGGTCGATGAAGTTGCAGTTGCTGGGGTGGTCCATAGTAGGTGGATGTTCTTCTTCGAGAGATTTATGAAGACTTTAAAGGGGTTTTTTCGTCAAAGGGCTCGCCCCGAGGGTAGCATGGCCGAAGGATGGCTTGTACAAGAGTCTTTTGTCCTCATTAGTAAATTTTTGGTCTCAATTGATCCAGCGATGCCCCGAATGTGGAGTACTGAGGTCAACGTCAAGGTGACAGGGAATGAGCCGCAGGGACAAGGCATCGTTAGACAGATGGACATCACAATGCGAGAAAAGGTTATGAGATTTTGCCTTCTCAACTCAGACATCATGCAAAAGTGGCTAGAGAGGTACAAAGGGGAAAAGCAACAACGTTTGATAGATTAGCTTCAATTCAAGCGCAACCGCGCAATTAGAAACCTTCCTTTTTCAGATCATCTTCAAAAATTTCATGACTTTCCAACTGGGTGGTGGTTAGATGCGACACTCTCAGAGGCACAGAGGAGTGGAGTGTTGATTACTGAAGAGGAAGTGGAGATGTCAAGGGGTTGGGATTGGCATGTACATTTCACAACTTCCTTTTCAAGCTCCACATGAAGATTAGTTTGCTTTAATAACTTTTAGTTTGTTTCAATTTTGTGGCTGCAGTATCAAAAATATGGAGCTTTGTGGTCGCATGGGAAGAATTTCAGAGTGCAACAGATTGACGAAAGGGTCACTTTCGACAGTGGTGTTAGGGCAAGCTTCGTCCAAAAAAGTAGGAGTAATGCCAGGGATGAGAATACAGAGACTAGCTAGCTTGAATACTTTGGACACATCCAAGACATTGTGAAGATTAGCTTTAGAAAGTTTGATATGTTTATCTTTGATGTCAAGTGGTTCAAAGTTATTACCAGTGGCCCTAATGCAATTGTGAGTAAAGACAAGAGTGGATTGATTTAAGTGAACTTCAAGAGCGTGTGGACAGATGTGCGGGATACATTCTTACTTCCACAGCATTGTGAACAAGTTGTGTTCATACACGTTTCACTATGGAAACAAGATGATGAGAACGATCTGTCTAAACCCTGCTCGCTATATGTCGTTCAAGTTGCTCCACGTAGTAAGCAAGTGTGTGAAGGATCAGATGTTGAGCTCGAAGAGGTGATTCATGAACAAAGCGCAGGACCGACTCCAACTTTAAGTTTAGATTTTGAGGTGGATGTCAGCATTGAGCAATTGTCTAAACCTAGAGATGAGGTGTCAAATAGTGAAGCTGATGCGGAGAGCGACAAAGAAGTAGAGTTTGATGACGAAGATGCAGAAGTATAGATTGAGATAGAAATCTTTGGTGCATCAGATCTCATAGAGGATGAGAGATTAACTAATGACTTTTGCTAGGAAACCTTTTGTAAAGCTCTTTTTATTAGTCTACAATACACTTTAGATGTTGTCATTTGTGTAGCAGTTTCGTTGATTTGTTATTTGTATTGATTAAGCATTTCTTACATAAACTAATGTATTTTGTGGGTGTTGTTTGTGTATGATAAGCCATGGCCAATGATGATGAGCCATCCTCTCCTAGTTTTAGTTTTCTTGTCACTCCGACTGGCATGTCACCCGAGAAGATGGGCTCATTTTTGTCTCAGTTCACACCAGAGAAGATCGCGATGGCACAACACCTTTGGGGTGCAGGTCCCTCTAGATCTACTATGACCAACCCTACTCCCGGGACTAATGTAGTCCCTACACCGAGCGTCCCCACACCTGAGTCTAGTGTGCCCCCTACGCCTAGGACTCGTGTGCCCCCTACACCAACGGGTAGTTCATCCTCGAGACGATGTAGGTGTCATTCTGGCGGTGGTGGTTGTTGTGGTAGAAGTTCTACCAATGCTCCACACCACCAAGAGAGCATCCACCAATCTTTTCAGTAGATAGTTCATTGATGGTCACACCACGTACACCTTGGGGATCATGCGAGCATGATCCTAGCAAGGTGTACAAGAGTAGGGATGGGGCTGTTGTGGCAGATAGGATCGGAAAGGCCATGCGATAGAGGATTCGAAAGCTCTGTATGATTCAGTTTGGTCACTTTGTGATGGAGATTTGGGAAAACCTCAATGTCGAGAGAAAGAATTACAGAGAGTACAGGTCGGCAGAGGGGTATTGTCAAGTCTCAAACAACTGGATTTTGAGCGTGGCGAAGTCCAAAATGTCACACCATAGGTCAGAGGCGAGAGACAGGTACAATTACGATAGTCCCAAGCTGGCATGTTTGGATGCAAAGGAGTAGACGGGGATTGCATGAGAGACACAAAACAATCCTGACAGATTTCAGCAGCAGCAGAGAGATGCAGCCAGAGCACGCTTGGAGTCTGTTGGAGCATCACATCTTGGGAGTGAAGGCTACGATACGCTTTGACATGAGTTCGTAAGTATTATATGTATGATTTAAATTATTGATAATATATATATTATTTGAATATTTATCTAATGATTAAACCATAATTTTGCAGGAAATTGCCGTGAAGCGCCTTTCGACACGCCAAGAGGAGAAGTATGGAAACAAGCATGGACTTGTGGCCCTTTTGACCCAGATGCAGGAGGAGGGAGAGGAAGTCGATTGGGAGGAATTACCATGAGGGTCTTCTCACTCAGTGATTGTTTGCATATGTATAGTTTTATAGTTCTTATGTTTATGGTTTATGGTTTATGGTATGGCACATATGTTATGGTTTGACAGTCAACTTAAGATTATGGTTTTGCTATGAGGGTATGACAATCATCTGATGGTTATGGTTATGGTTGTGCAATGATGGTATGGCAATCAGGTGATGGTTATGGTTTTGCTATGATGGTATAGCAATCATGTGATGGTTATGGTTGTGCAATGATGGTATGGCTGTTATGGTTATGGTATGACAAGCAAGTTATGATAATGATTATGGTATGGCAAACAGGTTATGTTTACGATTTTACAGTTTTTGAC
Organism: Adiantum capillus-veneris; assembly: GCF_014529385.1. NCBI lineage: Eukaryota > Viridiplantae > Streptophyta > Polypodiopsida > Polypodiales > Pteridaceae > Adiantum > Adiantum capillus-veneris. The sequence continues at coordinate 146,161,723 of NC_140934.1, forward strand.
TCATGTTTTAATTATGTTAACAAGTTATGTTATTCTTACAATTTTGCTAATTGCCATACACTCGCTCTTTAGCATCAGCTTGTAGGTGGAGTGCGATTGCTTGTGCACTCTTTCTTTGCGTAGAGAGGGCTTTTTTCTTTTGCTGCAACATTAGTTCCCAGCCCTCTCAGCAAAAAAAAAAAATTGCAGGTTTGGTCGTCGGTACAAATGACTGTGTCAACGTCGGTAGGGGCAACAATATGAGCGTCGAAATACACTCTACAAATATCGGTGCGTATTACATTGTGTATTTTGACGTGTATTTGAAGGTTTATTTCGACGTAAGCTATATCGATGGTCATACCAACGCTACGATATCGACGTCTCTTCCGAGGCCTATTTCAACGCTTTTTAGTTTAAAAAGTAACTTCATTTTGTCGGTACTTTCATCAAATTCTACGCGACGTCTTGAAGTGTCTCTCTCTCTCTCTCTTTTTGTGTGTGTGTGTGTGTGAAGAGGATCTAGGGGGGGGGGGGGGGGGGGGGGGGGGGCGGTGACAACTATTTAGCCCCCCCTTGGCGGGGGAGTTCGGGTGCAGTGTCCTCAAAGGTTGGAAATATATGTATTTTTGGATATGAATTTGTATATAGTTTTACTAAAAATGATAGGATATTTATCATGTGGTAAGGGACTCTTATACACATTGTATTAGGAGAGAGAGAGAGAGAGAGAGAGAGAGAAAGAGAGGGAAAAAGAGTCTCAATAGAGACAAGGAGTGATAGAGATTTGATCCTGACATTCTCTGACTCTAGACACTTAGTACGATTCTCATCAAAAAGTCCATGCACACATGTGGGTCCATGTTCAATAATCTCTGCAATTCTCAGCCACATAATCGGCCGAGTTGTGTGGCATGCAAACAGTTGGAGACATGTCCACGTAACTTGCCAAGTTACGTGGCGACCATGTAACTGATTGAGTTACGTGGACATCTGGCGTGTATGCCACGTCTTTGTTGAGAGATTTTCTAGGAAGGCATCCACGTAACTCACCCAGCTACATGGCCTGCCTATGTGACAATCTAGTAGGCATTGCCACGTAACTCGCCGAGTTACGTGGCTTGCCTATGTTGGCATAGCCACGTTACTCGACGAGGTACATGGCAATGCGATGTGTGCATGTATGTGGAAATGTATTGTCACCTTTTGTGGCATGACCACATCACTCGGCTAGTTCCGTGGAGCTTCTTACTGTAACTCACCGAGTTCTAGAAGTATGCCACGCGTGAAAAGTTCCTGCTTCGGGCATGAGGTTAATTCAACGAGTTAGCCGCATTGCGGAGTTCATGCTTGGGTTGCGGACTGTGGAGGAAGTGGTTACACTCTATCTTGCATACACCCGTTTTCTCTCATGGCCATGAGCCATGGTCTCTTTGAGAGGGTAGCCCTCCCCCTTAGGGATGCTCATGCCCTGCATAGAAACACCACTCACAAGATTAATAGATTCAATAGACTTTCCAATTGTGAAATTTGAAATGCCAATCTTTTGTCGTGGCTTAGACTTCCTCTTGATTGACTCTCCCTTGGCCTTCATCTTTTCTTCCTTTTGTGAAGCTTCATCATGCCTAGTGTGCTTAAATTACATGGTATCCACCTCTTTTATCTTTGTCTTACCTTTGGCCACTCCTTTCATACGTTTCTCCACTTTCATCTTATCAAGATTGATGACACTCATTACCTGGTTGCCAGCTAGTGGTGGTGGTAAAGGTGGAATGAGGGTATGTGGTGGTGGTTGTGGTTGCACAGGTCGTTGTAATATTTGCATGGCTGGTGCTAGGGGAACTTTTCCTCCTTGGGGTGTGAGCAGTAGTAATACATGCCATGGCCATCTTCCCCACAATTGTAGAAGTGGTATTCTTGTTTATGTCTTTGTTGTCCTCTCACTTGATCTTGGTTGCGGTTGTGTGCATGCCCTTGCTGTTCTTCTGATGCCTCTTGTGGTTGGGTCCTCTAAGTGGCTATTGTAGTTACTCGGGTTAGTCAGACTGAGATTGATTCCTCTAACTCCTTGAATCTTGCTTGCATGCATAACTTCTTGTCTTTAATGTGGGCTACTTCCACTATCAACTCATACGTTCCAGGGATCTCCCCTTCACCTTCTCTTTAAGCGGCGCCCACAGGTCACCAATGAAGTGGTCCTTCTTCAAGAAATTAGGCACTCCTTCACCTTTTTCCATCGAGGCAACCCATCGCTCCCACAAATCCACAAACTTGGATTCGTAAGTGGCATACTCTAGCATACTCCCCTACTTTAACTCTATCAGCAGAAGCTGCCATAAATTTTTCTGAGGTTGTGCCTCCACCAAACCTCTTTCACGAATGCAGCACGTAGTAAGTCCATGCATCCTTGGTAGCTTGGGGCAAAGAATTGTACCAAGACTTGGCCTCTACTTTCATCAATAGAGGAAAGATTCGTAGTCGTGGGGCTTCATTATTTCATGGGTGTGTTCCATGATGTTGTAATGCTAGTCCATAATGATTTGCTATCATTTATTATGACTAACATGACTATTATTCCATTGTGATGATTATTTGTGTAATTATTGTTTTATAATGATTTATTTTGTTATTTTATATTACATTGAATAAAGCTCATACAAACACTATAAGAGAAGTAGTCTATAACCGCTAGCATCGCAGCAGAAAAACAAAGGAAAATGAAAAGAGAAAATATTGCGTATGTGGCAATAACCACGACTCATACCGTGGTAGCGGTTTGAAAGCAATAATTGCGGTAATAGTTGCGATAATATATCCACAGCTATTATCGCGTCAATTGTCGCATGCATTACCGTGCTAATTACCGCTAAACATCTATTCAAAAATAAAGGTGATCATATTTTGGGTGGCCCAAACGAGCACCTTTGTTTTTTACTTACATATAATAATGAAACATCAATTGTTTTTTGAAAGAGTATACAAAAAAAAACAAAGAATTGAAATGGAATTTACTTTACCTTGACAATCTAATATGCAGAAGATCAAAAATTTAAACAATCTACAAATAAAATAAAAATAGTTGTATATACATTGTGCCACATTGAGACTTTACAAAAGTTTGGACAAATATTATTATATCTAATCCTCCTCATTCTTGTCGCCGTCTAGAGGCACGTACGTTTGATCACCTTGACTCTACATAAACCCAAACCAAATTAAACAATTATCAACAACTCAAAACAATTGATACAAAATTATTTGTTTAAACTTACCGCTTGTAGTGATCCAATCGCTCACGAGAGTGTGGTTGCTCTCAAACAACCATCACCAAGTATCAAATTCTATATGCCGCTCCCAATACTTGACCATCTCTCTGGTTGGTCGAGTAAGAGTGGTATTTTTCTAAGGTAGCAATAACAATAACAAATCATCAACTATAATCTTTATAATCATCGATTTAGGTTGGAATTTAATCAATCTTATATATTTGTCCTTCCAGGCTGCTTTGCCTCCCGAGCCATAGTGCGTGAGTTTCTCTTGCGCGAGCTTCGGGTTGTTGTTTGTAGGATGAGCTCGTTGAAGCCTAATTGATCTTTTCTTGCATTGTCCACTCCCACTTTGCATCTACCATGTTGCCACCGTGATAAATCCTGTCTATATCTCTAACCTGGTTGGTTGTTGCGTGCTGTACACTGGTAGACTGCTTGATTTTCAAAAATGTTTTTATGTAGCCCTCCAACCACTGTTGTGAAAATCGTTGATTGGGGACATTTGGAAAGCTAGCATGCAGTGCGTCCTCATTGTAGCGTGCATGATCAAACAATTGGTCTTTAAACTATAAAAAATAATTCTTATATGTCGAATGTATAAGAATCTGAAGATGGCATTGAAACGTGCATCAATATCCTTGTCCTCTACGTCAGGGGCGGCACACTCTGAAATAGGGGACTCTGTTCCCCCGCCACTATCAAAACAAGAAAAGCCACAAGATCCCCTACCTCTTAGTCTCTTTGGACGCTCACTGCCTTGAGAGGAGCGTTGATGCGTGCCGCTAGAAGAAGTGCATCGATGGTTCTTTGGCAGAGCAGGAGTGGAATCAAGTGGCGTGGGACCCTGCGATGCCATGGGAGTGGGACCTTGCAATGGAAGGGGAGAAAAAGGATATGAAGGGTCAGTAGACTAAGGTGCCATTGGTGTGAGGCTCTGGATGTAAGAAGTTCCTCCCTGACTCCCCCATGGTGTGGACTACAATGGAGAAAGACAGTAGGTCGCAAGCTGCTGCAAAGTGTAGCAACCAAACAATCCCTCCATCAAACGGAGGTACTAGTCTCATAAAGAGATAGCCCGCTATAGGTTTGGATCTACGACTGATAGAGGAACCTGAGTAGAGTAGGTGTAGGATGGCCATACCTGAAATTAAAAAAAATAAACCTATGACACTCATGGTTTAGGGTTAACTAGCCAAAATAATCTATATATCCTTGCTTGCTCTCACCGTCTCAAGACTCGGGTCCACTGAAGGCGATGTCCACGAGCTCACTTGGATGTGAACCAAACAAAAGAAGAGCCAGATGGTTTCTCCCTACCATGTGGTCTCTCGTCTGACATATCTACATTGCAAAGAGTAATATGAGATTTATCTTTCTTCCCTACTCACTCATCTATACATACGCTGTCGTCGTGTGACATGTACATAGTGGGAACGCATGCTATAAGAGTTATATTGTAACTTTTTAGATACATAATTATATTTTCTATAATGTACATATGCATATCTAATTATAATAGTAAGCTTTATATCTCATCCTATTATCTCAACGGTAACATATTCTTACTTTACCGTCAAAAAGTACTATTGAAAAGAGTCAATAGCTCCGTCTCTTTAGCTTGAGGCAAAAAGAACTGATTCTTTCTTTCTACTATCTCATTATTATCTCACACCTTAGCTAGATCCTATATCTAGGGTAACTTCCAATATATATATATATTCTATGTATTTTTATTATATTTATTTTTAAATAGCTACTAGGAAGGAATCAAATCCTAGCGGGACACTAGCTTGCACGCTTCTCAAAGATACCCTATTTTAATGAATTATTGCAATCATGATTACAAAAATTTGTCAAGGAGCAATGTCATTCTTTTGTATTGCATGAGGTATCCTTTGGAATCAAATGAAAGTCTAAGCTAAGGGTACCACAGGAAGACTTTTGCTACCGGAAATGGAGCCTATTTTGATGATTTTTTTACACAAGGTTCCAAACCGAATTGGAAAAAGTATATAAAATGGGAGTCAATGCTAATGAACTGAATGGAAAAAGTATATAAAATGGGAGTCAACACTTTTTTATTTGGAGCCACGGTCGAGGAGATATGATCAAAATACTGGACCCCAGTCTGCCCACATCATGCAGGGACAATTCATTTCCAACTTTTCCAGTTTCTATTCACACAGGCTCTCATCTTCTTGTGTAAACCCTTGAGAGTTCCCCTGACCTTTAAAAGGAACCTCTTCTTCCTTGAAAACCATTGAAATATTCAAGCCACTGCTGAGAGGAATTCATGAGGGATTGAGTAGTAATGCCTGATTGTACTTAGCCATTAACACAAGCCTAAAGCCTACACTTTCTCCTAGAGGAAGACTAGCCATTCTTGTAAGCTATCCTTGGAAGATCAACTCTAATCAAAGAAGGTCTTGGATTTGGTGTATCAATCAAAGTTGAATTCTTCCCTCTTCTTCTCTCTCCATAAAAAATGGTGCTGAAGGGTTTGACAAGTAAGATGTGTTCTACATTGATATTTTTTTGATTTCTTGTTGTTTTCTTTTTCATCTCTAATCCAACATATATATATCTAATCTCATCTCCTTAACCAAACCTATCTCTCTCACTCTTAGAAATTCATCGTCTCTACAAATTCTAGGTTCTCCTTGCTACATGTACATCTCTCCCCACAGTATCCTTATTGCCTACAGGCAAGGATAGGGCTTGGGAGGGAAATTTCTCATCTCTTCACTTCTCTCATATCTACATTTTTCACATACTATCCTAGATGAATAATCCACATGATGAGAATTTTTATCGCTTCCACTCTGTGCAGTCTAATAGAATTAATGTATGGATTAGCGGTAAAATACACTTTCAACAATGTATACTGTTTCTCTTTGGCCGATAAAGGCTCAATGAAATACTTCTTTCATTGGATCCCATCATACTACCTCTTATAGACTATAAATTTTTTCTTTGATTTAAGTGTAGTTACCCTGCTATGAACCAAGAGGATTTGTACACACAATTAATCCCAATCACTAGACAAAACATATTTATTATGGTGAGCACAATACTACAATTCCAGAGAACATTTTTTAGCCTGTTTGGTTGGCAAAGATTGAACGCCATTAACCCTTTCATATTACCCATGATACGATATGACCATAGCCTTGATGTTTTTATCTTTATGTTGTCTTGATATTCTCTTTTGTGTTCTTTCTTTGTGTGTGTGAGTACAAGAGAGAAAGAATGAAGCTTCTTTGATTGCACTTCCTTTCAAACCCTATACTTCACAGCACCTATGGTTTAACTCCTTCACATAATTTGGGGAATCCACTTAAGAGAGACAGGTCTACCCTTGAGAACTAACTTTGGGAAGGGGGGAATGCAAACCTTAGTTGAAGATATGGCAACTAACCATGCCACCTCTTCACTTGAGGAAGCTACTTATGGAGTAAAAATTGAGCATCTTAGTGATGAAGAGGTGAGTGACCATCACGATCAAATTCCTTGGGTAAGTTTGAAATATGGCTTTTTATACATCTCTCTCGCTTTATGGTGCCATTTCTTTGCAATTGTATTAATTCGCATGTTTGTTGTAGTTTGATGGGAAAAATGTTACCAAAATATCACCACATGCCTCTAGATTGTTGACGAGCTAGATTGTATGTCACTCCACTTGGAATGGGGTATGAGCGCATCCATGCATGCGTCAATAATTGCATGCTATACCGCAATGAGTATGCACATGCTACCTCATGTCCTGTGTGCGGGGAAGCACGATACAAGACCGGAGTGAGCGGGGTGCACCTACCCTGCAAGGTATTGAGACATTTTCCTTTAATTACTCACATTCAACACATGTTTAAAAGCTGCTTGCATGGCACGCCAACCACCACTCAAATGATGGAATGATGGGTGTCCCTGCGGATTCACCTGCATGGAGGCACATCGAAACTCAATGGCCATAGTTTGGGTTGGATCCTTGACACTTGAGGCTTGGGTTAGCAAGTGATGGTGTCTACACCTTTCCCACTAAGTATACTGCATGGAGCACTTGGCTTGTGGTGATCGTCAACTACAGAATTCCACCATGGGAGACAACCAAGAAGGGTAGTATACTTCTTTCCTTGCTTGTGACAAGGAAGTACAAAGTGTCAAATATTGACGTCTACCTCGAGCCCCTCATCAAGGAGTTGGAGGAGTTATGGAGAGGCATTGTTGTTGTAGATGTATCACTTTCAAAAGGGGGGAGAGAATCTATTGTGAAGGGAATCCTTATGTTGGACTATGCACGACTATCCTAGGCTTCGAGAGATTTCTGGTATCTCCCTTCTCCTCTCTCTCTATCTCTCTCTACCTTTAGGTTTCTCTCTCTCTCTCTCTCTAACAATATGATATGTATGCAGGGTTGTCCACATTGGGTCACAATGCATGTTTTACTTGTGGGCCATCATTGGTGACAGAGAGGCTCGATGCCTTGCACAAGGTAAAATATACAAACAACCAGGCATTTCATATTCATGTCATCACGTGTTTTTTTTTGTGATCACAGTGTTAATTAGCAAAATTGTTAATTTACAACTCTTCAAATTCACAAAAAATGACCATGTGACATGAAGGCTACCAGACTGTCCGGTCAATTTTTCCCTCTAGGATAGAGCCCTAGCCCTCAGGGGCCCTTTGGGCAACATTAGAGGCCCTTCGGGCAGCTTTAGAAGCCCACCAAGCATTATTGTATAGTAAAAAACAAACAAAAAATAGTGTGAAATTGGTGTAGTGACAAGGAGCGCTCCATTCCAACAATAGAAATGAGCCTGAAGTACTTGCACCACCTAAACCATCCATGAAGATGCTTCCTACCCAAACCTGTTTCCAAGTAAATAGACACCAAGGGGAGGTAACCAATCATAAAATACAAGTACACTAGTGTAGTGACAAGGAGCACTCCATTCCAACAATAGAAATGAGCCCCAAGCACTTGCACCACCTAAACCATCCACGAGGATGCTCCCTACCCAAATCCATTTCCAGTGGATAGACACCCCAGGGAGGTAACTAGTCATAAAATACAAGTACGCCAATGTAGCGATGAGGAGCACTCCATTCCAACAATAGAAATGATTCCCAAGCACTTGCACCACCAAAACCATCCATGAGGATGCTCCCTACCTAAACCCGGATAGACACCCAGTGGGGTAACTAGTCGTAAAATACAAGTATGCCAGTGTAGCGATGAGGACCACTCCATTCCAACAATAGAAATGAGCCCCAAGCACTTGCACCAGCTAAACCATCCATGAGGATGCTCACTACCCAAACCTGTTTCCAGGTGGATAAACACCTAGGGGAGGTAGCTATTTGTAGATGTTCTTAGAAAAAATGAAAAAAAATATATGTGTAAATCTCAAAATTTTATCTCTAGTGAGGACTCTAGAGAGTGTGTCAAAATGGTTGTCTGAAAGGATGGACCACTGTTCATATAGGACCCTCAAAATGTGGCACCTCTTTGCAAAAATTGGAGGGAATGTGGAGCCCGGCAAGCTACAAAGGGGGCCCGCCAAGGCCTTCCGGTCAACTCAAATAGCCCAAGGTCATAGCAAGCACAAGGCTCCAACAAATCGGAAGACACCTCTAAAGCTCACGATGGCAAATTGGGCATTTGGAAAGAGCACTACAACAACAATCCGGCTCTGTGTCCTCCACCAAAAGGTATGTCAAGGTATTTCATATTTTTAAGGCTTCCATATTGGAAGGACTTAAAAATATAACACCTCTTGGATCCCATGCACATATTCAAGAATGTAGCTCAAATACTATGGGACCACATTATTGGCAAGAAGGACTCGTTGGGTGCAAGGAAGAACTTGAGGCTTTTGAAATGTCTCCCCACCTCTGATACTCCACGATGTGCCCCCAATGGAAAGACTGTGTTTCCTAAAGCACCATGGATGCTAGCCAAATAAGAATTAGACAAAGTGAAGGGTACGTACCATTGTTTTTATTCGCATACCAACACAATACATGAGGTCGCTAAAGAGAGCTTTCACAAAAGAGAAGAAGGGTGGAAGAGTTCAATTGTATGGGTTGAAGTCCCATGATTGGCACAAGAAGCTTTAAGTAATGTCGCTCTACCTATTCTATCTATAGTTTGTGTGTATGACTTTCTCTCACTTTCCCTTCCCCTAATTTACATTGTAGTTCATTCTGCGGGTGATTATGTGTATATGTTGAGACAAGAAAGTCAAGGATGCTATTTTCAAACTTGGAGAGCTAGTAAGGTACACCACACAACTCCACTTAACTACACTTTTTTAATGTACACAATAATCTCAACTAGCACTTAGTGTATCCTTGTGTGTTTTCTTACAGATTTGTGAGCTCCAAGGAAATTGAAATAGATGTTATCCCTACTGCTTAAACACTTGCAACAAAATCTGTGTGTGCCATTGAGGATGCATTTCCTCGATTGTTCCTTCTTAGTCAAATCCACCTCTTGGTTCAAGTGATGGAGGATATTTCTATATGTGGAGTAGTGCACGCATGATGGATGTTCTTCTTAGAGAGGTTTTTTAAGACTCTCAAAGATTTTGTGTGGCTACGGTCTCAACCAGAGGCATGTATGGCCGAAGGGTGGATCATGCAAGAGGCATTTGATTACATCTAATAGTATTTGACACAAGTTGATCGTTCAATGCCTCACGTGTGGTCAGACAAGGAAGATGCAAGGATGACTTCATACTTGCCAAGTGGAAAGGGAAAATCATTTAACATGGATATGAATATATTCCAAGTGCTCAATAACTTTTGTATTCTCAATGAAAAGGTTAAGACCAAGTGGGTGAACTTGTGGACAATGAAAAAGGCAAGGCGTTTGCAAGAGAGAAAGGCATGGAATTAAGCACATGGAGGAAGGAGGGCACCCCTAGTGCCTAGAAGTTTTGCATGTTTCCCAGATCTCATTCGTGCGGAGTGGATTCATGAGAGAATGATCGAAGCAAAGCGCATGGAGAAGAAATCACCAACAAAGAACGGGAGTATGCACGAGGATACCTACCAAAGGTAGAGTACTCATATACCTAACCCATATTGTAATTTTTTTCTTGATTTTATCTTTGTATTTGAAATTTACTTAAAGGCAATGAACCGATAAGTGAGATCTACTAGCTCAACTACTAGTATGTACAAAAAACTCGGTGAGAGACTCTCTCAACCTATGTCCACTGGCTCACTCTGGCGATTTACACACAACCGTATCAGCTCTAGTGGTAAGCAAGCATGTGTATCCACGCTAGAGCTTGCGTGTGAATCCTGTAGACAACTATGTATGTTTTGAAAAGATTCATGCTAGTGTCAATCACCATACGACTAATTGCTACAAATGCTAGGTCGAGCCTCGACACTAGTAGGTCGTACATGAGACGCCCAAACACTGACAAAATCTGTGCAAACGTGGTTGTACTCGCCTCTCTCATGCTATTTGCATGTACTGCAACATCATCACGTATGGATGTGTCAACACCGACACTAGGATAGCTACGTCCCTCTCCACCATAGACAAAATTGTGCGTCATCGCACCACCTCATCAGCCTCTAACATGAGTATATCAAAGAACTCCATGTTTGTCATCTCTATCTTTGTCGCTAGGGAGAAGACCTTCTCTACTTGTGTTTGCACAAAATTTGACAATACTTGTTGTGTCTCACTAGAGCACTTCCGCTCTACCTCTACCTCTAAAGAGTCTACTGACACATCCTTCACAACTAAATTCTTTGTCTCATGAGCATAGTGGAGATCATATGTGAAGGAGACATGTCTCCTCTCTCACTCAAATATTTCCAACAATAAAATCAAGACTATGCCATCTCATCCCTCGGACACATGGCACATAGCATATACCAAGCCACTACGAGCTCCTCTGGAAATCACTAATGAATTGCAATGCATTTGGAAAGACTCCTCTAAGAAGTGTATGAAAACCAAAATTTGTTAATTGTCTCACTAAGATCAAGCCGTGTCTCAGCTAAGGAACATAGCACACATGCCATAGCGTGTAGGGGATGACAGAGAAACACACACACACACACACACACACACACACACACACACACACACACACACACACACACACACACACACACACACACACACACACACACACACACACACACACACTCACAAGATTCCTTTACACAAAGGGAATGAGGGACACATGTCAGCTCCCTAGCTCAGATGTCCACAAGGTGCACTCAAATCCTATTGAATGGCCATGGAGGTGGACCAATGAGAATTAGGCTAGATTAAATATAGTTTAATCAATTTAAAAACACTTAATAAAAGAACCAATAAGAATTAATCTCTCTAGAAGACTATTGGACAGTCTCCCGAGGGGTCCAATGAGCATTTAGAAGCCCAATGGCTTGCCTGATTCCTATTGGCTAGAAGACAAAGGGGTCTAATGAGAATTTAGTTGCATTAATTAATTACCTAAAGCTCTCACAAAAGGGGAAAGGGGGACACATTTCAGAAGGCTATCACTTATGCTACTTAATTATCATTGGCTAACCTTGGAGAGGTCCAATGGGGTGTCAACATGAGTAAATTGCATGAGGGGTCGACCAAGAGAGAGAGGGGGCTGAATTTCTCAAGGCGTTATTCCACACACACTCACACAAGCTCATGTGTGAAGCAAGAAGACTCTCTCTCTCCTTCTCAAGCTTTAATGGAAAGCTCATCACCTACTCCAAGCTTGTGAGAAGGGAGGCCTACACCAACAACTCTTGGCTTTGTGATGCAAATCCAACCAAGAGCCAAGCTTCAATGCGTGCTCATCTCCTCTACCATGCTAATTACTAAGCTCTGCTATGATAATACGAGTGATTATGTGAGGAGATGTACTTCTTTCTCATAAGACTACTCCTTCTTCCTCTCAATCTACTCTCATACCCCGCTAGCTCTCACCATCTTTGAAGGTGTGTGAGGTCTTGGGTCTGAGACCGTGAGGGAATTGATGTTGTATTTTATAAGTGTTTTGCTTAGTGCTTGAAGCTTCCATCTTCATTGCACTAGCTAGTTATTGAAGGAACACAAAGAACTGTCTTCTTGTAAAATGTCTCCCTTGATGGGGGAAACCTATAATACAAAGCCTTTTGGAGGGGGAACCGGCTCCATGTAAATTCGGTCCTCAAATGTTGTCAATAGCTTAATTTCTCTCTCTTTTGAAGCATTGTTCATGCCTATCTAACTAGGTGTTATGCTTTTTGTTGCTCTCTCCACCCAAGCACTCTTGTTATGCTCATTAGGAATCTATTCTAATGAAATGCTCACTATGTTCATGCTATTTTCCGCTACACACAAGTTACTGTGCCATTAAATGTTGCATAACAATTGATCACCGATGTGCACTAGAACTTGGATGAAGTTAGGGAAAAAAAATTATCAAGTCACACATCAAATTTTGCATCAAGCCGGTCATAGATAAGGGCTGATTTGGAGAAAATTAAGGGTTGATTTACACTAGATTTGGATGGGTCAAAATTGGACCAGTAGCCATAGTGCATGCTGATTGGGCATATAGGTTGAAATTCAAACTAAGACACATTGAGGGCACATCTAGTTATCAAAAGAAGTGGTTCCTTAGTACATTGCCAGTCACTATGCTACACACTCTTTGACTAGTCTTACTCAGTTAGAACATATGAGACCTAAATCTTATATGTAAGATAGGGGTATGATAGTTTTCTTCATTGATTGTCGTATAAGCATAGAAAGGGGGGTCATATTCCCTAATATGAGTCATATATAGGGGTTTTATCAAAGTTGTCCGCTCGTAGGTGGCGTCCCGTTTTGTATGTAGAGTGAATCCCCCAGGCACTAAGGTAGTAAAAAATCTTCTTGATAGCCTGCCAATGCTTAGACTGTGGGCTATGCATAAATATGCTGACCTGTGAGACTGCAAACTGAATATCCAGCTTTGTCTTGCATACATAAATGAGGCATCCAACAACTGTTTGGTAAAGAGTGACATCTACACCAGGATCACCAGAATCATGAAGACTCAATTTGAAACCTGTTTCCATGGGAGTGGCAATAGCTAGGTTTGCAATCCTCAAGTCCAAACTTACATAGCAATGTCTCTATGTAACGGTTTTTGACACAAGGCAATACCACCATCACACTGCTTAAACTGTATACCCAAGTAATGATGCAACAAACCCAAATCTTTCAATTTGAAAGTAGCATTCAAATCAGCCTTAAATTCAGCAATATGTCTCTCATTTGGTCAAGTGATCAGCAAATCATCTACATAAAGAACCAAAATGAGAAGTACATCACCCTCATGCTTTACATACAATGTGCTTTCTGTTGGACTGTTACGAAAGCCTTGTTTGACCAAATGAGTTCTAGCTTTCTCATACCAAGAACGAGGAGATTGCTTCAGCCCATACAAAGCCTTCTTACATCTGCACACTTTGTCCTCTTGTCCTTTCTTCACAAAACCGCGAGGCTACGTTACATAAACTTCCTCAAATATGTCACCATTCAAAAAAGCGGTAACAATGTCTGATTGATGTACATCCCAACCAAATGAGCTTCTAATGCACATAGAAAATGCACAGTAGTCATACGACAAGTGGGAGAAAAAGTCTCTTCATAATCTATGCCTTTTTGTTGTGCATAACCCTTTGTAACACGCCGAGCCTTATGGCGATCGATCTCACCATCTGGCTTTTGTTTCAACTTGCAAACCCACTTCGTACCAATGGCCTTTTTGCCAAGAGGAAAATCGCATAGAGTCCATCTGTCATTTTCTATAAGTGCATCATATTCTGATTGCATGGCAGTTATCTAATTTTCTAAATTCTATGCTTCACCAAAAGATAGAGGTTCCTCAACATCATGTAAGCTAGACACATCCAAAGCACAACAATTTGATGCATAAGATGCATGGTGAGATCAACGAGTATGACTAGACAAAGGTGCATCCAATTTACTGTCATACAATGTATGCACCAGCCATTTTGGCATACCTCTAGAATTCTCATTTTAAGCCCTTTCCTCATCAAGTACATCATGTACATCTGCATCAGTAATAGGCTGATTTATAACATTTTTAGAAACCCCCATAGGTTGTACATTTGCCTCATTGGAATTTACATTCGTATCTCCACCACTGAAAAGAGGCAACAAAGTGACATAAATGTCATGGGAGCTTACACTACTGTCTCTAGTACATGAAAGCAAGGGCTGAACAGAATCTTCCACAAACACTACATCTCATGAAACCAGAATACGCTTTGTTTGCGGATGATACAACCTGTAACCTTTGCTTTTAGCACTATAACCAACAAAAATACACTTGATAGCCTGATCATCCAATTTTTGCATTGTGTTTGTGGCACCAAAGCATATGCCAAACAGCCAAAAACACGCGTGTGCTCAATAGGAGGCTTTCTATCATGCCATGCTTCATATGGAGTAATAGACTGCAAAGCTTTCGTAGGACACCTGTTTAGTACATGTGGCACACATGATGGCCTCAAGCCAAAAAGAATGCGGCAAAGCTTGACTTTTGACCATACATCGTTCCATTTCCGTAAGTGACCTGTTTTTCCTCTTAGCAACACCATTTTGATGAGGTGTATAAGGCACTTTACATTGGTGTTTTATCCCACGACTAGCTAGAAATGCATTAAATTCATGAGACATACTACCCACCTTGATCGGAACGGAGGGTGCCCATAGTATATTTCGAGACATTTTTAACCATAGCCAAAAATTCTTGAAAGCACATAAAAACTTTGAACTTCGCTTTAAGCGGAAATAACCATGTATGCCTGGAGTAATCATTATTGAAAGTCATGAAGTATAGGTAATTTCCCAAGGACGGAGTTTGTATGGGCCTATAAACATCACTACGCACAAGCTGCAACCTGCATGCAGCCATAACTGAACCATCCTTTGGAAACTTAGAACGTTGCATTTTACCCAGAATACAGCTTTCACAAACATGTTTGACAGGTGCTTCAAGAGGCGGCAAAGAAGCAACCATATCAAATTTCTGCAAACGCAGCAAAGTGGCCAAATTCAGATGTCCAAAACGTGCATGCCAAAGTTTTGCATCTGAAATAGCCCTTGAGTCTGCAACTGTATTTGCAAAATTTTGTCCATACTTGTCATACAAAGTGAGTTTATACAGCCCATGGCATAAAATGCCAGATGCAATAATTTCATCACCAAAATTGAGATCATGAACTGTACATCTGTCATCCACAAATTTGACTACAAGTCCAAGTCTAACAAGTGCAGATACAAACAAAAGATTCTTCTTGATCCCAGGTACATAAAGTGCATCAACAAGTGTGAAAGAACTGCCATTTGCAGAGAAGTAAGCACAATCTTTCCAACTCCCTGAACCGGATAAGAGGCATTGTTGGCACAAGTGACTGAACTCCCATGAGGGACAGACTCGAGAGGTGAATAATTCACGATGTGAGGTATTGTGCTTTGTAGCACCACTGTCAAAATACCACACATGTGAATCTGTAGAACTGACAAGCATGCATCATCAACGGCGGCAGGATTGTAAGTGCACTCTGCGCTAAAAGCCCATTCTGCATCAACATCAGCATCACAGTCTCCTTTCATAGAAGACTCAACAATGGCTACATTTGTAGTGGAACCAGCATTTCCAATGGAACCACCCTCTTTCTTCTTAGCCTTTTTGGGCTTTGACTTAGGACACTGCTTGGTCAAGTGATCATTAGCTTTACAATAATGGCAACGCATCTTATTTTTGCTCTTATCACCAGAATTTCTAGACGAAGTGCTGCCAGTAGAAGCATTGGGAACAGAAGTTTTGCCACTCGCAGTAGAACCATAAGAAGTGGATGCATTGCTGTTACCACCCTTTCTTTTAGAAGAATAAAAGCCTGTTCAAGTGCACGCTATCTAGTCCTATTTTTTCTAGAAAGTGACTCTTGCAACAGCAATGTGCATAATCCATCAAACTTGGATTTCCTTGGGTCATAAGTCTCCAAGTACTAGCAAAGGTCTCGTAAGAATTTGGTAAGTCATCAAGAACAATCTGCACAAGGAAACTGTCTAAAATCACTTCATCTGCATAAATAAGTTTCTCATTGGTATCCTTGACACCAGCAAGGAAAGTGTCCATATCATCTTCCTCATGCATAATCTTCGACTCCAGCTCTTTACACAGCAAAGCAATTTTAGCCTCACTCCGACTTGCATAAGACCAGCCAGAATATCCCAATCTTGTTTTGTAGATTTTGCTGAACGAATGTGAGGAACAATGGTGCGCTTCACAGACAATGCAATCAATGCATGAGCCTGCGGATCCTTTACATCCCAACGAGATTGTTCTGCCATGGGCAACACAACTCTAATAGCAGCAATTCTTGCAGCAATATCTGCAACATCCTCAACATCGCCTGTATCTTCAAAACTAGGACGTACATCAATGCCTTGCACAATATTCTAGACGCCCTTTGACACAAGAACATGCTGCATCATGTAAGCCCACATAGGGTAATTGTCCCCATCCAATATGTCCTCAGCAAGCAAACATCTTGAACACATCTAAATGATGCACCTGATGTGAAAACTGCTTGAAAAGAGGAGAAACAAATCGAAAACAACACGTGCTATATAGCACAAAGCATAGAAGACTGTAAGGCACCTGCTACGCAAAAAACGTACTGACAAAAATTTTGCACAAAAAGATGAAATAACATGTGCAATACTGCCTGTATTGGAAACAGAGGCCAAAATAATCCCGAATCAAAAATTTAAAAAAATGAGCAGGCGTGTGCTGGAGCTGTTGGCAACTGAGCCCAAGAAGATGCAACCTACTCTGATACCAATTGTTGAAATTAGAATTGCAAAGGAAACGCACACAGCTTGGAGAAGATGAAGCTCAAGGCACATAATAGAGAGTGTGTTACTTAGTGTGCAATGGAAAGATCGATAGTGCTAGAGTGATGGGCATATATACAATGCACGAGGGAAAAAATCTCCTTAACACTAGAATGGTAACCTAACAGGACATAAAAGTGTCCTTACAGGGTTTTGGGAAAAAAATCCAAAACCATAGTAGATCCACTCATTTTGAAAAATCCTTTCATGAGCTTATAGTTCAATAACTACTACATATGAAAAAAATGAGAAACTTGTAATTTTTCTCATCCCTTGGTCACTACAAGCCTCCAAAGTTGATGGACCAGTGCATTTTGCCCAAAATAGCAATTACTTACGGTTGATTACATATGAATAAGAGTGGAGAATTTTGTAGGACATGAGATAAAATGCCCTGTTAACTTCAATGGGTTGGTGACCAAAACATATGGTTGCTTTTACCTCACTAATTTTTTTTTGGGAAAAAAATAGGTACAAAAAAGTTGCATTTTTGCCATTCTGCGGACCTATCATCAAAGTTTCTATAGTCACGCTCAATATAGATACTATATACATGTTTTCTTAGTTTCCTTTGGGCCTTTGGATTCAAAAGGAGCCATGCACCATGTCAAAAGGATAATGGATCTCTTACTAAGTGGAACCTTGGGGGCAATGATAAAGTGCTAAATACAGCAAACATGAAAAAACTGGGTTTAGCATTATGACCTCTAGAAACCCATAGAAACTACTCAATATCTAGCCAAGTTTGTAGTCTATGATTGGATATGGTTACTACCTACAAAATACACACAATTGGCCTAAGAAACTAGCAATATTGAGAAAGTTATACTTGCTACTCTAAAATGCATCATATTCTTCAGCAATCAAAAAACTCAACCATCATCATATACTATGCTATATAGCATATTAGGTCCCCCAAAACTCAAGGAAGATTAGCTTTATGTTATACATTACAATTACACAATCAAAATTGAATTTGGATATCAAGAAAGCCACCAAAAAAATCATAAAAGTGTTAATTTTGGCCAAAAAACAGGATTATGCAATTCTTGTAAATTGGTCATAACTTTCAATTTTAACACTTAGCTCTCCCTACAAGCATCAAAACATGTTGAGAACTATGAAGGTCTAACCTCTAGCCATCTTAACCTCACAAACATGAAGTTTAGAGTGGTATAGTTGCCAAAAATTGAAAAAAAGCCAAAAACAGGACCTGTTTTTTCACACAGTTTAGGTTCAAAAATGTTGTGCAAGAGTAAGGTTAATGGTGATATAGATACTCAAAAAACAATGCTAAGTTTTTTCAGCTCATAAGGCAACTTTATGGATATATAGCACCTAGAAATTCATTTTCATACTCTTCAAATAATTCAAGCAAAATGGTCACTTAACAGGACACAAAAGTCTCCAAGGACATAAAAGTGTCTTGTTACCATTCTAGTGTTAAGAGGAAAAAAATGCCCCAGCGGTCCTAGTGTGTTCACACACATCACTACCACATGTATATGGTAACAAAGCCAAGCTGTTCCCTCTTGATGAGATTCTCTCCCTAACATAGTGGTAGTGCACCTCAATGTGCTTTTAGGAGTATGAAAAATTGGGTTCCTTCGAACTGCCAATGTGCTCTGAACGTTAGTGTAGATAGTGTTGGCAGTGTCCTGTCCAACACCCAACTCAACCATAAGGCATCTAAGCCATACACACTCCATGGTAGCTGTGAAGATTGCCCTATACTCAACCTCACAACTAGGAGTGGTCATAGTAGGTTTCTTCTTGCTCAACCATGATATGCATGAGCTACCAAGCATGAAACAAAAACCACTTGTGGACACTCGTGTTTCAAAACAACCAGCCCAATTTGAGTTTGAAAAAGCATGTAAGTTGGCGGCAATGATCCTCCCTTGGGATAAAACAAGACAAGATGTAAAGTGCCACTCAAGTAGTGGAAAATCCTCTTGCCAATGCTTAGACCCTAAGCTATGCATAAATCTACTAACCTGTGAGACTGCACACTAAATATACAGCCTCGTGTTGCATACATAAATGAAGCATCCAACAACAGTTTGGTAAAGAGTGACATCTTCAGGATCACCAGCATCATGAAGACTCAATTTCAAACCTATTTCCATGGGAGTGGCAATAGGTTTGCAATCCTCAAGTCCAAACTTAGATATCAATGTCTCTATGTAGCTTTTTTGACACAAGGCAATACCACCATCACACTACTTAAACTGTATATCCAAGTAATACAACATCCCCATATCTTTCATCTTGAAAGTAGCATTCACGTCATATATTTATATATGACGTCTTTGGATCAACGAGCCCAGTGACTTGCTAACTGAGGGTTTTTAAGGAGATATGGGAAAAGTCCCCTAACTCACACACGCCTATGTACAATGAAAAGGTGAGGATATCCATAGTGTTAAGTTATTTTTGTTGGGTGAGGTGGCTCACTATAGCAAATACGGAGAGCAAAAAAATGGCTATCATTAGCCCCCCCCCCCCGATGATGGTATATTGTATGCCATGCCTTCATCAAAGACATCACCACAAACGACTCTCTTGGATAGCTCCAGTTGGACTAGAGGAAATGACAACAAAAATGACGATCACAAAGACCAAGAAGAAGACACATTTGCAAATGAAGACTACAACAACAAATTTTACAACAACAATAAAGCAAGCAAAGGCAAGGGGACCAATCCTCCTACTACATAAATATACTAGCACCATTTGGTACTGAATCTCCAAACACAACATTTGACTTTTGTATCTGTACACTAAAATTGACTTTGCTTTGTCCTACCACCTTGTTGACAACTATTCTCCAGGGTGGGGGGGGGACTTTGACATCCTCAACCTAGTTGACAATCCTATAGGGAGGATAATTGACATACTACACCCTACTAATACTACTCTCTAGGGGAAGTACACTACTCTCTTAGCCTACCTAGATGGGAGACATAGACCCCACTGGAAGGGAATTTGAATTTGGTGTTATCAGACACAAAAGGGAAGGCTTGTTAGGATTGTGACTTGATCACAAGTCCTCATGGGAGACATCCCTTGCACACTATGAATAGATACAATGAACCTGTGACTAGCTACCTTGACTAGCTTTAGTATATGCTCACATACTCTACCTTTTGACCCCTTGTCTCCTCCACATACACCCTCATTTGAGCATCAACGGGCTTGCTAGCTGATTTAGACCTTTAGGGGTTTGCCAACACATCACCAATGATTTCACCAAGATGCCTTTGATATGCTCTATAAAAGAGCCACTGTTGTTCTCACAATTAGGTTGAATCAATCAATCCTAGTATTCTATTTTGTATCTCTTTATTATGTATGTTTCATTGCTAAATATCCATTTCTTGTGGTGTGTGTGATTAGTACGAATCACTTCATTATCCACAGACCATGAATGCTACACACACACACACACACACACACACACACACACACACACACACACACACACACACACACACACACACACACACACACACACACACACACACACACACACACACACACACACACACACACACACACGCACGCACCCCTTAGGCACTTATACACTACAAGAGATTGCTTAAATTCTGAAGTTAGATTATCAATGTCAATGGCGGGCGTCAGTATATGTGTAGGTAAATCAAGTTTAAAAAATATAAATTTTCAAATTTTTGACAAGTATACCAGTGAAAATATCGGCGCACAAATTGATGTACATACCGACGCCTATTACATCGTCAGTACCGGCAGACATATCGACGTCTGTACTGGCAGATTCTACAAAAACAGAACCCACGGGTTTCTCCTGTGCATTTTGCTCCTTTATTCTCTACCTCTCTTGCACTCCTCCTCCTCGCTTGCTGCTGCAGATCTACTGCCTCATGACTTGTCGGAGTTGAGATTTTCACTCATACGCTGCTCCCCATCAACAAGGTAAGCTTCTTTTCAAGTTTCCTAGTAGATTTGTTCAATTTTGTGTGTGTTTGTAACGTAGTGTGTGTGTGTGTGTGTGTTTGCAGGTTTGAGGATATTTTTTCAATCATTCCTTGCTCAAATAGGCTGCATGTGAGTTTTCTATCATTCTTTTTTGTTGCATACACACATACACACACACACATTCAAATAAACATGCAAGCAAGTAAACAAAAATACACACTAAACAATATAAACACACCATATACGACGCACACAAACATTTTTCATTTCAAAACAAAAAGTAAAATCAACTTTTATTATTTTATAAATAATATTAATTAAAAATCATCATTAAGAAAAGAAAGAAACGACATTTTATCATTAAAATAAAGATTTATTTTGATTTATATTATCTAATAATTAGTTATGTGTAAATAAATTTAGAAATTAAAAAATTTATCAAAGGTTAGCTGCTTAATTAGAGCTAGCTGCTTACATATTGAATTGTTTGGCAGAGCTCGTTTAGTCCTACACGTGGCTTGGCTAGTTTTGTTATTTAGTCACTTAGCGGCTTAGGGCTAGTGGTGTAGGTTTAATCGATATTCAGACGGTTTATTAGGGCTTGCTGTGTAAAAGTAGCCGCTTAGATATTTAGTCGCTTAGTATCACTTGTGTCGGACTACTCCTTCCTCATGCTGTCGAAGGCTACACGCTTAGGGCTAGCTGCTTAGTGTTAGACACTTAGTGTTAGCCGCAAATGGACTTCAACAAACAAAGTAAAATAATGCAATTGGACTTCAGTAGCGCACACAGACTGAAAAACGCAAACAAATTTAAAAAACAGACTTATGTCAAACCCTAATATATAGGCATTAATGACAAGATTATTACCCAATGGTCCTGATATCTGTGCACCTCTAGACTGAGGTGTGCAGGGATCGGACATGGCTAGAAAATGTGAGGTTGTTAGAGCTAGCGGAAAATGGTAGAAAAATCACAAAACGGACTTCAGAAACACAACAATCTTCATAAATGACTTGTATACTTCAAAAATGCAAAGGGACTTTGACAAACAAAGTAAAATAACGCAACCGAACTTCAATAGCGCACAAAGACTGTGCAAACAGATCCCAATATATAGGCAATGACCAATAAAGAAAAGATTATTACCCGATGGTCCTGATCTTCGTGCACCTCTAGACTAAGGTGTGTAGGGATCGAGCATGGCCAAAAAATGTGAGGCTGTTAGAGCTAGCGGCAAATGGTAGAAAAACCGCAAACGGACTTAAAAAATGCAACAGTCTTTAGAAATGACTTGTGTACTTCAAAAATGCAAACCGACTTCAACAACAAAGTAAAAAAATGCAATCGGACTTCAATAGCGCACACAGACTTCAAAAACCCTAATATATAGTCATTGACCAATAAAGATGAGATTATTACCCGATGGTACTGATCTCCGTACACCTCTAGAGAGAGGTGTGCAGGGATCGGGCATGGCTAGAGAATGTGCGGCTGTCATGTATTGTCATATAGTTAGTGGTGTGTACTTATAACAAGAGTGATTTATTCATTTGTTGCATCATTGGTAGATAAAGTATGGACGATAGGATGTCATGTCCTTGTGCATATTGCAAGCATTAGATCGTTCAAAAACAAAAAAATTACAATCAGTACATACACAATAATGGTCTCTTTCCCTTAGAGAAACTACAAGACCTTCATTATCGATCTCATGGTTTGGAGGCAGTAGATCAACCTTTGCAAGTAGATATTGCTCTAAATTCATCCCAAAGAAGATAATTATCAAACAAACAGCCATTGACGGAGCCCACCCCACCAATACCTAATTCCACATTTCAAGAAGTAGAGATGGAGCAGATGTTAGACACGTTCTTTGACATGGAACCCATTATTGAAAACCTAGAAGGTGACAACATTCAAGGAAACACTACGCACCAATCTCAGTCATCCCATCCATATTGACGGCATGATAGCAACAATAAAGAGGGCAAGATGATGCAAACTCTTGCATGTATGCTGCTTTACAATGGTGCAAAAATATCAGTTCTCCGTACCGCTTTGGCAATGCTTAATTTGCAGTTTGTCTACGGGTGGTCTGACGCCTCTGTCAACAGAGCATTTTAGGTAATTACATTGTATCCTAAGCATGTCAAAGTGCAAAGTACAGTTCAAAATATGATTGTTGTGTTCACTTGTTGATGTCATGACGGGTTGCTCAATGAGCAAATCTTACCGGAAGGCAATCACATGTCCCCTACCCATCTAGCTGCTAAAAAGATTCTTACTAACTTGGGCTTGGATTATCACAAAGTACATGCATGCCCTAATGATTATATACCCTTTGAAATGAGTATGAAAATTTGAAATAGTGTGCCAATTGTGGATCAAACAGGTATAGAGAGGACACACAAGGAAAATTTATTCCTGCAAAGTTCCTTTGACACTTTCCTATCATTCCAAGAATAAAGAGCACGTTCAAGTGCAAGTCTATAGCCGCTTTGATGACATGGTACCAGCTGACTCTCGTGCATGGAAGCACATAAAGGAAAGATAGCCTACATTTAAGGATGAGCCTTGACGTATCCGTTTTGGTCTGGCAATGGATGGAGTAAACCCATTTGGATTACAGAGTTTGTCATGGAGCATGTGGCCTATTTTCTTGGTTAATTATAATCTTCCACCATGTCTAGCTATCAAGCAGGGCAATCTGTTGTTGTCATTGATCATCCCAGAAAAGTACAAAGCAAAGGAGAGCTCCAAATCTTGTGGACATGGATCAATGTGGTTGACATGTCCCAACCAATCGGACGATGAATTGTACATATGCAAGGCATTCTCACACGGACATATGCTATTCTTGGCTATCCCAACGCTTTTATATTTTAATTTTATGATTTTTAAGGCTTGAGTTACTCGAGCAATCATGCATATCCGAAATGTGGTCCTCAATTTGGCTTTCGCCACTCTGATCATTTGAGCAAGATAGTTTATGAGGAACATGGTAGATTTTTGGATGAAGGACATGAGCTACATGGACCAAACATATGCAAACATGACATGCATCCACTAAAAGTGAGTGATTGGAAAAACATGTAGCTGGATAGGGGAGATTTCATGCCACGCGGCATGAAAATACTTTCTATGTCATGAACTCTCACATTGGAGTGACCTATTGATTAGTCATCTGCTTGAACCAATTCACATCTTCAAGGATGTGGGGGAGATAATATGGAAAACCATCACTAGAAAAAGTGAGATCAAGGCCAAAACAGATGACTTACAGATTGTGGGTCAAATGCTAGAGATGTGGCCTCAACTTAAACCCAATGTAAAGTTTGCTATACCAAAAGGTCCATGGGTTTTGAGTCGTGCAAAAGAGCAACAAAAGAAGAAAATTATATCTTCATTCAATACTCCCACTGGATGCATGTGATGTTTGAAAATGGATTTTACTATAGATGACAATCTTAGTGGTCTTAAGTCCCACAATTGGCACAAATTTTTACAGTTTATCTTACCAATTTCCATAAGTATGACAAATGACATTAGAAGAATAATATATAAAATCAGTGAGTTGGTACGTTGGATCAGTTCAAAAGAGATAAGAAAAGACATCATTGATGTAGCACGCTTAAATGCTATTGAAGCAGTGTGTATGGTGGAGAAGTACTTTCCAACGAACATTTTTACCATCCAAATGCATCTACTTGTGCATGTGGTTGATGAAGTTGCAATTGCTGGGGTAGTCCATAGCAGGTGGATGTTCTTCTTGGAGAGATTCATGAAAACTTTAAAGGGTTCATTCGTTAAAGGGCTCGCCTCGAGGGTAGCATGACCGAAGGATGGCTTGTACAATAGTCTCTTGTTCTCATCAGTGAATTTTTGGGCTCAATTGATCCAGACATGCCCTGAATGTGGACTACTGAAGTCAATATCAAGGTGACAAGAGACAAGCCATAGGGACAAGGCATCATTATGAAGATGGATATCACAATGCAAGAAAAGGTTATGAGATTTTGTCTTCTGAACTCAGACATCATGCAAAAGTAGCTAGAGAGGTATGAAGGGGAAAAGAAACAACGCTTCATAGAGCGCTTGCAATTCAATCGCAACTGTGTCATCTTCAGAAATTGCCTAACTTTCCAACTGGGCGGTCCCTAGATGGGACAATCTCAGAGGCAAAGAGGAACAAAGTCTTGATTACTAGAGAGGAAGATGTAATGGAAATGGCCATGAAATTTGAGAATAGCGAAATTAAGAGAAGTAGAGTGAGCATTTTTATGAGACTACTTTGAGAACATAGAGGGTGGACTTAATTAGCGGTAGCAACATAGCCATTATACTTAATTAGCTTGTCATGAACAATACTTTTGCAAGAGAGAGAGAGAGAATTAGAGAACTTGACAACAGTTGAGGATTGGATTTATGTGGAGCTGGTTCCCCCTCCAATAGGCTTTTGTATTATAGATTCTCCCATAAAGAGAGACTTGGTATAATACAATCTTTGTGTTCCTTGTGACCTTGGTGATGCTATGAATATGGAAAGATTCATGCATCACGAGCATAACATAAACTTTGTAAAGAATTAACCATCCCTGGCCTCAGTCCCAAGGCCTCAAACATCATCAAAGGTGGAGAGAGCTAGCAGGGAATGAGGAAGAAGAAACATTCATAGAAGAAAGAAATAGTTCACTTGTCATTATTCTTCTTGCTAGCATACATAATATCATAGTAATGAAGATGGAAAGCTTAAGCATTGAAGCATGGCTCTTGGTTGGATTTGCATTCCATAGCCAAGAGTGTTGGTGTAGGCTCTCAACTTCTCAACAAGCTTATAGAAGGAGATGGAGTTCTTCCACTTTCACCAAGTGAGAATGTGTGAAAAATGAGTGTGTTCAAGGGTGTATACCCCCAATGATACCCTTTGCTTGCCTTGGTCGGCCCCTCCTTGTAGCTCAAGCTTGAAGCTCATTGGACCCCTCTAAGACTAGCCAATCACATGCACAATGCATTTCAAGCAACATGGGTAGCCTTTGTACAAGTGTCCTCCTTACCCCTTTGAGAGAGATAACTTGGAAATATCTACATATTTCTTGAATTGAGGACCCCTCTTTAGCCTAGCTAACAGGATTCAAGCACACCATGTGGCTCAGCATAGGGAGAGATTGACATGTGTCCATGTGCCCCTTGAGAAAGGGGGTGCCCTTTGGGTGAGTGGGAGGTTAAGTCAAAGATTCCCCTAACTTTGGGGCTTTACCCCTCCTTTGTAGAGTCTATTTTTGACTTAAGCACCTTACCTCCCATGCATGGGAACCTTCTCAAGCACCTTAGTCATCAAGCATGACAAGCACCTCAATCACCTTACTCATCAAGCATGACAAGCACCTCAAGCACGTTAGTTAGCAAGCATGACAAGAACCTCAAGCTTGGGTCTGGTTCCCACCTCAAGCTCAACCCTAGCTTGCCTAAGATCCTATGTCTAAGGACTTTTAACACTAACCTTTGGAGGTCTTTAATGAAGCTAAGGTCTTTTAAGCTCTATTAGATGCACACTGCTCTTTGATAGACTATCTTCTTTTGGACCCCTATTGAGATGTAACCATCTTCCTCTTAGTCCCGTGGTGAGATAAGTTTAGAAGAACTTATTACATATTGCTCTTTGGTAAACAATCTCCTTTTGGACCCCTATTGAGATGTAACCATCTCTCTTCTTGGTCCCGTGCTGAGATAAGTATAGAAGCACTTATTACACATTGCTCTTTGGTAGACAATCTCCTTTTGGGCCCCTATTGAGATGCAACCATATCTCCTTTTGGTCCCTTATTGAGATAGGTCTAGAAGGATCTAGTGATGATTCTATTCGTACAATCAAAATTTCCTTTCTATAACATATACATTGCCAAAAAAAATGATCAAAGAGTTAAATTTGTCTATAAATCTTCATGGCACGATTTTCATACATAGGCCATAACTTCAAATATATAGAGTAATCATACATTCCAAGCATGTAAAAACCTTTATAATGACAAAAGATACTTATGTAACACCCTAGAACTCACTAAGAGGTGTTTTAGGGTGGTCTATGGCCAATGTTATTAAAAATGTGGAAAAACAACACAATTTTTTGGCACAGTTTAGGTTGGAAAATGCTTATGAAAGACAATTCTAAAGTTGGAATCCATAGCTCAAAAAATTTTCAAGAGTTTTTGAGCTTATAAGCTATCTTTGTGGATATCAAACACTCTAAAACCTCATTGGCATCTCTTGCAATAATTCTAAGAAATTGCTTGGTTAAGAGGATATAAAAGTGTCCTATTACCAATGATGTTCTGAAATGTTTTTTATTTTTTTGAGGTTGAGAGGCTTTAATCCTAATGTATAAAAAGGTAAACTTAATGGCTTCAAAAAATATATATTCCCCCCCTATACAAGGACACTCTAAAAAAGAGGGAAAACTATCAAGGGAAAATATAAAAAAGAAAATTACAAATTTATGAATGTGCATTCGATCATCTCCTTCTTATATGGACACAAAAAGTCTTTTGACTTTCCACTTTCATGGTCTTTTCATTTCCTAAACTCACCCCTCACTTAACACTAGGTTGGTAACCTAACAAGACATAAAAGTGTCCTTTCAGGGTTTTGAAAAAAACCTCCAAAACCATAGTAGATCCACTCCTTTTATAAAATCCTTTCATGAGTTTATAGTTCAAGGCCTACTACACATGGAAAAAATAAGAAACTTGTAAAATTTCTCATCTTTTGGTCACACCAAACCTCCAAAGTTGATGGACCAGTACATTTTCATCAAAACAGTCATTTCTTACGTTTTGTTGCATAAAAATAAGATTAGGGATTTTTGTAGGACTTGAGATAAATTCCCTAGTTAACTTCAATGGGTTGGTGATCAGAATATATGATTGCTTCTCACTCACTATTTTTTGTTTTGCCAAAAGAAATAGGTACAAAAAAGTTGAATTTTTACCATTCTGCAAACCTATCATCAAAGTTTCTATAGCCACGCTCAATACAAATAATATATGCATGTTTTCTTAGTTCTTTATTGTCCTTTAGGTTCATAAGGATCCGTGGAGCATGTCAAAAGAATAATACATCTCTTACCAAGGGGAATCTTGGGGACAAAGATGAAGTGCTAAATACAGCAAACATGAAAAAATTGGGTTCAACATTATGAGTTGTAGAATCCCATAGAAACTATTCAATATCTATCCAAATTTGATCCTTATGACTAGATATGGTTACTACCTACAAAATTCATGTAGTTGTTACAAGAAACTAACAATATTGAAAAAGCTATACTTGATATACTAGAATGTTCCGTTTTCTTCTGTAATTGAAAAAATCAACCATCGTTGTCTACTATGCAAAATAGGGTATTAGGTGCCCCAAAACTCAAGGAATATTAGCTTTATGTTACAATATGCGACATAGAAAATCAAAACTGCATTTGGATATCATGAAAGCCACCAAAAAAATCATAGAAGAGCTAAAATTGGCTAAAAAACAGGATTTGATAATTTTTGTAATTTGGTCATAACTTACAACTTTAACATTTATTTCTCCCTAGAAGCATCAGGACATGTTGAGGACTACTAAAGATAGTTCTCTAGCATTATAGACCTCACAAACAAGAATCTAGAGTCGTATAGTTGCAAAAAGTTGGAAAAAGCAAAAAACAGGACCGGTTTTTCCACACAGTTTAGGTTGTGAAATGTTGTGCAAGGACAAGGTTAAAGATGGAATTGATATTCCAAAAAAATGTCGAGTTTTTTTCAGCTCATGAGACAACTTTGTAGACAGATAGCACCTCAAAATCCATTTTGAAACTCTTGACATAATTCAAGGAAAATGGTCACTTAACAGGACATAAAAGTGTCCCATTACCAACCTAGTGTTAAGATGTTTTGAAAGGTTTTTTATTTTTTCAAGATTGGAGAGACCTACTCCGTATTTTGAATTAAAGTTTCCCTTCTTGGTTTAAAAAATTTAATGTAAAACAAAAATTTTGAATTAAAATACCCCTCCTTTTGAATGCATGTAGAAACTTCCCCTCCTTGTGCCTATGGTAGTTGATTCTCTTACTTGTGTGTGGCACACATAGATGCTACTTGCTTGCATGGCGGCATTGCCTATTGTGATGCTTATAGTTGTCAATGCTATCTATGCCGCTTGTTGATGGGGGTGTTGATGGACCTTGTGGGGCGTATATTCCAACATCCAATTTCCTTTCTGGATAATTGTTGGTCTTGAGGAATATGACAATAATTGAAAAAATATATATCAAGAATAAGGAGGGTTCTCCCACTCACAATATCATGAGGCACCCCCTAAAAGAGGTGTAGGTGAGGTGCCTTCTAAGGTTAGGTCAATAGATATTTGTGTTAGTAGGTTAGTAGTTAGTGTTTAGTAATCACTAAAAAAAGTTAATGATATGTTTACAATGAGTTGAATGGCTGAAGGAAGAGGGGTGAATGAGGTGAGGGAATCCTTGTGATGGTGAATCCTTGAAGAATTAGCTTGGATTTACCTTGTATAGATCGTCAAATATGATTTCAAAATATTTTTCCATAGCCATAATTCTTCCATATTTTTTTAATTTACCCATTATTCTAACACCATGTGCTCATTGAACTAAAATCCATGAATAGTCCATACACTAGTCCCACCACGTATATATTTCTTTATTGACCAATAATCCTTCTCCATGCATGTGTAAAGGTAAATTGGATGCTTTGTATCATGATATGACAAAGGATGGGCTCACTCTTGGATGCATTGTGCAAATTCAACAAAGGAGGGGGACCACTCAAAGACTTTTGTAGGCATAAAAAACAGGCTTTTTGGTGAGATTTTTGGCACCTATCTCCGCTCAGAATTTGACGAAGTGGTCAACAAAAAAAATGTAGCCCACAAGATGAATGATCACCTCAAATTGTTTCATGATTTTTGCAGCTACCACTGGTGAGATATGAATTTTTAAGGGGACCCCATTCTGCCCACTTTTCTCACAAAGTAACACATAGTCTTCTCTCACCTCCTTTCCTACTTCCATACACACACACACACACACACACACACACACACACACTCATTCCTCTCCATCTCTCACTCAAACTTGAAGCTTTCAGGGCTTATTTTATCTTCTTTACCATTTCCATCTCTCCCTTATTCCATAGCTCAAGAAATTATCATCTCTACACACATATATCTCAATTTCTCTCTCTAGAATCAAACTCATATTACCATAACCTCTTCATGCTTTCACAAAAAGAGAAAAATCAGCAAATAACCAAGCTCAAGCTCTGAAAAAGGAGGAGTTTGATCATGGAAAATTCAACTTTCCCATGGTCACAAAAACTACAGCAACAAAGTTCTACAACCGCTTCTTCATTGGAGGAGATAGGTAGAAAATTCCATTTTCATCTTGTGGTTTCCATCAAATTGTTTATATTCTCATCCTTCTCTTAATTTTTATCATGGTATACATGACATAATGCACCTTCAGTGCATATGTCATGTAATTTTACCTCATCCTACTAAATACAAACTACTAACACTAACTCACCTCTCTAGAATATTCTCCATTTCACCTCAATAACTCTCTCCTCTTGAGCCCACATCCATGTGAATCAAGAGACAAATAGAGCCTCACCTATAAATAGAGCCCTTTTCCCTTTGCAAAGGGTATGATCTCTACACTATTGCTCACTACTTTGAGCATACCATTCTCCATCTTAGTTGTAGGGAGAGAGAGTGAGCTCTCTATACATCATCACTTGTGGCATATAGGAAAGCTTCTTTGAGCTAGTTGTTGTAGCATTGCAAGGGAGTGAGTGATTCATAACGTCAAATCAAAGTTGTATCTAATCTTGCGCATCAATTGGATCAATAAGTTGGGTGCAACCATGGTTCAAAAGTCTTTAGAGTCTCTCCAATTTTCACTTGGCAACCTCATCTCGTGTGGTTAAGGTGATGTGTTTCCATTTTGAGATTTTTGTAGTATTTGCTTGTATGTGACTCAAGAGCTTTTGTATTTGTTTTGTTGCTTGGGAGAATATTATAAGAGGGTTGTATGGTGAGAAGGATATCATAACCCTAAGATAATGTATAGATTGCATCATCATCAAACTTAATTGTGTCTCTTTACTCACCTCCAAGCTGTTTATACACCCGCGTCAATCATGAACATTGAAGCCAAATTCTTGCACAAAAATCTCTCTCTATCTCTCTCTCTCTCTCTATCTCCTTGTGTTTGGTGTGTGTATTTATAGCATTGATATTAGTGATAGTGTACCCTTCCTTCTCGCTTGTATTGCTTAGGGATTTTCCTTTATTGCATCCTAGTTCGCTCTATTACTAAGAGGTGCCCCTTTACTTGTTTGGATGTGGGTTTGTTGTTGTTGTTTATTGCTTGTCGTTTCTCCATCCCCAATTGAGCACCATGGGATCCTTGAGGGTGTTTAGAGGTCACCTCTCTTGTTGCCCGCCCCAGACCGCCTTAATTTTGGTGCCCCCAGTGAGGAGGGCTTGTGTATTTTTTGTGTAGGATCAACCTTTAGAATTTGTATGATCCTTTCATTCCCATTGCAAGGCAAAAGGTGCACAAAATTTTTATACTAAGTTGCAATTTCAATGAGTAATTTGTAGAATTTTGGGACCTCTTAGGTTGGCCGAGATAAACGTTTCAGTAAATCCTTTTATTTTGCTTCTCATTAGGTACGACCTTAGTTGAAACGTCTATATTGTTGTTTTGTTTTAAGCATTAAGTCATGCATAGACCATGGATAATGGCCCAAGAATAGAGGTTTTCCCCTTCCATTTCACTCCACACATTATAATAAACGTTGCAATTAGTAGAAAGATCCATTTTCAACAACGTATGGTGTTCATGTTTGGTGCCCAAGAGTAGGAGAAATTCTTGCATCACCAAACCCTGTCATCCTGCCTCTTTTTTATTATCATAGATCATTTGATGTGCATATTTTTATTTTATTGTAGAATAGATTGCAATTTAGAAAACATTATTGTGTAAATATTTTTAAGAAACAAAAAACGTGCGTCACTTTGAAATCAATTCAATGGAAAGACAACGCCAAATGTCTGGATATCCTCTTTTCTTTGGAGAGCCTGGAGAGGATGCAAAATTATTTTTAGCAAACTTCAAGATGTCTTACCGTATCAAGAGGATAGTAACTGATCAAGAACGTGTAGAAATGTTTGAGGTGGTCCTTAGGAAAGATGCTAGCACTTGGTTTGACTCTTTTCCAGAGGAAGTTAAGGGGAATTACATAGAAGTTTTGAATCGTTTCAAGAGATACTTCTTTGATCCCCAAAACACTCAAAAACTATGGTAAGACATTGCTTCTCATAAGCAAAAAGATTTAGATGACTACTACTTGTACAAGCAAGAGTTTCTACGTCTTTGGGATCTATGGATACGAAATGTTGCTAACCTTGGTGATGGTGCAAAATTTCTAAAGAAGGAGAGGTTCATAGCTGGGCTCTTTCCCGATATTAAGGTAAAGGTGGGGGCGGATGCACTTGCCACCTATGATGCAACTGAAATTATAGCTTCCAAGAAGTATAGGAAACTCAAGTGCCTAAGGGGAGAGGTTCCAATAGAAGGTCTTAGATGCAAAGGTAAGTCACAAGTATCGACATCTAGGGAGCTTCTTGAGGTAACGGTCGAAGTGATTGAGAAGTTAAATGAATTTTTAAGCAGCCTGTCAATTCACCTTGCACAAGCTATAGGTCCAAAGCAACAAGCAAATAATTCTGAAGAGTGAGATCCACGACCTAGGAGAGTCTTGCAATGTTGGAATTGCTGAGAGTCTGGACATGGAATGTATAATTGTCCTTGGCCCTGTGGGGAGCCAGGGTGACCTAACTTGAATTACCTACTGATGAATGCCAGTGAAGGAACTAGTTAGCAACCGGGGCTTCTAAAAAGGCCAAATGGAGCAAGACCACCTCCACAAGGAGTGGAAGGAGTTCCACCTTTGCTAGACCCAAATGTGCATGTGTAGAGGTGACAAATTCAAATGGCATTAAGCGTGGCCAAGGAAAAGGTAAGGAGAAAGAAGGAGTTATGGCACAAAGTGACCATGGACGAGAAAATAAGGCAAAGGAGACCAAGGAAGCTAAGAGGACTCAATGTTGTATCAACTTCCAAGACTTCCCTCTTGGACATGGTATGGATCCATACAACTTTTTGGAAGAAATGAGAGGTAAGGGTCCTGATATCTCATGGCCTAAGTTTCTTGCATTATGTCCACAAGTTAGGAGGGATTTAACAAGCACTAGGAGAAAGGTAAAAGAGAGTGTGCCTATTGTTAAAATTGCACAAGCTGAAATGAATGAGGATATTACACCTGTGCTAGATTGTTACATCAAAGGAAGATTGGTTAGGAAAGTTCTAGTGGATGGGGGTGTACACATTTGCATCATGACAGAGGGACTCATGCAAAGACTAGGCATGCACATCCATGAGACACATGAAATCAAAGTGAAAATGGAAAAAAATAGCAAGGCTAGGTGCATAGGCATTTGTAAAAATGTCTTTGTGAAGGCCTTTGGCATTAAGAAGGCGGTGGATTTTTATGCTATGTCGACCAAGGGAAGTGGCTATCCATTTATCCTTGGAAGACCATGTCTAATGAAAATGTGAGCTTTGTAGGATTGGGAAAGTGGGAAGTTAATTTGTAGGAATGAAAATCATAAGAAGGTTGTATTTGACATGAAGGAGCAACACCAAGAGGAGGTCTAGGAATAATCATCACAAAGTGAGATGGAGGAAGGCTGGACCGATAGCACTTCAGAAGAAGAAAGTAGCGACAACATTACTGAAGAGGAGTCTTCCATAAAAGTCATGGGGGTAAGGTTTAATCCAACCAACCAAGAGACCTCTTACCCAGGTTTGGAAGAGGTAGGTTCCCAAGAGAACCAAAATGTGGAAGATGAAGGAATGCTAGAAGGTATGTTGTCTACAACACTTACAAAGGCTGAAAGAAAAGAGTTCAAAGGTGTGTTAAGGAGATTTCCTAGGCTTTTTGCTAAAGACTACACCGACGTGCATGGAGTAGATGCTGTTCAACACAAGATTGAGTTAAAGCCAGAGGCCACACCTAAGGCTCAAAAGCTACGAAAGCTAGGAGTCATCAAGGAGCAGGATTTACTCAAAGAGGTAAGAAACCTTCTAGCAGTAGGTTTCATTTATCCAATACGTGGAGAATTCAGAGTGGGTCTCTCTCATTGTTGTCAGTCCCAAGAAGAATGGCATCTGGCGGGTGTGTGTGGATTACCGTCCACTAAATGAGGCAACAAAAAGAGATCACTTTCCCTTCCCATTTCAGCATGAGATACTAAATGAGGTAGTTGGTCACAAGAAGTACACTATGTGTGATGGCTACTCGGTTACTTTCAAACAGGTATCGCATTGGAGGATCAGTTAAAAACAACCTTCATCACTCCGTGGGGTTGTTATGCTTTTAGAGTCATGCCATTTGGCTTGACAAATGCTCTTGCAACTTCCCAACGCTTCATGAACATGGTGTTTCAAGCATTCTTTGGAAAGTCCATTAGGGTTTTTATTGATGATTTTTGCATTTATAGATCAAAATCATTGCACCTACAAAAGTAGAAGAAGGTTTGAAATATGACATGGGAGGTCAGCTCAACCCCGACAAGTGCCACATAGGTGAGGACGAAGTGATCTTGCTTGGTCACAAAGTTTCTTACAAAGGCATCGAGGTGGATCCTTCAAAGGCAAAGGATTTTATTGAGTTACCATCACCCAAGAGTCTTAAGGAGGTCTTAATAAGCAGAATACGACACACTACTTCATGGTTTAAAGATGTGCATTGGCCAAGGTATACAATGTCTCATGGTAAAGGGGGATGCACTTCTCATTGGTGAAGCAGATTTTAGGAATTTGGGCATGCAAGAATAAAATCCTAAGGACAAAAGTTCATGCCATTTGTAGGTTGTTTAATCAATTTGAATAAGTGCAACTATATCATATTCCTAGGAAACAAAATGAAGATGTAGAAGTGTAGTTTATTATGGTGGCAGCTGCTGTCAAGCAACCGAGATACCAGGGATTGGACTCATTGGCTCCCATTATTGGCTACATTTTGGAGGGCGAGTTTCCACAAGATTTCAAAAAAGCTCAGAAGAGGAGACTCATGAAGAATACAAGTGTCTATCTCTTCCTAGAAGGCTCCCTCTATCAAAGAGAGAAGGATCAAGTGTGCAGAAGAGTACCAACTATCGAGGAAATTCCAGCCATTCTAAAAGGTTTGCATGAAGAATCATGTGGTGGTCATTTTGCCCAAGAGTTTACTGTAAAGAAGATTTTTCTTGTAGAATATGTTTGGCCAAGCCTGCATGTGGATAACCAACATTAGTGTAAAAGCTGTCACAACTGTCAGGTAAATGGAAATAGAAGATTGGTCCATGGTCCAAGGAATATTGTGCTTACAAATGGACCATTTTAAAAGTTGACCATTGTTGCTATGGGTCCTCTGCTTAGAACAAGAAATAGTAAACTCTACATTCTAGTGGATGTAGATTACATGACTAGGTGGGTAGAGGCTCAAAGTGTGGCAAGGGTAAATGGAAAAACAGTGAGCAGATTTGTCTACACTAATATTTGTTGCAGATTTGACACACCTTTGGAGATTGTTTCTGATAATGGTCCGGGGTTCAGGAAGGGTTTACTCACGGAAGTTTGTGAAGAGCTTCACATTCTACATCGTCATAGCACACCCTACAACCCACAAGCAAATGGTTTGGTTGAGAAGGCTAATAGTGTCATTGCAGGCATCACTAGAAAGATGGTGAAAAACAAGACAAAATTGTGGGATGACTTCTTGGATGGTGCCTTGTGGGCATATTGAACCACATATAGGGAAGCCACAGAGTTCACACCATTTCGCTTGGTTTATGGTCAAGAGGCTTTGCAGCCTATCGAGCTCAACATCCCAACAATGCGGCTTCATAGCAGAGGTGCACACACTTAAGGAAAAAGGCATCAAGGAAGGAGAGCTTGTGCTAAGGTATGACAATTGACTTGACATTGTTTTGATGCCAAGTTTGAAACTAGATGGCAAAGACCATACATAGTCAAGAAGGCTTTCAATTCAAGTTACTACCAGCTCATCGACCTGAATGGTAAAGAGCACTCCAAGAAAGTAAATGGGTATTGGCTAAAGCCTTATTTGAGTCACCTTCTACCTAAGGATCTACCAAAGATCTGTCAAAAGGCAACTATCTCATGTAAGTTTTGTTGCATGAAGCATGAGTGTAACTCGAGCCAAAATGCCAAGGGGCCAAACAATGAAAATGCTATCAAGGACTTTGAAGCACTCTCTTTGGAAAAGATACTTCATGATGGTACATGAATATACCATCATCCTGGGGGAGGGTTAATGATAGCCGTTTTTTGGCTATTTAAAATTTCCATAGTGAGCTACCTCACCCTATGAAATCACTCAAAAATTGTGGTTATCCTCACCCTTTCACTGTACATAGACATGTGTGAGTTAGGGGACTTTTCCCATATCTCCTTAAAAACCCTCAATTAGCTAGTCATTGGGCTAGTTGAGCAAAAAAAAAAAAAGTACATTATTGCCTTTTTTTAATGTAATATTTCACTGTATATATGGACTAAATATAAGGATTTTTTATAGCTATTTTGATATTTTATTTAAATATTTATACCTAGAGGTGTGTTTTATTAGGCTATATATGCTTTCTTTTATCCTCTTATACCATAAGTATAATTTTTTTGCCAATGTGTACATTCTCTAATATCATAAATGTTTTTTTCTTTTATACAAATCACCTCCACATTTTTATCCTCACCCTTGTGAAAACCAAAAACCGGCTTCTACTCCCCTAGTCACTTTTATTATATATTTCTCATTTACTTGCATACCTTTTTCTCTTTCACCCAAAAAAATACAAAAGAGGGACTATATCATATGATTTCAATATCTTTTTCCATATCCATAATTCTTCTAGTTTTTTTTATTTACTCATTATTCTAACACCATGTGGTCATTGAGCTAAAATACATGAATAGTCCATACACTAGTCCCACCATGTATATAGTTCTTTATTCACCAATAATCCTCCTCCATGGATGTGTAAAGGTAACTTGGATGCTTTGTATCATGATATGACAAAGGAGGGGCTCACTCTTGGATGCATTGTGAAAATTCAACAAAGGAGGGGAACCACTAAAAGACTTTTGCACGCATAAAAAATAGGCTTTTTGGTGAGATTTTTGGCGCCTATCTCCGCTCGAAATTTGAAGAAGTAGTCAACAAAACAAATGTAGCCCACAAGATGAATAATTACCTCAAATATTTTTATGATTTTTGAAGCTATCACTAGCAAGATATGAATTTTTGAGTGGACCTCAATCTACCCACTTTTCTCACAAAGTAACCCATAGTCTTCTCTCACCTCCTTTCCTACTTCCACACACACACACACACACACAATCATTCCTCTCCATCCCTCACTCAAACCTGTAACTTTCATGGATTACTTCATCTTCTTCACCATTTCCATCTCTGTTTTATTTCATAGCTCAAAAAATTATCATCTCTACACACATATAGCTCAATTTCTCTCTCTAGAATCAAACTTATATTACCATAACCTCTTCATGCTTCCACAAAAAGAGAAAAAATCAGCAAATAACAAATCTCAATCTCTACAAAAGAAGGAGTTTGATTATGGAAAATTCAACTTTCCCATGGTCACAAAAACTACACCGACAAAGTTCTACAACCGCTTCATTCACTGGAGGAGATAGGTGAAAATTTTTATTTCTATCTTGTGGTTTCCATCAAATTGTGTATATTCTCATCCTTCTCTTATTTTTTATCATTGTATACATCATATAATGCACCTTGAGTGCATATGCCATGTAATTTTACCCCATCCTACTAAATACAAACTACTAACATCAACCCACCCTCTACTATCTACTATAGTAGGCAACCTCACACAAAGAATCACTCACCTCTCTAGAATCTTCTCTATTTTACTTCAATAATTCTCTCCTCTTGAGCCCATATCCATGTGACTCAATAGACAAGAAAGCCCGACTCTCATAAGAACATATAAAAAATTTCATAAACATGGTTGTCTATGAAAATGTTGATTAGGTCTAATCCTAATAAGAGCTCACCTCAACTGTATATATAGCCCTTTTCACTTTATAAAGGGTATGATCTCTAAACTATTTATCACTAATTTGAGCATAGCATTCTCCATCTTAGTTGTAGAGAGAGAGTGAGCTCTCTATACACCATTACTTGTGGCGTATAGGAAAGCTTCTTTGAGCTAGTTGTAGCATTGCAAGGGAGTGAGTGATTCATAACATCCACTCCAAGTTGTACCTACTCTTCCGCATCAATTGAATCAATAAGTTGGGTGCAACCATGGCTCAAAACTCTTTTGAGTCTCTTCAATTCACGCTTGGAAACCTTATCTCGTTTGGTTAAGGTGACGCGTTTTCATTTTGAGATTTTTGTAGTATTTGCTTGTATATGACTCAAGAGCTTTTCTGTTTGTTTTGTTGCTTGGGTGAACATTATAAGAGCGTTGTATGGTGACAGGGCTCTCATAACCCTAAGATAATGTGTAGATTGCAACATCATCAAACTTAATTGTGTCTCTTGACTCTCCTCCAAGCTGTTTATACATCCGCGTCAATCATCAACATTGAGGCTAAATTCTTGCACAAAACTCTCTCTCTCTCTCTCTCTCTCTCTCTCTCTCTCTATCTCCCTGTGTTTGGTGTGTGTATTTGTAGCATTGATATTATTTATAGTGTACCCTTTCTTCTCGCTTGTATTGCTTAAGGATTCTCCTTTGTTGCATCCTAGTTCGCTCTATAACTAGGTGGTGCCCCTTCACTTGTTTGGTTGTGGGATTATTCTTGTTGTTTCTTGCTTGTGGTTGCCCCGGCCAACCTCAATTGAGATGTACGGGAGCCTTGAGGGTGTTTAGAGGTCACCTCTGTTGTTGTCCGCAGCTCAATATATACATATATACATTTATATATATATATATATATATATACACACACACACACACATATATATATATACATATATATATTGTATTTATCTCCTTGGTGCACTCCCTCAACCATTCCCCAATTATCTCCAAATACCAGTTTTAATGCTTCATACATGACATTCTTGCTACAAAACATAGTAGGTGAGACACAGAATGGCAATGTCTTAAACAGGTGTACAAAAACATGCACGGACAACACCAACTAGCAACACCAACTAAGCCCTACTGATCTAGAAGCCTCCAAAATTTTTATGAGGAGCAAATATTGGAAAGCACCTTCTCCTTCACAGAGAAAAGTTACCAACGGGTTGTGGCCATTCCGGACTCATTAATGAAGGTTTGTCAACAGCAAGGATCTTATCATATCCATCCTTTGAGGCCACCACTACATACGTGTGTGAGTAGAAGAAGACTCTGCATTGCAACAGAATCGAAGGTGGCGAGTTGGGAAGCATCATAACACCAAATGTCTGCATGAAGAGCGTTGAAGGTTCGTGTGAGACTCTTGATTGGTTGTTCCTCAACAAGGTTGGATGGGAATATATCTATGACAACACCAACAACTATTAAATAAAAAACAACTAACAAGCGTTTACAATTAGCAACCAACAATATTTTACGACTTACAATGTATTGGGAAATCTCTTGAGCTTCCATTCCTCAAGCGCATGGGACGCCAAGAGTACACGTGTTGAACAATGGCCACTGTGCCATTGACTCTATGGTTTTTGAAACCAAGAAGTCTCCCCTTCCAATGTTTGTCAAGGTTGCCAAGGTTTCGAACTTGATGAGGCCCAATATCCGCAGGTTGCAGGAAGATCCAAGATCCTTTCGAAAACATCTGCGGGCACGCATTCTCCATCAGAATCCCTAGTGTTATGCAAGAAACCGCCTCTATATCATACTTTGGCTTCCTTGAAGTGGAGGGGGTTGACATGGTAGCACCAGAAGAAGAAGAGTTGTGGTGTTAGAGAGAGAGGCCTGTTATTTCAGGAATGAAATGAGAAGGAATGGTTGAATGGGAAACAAAGAGGAGAAGAAGTAGTTCAAATGGATGGTGTGGATGAAAGAGGAAGATAGGTCGTGCAGCTATGGAAAGCTTTTATTTGTGATGCAGCTATGGAAAGCTTGGCGGGAGGGGGAGAAGTGGCTAATGGGGAGCAAAGAAAGAAGAAGTAGTTCAAAGGGATTGCATGGATGAAAGGGGGAGACAAGTAGTGCAGCTATGGAAAGCTTGGAGGCCGAAGGAGAAAGAGAAGAGAGAAGAGGTAGAATAGACGGTATTGTTAAGAAATGCAGATTTTGGTCAAAGAAAATCTTTTTTTGACCATGTATTTGGTTAGGAGAGATTTTGGAGAGTGAAAAGTGAGATTTAGAGATTTATTTATTTTTTTGAAATTTCAGGGTTACTATTATGGGCACCCATGAAAATGGAGGGGACCCCGCCCCCCCCTTTTCCCCCTTCTCTCTCTTTCTAGGGGACAAATCTATAATGAGGGGAACAAAAAGGTCCCCCATGCCCCGTACTACCCTACCTTTTGAGAGGGTATAGTTGTGGCCACCACCCTCTTCCTATTGGTCCATGCCTTAATCACCCCTTAAGCTAAAGGGCCCTTTTGGGGTTCATATTTCTCCTAATAGAACAAGTGGTTTTCCACGTGCAGAAGAACTATGAGAAGTAGCTGCATTACTATTACCACCTTTTCTTTGAGCAGCAATAAAGGCATGTTCAACTGCACGATGTCTAGTCCCTTTTTTTTGGAAAGCGACTCTTGCAACAGAAATGTGGATAATGCATCAAAGTTGACAACTTCAGGATTTCCTTGGGTCATTTATCTCAAAGTACTAGCAAAAGTCTGGTAAGAATCTGGTAAGGCATCAAGAACAGTCTGCACAAGGGAATTGTACGTCTGAAATGACTTCACATGTAGAAATAAGTTGCTCATTAATATCCTTGACACTAGCAAGGAAAGCGTCCATATCATCTTCCTCATGCATAATCTTTGATTCCAGCTCTTTATGCAGCAATGCAATCTCATTGAAACTTGCATAAAGACCAACCAAAATATCCCGAGTCTCTTTTGGAGATTTTGTTGAACGAATGTAGGGAGTAATAGTGCGCTTCATAGACAACGCAATCAATGCATGAGCTTGCGCTTTTTTTACATCCCAACAAGTTTGTTCTGTCGTAGGCAAAACAACTCTAACAGAACAATCCTTGTAGCAAGGCCTACAACATTTTTAGAACCAGGACGTATATCAATGCCCTGCACAATATTCTAGACACCCTTTGATACAAGAACATGTTGCATTATGTAAGCCCGCATAGGGTAATTGTCCCCCACTACAAGAGGCTATTCATATTAGCGACGCTCACACAGCGACGCTCAAAAAAAAAATTCCCGGCGTCGCTATAAGCGTCGCAAATTTCTTTGTAAATTTATGACGCTCATAGCGACGCCGGCTGGGCTAAAAAAATAACCGAGCGCGCCCAAAAACTCAGATCTCGGATCTGAGTTTTTCGGCGCCCTCAAGCAAGGAGCAGGTAACGCTCTCCCTCTCTCTCTCTCTTTCTTCTCCACACACACACACACACACACACACACACACACACACACACACACACACACACACACACACACACACACACACGAGGAGAGGAAGGAGAGCCAGGTATGCTCCTTCCCTCTCCTCATTCTCATGTTCCCTTCCCCTCTTTCTCTCTCCCTCTCTCTCTCTCTCACACACACACACATACACACACACATAGTGTTTTTGAGAGAGAGAGAGAGAGAGAGAGAGAGAGAGAGAGAGAGAGAGAGAGAGAGAGAGAGAGAGAGAGAAAACGCACACACACATACATAAACAAAGAATGCACACACACATTGAGAGAGGAAAAGAGAGAGAGAGCATGCATAAACAAAAAACGCACGCATTGAGAGAGGAAAAGAGAGAGAGAACATGCATAAACAAAAAACGCACACATTGAGAGAGGAAAAGAGAGAGAAAACATGCATATGATCCAAAAAAACGCACACACATTGAGAGAGAAAGAGAGAGAAACTAATTTAACGTCGTAGGAAACTAATTAAAATTAAAAGACCTAAAGATCTAGCCGACGAGGAGTTGAACTCAAGACCTATTATTCAAGAGGGAAATGGCATAATCAATCTATCATACTTGGCATGGGTGATAGAAAGGTTATACCATTTATCTCTTTTTATTGGCACACACATCCACACACGCGCACACACACAAGAAGAAGAGAGTTATAACGTCGTAGGAAACTATCTTAAAAGACGTTAAAGATTAGGTTAGATGTAGACTTACGTTAAATTAGATTTAGGTTTATTTAAGTTAAATTAGATTAGATTTAGGTTTATTTTTAACTAGATTTACGTTTATTTACGTTAGATTTAGATTTACGCTATATTAGATTAGATTTAGGTCTCCATAGACTGCGATGCCTGCATGAAGCGGGTGAAGAAAGCCCTCAATGGAATATAGGGTATTGCTGCCTTCACTCATGGTGGGCTCCGTTGATCCAAAAGTACTGGTGAAATGTCTTGAGAAGATAGGGAAGAAGGTGGATCTTTAGGGCGGCAAGAGTCACTACATCCCCGACACAATGACCATCTAGACAACCTCTAGTCATTCAACAGCAACTTCAAAGTTAGTAACAAGAGCAAGAACGGTCTAAAGGGCCAATTGCTGTCGTCAGATGTGGATCGAGATGAGGCAGCGTCACCGCCGGAAGTTAACTCTCACATCTTTAGTGATGAGAATGCCAACTCTTGCCGAGTTATGTGAAAAATTATGTGTTAAATGAGTTTTAAGGTTCTTATAATCCCTATTAGTTTAGTTCTTTGTTTTTAATATAACATAATTTACGTTAGATTTAGATTTATGTTATATTAGATTAGACTTAGGTTTATTTAGGTTTACCCCCCCCCCCACACACACACACACAAGAAGAAGAGAGTTTTAACGTCGTAGGAAACTATCCCAAAAGACGTTAAAGATTAGGTTAGATGTAGAATTACGTTAAATTAGATTTAGGTTTATTTTTAGTTAGATTTACGTTTATTTAGATTTACGCTTATTTACGTTAGATCGAGTCCACGCAAGAATTACTTATGGTTTAGGGTTTAGAGTTAGACGAACAGTGAAAAGATATACTGTGAAAAGATGTTAAGATGTTGTGAAGTGCTACAGCTAGAGAAGAGGCAAAGGGGTTTTGTCCACTACATGCAGTATCATATAGACGTGGGTGTGTAGATTTCTTGTACCCACAAATATAGGTATTGACCAATAAAGACGAGATTATAACCCGGTGGTTCTGATCTCCGTGCACCTCTAGACCGAGGTGTGCGGGGATTGGACATGACTAGAGAATGTGAGGTAAAGAGAGAGAGAGAGAGAGAGAGAGAGAGAGAGAGAGAGAGAGAGAGAGAGAGAGAGAGAGAGAGAGAGAGATAAGACGAAGAATGCCGATAGAATATTAAATTTGTTGTCCAGGTTATAAGATTTTTATCCTCATTATGAGTAGTGACGAGGATGTGGGACCGTCCAACCGAAACACCTATCTCTCAACGAGGTTCTTATGTCCTTGGAATCAATGCAAGCATGCTGTGCGACAGACAAGACGTGTTTCTTTGCAGCACGTTCGCGAATTTGGCGAGTTCGATCCATCTATTATAGATCGAGTTGTTGCCAATTATAACTCGTCGGACTCTGACGCTGGCCAACAAGCAGCAATCTTGCAACCCAATAGACATGTTCGCAGGCGCTTTGGTCAAGCAGCATATGTGAGGCCACAAGATGTAGCCTCTGACAGCTCGGGGGATGATCATGCAGAGCACATTCCCAACGAGGCAATGTTTGAGCCCGAGATTGATGAAATGATCGAGACGATCATGGATTCAGAAAGGCTTATCTATGATGATATGAAAAGTGAAGCCGATACGCCATTGTATAATGGAGCACGTATGTCTAGATTGAAAACACTCCTGGTTCTTCTCAACATGCAGGCAAAGTTTGGATGGAGTGACACTAGCGTCACAACGCTTTTCAGGTGATCTATTACAAT
Organism: Adiantum capillus-veneris; assembly: GCF_014529385.1. Classification (NCBI taxonomy): domain Eukaryota; kingdom Viridiplantae; phylum Streptophyta; class Polypodiopsida; order Polypodiales; family Pteridaceae; genus Adiantum; species Adiantum capillus-veneris. The sequence continues at coordinate 146,206,076 of NC_140934.1, forward strand.
TAGTTTACTTTAATAAAACTCTAAATGTATAATGATCTGATAGATTTTTACACGACTGTATCGTATTTTTATGTTGTGTAGATTGCTGAAAGAGCACATACTACCAGCTGGCAATGTGATGCCAGATTCCCGAGATGAAGCAAGAAATATTTTGCGAAACTTGGGGATGGATTACAATTCTATCCACGCTTGTCCTAATGACTGCATTCTTTTCAGAGGGGAATACATAGACATGGAGAAGTGTCCGAAATGTGATTCCGAAAGATATCGAGTAGATCTCCACGGGACAAAAATTCCACAAAAGGTTTTGCGACATTTTCCTCTGCTTCCTCGCATCAAGCATTTCTTCGAATGTAAGTCCATGGCCGCCCTAGCATCATGGCATGAGGAGAATAAATCTTCGGATGGTGTGGTACGAATTCCTGCAGATTGCGCAGCCTGGAAACATATAGATGGAACATGGTCGGATTTTGCCAGGGAAGCTCGAAATTTGCGCTTAGGCCTGGCTATGGATGGCGTAAATCCATTTGGTCAAAGATCAACATCTTACAATGTATGGCCCGTTGTCATCGTCAACTACAACATTCCCCCGTGGTTGACTACAAAGAAGGGGCACCTATGGCTAAGCTTGATTGTGCCAGGGCGATATAAAGTGGGGAATATGGATGTGTATCTTTGTCCACTATTGGAAGAGCTACAACAATTGTGGATTGGCATAGAGGTGGTGGATATGAGCCGACACACAGGACGACGGACTGCTTTGATCAGAGGCATTCTAATGTGGACCATGCATGACTATCCCGGGCTAACAGAATGCTCAGGTGATCTATTGACACTCCTCACTCAGACACTGTAAATCTTGTTTTTTTCCATAGTTGATCTATTATCATGTGTATACATGCAGGGCTTCAAACAAGTGGATACAGAGCATGTGTCACATGTGGACCTAGACTGAATGCACGTAGGGCACCCTCACTGAAGAAGCAAATCTACGAAGGTCATCAAGCGTATCTTCCAGAGAATCATGTGTTACGCGACGGCTTTTTGGGAAGAGAGCCACCAAGGATGTCTGCATAAGCATGGTTAGAGCAGAAGGAGATGTGCGATGACGGATTGCCTCCAGGAATGAAGAGACTATCTCTATGGTACGAGTTACCATACTGGCCCCAACTCATGATCAATCACTTGCTCGATCCAATGCACATATTCAAGAATGTGGGTAATCTACTATGGGACCATCTGACCGGCAAGAAAGATACTTTTGGAGCCAGAGTTGACCTTAGAAATGTGGATCGTATGGAGCAATATTGGCCGCAAACAGCGTCTGATGGATCGATAAAACTCCCTAAAGCACCATGGATTTTCACAGGAGCCCAAGAACGCAAAGTAAAAGAGACCATTCGATCTTTGCGGACCCCCACTGGCGTAATGCACTCGCTCCGAACGTGTTTTACTAAAGAAGGAAAGCTTACCGGTTTGAAGTCACACGATTGGCATAAAATGTGTCAGGTACGTTCATAGTGGACTTTAATATCATTGCATAAAATGTGGACTTTAATATCATTGTTGCACATACTTTACAGTTTATTTTACCGGTTGCCATTGAGGGATGTTTGTCTCTCGACATCCGTAACACAATCTACAAACTTGCAAAGCTGGTGCAATGGATCTCACAAAAGGAGATCAATGTAGACTCCATACCATTCGCCAAACTAAATGCTGCGGAGGTGGAAATAGCTATTAAAGTTGATGAGGTGGAAATAGCTGGCACAGTTCATTCCAGATGGATGTTCTTCTTAGAACGTTTCATGAAAACGCTTAAGGGATATGTGCGTCAAAAGGCACGTCCGGAGGGTAGCATGGCAGAAGGTTGGTTGGTATCAGAGTCCCTAGTGTACATTGGAGAGTGGCTAGACGGATTTGATAAAGCCCGGGACACGCTATGGCGAACCATAGATGATGAGCGCATATCTGGGATTGTCATGTGCAATCTCGGTGTTGAGAAGAAGATGACGAAAGATCTAGAGGCTAAAATCAACCGATTTTGCATGCTTCACAATCCAGTGATGCAAAAGTGGATTTCACAATATGAGGATGCAAAGCAAGAGCGACAAAGGGCACGAATCGAGTGGAGACGGGGAAGACGACCACCGATGCACTATCCAGCGGTTCTGGAGAGCCTACCAACCTTCATGAGCTTAAGAATATGGTTGCACAACCAATTGAAAAGCGCACAACAATGCGGTGACGAAGTGACTGAGGAAGAGTGGGAGTACTCTCGGGGTTGCGCGACCAAGGTAAGTTTGCAATGTATGGCTAGCAAGTGACTTTATTTATAAACGTTTGAACGGCCACTCATAATCTTTGTTCGTTGTAGTATAAGTCATACACAACAGCATGGTGTAAAGGTCGACATTTTAGGGTGGAACGAATCAACAAAAAGCGTTTTACTCAAGATTGTGGAATCATGGCAAAATTTGAACAGTCTAGTCGACGACGTTCCTCTGATGCAGATCCTGTGGTGGCGGAAATCACTTACTTCGGCACGCTGCAAGAGATTTTGAGGATCGATTACAGAGGATTTTTTGTCGACTTGTTCGACGTGCAATGGTTCAAGATAATCATGGAGGGTCGCAACTCTACTGTGCGTAGAGGAGAGTCTGGTTTTCTTGAGGTGGATTCTACTAAGAAATGGACTGACCTAAGAGACACTTTCGTACTACCCGAGCATTGTGAACAAGTAAGTATGTAAATAGTTAATATCCCCCTTTTACAAGTTATGTGCTTGAAAGCTCTCATGTAAGTTATGTGGCTCTGGCAGGTAATATTTCATCCTACAAAGTCTACATCAAACTGGTGGTACGTCATAGAGGTAGCCCCTCGTAGTGCAAGGACGTATGAAGGCTACCATGTGCCAATCACAACGGCATCAATGGAGGAGATCAGAGAAGATGCTCAATCAGAAGCCGCTGCGGTGGTGCCAGACGAGCATCAAGATGCTACTACTCTATATGGGGTGCATGGAGAGGATCCACAAAATGAAACAGAGGATATGTGTTTAAACGGAGAGCTCTATATAGATATAGGAAGTTATGCTGAGTTATGTGAGGATGAGAGAGAGATCTCTTAAAGCCACAAATATTGTATTTGAACAATTTTGCTCCGTGTTGTAAAAGCTCTGGCTCTCTAAGTACCTTCCATGGTGTATAATGCTCTTTTCTACTCGCGCTCACATCTTTTGATTGAAAATTCTGAGTTTTCCACTTGCCTCCTCTATCACTCAATTCATTGCGTCATTGTATTTATATGCGTCATTACGTCATTGTATTTAATGGTCTTTGCGTCATTGTCTACTCTATTCATTCAATATTAAGTTTAAATATTTGTGTGTTTAATGCAGGTATGGATGATGAGGAGTTTCTTTCTTCTTTATCACCGCAGCAGAGACAATGGTACGTGGAGCGTCATCGCTCTGGCGCATCATCGCGCGTTCCTAGTCCATCCGCATCTCCCTCTCTTTCGGAGCATTCGGTGCGCTGCGAAGCTTCGGCGTCGACGAGACAAGCTTCACACTCGTCTAGACACCGGCGCTCTAGTGGTGGCGGTGGCGGTTGTTGTGGGGATTCCGCCACCGATGCCTCCACACCGCCTCGTGTTCGACGAGGCTCTTTACCCTCCCCTTCTTTGCCCGCCCCCACACCAGCCACAACATCGCCATCTACGCCAGGTTTTGCATGGCTAACTGTTCCTAGAAGCTACACACCTCTACCTACTCCGCCAGGAGCCACCCCACTCGACACTCCTCGTTTCGGGGCCCAGACGCCGGTGGAGACACCTGACGTCCGTACCCCCATCGACACGTCGCTAGAGACCCCTGCCGGGACACCCAGGTTCACGCATCACCGGCCAGAGGGCTTGTCTTACTCCGTCGACTTCAGCGGCGGCATCATCATGGATGATGACGGCAAGAAGGTACTCTCGCGCATGCGTGGTCTTTGCTCTCAGCTGTTTAGTCACTACATACTAAACAAATGGAGTGAAGTACCAAGTGATTTAAAAAACAGAGTCATCAGCATACTTCATGATGAGTTTCCCGTTCCAACACGGGATCAACGCTTCAATGAAGACGTGATGAAGATTCAAATGTGTGAATACTGCAAATACAAGCGTTCCGAAGTGCAAAAAGCAATCAAGAATGGGTGGAACAGGCGAGATTGGCTGGCCAAAGAAGATTGGAAGAATGCGAAGAAAGCAGCGCGCGAGAATCCCGACAAGTGGAAGCAACGAAAGGATGCAGCCAGAGCGTGAGTAGAGGCAGGGAGCTCGCACCACTTGGGGAGCGGTGGATGGGCATCATTTGAGGCCGATTTTGTAAGTGTTTTCACCTTGCTCTTTATGTTCGATAGTTTAGGGTTTATGAGTTTTTTAATTCTAACATAATGAAATCTTTGTATGTTTTGACAGTGGTCGATGACAGGACGTGATCCCACACCGTACGAGCGCGAGTACGCAGGCAGGAAGGGCTTAAACGCCCTGATGGACATTCTCAGTTCTCGCGGCGGCATGGTTAGTATTAGGGTTTACTCTTTTCTATTTTTTGTATTGTTTTATAAATGTCGTTATATGTTTATACTTACTGAAAGCTGTCTTATTGTCTTTTTTTGCAGAATCCGACAGATACGCCACTTGGACGCGATGAGACATTTGACTAGACGACGTCAGTTTAGCCGTAGCTAGATAGCATTAGTTTAGGGTTTCTCATAGCTTATGTATCATGAGATGGATTTTATACGTCTTTTTGAACCATGTATATTATTACATTTGTCACCGTAGTTCCTTTTGACAATCAATTCTTTATGCCTATGATGTCGTACAATTGTCATTATTACATTTGCCAATCAATTCATTTTACCTATGATGTGTACAATTGTCAATTTTGCAAACAATGCGTCTTGTGGGTGACTATTTTGGGTCTATTATCTACCCTTGCACTTTTTTTTAAAAGTGAATCAAGTACAATATGGTTGATGGGTGGCAGGGCATTCAATGCCTTGTCACCAAAAAAAAAATCTCTCGGGCGTCGCTATAATCGTCGCTATTTATGGCTCTGTAGCGTCGCTATGAGCGTCGCTATAGTCTTCTGTGTAAACGTCGCTATAACCGTCGCTATAGGCGTCACTATACGCATTGCTATATAGCGACGCTCATAGCGACGCATATAGCGACGCCTATAGTGACGGTTATAGCGACGCTCTCGTAGCGACGCTATTAGCGATGGTTTTAGCGACGTCGGGGGTTATAAAAACCCAGTGTATTTCCGTCGCTAACAGCGTCACAAGAGCACACAACCTCTTGTAGTGCCCATCCAATCTGTCCTTGGCAGCAAACATCTTGAACGCATTTGTGTTCTGCCAGCCATGGCAAATGCCTACATTTGATGTGAAAACTGCCCAAAAAGAGGAGAAACAAAGTGGAAACAACACGTGCTATATAGCACAAACTGCAGAAGATTGTAAGGGACCTGTTATGCAAAAAATGGCACTAACAAAAAAATTGCTCAAAATGACAAAATAGCTTGCACAATACTGTCTGTAGTGGAAATGGAGGCCGAAATGAGCCCGAATAAAAAATCTATACAGACTAAGCTCTTTAACACTAATCCTATAAAAAATTAGCCAATTTTGTGGATTTTCAAGACTTTTGTAAAAAAAAAATCAACACTACGTTAGTTATCTAAATAGAAAATGGTTTCAAGGAATTATGACCAACACTCAATATAAGTTGATAAAAAATAGTACGGATCTTATGAAGATCTAAATGTGTCATGCCATTGCCATCTTCCACAACTAATTTGTGCAGATTGACATTGTTTTTATTTTCTTTTGAAAGTAAATCAAATCATTGTTAAGCTGACCAAAACTTCTTTGAAAAAATCCTCAATAGGTATATGATAAATGTACAAAATTTTTTTAACCCATATACAAAAGCTGCCGACATTTTTTACTTCTCCAAGTTAAGTAGCGAAGTACAGTTTTATGTAAAATTTACTAATTTTAGAGAAGTAATTTTTTTATTTTTGAGCTTTTCATGTAAATTGTGTATTTAGAAACTTTTTTCATATCTTAAACCCATAGTTAAGAAGTCTCATGAAATGTTTATGTCATATACAAAAGTTATGTTTCATTTACTAGAATCCTCATGTGAGTCATTTTTGTGGTTTCAGCCAGTTTTGTGGCTCATTACAAGTCTAGTGTTAAGCCCTCCAAAAAAAAAATTTGACCTGCGAATGCTCGTTAAAGGTCACAAAAACCAAAAAAAGTGAGAAGATGTGTGGTGGAGCTACCGGCGACTAAGCCCGGGAGGACGCAACCTGCTCTGATACCAATTGTTGGAGAAGACGAAAGAAGTTCAAGGCACACAACCGAGAGTGTAATACTTAGTGTGCAATGGAAAGATAGATAGCCCTAGAATGATGGGCGTATATACAATACATGGGAGAAAAACCTCATAAAGAGGAAAAAAATGCCCCGAGAGTCCTAACTGTGTTCACACACATCACTACCACATGTATATGGTAACAGTCTTTTGCACTTTAAATTGTCAAGGTAAGGTACATTCAAACTCTATTGTTTTTTTTTTTGTGCATTTTTTCAAAATCAAATTGATGTTTGTTTTATGCAGGTAAAAAATAAAGGTGTTCATTTGAGCCACCCAAAATTGGGGGACCCAAATGAGCACCTTTATTTTGAAATAGGTGCATAGCGATAATATCCGCGATAATAGACACAAAAATATGTGCGATATCAATATTACCATGCATATTATTGACAAACAATTGCCGTGTCTATTGCCGCTTTTATTAACGCCAACGCAATTTTTTCTCTCTCTCTTTTCATTTCTTATTCCACGATAATAGGGGCGGTTCTCAATTTTCCTCATATAATGTATGAGCAGTACAACAAGATGTATCCTAGGTAACTAGAAAATAGTAAGATAATTAATGACTCAAACAGATAATAACACCCAAAATGGATTTGTGAAGCTAACAATGTTTGACCATTTGACATGGCTAATGAAGGTGACATAAGAAGGTTGAATATTGTTGAAAGGAGGCTGAATGTGGATTGGCCGGAATGACAATACAAACGATAATTGCTTTATTATTAAGATGGTTCATGATGGCATAGCTCTAGGAGAGAGCAAATGTTTAGTTTCATTTTAGGCAACCAGTGCACTTAAAGAAAAGAAATATGTCGCTAAGAACTAATTGTGCTCTTCCCAAAGTATTTTCTTTCTACAAGGAACTCAATATGTTAGATCTTAGTATTTATCCTTTTTCCATTGTATAAATCCTTTTTCTTAGCATATATATAAGGGGTCACAAAACAGATGTATTCCAATTAGTATCCTTAATATGGGTAATTTGTGTAGTTATCAATGGCTGATAACATGTGAGCATACATACCCTAGATGTATCACTATAACACATCCCGTAAAAATAAGCACAAATATTGACAAGACAAAGCTTATTTTAAAATTAGAATGGCATGGAATAAGCATTGTACTAAACATTGGTATCATAGCGTCAGTATATGTACCGGTAGGTACCGTCGGAATACATGTTGTTAAATGCGTCGAAGTACACGTTATTTGCGTTGGAATAAACGCAGTTATCTAAGCCAAAAATGTTTTTATATACCGACGCTTATTCCGAGGCCCATACCAGTGCGTGTACCGAACTTTGTTCTGACAACCAAACTTGCAAAAAAAAAAATGGGCAGAGAGAGCTCGGAACTGATGGTGCATGTACTGCATCAACAATAGAAAACAACCCTCTCTGCCCAAAGGAAGAGTGCACAAGCAACCGCACTCCACCTACAAGTTGACGCGAAAGAGCAAGTGTACACAGATTAGTAAAAATGTGAAAAGAAAAAAATCACAAAATCAAAAGCTTAATCATGACAAGTTCTCAAAAGCATAACCATAACGGCGACTCCCAAACCGTGGGCACAACAGTATAAAGATTTTATAGCCATAATTAAAACATGATTCGAAAACTGCAAAACCATAAACATAACCCACTTCCCAGACCATAAACATTACCATTACTTGCTTGTCATACCATAACCACAACAACCATACCATCATTGCAAAACCATAACCATAACCATAACCATAATCTGATTGCCAAACCATAACCATCACATTGTTGCCATACCATCACTGAAAACCATAACCATAACTTGATTGCCAAACCTCAACCATACAATCATTGCAAAACCATAACCATAACTTGATTGCCAAACCATGACCAAAACCTCTATACCATACCACAACCGTAACCTATGTGCCATACCATAATTGCGAAACAAATCATGATCTCAAACGGAATACAAAACCATAAACGTAATCACTACAAAATTGTACATGCAAACAATCACTAAGTAATACTATATCAAGAAGACCCTCATGGTAATGCCTCGCAGTCAACGTCCTCCTCCTGCAGCAGTAGCTGGGTCAAAAAAGGGCCACAAGTCCATGCTTGTACCCATACTTCTCCTCTCGGTGTGTCGAAAGGCGCTTCACAGCAACATCTTCCAAAATTATGGTTTAATCATGAGATAAATCTTCAAATAACATATATATTTTCAACAATGCAAAGCATACCTATAATACTTACAAACTCATATCGAAGTGTATCGTAGCCTCTAATCCCAAGATGTGATGCTCCAACAGACTCCAAACGTGCTCTGTCTGCATCTCTCTACTTCTGAAATGTGTCAGAACTCTCTTGTGTCTCTCGTGCAATCCCCGTCCACTCCTCTTCTTGGAATGATAGGAAAGTGTCAAAGGACCTTTGCAGCGATAAATTTTCCTTGTGTGTCCTCTCTATACCTGTTTGATCCACAATTGGAACCCTGTTCCAAATTACATACTCATTGCAAAAAAGTATACAATCATTAGGACATGCTTGTATTTTGTGATAATCCAAGCCCCAATTAGTAAGAATCTTTCTAGTGGCTGGACGGGTAGGGACCACATGACTTCTGGAAAGATTTGCTCGTTAAGCAGTCTGTTGCTACATGAACACGTCAACCCCTTGATCAAATTATTAAATTGTAGCTTGCACTTTATCATGATTAGGATACAATGTATTTACGTGAAAAGCTCTGTGATGGAGGTGTCAGACCGATAGACTACAAATTAAGCATTGCCAAAGCAGTACGGAGAACTGAGATTTTGTACCATTGTAAAGCGGCATACGTGCAAGAGTTTGCATCATCTCACCCTCTTTATCGTTGCTATCATAACCTAACATAACCTAACATTTTACGTACAACCTATAATGTAAACCTAACCTAATAGAACTTATAACCTAAACGTAACCTAACATAACCTATAACCTAATCTAACCTATAACCTAAACATAAACTATAATCTAAACCTAACCTATAACCTACCCTAATCGAAGTTCGAATGCGTTTTTTGAAATACACGAGTCTTTTCTGAAGTCCATTTGCGTTTTTTATATTATTTGTTGCTAGCTCTAATGCACCCTATAATTACCTAACCTAATTTATAACTTAAACCTAACATATAATTTAATCTAACTTAATCTATAACATAACCTAACTTAAAACCTAAACCTAACCTAACTAAAGTCCGTTCACGTTTTTTGAAGTACATGAGTCATTTTCGAAGTTCGTTTACGTTTTTTTCACTATTTATCGCTAGCTCTAACCTAACCTATAACCTAACCTACAACCTAAACCTAATCTAACTTAATAACATAACTTAGCGTAATGTATAACTTATAACCTAACATATAGCATATACCCTAACCTAACCTAATCTATAACTTAAACCTAACCTATAAGATAATCTAATCTAACCTATAACATGATCTAACCTATAACTTAACTTAAAACCTAAACCTAACCTATAACCTAACCTAACCAAAGTCCGTTCGCGTTTTCTGAAGTACGCGAGTCATTTTCGAAGTTCATGAGTAGCGTTTTTTTCACTATTTTTCGGTAGCTCTAACATAACTTATAACTTAAACCTAATCTAACATAATTTAACCTAACCTATAACCTAACCTAACCTATTGTATAACCTATAACTTAACATATAACCTATACCCTAACCTAACCTATAACCTAAACCTAAACCTAACCAAAACCTATAACCTAAACCTCATCAATCGTATGATGATGATGAGATGGTAGCGTAATTTCAAAACAAAATTTCTCCATAGCATTATTTCAAAACAAAATTTCTCCAAGCATAATTTCAAAACAAAATTTTTCCATCGCATAATTTCAAAACAAAATTTTTTCAAAGTATAATTTCAAAACAAAATTGCATAAAAGTTTAAAGCATTGAAAGCGTAATGAATGAAATTTTATTTTGTCAATATACAATATAATTTTAAATTAAATAAAAATGCATAAAACTTTCGAGCACTCACATGCGACCTATTTGAGCAAAAAAGGGTCTTAAAATTGTCTTCAAACCTATAAAAACACACACATACACTATATTAAACACACATACACACAAACCTAGAAGAAAACTTGAAAAGAATCGCATCTTGATGCTAAGGAGTAGTCCACAAGCAAGAATCTCACCTCCAGTAACTCGTTGGGCAACAGATTTGCAGCAGGTGAGGAGGAGGAGGACAAGAGAAGGGGTGGAAAATGAGGGAAATGCGTAGGGAAAGACCCGTGAATTCGTTTTTTGTAGGGTCCGCCGGTAGAGGCCTCAATAGAGACGTCGGAAAAAACTTCGGTACAGGCGTCGAAAATTCAAAAATTAATTTTTTAAAAAAGTTGATCTCCCTCCAGATTTATCTACACATATACCGATGCCCGTCATTGACGCCGATAATTTGACGTCGGAATTCAAACGTGCTCTTGTAGTGTACGCAACTTGGCAACTCCCTTCATTTATGAGCATAAACATGAAAATTTTATTTTGGAGGGGACCTCCTTTTCTAGACTGACACATGTCATAGTGGGATTTTCTTTGCCATGGTGCTAGCTCTATCATTCGTCTCTCCAAGAGCTCTATTGTTATCACTATAACATATGCGCGGTATTATTGCTCACATTACCGCAAAAAAACAAAAAAACTTGAAACATGAAAATTCTCGTATGCGGAAAATACTGCGGCAAAGTTTGCGGTAATGGTCTAGAGATAACTTCCGCGGTAATGGCTGCGGCAATATTTCCACGAACATTACCGCGCCTTTTGCTGCACAGATACCCGCAAACATTACCGCGATGGAGTTATCGCGAGCATTACCACGGCAAGATTTATTATAAAAAAACAGATGACCATTTGGAATATTGTCCTTTGAGGGACCATCCAAAAGGTCATCTATTTTTTTATTTATTTTAGTTATTTTACAAAATTATTATTAATTACAACAAAATATCACAATTGGACAATACATTGAGCCAAAAAATTATAGGTATTGCATTTACATAAAGGGCAAAAAAAGCCCGCGTGTACAAAATAGAGTATGGTCATGTGGGATAGGGCAAACGGGGCCCGCGTATACAAAATAGAGGATTCTCATGGGGGAGTTGGCGGCATTTCACGTGGAACTCCTTGACTCTGCAAAATCATAAAGAAGAAACAATTAACACTTTGTTATTTAATATTTGATATAAAATCAACAATTTGATTATTTAGATAAGATTAAACTTACATGTTGCAGACTTCTGCACGGATTTTCAAACTCCTCTCGAGAGATCATTTGATTTTCAAACAACCAACACCAAGTTTGATACTCGGTATGGTTCTCTCTATATCTCTGCACATCTCTGGTCGGGCGACTCATGGTAATGTTATACTGACAAAAAATAGCAACCAATTAACTAAATGAAAAACATTAGATTTTTTACAATAAAACTAATATTTTTACTTACATATTTGTCTTTCCAAGCCGTTTTTCCTCCCGAACCATAATGCATAGGAGCCTGATGGGATCTGGCCTCAACTTAACGCGTATACATCCTCACACCCGTTGCCCTTTCGTCCTCTTTCTCGCCCATAGCGGTCTCCCACTCCACATCATGGACATTTCCTGGCCGATAGCTATGCTGTGGAGACTCCATTGTCTTCTTTGCCGCTCTCCTCACACTAGATTTTTTGTTCTTTAGAAATGTTTGACATGTTCTTGCAACCATTTCCTTGAGAATTGTTGCCCCTCAGGGTTGGGGAAACTCATGTGCATGGTTGTCTCTATATATGTGAGGTTGTAGGGATCTTGTTGATCAAATTTGCAAAAACAATTGATATATGTGGAGTGGATTAATTGGTTGACGTGTGTGCGGAATCTCCTACCCTGCGCTATCCCGAGATCCACCATACCTCCTCTATGAACCTGGTAGTATAACCCGCGAACATCTGGTGAAGGCATGTCATGGTCCTCATCTTCTGCTGGAGCAGGGAGCGGTGACTGTGGAGGAGAATCTATAGTACTCCCCTCCCCCCAAAACAACAACTAGCTCCACTCCCTCGTCGAGATCAACCGGCGCTAGCGCGCGAGCTACCCTGACGATGACTGCCAGAAGAGCGCCGACGTGAATCTGGGACAGAAGGTGGGATAGGTGATGGATAGGTGGACGCCCGTGGCGTCGCACCCAACGGAGTCGGACCTTGGGGCGTTGGACCCTGTGAAGGAAAAGTTGAACCTGGAGCTGTAGCTGGAAAACTCTGCAGGTATGGAGTGCCACCAGTCAGAGTAGAGACCTGTGATAATCCAAAAGATGCTAGCTGTGCCAGTGAATAGCGCTGCATAAGGGTCTGCTGTGAACCTAACCACTCAGCTCGAAGACGCAATGCCCTCTCCACATCTGGATCGGTCACAAGTATGGCAATGGACCCACCTAGAGCGACGTCCCGAAACCAGCCGAACCCTGATGATGACTGCTGAGGCGACGGCTGTGAATGATAGGCCGAGAGAGCGTCGGGATATGACATCCCGTCTGCCATGAAATCCTCAATGCTACGAAAGCGTGGTGTGGAAGAAGAAGACATGGTCTGCATTTATTACGACGAAGATTAAACTAAGTTATAAAATTTGAATATATGATTAAAAGTTTACACATTGATTTTTTTCAAACATTGGATTCTCTATAGTATCCAATGTTGAAAGAATCCAATGTGGAAAGAATCCAATGTGTGTCTACAACCTATAAAAGAGTCTTGCAAAGCCTTGAGTGCTAATAAGATATTAGTGTGTGTATTGACTAATAAGAGATTATTGTGTTTATGATTAGTGTGACCGATTGCGTGATCACTTGGACGGTCATTGGGGCCTAATACGTCACCTACGACTTAATCATGGAGGTATGCATGTTTCTGTTTTTGTGTTGATTGTTGTTTAATTTAACATAAGTAGTGTGTGTTTTAGTGTTGTCTTGTTTAATTGGCTTGTGCACACACTAATTAGTGTGTGTTAACATACACTAATTAGTGTGTGCATTGAATTGTGCACACACTAATTAGTGTGTGTTAACATACACTAATTAGTGTGTGCATTGGCTTGTGTAATTGGCTTGTGCACACACTAATTAGTGTGTGCATTGGCTTGTGTAATTGGCTTCTGCACACACTAATTAGTGTGTTTTAACATACACTAATTAGTGTGTGCATTAGATTGTGCACACACTAATTAGTGTGTGTTAACATACACTAATTAGTGTGTGCATTGGCTTGTGTAATTGGCTTGTGCACACACTAATTAGTGTGTGCATTGGCTTGTGTAATTGGACTATGCATTGGCCAATTCCATTGGTCAATGCACACACTAATCACACACTAAATAGTGTGTGTATTGGCCAATCCAATTGGCTTGTACACACACTAACCACACACTAAATAATATGTGTATTGGCCAATCCAATTGACCAATGCACACACTAATCCCAAACTAATGCACACACTAATTAGTGTGTGAATTGGCCAATCCCATTGACCAATGCACACACTAATCACACACTAATTAGTGTGTACATTGACCAATCACATTGGCCAATGCACACACTAATCACACACAAATTAGTGTGTGTTAATGAGCACTAATTAGTGTATGAATTGGCCAATCCCATTGACCAATGCACACATTAATCACGCACTAATTGTGTACATTGACCAATCACACTGGCCAATGCACACACTAATCACACACAAATTAGTGTGTGTTAATGAGCACTAACTAGTGTGTGAATTGGCCAATCCCATTGACCAATGCACACACTAATAACGCACTAATTAGTGTGTGCATTGACCAATCACATTGGCCAATGCACACACTAATAACACACTAATTAGTGTGTGCATTGACCAATCACATTGGCCAATGCACACACTAATCACACACTAATTAGTGTGTGTTAACACACACTAGTTAGTGTGTGCATGGCCAATCCCAAATTTAATATATTAGGTTATGCAAGTAATAAATTTAACAAATTTGACAAATCTAACAAGTTTAGATTTTGCAAGTAACTAATAATTAACAAATTTAAGTTTTGGTGTGTCTTTACTTACACTAATTAGTGTGTGTAAAGAACACATGCACTAATTAGTGTATAAAGAGCCTACATGTGCACTAATTAGTGTGTGTGTGTATGCATGTGTGTGCATGCGTGTGTATGAGTGTATGCATGTGTGTATGCGTGTGTATGAGTGTATGCATGTGTGTATGCGTGTGAAAAACTCAAAAAACATAACAACAGAACTTACATGGAATTGAAGCGCTTGTTGGGAGAGGGTAGGAGAGTGGAAGAGTAGAGATGGTGGAGAGTAGAAGAGTAGAGATGGAGGAAGAGCTCAAGGTTGTGAGGTTCGCGCTCTTGGCTTCTGTGGAGAAGACGATGAAATTCGAATTTTAGAGCTTTGATCTTCGCGGGGCACGCGGGTGCCCCTATTTATTAAAAAAATTGAAATTTGATTTTCCGCTCCTATTACCACGAGTATTACCGCGTGGCTTACCGCCGCGTCTATTACCGCAACGCAAATTCGGGCCATATAAACAGATGGCCACGTTCTGACATTATTACTATTGATCCTAAAAATCTATTGGTACTATGTTTTTTATAAAATATATATAAAATGAAAGTATTCCTAGTACTTTGAAAATGACATTTTTACCTAAAAGTTTAATTTTTACTTTTTACTGATATTTTAGTAACATTCTTTGGTAATTTGATTTTAATTAGTGTATATAATTGATTAATGTAGGTTGCTTGAGATGATTTTGGCCCGTCCACTGAACCGGATAGATCACGGTGGTTGGCCAAGCGATTACTATGCCCATGCATGCGGTGCAAATGCGCCATTGCTCGACTTCGACGGATATGCTTGAGCCATGTAGAAGATTATGGCTATATATGGGACGATCCTCGCAAGCGTGCACGGATGGAAACAAACGATCCGCGAATTGTAGCGGCTATTGACGTCACTCCTCATTGGCGTGTGGTTGGTGGAGGAGGGGAAAGGAGGGTGGAAGAGCACATGCGCCAAGAATCCATTAGAGAGGGAGGAAGCACATCAAATCAGCCAAGTACTGCTGCTCCCTCTTATCCGAGTGACCACATCCCATCTCCTTACGTGGATGCAAAAGACGACCATTTGCATAGAATGGTTGAGGATCTCTTTGCACGAGAGGAGCGGCATGAACCAGAGTGCGCATGCGAAGAAGCTTCTGAGCGAACGAGGAGTGAGCTACTCGATTCGGCATACACCGCACTATATGATAGATGCTCTTACTCCATTTTAAGGGCATCTCTCGAAGTCCTTAACCTTTAGGCGATGTTTGGATGGAGCAATGCTAGTGTCGACGCACTTTTGAGGTATGTATACAGATTGTGAAGGATGCTTGTGGAGTGCATAAATTAGCTTCTAATGTACTTTCTTCTTGTGATAGATTGCTAGGAAAGATGCTGCCAGCTGGCAATCACATGCCAGAGAACAGACGAAAAGCCCGCGAAGTGGTGACTGCATTAGGGATGGATTATGATCGCATTCATGCTTGGGTGAACGATTGTGTGCTCTTTCGTAATGAGCATGCCGATTGTGACACATGTCCATTGTGCGGGGAGCCTAGGTTCAAAGAAGGAATGTAGATCAACAGAATTCCACGTAAAGTTTTGAGGAATTTTCCACTCATCCCTCGCATCCAACACATGTTTAGATCGAAGGGTACAAGCGAGCTTTTGAGTTAGCATGCAAAACATTGCTTCATAGATGGTATTATGAGAGTGCCAGTTGACTCACCAGCATGGAAGCACATAGAGGACACATGGCCAGAGTTCAGGGATGAGCCTCGTCACTTGAGGATTGGGTTAGCTAGTGATGGAGTGAATCCATTTGGGCACCGCTCTACTTCATGGAGCACTTGGCCGGTGGTTGTTGTAAACTACAATATTCTGCCTTGGGAGGCAACAAAAAAGGGAAACATTTTACTATCACTTCTCATTCCAGGAAAGCACAAGGTAAAAAACATGGATGTATATCTGCAGCCTCTTATTGATGAGCTTCAAGAACTATGGAGAGGCATAGATGTCATTGACATTTCACGGCCACCACGAGACCGCAAAGCCGTCATCAAGTGCATCCTCATGTGGACCATGCATGATTACCCACGATTTGGAGAGGTATTTGGTAAGTATGCACATGTTAATTGTACTTTTTGCTTTAGGTTTATCGTCTCATGTGTAACGTTTGTTTACCTCTTGGTAGGATTGGCAACATCTGGACATAGTGCGTGTCCCACTTGTGGCCCTTCCCTTGTGACAGAGAGACCTCCTCTTCTTGGGAAGGTGATCTATCCCAACAACCATCGTTTCCTACCTCCTTCACATCGTAGATATGCTCCCCCTATCAATGGAGTGCATTCGTTCCATTGGAACATGGCTGATTGGGCGAAGCATTGGGAGGAGCATCATGGTACCTCACCGCCTCCCAATGGGTTGCCAAAGGGTATGTCGAGGTACTCAATCTTCTTGTCGCTCCCCTATTGGGCTTCGTTGAAAATTCAGCACTTATTGGATCCTATGCATGCATTCAAAAATGTTGGGCAAGCTATATGGGATCACATAATTGGCAAGAAGGATTCATTGGGTGCTAGGGAAGATTTAAGATCCATTAGACGTCTCCCCCCTTCAGCCACGCCCCGCATGGGGGAGCGGGGAAAGATGATTCTTCCAAAATCACCGTGGATAATGTCAAAGGCAGACCAAGAGCGGACAAAGCAAGTTATTTCATCCATCAGAACTCCAACGGGATATATGCGGTCACTCAAAGGTGCTTTCACAAAAACCAAAAAGGGTGGCTCCACTCAATTGTATGGATTGAAATCCCATGATTGGCATAAAATCCTTCAGGTAAGAGTAGAACAGTTTGTGGTGTCTATGTGTCCTTATATATAGGTTGACATTCACTAAGATGTTTTATTGCTTGTAGTTTGTACTTCCCATAACTATTAGTGGTTATGGGGACACTAAGGTGAAGGCTGCAATATTCAAAGTGGGTTAGATTGTGAGGTAATGGGTTTTTCTCAAGTACTATATTATGTTGTGCATGAATGAACTTTTGAATTTTTTTTCATCTACTATATAACGTTTGCCCTGTAGATTTGTGAGCTCCAAGGAGATAGAAGTAGAAGCCATACCAGTAGCCCATCAGCTCGCAGTAGAGGCAGTGTGTGCTATTGAGGATGAATTCCCACGTACAATCCTTTTAGCCAAATACACCTATTGCTTCACCTTGTTGAGGAGATTGCCATTTGTGGGGTGGTTCACTCTAGATGGATGTTCTTCTTGGAGAGATTCCTGAAGACTTTAAAGGATTTTGTTAGATTGGGGTCACAACCGGAGGTATGCAAAATAAATACAATATAGATAGCATTTATACGCTATGGAGTTACTAATAAAAATATGTGGTTTTAATGTTTTCAGGCGAGCATGGCAGAAGGTTGGGTGGTGCAAGAGGCATTTGTGTATGTCTCACAGTATCTCATCACAGTGGATCCATCATTGCCTCGTCTGTGGAGTGAAGAAGAGGATCCTAGGAAGCACTCAACCATTCCCAATGGAAAAGGCTCACTCTTGGTCATGGATAGAGAGTTTCATGCCATCGTCAACAACTACTCTTTACTCAATGCCACTATCATGACCAAATGGGTCAATATGTACTTGGAAGCCCGCGCAGCTAGAGAAAGGGATGGAGATGCATGGAAGAGTTCCCATGGAGGTAGACATGCACCTCCTTTTCCGAAAGAGCTTGCAAAATATCCTGACTTGATTCAAGTAGAGTGGATCCATAATGCCATGACCAATGCCAAAGCACAAGGAGAACAAATAAGCCCTAAAAAATGGGAGTATGCGCGAAGATGCTTGCGCAAGGTGAGTGTGTATATGTTATGTATGCATGTATGCAAATCACTTAATGAAATGCGATGTAACCTCTTATGCATTGTGATTGTAGGGTCTCATTTTCAACTCCATTTGGTCCGAAGGCCGACATTTTTGCACCCGCAAGATAGATGAGCGTCGGACCACTAATGATTGTGGCGTGATGGGAAACTTTGACACAACAACATATGAGGTCAGATATTGTGGTACTATAGAGAGAATAATCAAAGTGGATTTCAAATCTTTTCACAAATTCCTCTTTGAGTGTCGATGGTTTGCGGGTGAGGTCAAAAGACATGAAAATGGGCTCATTATGATGGATTCCACCCAATTCCATCGGGGAAAAACTGACAACTTGGTGTATCCTAGTAGTTGCGAGCAGGTAATTTAGGCTATGTGCAATTAACTTAAATTAAAAATTTAAGTTGTGTATATCAGCTTATTCTTAGTGTGTGACGTACAGGTCTTTTATGTGCCATATATATATCAAAGAAGACTTTGGTATGTCATTCCAGTCACGCCGCGGGGTAGATCTATCTTTGCAGAGACGGACATTGACCCAGTAATTGATCCCATCATACCATCACCACAAGATGCAGAGGAAGATGTAGTAGAAGTTGAAGAAGGTCAGCCAAGCCTTGCAAATAGTCATCTTGAGGAGGAGGAAGAGGGAGAAAGCGATGATGATTCTATAGGAGGTGATGGAGAGGAGGAAGAATCTCTAAATTTGTTTATTGATTTGAATACTATGGGTCTAAATATGGATCCTAGTGCTTGTAGAGATCTTATACAAGATGAGAATTAATAAAACTCTCTATTCTTTCACTTGGTGTAGTATATGATTAATTTGCAAATGTTTTGTTATGTGCTTATGAATAGTATTTGTAATGGTTTTGTTGTGAGTTCAATGATTTATGTATAGAATTTTTAGAGTGAAAGAGAGATTAAGTGAAGTGAGCAAGCATTCTGGAGAGTGTAGGAGTTGTATTGGATTTAAATGGAAACCCGCGGGAGAGGGAGAGGGAAGGGGGTCCAGCCTATCTTAGCGGTAATGTGAGCGACAATAATCGCAGAAATTTACGCGGTAATATTTGCAGTAAAGTGCCGTTTAAGCATCAAAAGGATTCTCTCTCCTCATTTTGAATTCCTCTCTCTTGTTTTGCGGTAATGGCCCGTGGTAAACACCACGATCTCTCATAGTGTATGAGACTGGATATATACATCATTGTTTTTTTTTTTGAAATAGTTAGATACCATAAGAGTATCGCAAGTATGAAGAAACATTAGAATTTGCGTATATAGTTGAACTAAAAGATCGACCATCCTTGCAAGTGGATCAAAAGAAACATGTTATGTAACATTGTTTAAGGGATTGAAATCCACTTGAAGTGAGCACATTCACTTGCTAAAGTTTTCCTCCAGACATGTTGAGCATATCTTGCAATCTTTAATCATTGAACTCCAAGAGACAACACTCTGTCTTATCAAGACCTTTGTGCTTTCATAGGGACAACCACATTGTAGTCTGTAGATACATGTGGAGCAAAGAACTCTACCATTTTCTTTCAAGATTCTTTATCTAGCAATGTTATTGAGGAAATCATCGGGCATAGTAACACAGCTCTTCAAGAGTTGCTTGCATTCAGAGAGGCCCTCTATTTGCATCCATTGAAAACATCCCAATCCACAACCTATCGCATTGCTTGTTCCAAAAGTATGAGATTTACATAGATACGAGCAATAAGATAAGATGGAACTAGATATTAAAATCAAGATAATTCAATGACTCAAATAGATAATAAAACCATAAATGGATTTGTGAAGCTAACAGTATTTGACCATTTGACATGCTAACGAGGCCGACTTATGAAGGTTGAATTTTGAAAGGCGGCTCAACCTGGAATGACAACGTACGCGATAACAGTCTTATTCTAAAGATGGCTCAAGACTGCGTATGCGTGTTGACACTGCAAAACCATCGCGGGGGGTTGTCGTCCATGGTGGCCGTGCAGCTGCAGGAGGGCGGCTCATACGTGTATACCGCCGCCGAGGAATCTTCTATCATAGCTGCATGGGCTTGTTTGCATACCCAAATGCAGCCTTGTGGGCGTTTCTCACCCTCAGCCTATACCTGCTGCAGCAGCACCTCATGTTTGCCCCGCCTCCCATCTGTCACCTCCCTTACTTCCGATCATGGCAATCTCATTTTCAGCGCCCATTCTGATCTCACCATCCGCGTCTGGTCGCGGGCGACTTCTCGCAAACTCGTCGCAACCCTCCCTTCCTTCACAGACCGTCTCTTTCGCGGCAGCAGCCTCGTCATCGGGCCCGTGCCGTCATCGGCATCTTGCTTCCCCTCCACCCTGTCATGGCTGCAGCACTCGGATACCATATCTTGCCTGGCTTTCAGCCCGAAAAACCGCCTCCTGTACTCTGGATCTAGGGACACAACTGTAAAAGCATGGCATATCGACAGCGTTCGATGCACGGAATCGGTCGCCGCGCATGCCGAAGCTGTCACAGCACTCGCCGTATGTGGAGAAGGCTTTCTATATACAGCATGTGTGAATGGTGAGATCAAAGCATGGCAGAAGGTGCCCCATGCCAGAATACACAGACTCAAGGCTACCCTCAACGAAGCTGATGGTCAAGCAATAAATGCGCTCGTATTTAGCGGAGATAGCGAGCTTCTCATTGCGGCAGGGGCGAGCTGCACCATCAAAATATGGGGAAGAACAGGGCAGGAGAGACACATAGGTTTATTGTATGCATTTGTGAAGGAGTGTCATGCGCAAGCTATACTGTGCTTAAGCGTAGTGGGGAACTTTCTGGTAAGCGGGTCTGCGGACAGGACAATGAGGGTGTGGGGAATTGGCAAGCTTGAGAACCACGAGAGGGGAGCAGCACGGTTGGTGTACAAGAGGACTCTGGCAGGCCATGAGGGGCCTGTGCTCTCCGTCGCCACGGCTATGGAGCGATCGGCTGCATGTGCATCTGATGGTGATGTCGACGAGCTGGGGAGCTCTCAGCTCCTTGTGTATAGTGGAAGCGCCGACAAGAGTATGAAGGTATGGAAAGTGGCCGGCCTCACTGATGACACGTACTCATCAGAAATGGACTTTCAGACTTATATACTTGGTGGTGATGGCCATACGTCTAACAATACAAGCCACCACCGGGTTGCTACTGTGAAGGACTACACCATGTTCAAGCCTCCGGGCCTTCTCCATAAAATATGGCATGCTCCTTACTCGTCCGCAAAGCACTTACTTCAGAGTTGCTGCCTGGCAATGGCTCACAATATTGTGTAAAGAGCCAGCCTAAAATTAGACTGGCTAGCTAACAATTAGAAATAGTTTCCTTTGTGCATGTTGTAAGAAATAGTCTCCTTTGTACATGTTTGTAAGGGCATTGCTTTTGTTGCTTTCTAATACAATTCATCCGCCTTTATGTTTTTCTTCTAATCTAGCTATTATAATGGAGAGAAACGATCCAGGAAAGTGCCACATGGCTAATGGAGGTGAGAGGCAATTGAGCCACGTGGAGGCAACAGGTGGAAAGGCGAAAATTTTCAACTCTAAAGGAATAAATGGTTTAACCGTCATCAATTGAAGACGTCGCTTAAGAATTGTATGCAGAGCGTAGTTGATGTGGACGATGATCATCATGTGAGCAGGTGCACCTTGCATGATTAATCTTCCTTATTCTGCAAGTAAGCATCTACGTCATTATCCTTCAGTAAGCCTTTGTGCCCACATTCCTCCCTGAGAGAGAGAGAGAGAGAGAGAGAGAGAGAGAGAGAGATCCAGCAGAGGGAGACAGCAACCAACAGCCAATAGCAGCCGACTAATGGTCCTCTCCATGCTTGGTGACGTGTGCCAGCAAGGATCTTTTCACAAGGTTCTCATTCGTGCGATGGCGGTGGAGGTGGTGGCGGAATGGGGTAGATGGCGGTCATTTCGGTCGGGCCAGTATACTCACCCCCATGTAAAACGTAACCAATGTAGCAAAGTGGAAATCTATATAACACTGTGTTACATTGGTTACATTTTACATGAGGATGATATTACACTTTGCTACATTCGTTACATTTTACATAAGGGAGGGAGAGAGAGAGAGAGAGAGAGAGAGAGTCTCAGAGAAAGCAATGAATGGGCGACACAACAAAAACTTTTCATAGAATAAAATATACAAAATGTTTATAAATCATCTTTCAAAACATCTCTACAAGTAGCTTGATCTAAATCCAAACCATGGCTCTTAAATCAATAAAGCGAGGAATTGAATTGTCATTTGTGGATATGATGGCTTCCTCATCTTCGAACTCGTCATCTTCCATCTCATCATCTTCATCATGGAAATCATCGTCATTGAGATGAGGCTGAGATTGGAGGCACTAGGACTTGAATCATTGATCTCTATGTCCCCTATCTTCTACTCCTCATCCAAAGTAGTAGGTGAAAGAGGGTCAAAGATGATCTCCACTTCATTAGTGAAAAAAATGGTTCCTCCCCAAGGTGTTAAGAGAACTACCAACCAAAGTTTTGGTTGATGGATTGATGGGATATAGATGACTTGTAGAAGAGAAGTTAGAAGTGAGTGACATTGGTATTATGTTACAAGCAAATAAGGGTAAAGAAGGTTTACACTCACCTGCTCACAATGCGTGGCAAAACTAAGTTGTCATATCTCCCTGTATGATACGCACTAGAGTCCACCATGTAGAGCCCATTCTCATTCCGTATAGACACATTTGCAAACCACTTGCACTAAAAAATGAGGGTATGAAAGGTTCTAAAATTGACCTTTAGTATCCTTTCAATAGTCCCATAGTACTTTGCTTCATCACCATTTCAATCAAAGTTGTTCATGATGCCACAATCCATGGTGGTTTGACGCTCATCAATGTGGCATGTATAAAAGGATCGACCCTTTGACCACATAGAGTTTAAGGAAAGACACTATAAAATAGAAAAAACTATACAATCAATTACAAAGATAAAACAAAAAAAATTGAGTACTATATATTAGTACTATATATGAGGACTATATATACCTTTGAGACACAATCTTGTGCATACTTTCATTTTTTTGTCAGTGATGTCCTCTCCATGTGCTTTTGCTTCGGTCATTCTCTCATGGATCCACTCGTCACTAATGAGATCTGGAACACATGCAAGGTGTTGAGGGGGGTGCCCTCCTACCTCCAAGATCTTTCTTTCATGCTTCCCTCTCTTGCAAATGCCTTGCCTTTGCCATTGTTCACAAGTCCACCCACTTTCTCATAACCTTTGCATTGAGGATGCAAAAGTTGTTGACGACTTGGTGTATATCCATATCCATGTTAAATAATTTCCTCTTTCCACTTTGTAAAAGTAGGTCATTCTCGTATCCTCTACATCTGATCACATGCGAGGCATTAAGGGATCAACTTACGTTAAATACATTATGAAAAATATAAACCCTGTAGAATGGACCAATAGGAAGAGGGTGGTGGCCACAACTATAGCCTCGAAAAAGGAGAGTAGGAGGGAGATTTGGGGACCTATTTGTTCCCCTCATTACAACTTTGTCCCCTAGAAAGAGAGAGAAAAAGGGTAGCTGGGGGGGAGGGGAGTTCCCTCCATTTTTATGGGAGTCCATAAAGCAACCCTAAAATTGAAAAAAAAAAATCTCACTTTTCACTCCCAAAACTCTTCCCTAACCAAATACATGGTCAAAAGTCTATTTTCTTTCACCAAAATATGCATTTCTCATCCATTCTACCTCCTCCTCCTCCTCCTCCTCTCCCTCTCTCCGCATTTACACAAGATTCTCTCTCTCTCTCTCTCTCTCTCTCTCTCTCTCTCTCTCTCTCTCTCTCTCCAAGATTTCCATCTCTCTCTCTCTCTCTCTCTCTCTCTCTCTCTCTCTCTCTCCAAGATTTCCATAGCTACAGCACATATGGAAGCTTTCCATAGCTGCAACACATATGGAATCTTTCCATAGCTTCTCACGATCTAAACACACACATTCTCTCTACATGCTTCCCCATTTTCATTTACACCTCCACCCAAGGATCTCCATGGATGGAGCACTTGTGGAGACTTTTCCAAGAACC
The DNA here is from genome assembly GCF_014529385.1 of Adiantum capillus-veneris. Classification (NCBI taxonomy): domain Eukaryota; kingdom Viridiplantae; phylum Streptophyta; class Polypodiopsida; order Polypodiales; family Pteridaceae; genus Adiantum; species Adiantum capillus-veneris. The sequence goes on from NC_140934.1 coordinate 146,230,607, forward strand.
TCTTCTACCCTTTCTTCTTTCTTCTACCACTTCTTAGGCCATCATCTACAAGCTATCCATGGCTATGGCTACACCATTGGGGTAAACTTCTCCAACCCTCTCTTCTACCCTTTCAAGTACACCTTCTTAGATTATCATCTCCAAACTTCCCGTGGCTCGAGCACTTACAAAAACTCTATCAACCACCTCTTGGATCCTTGCCACGGCTGCAATATTGCACTACAAGGTTCTCCAATGAAGGTTTAACTCTTTGTATCTCCCTCTCTCGAAAAAAATTTACTTCTTCCTCCTCCATCTGTAGCTCATTCAAAACCACCATCAAACCCTCTTACTATAGCCCCTTCCTCTCTGTAGCAATGTCAAACTCTACTACTCACAGAAAGCCAAAAGATGAGGTAGAAAGGGTTGCCTTGTACAACAGTGGAGATTCTAATGGGGAGTGGATGCCTCAAGTGTTCAACAAAGGTGCTTGGGTCTTCATGTAACTTGCAGCCATTGGGCCTCATTGTGTTTGAGATCGTGGCAAAACGTTGGAAAGGGAGACTGCTTGGGCTCAAAGACCATAGGATCAATGGGACGTTAGATGTTGTTCAACATGTTTATTCAATGCCTAATATACGTTTGGGACACACTAATCCAAGACTTTTTCCACCTAATTGTTGTAAGTTTCAAAGACCATAGGATCAATGGGACGTTAGCTGTTGTTCAACATGTGTATTGAATGCCTAATATGCGTTTGGGACACACTAATCCAAGACTTTTTCCACCTAATTTTTGTAAGTTTCTTCTATTTATTGTTGCAATAGACATATGCATTGAGGTAACCTATGTATTCAAGTATGTTAGTATGTTTATTTTAGGCCATTTGATGTCTATGTATATAAATTTCCATCAAACTTGGTGAGCGGCAACAATTAAGAAGTCTCTATGGAGCCTTTCAAGATTTTTAGGCTGACATTGGTGCCACTGATGCTTCCCAATGTGCAACCATCGATGCCACTGCAAAGAAGAATATTCTTCTACTCACATACATAGGTAGTGCCCACCTCTAAGCATGGTTATGGTAAGATTAGTGGAGTTGACATTCCATCGCTTCTTAGCATGGAGTGGTTGCAGCCTGATGTTTATCATCCATCTTACCCATAAAGGAGAACATGGTTTCTAACATTCTTTCATCATTGAAGTTTTGGAAGGCTTTTAGGTCTGTAGGTCTAAGTTGGTGTTGTCCTGTGCAGCCAAATGATGTCTCTAAAATTGTGCAATTAGTTAGTGATCGCATTAGCTTTCAAATGATATTATTAAATAATGCTAATATTGTGCTGGATTTGTCCCAAAAACTGGAAAAAAAAACTATAACAAGGCACCAATTTTGGGCAAAACAAGTGAATTTGTTTTGCCCAAAATTGATGTCTTGTGGAGAGGGGTTTTTAACAATGTTTGGGCCAAAACAATCATATCTGGTGCCTTCTAGATGTCAATCAAAGGTAATTTGGTTGTCTCTCAGTCTTCCGTAGGTACAGAAGGTTAGGAAGGCACTAATAGCAAAAAAATTGTCAATGAATACTTTTGTGGGTCTTATTTTCCATTTGAAATGCACACAACATATCTGTTATGGCCCTGGAGGTGAAAAAGGCCCCTGTCCACAAGGCAGCGATTTTGGGCCAAACAGGTGTCTTGTTTGGCCCAATATGGCTACCTTGTGCAGGGGCCTTTTGCACCTCCAATCCATGGCCAAAACAGATATGATGTGTGAATTTCAACAAATTGAATTTGGAGATTGTTGTGAAGGTTTTGTAGCAATAGCCAACAAAATACTCATCCACAATTCCCCCCTTCCCTGTCTCCCCCTCTGTCACTACAAGAGGTCACTTAAATTTCGGTGCCACATTATCGGCGTCACTGGCGGGCGTCAGTATATATGTGTGTATGCATGGAGGGAGATAAAGTTTTTTAAAATTTTGATTTTCAAATTTTCGACGTCTGTTCTAGCACTTGTTTTGATGTCAGCACACATGCACTTTCCGACGCGTGCTCCGACAGCTGGTACGACGTCTAAGCCGATTTATGTATTGACGACACCTGCAAAAAATAAAACGCGGGCTTTCTCTGTGCATTTCTCTTCTTCTTGCACATTTTCTCAAGCTCTCTTCTTCCTCATCTCTCACAGATCTGGTGCGAAACAAGCTGTCGGAAGTCCTAATCTTGCTTGTGGGTTAGCCCATAACACTAAGGTGATGTGTTTGTGTGTGCATTTTTTCAAGTTCCATGACTTTTACAACAACTTTCATTGCTCAAATAGGACGAATCTGAGTGCTTGAATCTTTAAATGCATATTAAATTTGTGTTTAGGGTTTAACTTTGTGTTTGTGTTTAGGGTTTAACTTTGTGTTTGTGTGTGCGTTTTTGCAGGTTCCATGACTTTTACAACAACTTTCATTGCTCAAATAGGAGGAATGTGAGTGCTCAAACCTTTAAATGGATATTAAATTTATTTAAATTAATTTGTATATTAATAAAAGAAAATTTCATGCTTTAAACTTTGAATGCTTTAAAAGAAATTGTGATGTAATTTTTTTTTTAAATTATGAAAAAAAATTGTTTTGGTTTATGAAAAAATCTCGTTTTGAAGAAATTTCTTTTTGAATTATGTCGTTTTTGAAATTATGCAATTGATGGGGTTTATGTTTTAGGTCAAGTTTAGGTTATAAGTTAAGTTAGATTACGTTAGGTTAAGTTATCTTATACGTTAGGTTATGTTAAGTTAAGCTATGTTAGATTAGGTTAGTTTAGGTTACGTTAGGCTAGGTTATCTTATACATTAGGTTAGATTAAGTTAAGCTACATTAGGTTAGGTTAAGTTAAGCTACGCTAAGTTAAGTTAAGTTGAGATATCTTATACGTTAGGTTAGGTTAAGTTAATCTACATTAGGTTAAGCTACATTAGGTTAGATTAGGTTAGGTTAGGTTAAGCTACGTTAGGTTAGCTTAGGTTAAGCTACATTCGAATATACGGCAAGCCATAGAGCTTACCTGCAGCGCATATTAAAGACAACACAATGGAGATCCGTTCGTCAATACGACAAGCCATAAAGCTTACCCACAACGCATATGCATTGTGGGCAAGCTCTATGGCTTTCTGTATTGCCAACGGCTCGCCATTGTGTTGTTTATATGTCCGCGAGCAGTTTTCAAGTCCTAAAATAGTTAAGCGGCCCTGAAAATAACACCATGGCGAGCCGTTTGGCAATACGGAAAGCCATATGCATTGTGGGGAAGCTCAATGGCTTGAAGTAGCCAAACGGCTTGCCATTGTATTTTCTATATGTCTGCAAGTGGTTTTCAAATCTTAAAATAGCTAAGCGGCCCTAAAAACAACACAATGGCAAGCCTTTTGGCAATACGGCAAGCCATAGATCTTGTTTAAATGCATATGCATTGTGGGAAAGTTTTATGGCTTGATGTATTGCCAAACGGCTTGCCATGGTGTTGTCTATATGTTTGCAAGTGATTTTCAAGTGCTAAAATTGCCTCGTGTCCCTAAAAGCAACACAATGGCAATCCGTTTGGCAATACGGCAATCCATAAAGCTTGCCCACAAGGCATATGCATTGAGGGAAAGCTCTATGGCTTCCCGTATTGCCAACAACTTGCCATTGTTGTTTTTATGGCCGCAAGCGGTTTTCAAGTCCTAAAATAGCTAAGCATCCCTAAAAACAACACAATGGCAAGTTGTTTGACAATACGACAAGTCATAGAATTTTCCCACAATGCATATGCATTGTGTGAAAGATCTATGGTTTGTGTTATTGCCAAAAGGCTATCCATTGTGTTGTCTACATGTCTGCGAGCAATTTTCAAGCTTTAAATTAATTGTCTCGCGGCCCTACAAACAACACAATGCATATCAGTATGGAAAAACCAAAAGCCATAGAGCTTTCCGACAATGCATAAGCATTGTGGGAAAGCTCTGTGGCTTGACATATTGCCAACGGCTGGCCATTGTGTTGTCTATATGTTTGCGAGCAAATTTCAAGCGCTAAAATTGCCTCGTGTCCCTAAAAACAACACAATGGAAATCCGTTTGGAAATACGTCAAGCCATATAGCTTGCCCACAAGGCATATGCATTTTGGACAAGTCTATAGCTTACCATATTGCCAACGGATCGCCATTGTGTCGTCTATATGTCTACGAGCGGTTTTCAGGCCATAAAATCGCTTCGCAACCCTAAAAACAACACAATGGTGAGCCGTTTGTCAAATTGGCAAGCTACAGAGCTTGCTCACATCACATATGCATTGTGGGAAAGCTATATGGCTTGCCATTTTGCTAAACACCTCACCATTGTGTTGTTTTGATGTTAGGGTAGGTTATGTTAGATTTAGGTTATAGTCTAGGTAAGATTATAAGTTAGGTTAGAGCTAGTGACAAATTAATAGTAGAAAAAATGCAAACGGACTTCGAAGGTGACTCGTGTACTTCTAAAAACGCAAAAGGACTTCGGTTATGTTAGGTTTAGGTTATAAGTTAGGTTACATTAAGTTAGATTAGGTTTAGATTTTAGGTTAGGTTAGATTATATGCTAGGTTAGATTATAGGCTAGGTTAGAGATAGCATCAAATTAATAGTAGAAAAACGCAATCAGACTTCAAAGATGACTGGTGTACTTCTAAAAACGCAATCAGACTTCAAAGATGACTGGTGTACTTCTAAAAATGCAAACGAACTTAGATTAGGTTAGGTTATAGGTTAGATTTAGGTTATAAGTTACGTTACATTAAGTTAGGTAGTTAAGTTTATGTTATAAGTTAAGTTAGATTATAGGTTAGGTTAGAGCTAGCGTCAAATCAATAGTAGAAAAAACGTAATCAGACTTCAAAAGTGTACACAGACTTCAAGAACCTTAATAGATAGTCATTGAATAATAAAGACGAGATTATTACCTTGTGGTCCTAATCTCCGTGCACCTCCTGACCGAGGCATGCGGGGATCGGGCCTAGCTAGAGAATGTGCGGTTGTTAGAGCTAGCAACAAATAGTTGAAAAAACGGAGTTGGACTTCAAAAGTGCACACGGACTTCAAGAAATTTAATATATAGTCATTGACCAATAAAGACGAGATTATTACCCTATGGTCCTAATCTCCGTGCACCTCCAGACCGAGGTGTGCGGAGATCGAGCCAGGCTAGAGAATGTGAGATTGTCATGTACTTAGTAGTGTGTAGTTATAACAACTAGAGTGTTTTAATTATTTTTTGCATCATTGGTAGATAAAGTATGGACGATAGGATGGCATGTCCTTGTGCGCATTGCAAGCATCAGATCTTTCAAAAATAAAAAAATTGCGACCAACACATACGCAATCACAGTCTCTTTCCAATAGAGCAACTACAAGACCTGCATTATCGATCTCATGGTCTAGAGATTCAAGGTCAAAATCCGCAAGTAAATATTGCTCCAACTTCATCCCAGAGAAGAAGATTTCAAACGAGCAGCCATCAAATGAGTCCTCCCAACTTATACATGATGCGGCATTTCAAGAAGTAGAGATGAGAAGATGTTGGACGCATTCTTTGACATGGATTCCAACATAGAATCCGACAACATTGAATGCAGTACTGTGGATCGACCACCTCAGCCATCCCGCTCATATCAACGGCATGATAGCAATGATGAAGAAGGTGAGATGATGCAACGTCTTGCACGGACGCCGCTCTACACTGGTGCAAAAATCTGAGTTCTCCGTACCCCGTTGGCAATGCTTAATTTGCAGTCTGTCTACGATTGGTCTGATGTCCCAGACACAGAGCTTTTTGGGTAAACACATTTTATCCTAAGCATGGTAAAGTGAAAATTACAGTTCATATAAAGTGATCAAAGGGCTGACTTATTCATGTAACAACAGGTTGCTCAATGAGCAAATCTTGCTAAAAAGCTTCTTACTAATGTGGGCTTGGATTATCAAAAAATACATGCATGTCCTAATGAGTGTATACTTTTTTGCAATCAGTATGCAAAATTGGAACCATGTACCAATTGTGGATCAAACAGGTACATGGAGGACACACAAGGAAAATTTATCCCTACAAAGGTCCTTTGACACTTTCCTGTTATTCCACGAATAAAGAGCATGTTCAGGTGCAAGTCCATAGCCACTTTGATGACATGGATTTCAAATACTAGATCGACAGATGATGTGATGCGGGTACCTGCTGACTCTCATGCATGGAAGCACATAGAGAAAAGTTGGCCTACATTTAAGAACGAGCCTTGATGTATCCGCTTTGGTCTGGCAATGGATGGAGTAAACCCATTCGGATTACGGAGTTCGTCATGGAGCATGTGGCTTATTTGTCTGGTTAATTATAATCTTCCACCATGGCTTGCTATTAAGAAGGGTCGTCTATTGTTGTCATTGATCATCCTAGGAAAGTACAAAGCCAAGAACATGGACGTCTATCTGGCACCACTTATAGAAGAGCTCCAAATCTTGTAGACGGGAATCGATGTGGTTGATATGTCCCAACCAATCAGACGATGCAATGTACATGTGCAAGGCATTCTCATGTGGACCATGCACGATTGGCTAGGCTTCGGTGAGTGCTCAGGTAAGGGCCTTTAAAAACCTCACACACATGTGATTCATGGCTATGCCAACGCTTTTATATTTCAATTTTGTGATGTTTTAGGCTTGAGATACTCGGGAAATCATGCATGTCTAAAATGTGGTCCTCGACGTGGCTTCCACGGCTCTGAGCATTTGAGCAAGACGGTTTACAAGGAGCATGGTAGATTTTTGCATGAAGGACATGAGCCATGTGGACCAAACATATGCAAAGATGACATGCATCCACTGAAAGCGAGCTATTGGAAAAACATGTGGCTAGAGAGGAGAGATTGGATGCCACCTGGAATGAAAAGACTTTCTATTTTCCATGAACTCCCATACTACAGTGACCTGCTAATTAATCATCTGCTCGACCCAATGCACATCTTCAATAATGTGGGGGAGATCATATGGAAAACCATCACTGGAAAAAGGGAGAGGAAGGCCCAAAGAGATGACCTGCAGGCTGTGGGTCGAATGTTAGAGATGTGGCCTCGACTTAAACCCAATGGAAAATTTTCTATACCAAAATGTCCATGGGTTCTGAGTGAAATAGACTATATCTTCATTCAAGACTCCCACAGGGTGCATGCGATGTTTGAAAACGGCTTTTACAAGAGATGACAATCTCAGTGGTCTTAAGTCCCACAATTTGCACAAATTTTTACAGTTCATCTTACCGATTACCATAAAGGGTTGTTTGACACATGACATTAGAGGAACAATCTACAAAATTAGTGAGTTGGTATGCTGGATTAGTTCAAAAGAGATAAGAGAAGACAGCATTGATGCAGCACGCTTAAATGCTATTGAAGCAGTCTGCATGGTGGAGAAGTACTTTCCAACAAACATTCTTACCATCCAAATGCATGTACTTGTGCATGTGTTCAATGAAGTTGTAGTTGTTGGGGTGGTCCATCGCAGGTGGATGTTCTTCTTGGAGAGAGTTATGAAGACTTTAATGGGGTTTGTTCGTCAAAGGGCTCACCCTGAGGGTAGCACGACCGAAGGATGGCTTGTATAAGAGTCCCTTGTCCTCATCAGTGAATTTTTTGTCTCAATTGATCCAGAGATGCCCCGAATGTGGACTACTAAGGTCAACATCAAGGTGACAAGGGACGAACCGCAAGGACAAGGCATCATTAGGAAGATGGACATCACAATGCAAGAAAAGGTTATGAGATTTTTCCTTCTCAACTCAGACATCATGGAAAAGTTGCTAGAGAGGTATAAGGGGAAAAGCAACAACGCTTGACAGATTGCCTTCAATTCAAGCGCAACCATGCCACTAGAAACCTTCCTTTTCCAGACCATCTTCAAAAATTGCCCGACTTTCCAACTGAGCGATGGTTAGATGCGACACTCTCAAAGGCAAAGAGGAATGGAGTGTTGATTACTGAAGAGGAAGAGGAGATGTCAAGGGGTTGCAATTGGCATGTATATTTCACAACTTCATGTCCAAAGCTCAATATGAAGATTAGTTTGCTTTAATAACATGTAGTCTGTTTCAATTTTGTGGCTGCAATATCACAAATATGGATCTTTGTGGTTGCATGGGAAACACTTCAAAGTGTAACGGATGGACGAGCAAAGGGTCAGTTTTGATAGTGGTGTTAGGGCAAGCTTCGTCCAAGAAAATAGGAGTAGTGCCAGGGATGAGAATATGGAGACTAGCCAACTTGAATACTTTGGCTACATCCAAGACATCTTGAAGATTACCTTTAAGAAGTTTGATATGTTTATCTTTGATGTCAAGTGGTTCAAAGTTATTACCAGCGGCCCTAATGCGACTGTGCGTAAAGACAACTTGAGTGAATTGATTCAAGTGAACTCTAAGCGGGCGTGGACAGATACGCGGGATACATTCGTACTTCTGCAGCATTGTGAACAAGTTGTGTTCATACATAATTCACTATGGATAGAAAATGATGAGAATGATCTGTCTAAACCCTGCTGGCTCTATGTCGTTCAAGTTGCTCCGCGTAGCAAGCAATGTGTAAAGGATTAGACGTTGAGGTTGAAGAGGTGATTCATGAACAAAGCGCAAGACCAACTCCAACTTTAAGTTTAGATTTTGAGTTGGATGTCAGCAATGAGCAATTGTCTGAACCTAGAGATGAGGTGTCAAACACTGAAGCTAATGGAGAGAGCGATGAAACAGTAGATTTTGATGACGAAGATGCAGAAGTACAGATTGAGATAGACATCTTTGGTGCGCCAGATCTCATAGAGGATGAGAGATTAACAAATGAACTCTTTTGTAAAACTCTTTTTATTAGTCTACCGTACACTTTAGATGTTATCATTTGTGTAAAAGTTTTGTTGATTTGTTATTTGTATTGATTAAGCATTTCTTCTGTAAACTAACATATTTTGTGGGTGTTGTTTGTGTATGATTAGCCATGGTTGATGACGAGGAGCCATACTCTCCTAGTTTTAGTTTTCCTATCACTCCGGCTGGCATGTCATCCTAGCAGATGGGCTTGTTTTTGTCTCAGTTCACACCACAGAAGATCGCGATGGCACAACACCTTTAGGTAGTAGGTCCCTCTAGACCTACTATGGCCAACCCTACGCTCGGGACTAGTGTGGCCCCTACACCGAGCATCTCCACACCTCAGTGTAGTATGACCCCTACGTCTACGACTCGTGTATCCCCTACACCAACGTATGGTTCATTCTCGAGACGCGGTAGGCATCGTTCTGGAGGTGGTGGTTGCTGTGGTAGCGGTTCTATCGATGCGTCCACACCACCAAGAGAGCGTCCACCACTCTCTTCAATAGATAGTTCATCAATTGGCACACCACGTATACCTTGGGGATCACAGGAGCATGATTCTAGCAAGGTGAACAAGAGCAAGGATGGGGCTGTTGTGGAAGATAGGGTCAGAAAGGCCATGCAATTGAGGATTCGATAGCTCTGTAGTTTGGTCACTCTGTGATGGAGGTTTGGAATAACCTCGATCTTGAAAGAAAGAATTACATCATTGAGGCCATTTAGAGAGAGTACATGCCGGCAGAGGGGTACGATCCAATCTCAAACTCCTTGATTTTGAGCATGGCAAAGTCCACAATGTCACACCGTTGGCCAGCAACGAGAGACAGGTACAATGACAGCACTCCCAAGCCCGCATGGTTGGACATATAGGAGTGGGCCGGGATTGCACGAGAGACACGAGACAATCCTTAGAGATTTCAATAGCAGAGAGATGCAGCCAGAGCACGTTTGGAGTCTGCTAGAGCGTTGCATCTTGGGAGTGGAGGATACGATACGCTTTGACATGAGTCTGTAAGTATTATACGTATGCTTTAAATTATTGATAATATATATGTTATTTGAAGATTTATCTGATGATTAAACCATAAGTTGGCACGAAGTTACCATGAAGCACCTTCCAACATGCTGAGAGGAGAAGTATGGGTACAAGCATGGACTTGTGGCCGTTTTGACCCAGCTGCAGGAGGAGGGAGAGGAAATCAACTGGGAGGCATTACCATAAGGTCTTCTCACTCAGTGATTGTTTGCATATGTACAATTTTGTAGTGCTTATGTTTATGGTTTATGCTTATGTTTATGGTATGGCACAGATGTTATGGTTAAGGTTTGACAGTAAACTTAAGGTTATGGTTTTGCTATGATGGTATGGAAATCATGTGATAGTTATGGTTATGGTTATGGTTATGGTTTTGGTTTTGGTTTTGGTTATAGTTATGGTTGTGCAATATTGGTATGGCAATCATGTGATGGTTATGGTTTTGCTATGATGGTTTAGCAATCATGTGATGGTTATGGTTGTGCAATGATGGTATGGCTATTATGGCTATGGTATGACAAGCAAGTTACGGTAAAGTTTATGGTATGGCAAACAGGTTATGTTTATGGTTTTATAGTTTTCGACTCATGTTTTAATTATGGTTATAAAATTTTTATGCCGTTATGCTATGATCAAGCTTTTGATTTTGTGGCTATGTTATTCTTACAATTTTGCTAATCTGTAAACACCCGCTCTTTAGCGTAAGCTTGTAGGTGGAGTGCGGTTGCTTGTGCACTCTTCCTTTGGACAGAGAGGGCTATTTTCTTTTGCTGCAGTACATGCACAATCAATTCCCAACCCTCTCTGCCCAAAATAATTTTGCAGGTTTGGTCATCGGTACAAAATACAGTATAAGCGTTGATACACACTTTTAAATCAGCGTCGGAATATGCTATAGAAATATCGATGCTTATTTCATAGTGCATTTCGACGGTTATTTTGAAGCTTGTTTCAACGTTATGTATACCGATGGTCATTTTGACGTTACGAGACCGGCGTCTCTTCCGAGGCCTATTTCAACGCTTTTTAGTTTTAAAACTAACTTTATTCGTCGGCACCTGCGCCGATTTTTGCACGACGTGTTGTAGAGTGTGTCCAAAGGCATGGTGTGCAAGAACCGCCTGACCTTGTACAAAAGACTTATAAAATTTTATTGAACACAAATTAAATACAAAGAAATTAATGACATAAGAAGCGACACATCGCAAAATGAGTAACCATCATTTTATTTCCAAATTTGAATTCATTACATATCCATTGCAAAAAGTTGTTGATGTACATATTACTAGCTACAAGTTCGCTCGTATTCAACGGGGTAGTGCCAAATCTTTTTGCATTATAGTTACACGCTTGGCATGGATGGCACACAAGTTGGTATCCTCAAATAAACCCACTAGGTATGCCTCCACAGCTTCTTGAGTCCTTCGAGGCCGATGGGTTGCATGCGTAACTTAGTGTTGTAGCTTTTCATAATCTCCCCGCATGTGCGTGCTAAAGGAGCCCTTTGGATGAGAAGTTTCACACACTTTTATGTCAAATATCAGCAAAGGCTTTGCTAAAACGGTACACTCTTCGATGTTGCCTATGTGGTGCCGCTTGCCCATCTTGCTGTAAAACTTTTTTTTGTGATAGCGCTTGGCGGGTGGGCGTGCATCCTCTACGACAAAGTTTTCATCGCTAGGCTTGTCTTCTTGAGGTTTTAACAATAAAAATATGACACTCATCCTCTCTAGCCTTTGTTGCTTCACAATCTGGCACTCGTCAAGCTTGGAAACAAGTACCAAATTAGTTCCCATCAATCCAAGAGAAGAAAGCCAATAAGTGAAGGTCATACAACGACAATGAAAGGGAAACATCACATGATTCTTTCCTCACCATTAGAAGATAGTGCATAAAAGACAACCATTGCTTGTTGAAGCCTCTTAAAATCAACAAACATATTATTTGACATAGAATAAGGAAACCCCTTGTCAATATTATTAGCACGATATATTTCTTGCATTGGTAGATTTCTTAGCACTTTTTGTGGATATCGTTGTACAAAGATAGATGAGGGCATTGTCTCCTCGATGTGAAAGTAGTGACCTCGACGCGACAAAACATCTTCATTTTAGGCCCGTCTAGCAAGTTTCACCTTGCGTGGCACTAGCAATACATTCTTGGTAACTCCTCATTCCCTCAAAGTGTCCTTGATGTTAAGTATGGAGCCTGATTTACCCTTGTAATTTTCTGTGGTAAATGCGCACATTTGTAGGGCCCCCATTATGAGGAGAATCCATCGTGCGTGAAGGAAAATCACTCACCGGAAACCAAACTTTTCACGGACAAGAATCAGGGGCAACTTTAAAGGCCTCGAGGGCGGAGGCCCCTGAGACTTTTTTTTCGCCGGATTTTTTTTTTTTCGCCAGAATATTATGGCCAGACGGCGGCCGGAAAGTGGTCAGAAAACAACCGGTCAGTTGGCCGGTGGCCGGTAGTCAATGGCCGATGGCCGGTGGTCGGAAGTCAATGGCCGGTGGCCGGTGGCCGAATTCAATGGCCGGTGGCCGAATTCAAAAGCGGACTTGTCTTCTCAAGGGCGGCCACACATGGGCGGATTGGAGGGTCCAATTTGGACTTATTCGCACAAGGGCAGCTACACATGGCTGTCTCTCATAAGAGAGGGCAGCCCTTTTGTCCTATAAAAGGAGGCCATTTCTACACACATTTCATAGTGTGAAGTTGATGCAACAAGGTGAGTGTGAGGTGGTGAGAGTGAAGCAAGGCGGGAGCTCCATTAAGGGTATAATCCCTTTGTAAACTACTTCTTGTTTTGAAGTACTAAAGCCATTGAGTGGCTGCTTTCCCATGGACGTAGCCCACATTGGGTGAACCACGTATATCGTGTGTACTCTCTCTCTCTCTCTCTCTCTCTCTCTCTCTACTCTATAATCTCGTGTATATAAATCTGTCTCTCTCCATTAAGTAATCTACTCAATTATCTATTTAGCTACGTCTTATTTCCTAACAACTGGTATCAAAGCAAGGTTTGCTCGTAGCTAAATTATCTCAAGGAAAGGATTCCTAGAATTGAGTGGGAGTTATGGCGGAGGAAGGGAAGCTCAAGATTGAGAAGTTCAATGGAAAAAACTACCAACATTGGAAGATGTAGATTGAAGACTATCTCTACCAGAAGGTCCTCTATTTGCCACTAGGCGGTCTTGCGAAGAAGCCCGCAACAATGGTAGATGAAGCATGGATTGTCCTTGATCGAAAGGCACTAGGAAAAATCCGGTTAAGCTTGGCGTCAACGGTGGCCTTCAATGTTTCGGAGATGAAGACCACGGAGGACTTGATGAAGTCACTTGACGACTTCTACGAGAAACCATCGGTGTCCAATAAGGTATTTCTTATGAAGCGCTTGTTCAATCTAAAGATGGCAGAGAATGGTTCAGTTGCAGAACACCTAAATGACTTTCACAAACATAAGTCAACTTCGATCAGTGAAAATCAATTTCGATGACGAAGTGCGAGCTCTCCTTATACTATCATCTCTACCGGATAGTTGGGACAGCCTTGTGATGGCTGTAAGTAATTCTATCTCTGGCACAAATACTCTTAAGTTTGATGATGTTGTGGGTGTTCTCCTAAGTGATGAAATGCGAAGGAGAAGCACAGGAGAATCATCAAGTGCTGCACTATCAGTGGAAACAAGAGGAAGGCTTAAGGAGAGGTTCAAAAACCAAAAGGGTCGTGATCGCTCAAGGCGGAGCAAGTCACGCACAAAGTCAGTTCTTGAATGTTGGAACTGCGGCAAGAAGGGCCACGTCAAGAAGGATTGCTGGTCCAAGAAGAAGAAGGAGACAGAGTCTCAAGACAACAAGCCAACATCGGAGGCCAATGTGGCAGGAAAAGTAGAGCAAGATGCTCTAATTCTCTCATTAGACAATGTGTCTAATTCCTGGATAGTAGATTCCGGGGCTTCATTCCATGCGACACCACACAAGCAACATTTCCAAGACTACAGCAAAGGTAATTTTGGGTATGTATACTTGGGAGATGATGAAGCTTGTGAGATTGTCAGCAAAGGTACAGTTTCTATCAAAACTGCTAACGGAAATGAATGGAAGCTTAAAGATGTTAGGCATGTTCCTTCTCTTCGCAAAAATTTGATCTCTACAGGACAATTGGACGATGAAGGTCACAACATTGCATTCAGAAACAAACGGTGGAAGATCTCAAAGAGATCTTTGGTGGTTGCCAAGGGTGAAAAAGTCGGTACACTTTACTTGTGTACTGTTAGCATGCAACCTTCAGCTTGTGCAGCAACTACAGAAGTTGACAGTGCGGTGTGGCACTACCGACTTGGGCATATGAGTGCCAAAGGAATGCAAATCCTTCAAACAAAGAAGCTTCTACCAGGTTTGAAAGAAGTGGACTTAGAGTTCTGTGAAGATTGTGCTTATGGTAAACAAAAGAGGGTAAAATTTCAAAAATCAGGAAATGAAAGAAAAAATAAAAAACTTGAATTGGTTCATTCTGATGTTTGGGGTCCTGCAAGTACACCATCACTTGGTGGCTCATTGTACTATGTAACATTCATAGACGATGCGACTAGAAAAACATGGGTTTATGTCATGAAGAATAAATCCGATGTATTTTCCATATTGCAAAGGTGGAAAGCCTTTGTGGAGAATGAAACAGGTACCAAGGTTAAATGCCTCAGATCCGACAATGGAGGCGAATATTGCAGCCAAGCTTTTGAAATCTTTTGTGCTAGCAATGGCATTTGGAGGCAAAGGACAACCCCAAGGACACCTCAACAAAATGGGATTTCGGAAAGGATGAACAGGACAATCATGGAACGAGCACGAAGCATGTGGCTACATGCAGGCCTACCGCTTGAGCTTTGGGCGGAAGCTGTAAGTACGTCTGTGTACTTAATCAATCCGTCACCTTCAACGGCATTGAATGGGGAAGTTCCAGAAGAGGCATGGACAAGTAACCGGTGAATTATGCATTTCTCAAAGTGTTTGGGTGTGAGGCTTTCATGCACATAGATAGAAGCCTAAGATCAAAGTTAGATGCAAAGTCCAAAAAGTGTTTCTTCATTGGCTATGGAGAAGGAGACTTTGGGTATCGCCTATGGAATCCTGAAGATGGTAAAATCTTAAGGATTAGGGATGTAATTTTTAACGAACAAAATATGTACAAAGATTACTTGGAAAGAAAACAAACAAAAGAAACAGGTGATGAGTACATGGAGCTTGAGGACGGTGAAGACTCAAGGACTGCAAACGGTGACAATGTGCAACAACGTCAACCAAATGAGGAGCCTCAACCTATTCCCCGAAGATCTACAAGAGCAAGTAGACCTCCAGAAAGGTTTGTTCCTTCCTTCAACCATCTCTTGATCTCAGATTCTGGAGAGCCGGAATCATATGAAGAATCTATGCAACATGAATCCAAAGAAGAATGGACGAAGAGCATGCAAGTGGAGATGGACTCACTACATCGCAACCAAACATGGGAGTTGGTTGAGTTTCCTAAAGGTAAGCGGGCACTTCAAAACAAATGGGTGTACAAGATAAAGGAAGAAGAAGGTGGGAAGAAAAGGTACAAGTCTAGGCTTGTGGTAAAAGGTTTTTCTCAAAAGAAAGGTATTGACTTCAATGAAATATTTTCTCCTGTTGTAAAAATGAACTCAATTAGGCTTTTCTTAAGCCTTGTGGCTGCTCATGATCTAAATCTCGAGCAAATGGATGTAAATACGGCATCCCCTCACGGTGACTTAGAGGAGGAAATCTACATGCTTCAACCAAAGGGGTATGAAGTAAAAGGTAAGGAGAAAATGGTTTGCAGATTAAAGAAGAGCTTGTATGGTTTAAAGCAAGCATCAAGACAATGGTACTTGAAGTTTGATCGATGGATGTTGGATCATGGATTCACAAGATGCAACTCGGATCACTACGTCTACACGGAGAATTTGGGAGATGGGAAATTCATCATCCTAATGTTGTATGTTGATGACATGTTGATTGCAAGTGCTAACATGCAGGACATCAAAGACCTAAAAGAGGAGCTGTCCAAATCTTTTTCAATGAAAGATTTAGGTGCTGCAAAGAGGATACTTGGTATGAAAATATCAAGGGACAGGACGAAGAAGACAATAAAGCTATCTCAAGAAGATTACATCAAGAAGGTACTAGAAAGGTTTTCAATGCAAAATGCAAAACCAGTTTCTACACCTTTGGCCAGTCATTTTAAACTAACGAAGGATATGTGTCCAAAGACACAAGAGGAGATAGCCTATATGTCTAAAGTTCCATATGCTGCAGCGGTAGGTTCTCTAATGTATGCTATGGTTTGGACAAAGCCAGACATTGCACATGCAGTGGGAGTTGTGAGTAGGTTCATGGACAACCCAGGTAAAGAGCATTGGCAAGCTGTGAAGTGGATACTTAGGTATCTAAAAGGGACAAAAACAAATGCTTTGTATTTTGGAGGAACTGATATTTTTCTAGAAGGGTATGCTGCTGCAGATATGGCATGTGACAAAGATACTCGAAGGAGCACTACTGGCTATGTGTTCACGATTGGAGGCACAGCAGTAAGCTGGGCTTCAAAGCTACAGAAAGTGGTTTCACTTTCTACCACGGAAGCAGAGTATGTAGCAATGACGGAGGCAAGCAAAGAAATTCTGTGGCTTCACAGATTCTTAGAAGAGCTTGGATTCAAACAAGACAATTGTGTCTTGTACACTGATAGCCAAAGCGCTATCCATCTTGCAAAGAACTCAGCCTTTCATTCAAGGACAAAGCACATTGAGGTGAGATATCACTTCATACGCACTCTTTTGGAAGAGGGACAACTAAAGCTAGGAAAGGTGCATACAAGTGAAAATCCTGCAGACATGTTTACAAAGGTGGTCAACAAGGAGAAGTTGAGCTTTTGCTCATCTTCAATCGGCATTCAAGGATAAGAAGCCAGAATGGAAAGCAGTCACAGGTTTGGTTTGGAGATCAGTCTCCAAGTGGGAGATTGTTAAGTATGGAGCCTGATTTACCCTTGTAATTTTCTGTGGTAGAAGCGCACATTTGTAAGGCCCCCATTATATATGAGGAGAAGCCATCGTGCGCGAAGGAAAATCACTCACCGAAAACCAAAATTTTCACGGACAAGAATCATAGGCAACTTTAAAGGCCTCAGGGGCGGAGGCCCCTGAGACTTTTTTTTCGCCGGAATATTATGGCCGGACGGTGGCCGGAAAGTTGTCGGAAAACAACCGGTCGGTTGGCCGGTGGCCGGTAGTCAATGGCCGATGGCCGGTGGTCGGAAGTCAATGGCTGGTGGCCAGTGGTCGGAAGTAAATGGCCGGTGGCCGAATTCAAAAGCGGACTTGTCTTCTCAAGGGCGGCCACACATGGGCGGATTGGAGGGTCCGATTTGGACTTATTCGCACAAGGGCAGCTACACATGGCTGTCTCTCATAAGAGAGGGGAGCCCTTTTGGCCTATAAAAGGAGGCCATTTCTACACACATTTCATAGTGTGAAGTTGATGCAACAAGGCGAGTGTGAGGTGGTGAGAGTGAAGCAAGGCGGGAGCTCCATTAAGGGTATAATCCCTTTGTAAACTACTTCTTGTTTTGAAGTACTAAAGCCATTGAGTGGCTGCTTTCCCGTGGACGTAGCCCACATTGCGTAAACCACGTATATCGTGTGTACTTTCTCTCTCTCTCTCTCTCTCTCTACTCTATAATCTCGTGTATATAAATCTGTCTCTCTCCATTAAGTAATCTACTCAATTATCTATTTAGCTACGTCTTATTTCCTAACACTTGAGGAGGCCATGTAATGCATTGTAACCCTTTGTACTAATGCCAACTTCATTACATGCCTTCTGCACATCAACGTCACTCATGAGATTAGAAAACTTACGCATCACGTCCTTGGTTACAACATCATTAATATGTTTTCCTTTTGGTGCGTGCAAGAGTGCTATGACATCTGCCTTCTTAAGGAAACTACACAAATGGACATGATCCTCTTGGATTTGGCTACCGCATGTCTCATGGATAAAATTCCTACATTACGAATAGAAAACAAAACAGTCACCACAAAAGCGACTTCATACATGTAGGAAATATGATAGGGTATTCCAAAATGCACCTTGTAGATGTAACTCTTCTCTTTTGAGCACCACCTTTGGGAGAAAAAGTCTATATGTCTACAAAGATTCTCTTATGCTCCCTTGCACCTAAATGTGTCTCTTTCAAATGCAATATGGTACCCTCAAGCTTTGCAATCTTACCATCCTTCTCTTCCACATGTTTCTAAAGAGTTTGTGCTTCTTTCTCCGCATGAATGATCCTCTGTTGCATACTAGCAGTGTTATGAAAGATAACTTGGTGTTGATGCATCCACCATTGCATACTATGAGCTTTGATAGCGGACAACCACTTACAATAGCCAAGCAGACATTGCTCCCCGCTACCTACATATTGCAAGACAGTAGGGAGACTATTGAATGTTGGATACACATTAACCAAACGGTCATTGGGGTAGATGAAAGTATCCACCCAAAGGTCCACATTGGTGTGACCTGCATTGCGGCATTCTTGTGTTGTATGCAAGTCATAAGTTGAAGGGTGCAAACTCTTTTGACAATAGGATATGTACACTTTTTTTTTTTATCATGACGATGGTGCTGTGGATGGGAGATTTGTACTATCATTTAGATCCATATCATGGAGAGATGGGTTTGCATAGCATAGAATGAAGGAGGTAGAGAGGGGCCAAGGCAGAGAGTATGGGTTGTATATTATGTAGATTAGGCATGTTGTAGAAAGGATTAAAGAGTTAACATTAGGATATGAGTTGCAGGACGAGCGGGGAAGGAAAGAGATCAAAATGGTTGAGTGTGCTGAAAGTAAGGGAGAGGTATGAGAGAGGAGAGGAACAAGGATAAGTGTTATAAAGTGAGAGAGAGAAAGGGGGAGAGATAAATTTAGTCTATTGAGAAAATAACCATGAAAAATGTTTTTTATGGATTAGATTATGGACGTTTTGATGATGTGGCAATAGGGATAGAGAGAAGTAGTTGTATGTGGGTAGGAAGGAGATGGGGGGTGGGGATAGGGAAGAGGCGGGAGGGAGGAGGGAGTTAGAGATTTGGAGGGAGGTGGGGAGTGGGGGTAGGAAGGAGGGGGGAGGGGTAAGGGAGTTGGAGATTTGTAGGGAAACTCAAAAAGAGTCAACAAATATATTTTCCAGCAGTTGTATTGAGAAAATGACCAAGAAACTTTGTTTTTATGTGTGTGTGTGTGTGTGTGTATATATATATATATATATATATATATATATATATATTATACATATATAGATACATATATATATATATATATACATATATTGGGGGTCATTTTAGGTGAAATGGGGTCTATTTGCGAGTTTTGAAAAAAATTGGCTTTTTGGCCAAGGGTTATGCACGTTTTTGATGATGTGACAAGGATGTGGATTGGGGGTAGTTATTGTCATATCCCCAATCCCCACTCTCCCTTGTCATATCTGAAAAGGTAGAGAGAGAGTGTAGCTATCTCCCCCCACTAGTCTCTACTTAAGTCTAGAAAAAGCCTATGAGGGCCTTAAATAAAGCCTATAAAGCTACCTCAATCATTGGCCTTGTCCCCTTAACCACACATATTTTTAGCCTTAAACACTTGAAATTAAGAATCCTTACAGGGCCCTTTTCATATTCATATTTATCCTAATGGATAACGTGCACCCAAAACCCCTAAAATTCAATTTTTTCAAAAACTTTTGAAATATCATTTTCTACTCTCCAGACCCCCCTCCCACCCCCCCCCCCCTGCGCGCCCCAAACTATTCCATACCTAAAAAGTGATTTTCTCTCTCTAAAACTCCTTTTCGAA
This sequence comes from Adiantum capillus-veneris, assembly GCF_014529385.1. Taxonomy (NCBI): domain Eukaryota; kingdom Viridiplantae; phylum Streptophyta; class Polypodiopsida; order Polypodiales; family Pteridaceae; genus Adiantum; species Adiantum capillus-veneris. Next base: position 146,250,438 of record NC_140934.1, read on the forward strand.
GCCCTCCTTGGTTGCAACCACCACCCTCACCCTCCACTCCAACTATCTCTCTACTACCATCTCCATTTATGTAGCAAGGAAGCTCCTCTCTCCTCCCCCCCACCTCCCATTGCCATACCAAGAAAGGGTCATCTACCTTCTCCTATCTCCATTTCGGCACCGACCATACTCCTCCCCTTGCTGCCACTACCACCTCCCATTGTCACACCAAAAAAACTCATTCCCTTTCTCCCACTTGCATTGTAGCAACAAGCAAGGTCCTCCTCCTCCTCCTAATTTTCTTTACTCAACCATGGCAAGATCTACTCCACAAAGACGCCCAAAGGATGAGGTCACATCAATTGCATGCCATAACACAAGAGGTATAGATGGTGAGTGGGTGTCACAATAGTTCATCAAAGGTACTTGGGTATACATATAGACATCTACTATTGGCCCTCGCCGTGCTCAAAACCTTGCAGACTTGAATCAACATTGGAAAGGAAAGATCCTTAGCTTCAAGAATTGCAAGGAAAAGGGGATTGTAGCTGTCATGCAACATGTTTTCTCAATGTCAAGCATGCAATTGCAACAACCAGATTGATTCTCATCACATTGTAAGTACATGTTTTGAGGAGCCACTTCATAGTGTCTCCGACACATTCAATGTTATACATGCAAATATTGGAGTAACAATTTTCGCACACCTTTGCCCATCCAAATTGGTTCAAAGAAAATTTTTCTTATATTATCACTCTTATATTGTACCTACTTCTACACAAGGTTATAGGAGGGAACTTTGCAAATTTCTAGATTGAGAGGATTACATCTAAAAAGGGTTAGTAGTGGTATAGAAAGCCACGTATTCCTTTCTAGTGAGAACTCAAGTTTTTATGTACTTAATGACAGGTTGTTTGTTGCAAGTCAAGTTTATAACCACAAAATTGAGAATAGAGTGTCGACATAGAAGAAAGTGTAAACCAAGGGAGACCTTTAGAAGCCATAACGAAAGAAGTGCCAGACACTTATTCCGACTCAAGCTTCGAGATGTCTCCTTTTTTTTACTCAATCAAGAATTGGGACCTCACTCAAGTCCAAGCATATTCTAACCTTCCTTAAAACCAACAAGTACAAAACCCAGATGTATTTGTCTCCTAATGAGGAATTTGTTGTAAGGGTAGATGACCATACTGTCGAGTTTGAAGAGGAGGTTAGGGTGAACAAACAAGACACCTTCTACATGGACTGAAATGGGGTGCAATACCTCAAGATACAAGATTCTAATTTGGTAGACGGATGGGGATTGGAAGTTGACACAATTATTCCAAACTTGGAGGGTGCACCTTTAAGAAACTACTCATATAAAGTGCATTCAAAGGGTATTAAAAAAAAACCCCTTACTTACATGCTTGAGGTAATAAAATGACCCCTTTTTCTTCAAAAACTTATGGGTTTTTCAATTAAAAACCCCTTTTTGTTAATATAATCCTATGAAAATTTTACAATTTTGGCAATTAAGAAACCCATTCATTTGAACTCATGTGTTAACTTACATGTCTAAAAGGCGAACCCCTCGAGATTCCAAACAAGGATGTGAAAGAAGGATCGCATGTGCTAGAATTATAAGGATATTATTTGATAGATACTAAAGCTCTAAAGAGCATACCCATTGACAAACCTAGGCTTAGAGTCTATTGTTGGGAAGCCAACAATGTCATCGACTTGATCTCGACTACTCATGCCAAACCAAGGCAGTTGACACCCTTGAAAATCATGTATATTTTCAAGATCAAGAAAGGTTTAACAAAACATCCTGTCCACCTCTTTAGGGATTATTATAAGAAACATTTTGTTATGATGACTCCAAAGGAGATTGAACAGACCAAATATCAGGGACATTTAATCCGAGAACTCATTTCAGGAACAATATCTAAAATTGAGCAGAACATAGGGCCAAATGATAGAGCGTATGATAGCATGGTCAATCAGAGAGGAAGCACAGATAGAGGCAATTACCTAATGATGGAAAAGGAGGCAAGAATGTAGAAACCACCTTCAATAGGGAAAGAATGAGTGACGATAGGACAAGAAGAGGTCCAGATGAGTCACACCTACCAAACAACTTGTTTAACACTAGGTTGGTAATGGGACACTTTTATGTCCTGGGACACTTTTATATCCTGGGACACTTTTATGTCCTATTAAGTGACCATTTTCCTTGAATTATGTCAAGAGTTTCAAAATGGATTTTGAGGTGCTATCTGTCTAGAAAGTTGTCGCATGAGATGAAAAAAACTCGACATTTTTTTGGAATATCAATTCCATCTTTAACCTTGTCCTTGCACAACATTTCACAATCTAAACTGTGTGAAAAAACGGGTCCTGTTTTTGTCTTTTTTCAACATTTTGCGACTATATCACTCTAGAATTCATATTTGTGAGGCCTATAATGCTAGAGAACTATCTTTAGTAGTCCTCAACATGTAGTGATGCTTCTAGGGAGAAATAAATGTTAAAGTTGTAAGTTATGACCAAATTACAAAAATTGTCAAATCCTGTTTTCTAGCCAATTTTAGCTCTTCTATGATTTTTTTGGTGGCTTTCATGATATCCAAATGCAGTTTTGATTTTCTATGTTGCATATTGTAACATAAAGCTAATATTCCTTGAGTTTTGGGGCACCTAATACCCGATTTTTCATAGTAGAAAACGATAGTTAAATTTTTCGATTAAAGAAGAAAACGAAACATTCTAGTATATCAAGTATAGCTTTTTCAATATTGTTAGCTTCTTATGACAACTACATGCATTTTGTAGGTAGTAACCATATCTATTCATAAGGATCAAATTTGGCTAGATATTGAATAGTTTCTATGGTATTCTACAACTCATAATGTTGAACCCAGTTTTTTCATGTTTGCTGTATTTAGCACTTTATCTTTGTCCCCAAGATTCCCCTTGGTAAGAGATGTATTATTCTTTTGACATGCTCCATGGCTCCTTATGAACCTAAAGGACAATAGGGAACTAAGAAAACATGCATATATTATTTGTATTGAGGGTGGCTATAGAAACTTTGATGATAGGTTTGCAGAATGGTATAAATTCATCTTTTTTGTACCTATTTCTTTTGGCAAAACAAAAAATAGTGAGTGAGAAGCAATCATATGTTCTGATCACCAACCCATTGAAATTAACTAGGGAATTTATCTCAAGTCCTACAAAAATCCCTAATCTTATTTTTATGCAACAAAACGTAAGAAATGACTGTTTTGATGAAAATGTACTAGTCCATCAACTTTGGAGGCTTGGTGTGACCAAAAGATGAGAAATTTTACAAGTTTCTTATTTTTCCCATGTGTAGTAGGTCTTGAACTATAACCTCATGAAAGGATTTTACAAAATGAGTGGATCTACTATTGTTTTGGAGGTTTTTTTCAAAACCCTGAAAGGACACTTTTATGTCATGTTAGGTTACCAACCTAGTGTTAAAGGCCTAATGGGAGAAACACCAGTCAAGAGATCAGGTTGGCAGAACACAATCATAGAGTCGAACCAACAAGTTTCCAAAAATGTTTCAAAAAATACAAGGGAACCGTATGAACACTTATCAAGCTTCATACAAGTTCTGAGAGCCAAACGCATAACTGACTTTCATACATAGTTTCAGGGGTTTGGAATGGCCTTAGAAGGCAAATCTTTGACCTGGTTCTAGAACATACCTCCTGGATCAATAAATGACCTATCAAAATTGTCAATGAGATTTGTTGCTGCGTGCTTGAAAATGGGAATCAAGCATAGCACTATGTGCAAATTTAGAACTTTAAATAGAAATAGGGAGAATGGTAAGAGATTGTGTGAGTCGAATGAGACAATACATTGATAGATGTCCAGAGTTGGAAATACCAACCAAAGAGACACTTGTCTCACTCTTCTGAAAGGGATTACTAAACAAGTATTTGCATGCTATTTTGTATAGCAAAAAAACATGACTTAGGAAGCATGCAATCTGGTTGCTAGTGACTTGGAAGATAATTAACAAGGAAAGAAGTGTTAAAGACTCACAGAGTGAGAGAACCACATCTATTGTGCCAGCACAAGTATGACCAACTGAGGCAACTCCTGCCAATGCTATAGTAGACATGCTTAAACTCATGAAGAGAGAATGAACGACTTGATGACCACATGCAAAGGATGCCAATGAGAGGGCTAGGATAGGGTTACCCTCAGGGAAAACCTATCAAACATCATAGACCATTGAAATGGTGTGCTATTTAAGGAAAATGGAAAAACCACAAGGCAGATGAGTGCTATTATAATCCCAAATATGGTGGAAATGTCCAGTATGTCCCAATGAGGCCAGAAGGACACCCTATGTATTGATATCCACCAAATGTGGCACCAATGCACGAAAAACCCATGAATATGGAAAGACTGCAACCTATATTAGGTCAATAGCCACCACTACTAGGGAATAGTAGAGTAATAGTCAAGTACATGTTTTCAGAGGGGCAAGTGGATGAGCAAGCTCTGGTACTTGTTACACCATACCCTGACATGAGTTTTGTACCAATGGGGGTGGAGGAAGAATGATATACTCAGTTGACGTGTGCAATAGTAGAGACACTCTATCCAATACCTCTAGAGACGGCACTTGTTTACTTCATTGTGAACTAGGGAGCTAGACCTCACATGATCAAACCAATGACAAAACCAAAAACCAAAAATTTCCATAACTACGGAGCAGATGACCATTGTAAAAATGATGCGAGACCTATAGAGGCATCTTTTGGAGCGTGTGATTGCAAGGGGGGACATTTCCCGAAAGACTATTCTATGAATCCAGTGAACAAAGGGAGAACATCCATAAACATAGTTCAAGTGGTGCCGAGCAGCTCCTTAGAGGAGCACACGGTTCTGATTTGAGTAGTAACTAGGGCACAGACTAAGTGGAATCAATAGGAAAGTACCAGTGGGTCACACACGACCGACGGTCCAACAAAGATTCCAGGAAAGAACAACACAAATGATATGATCTTTGAAGATGAAAACAATGTAGAGAGATTGCAGAGAAAGAGAAGGTAGTAGAAAATATGTGAGCACTGTCATCAGACCTTAAGGAATCAAAACCAAAATTGAAAAAATTTACAAACCAATCAACGCAGCCTTAGAAGATTTCAAAACTGGAAAGCAGGTCAGACATTGGAAACCAAATGGAAAAAATTATTCAACACCTGAAATGGAAGCTACTAAACTACAAGAGTACAAAAACTTACTCCAAATAATGTAGTCCATGCTGAAAAAATAGAAATCTCAGTTAGAAAATCAGCAGCAATTGAGACTAAAACCAATAAGGAATAAATGCAAGAGTAGGAAGTTTCGGAAAAACCTCTAGGAGACTGTTGGTGGATATGTTGTGAGAAGATGCTAGTATAGCGAGAACTAAAGAAACATACCAAAATGTCATCCAAGGATGTAGCTCGACTCACAGGCGCATGGAAGTAAATAGATGGTTGCCAATCACCTACTTGACCTTCTAAGACACTCTCTACTCGAGGAAATCAAACCTAGACATCCTATGTGCTTGTGACTGCAATAAAATCTACAGTGCTCATGCTACCAAAATCAAGACCAAAAGTCCTCACATTGCCTTGAAACTCACTACGTGACGGGTATCTAACCTCACTCCTATCTTATTGCACATTTACGAGAACCATGATTAAATTGTCAATCCATGGGATGAAGCTGACTCAACTAGTGCATAGAGGCTACAAGAGGTTGTCAATCTTTCGAAAAACAACAAACAACTTGTATCTAACTCTAGCTACACTCAAGTGACTGAAATCACCAAAATCCAATCGCTCATCGACAAACAAATCACATCCGTTATAGCATCAAATGACATCCAAGCGTAATAAAACTTCTATGACAATTTTGTAAGACCTAAGCACACATGCTTATGGTCTCAAATCCCACTTTAGGTCAAGTGCAAAAATCACGATTATTAACAGCAGTGGATTTTTGACCTAGTCGTTTTGGACCCAGAATGCATCTAAATGCTTAGCAGTGATACCCCAATACCCCGCCTATTCTTAGTTTTTGATTTTGAAGTGTAAATTTCTACTTATGATGAAATTAGGCCGTGGGTCGACGACACCAAAAGCTACGAAATACTATGAAATGCTTACGTCAATGCGTAGAGCTCTTACCTACGGTTGCAATGCAACAAACGTGATTGCAACGTGACAACGAGGGAGGGAGTAGGAAGCACAAGAAGGAGAGAAGTGAGCACCATTAGCTCACGCTGTGTATTTCATTATCCAGAACTTGAATCTAACTTACAAAAATTGGCTTTTATACCTTAGCCAAGATTTTTGGTGGTCAAACTAATAATCTGGGAGCTCTAACTAAAGATGAGTAAAGATAGGTTGATACAATCTAGAAGCTTGTAGCCCCGGCTGATCAATTACAAAGTTTATCCAAAAAAGATGAGTTACAATATTCTCAATTTATCAAAATAATAAGTGTTTTTACAATGAGAGCTCCAAAAAATGATATCCAAGATAGCTTGCTGCTAACATTTCCACCCTCCTCGCCTGTGTCATCCCTTGACATAGCTTTATGGGCTAAATATTCTTCAAGTTGACGGCTCGCAAGGCGGTCTTTAAGTGCATGTAGAGACTTTTCGTATCTGATTTTTCTCTCTTTGTTTGGTACCTGCAAAAACTGCATAGTGACTCTGTTTTTAAGCTCGACTACGGAGTATCCTACAAATCATTGAAGTCAGGTTGCTGATCACTGGCCCAAAAATCTTTGTTCGCCAAGGGAAAAACCCTATGTAGAATGCTTCCTCAAACGCCAACATATTATGAGAAGGTAAGAACATGCAGCGGGTGTAGAAGCCATAGAGGACTTCTTCGGAAGGTTGATCACTAAGATCGTAGCATAAACCTTTATTGCCCTTGAGGAATGACATCCACGGGGCTCTTGCTTTCTCTGGCTCATGAAAGACTTCAATGTAGGTGAGCCACATTCGGCAAATTTTATAAAGCATAGCACATGAAAGATCAGGTAGACTTTTGAAGAATGACATGGCGCTCGTTAGGGTTTTCACCATGTATTCTTCTATCGGCGATCCCTTTTCTAGAGCTGGCAATCTTGGGTAATTCAGCCATATTGACCGCTTCTTTGTTATTGCCTCATGTGCTTGCCATGTCCTTACTCTTGGTACATGACAAAAACTTGGATCCTTTTGAAGTGCCGTAGGTGCTCTTGTGAACATTAGGTATCTTGGATTCTTTTTCAGCCATCTCTTCCTCCACTTAGAGTGGTCTTCATCTGCGCCTTCTACTTGCATGTCTTTATAAAGTCTTTCTTTGACCTGGAGCAACTCCACCTTTATCAAGGGATATGGTGAGGATTGTTGATGCCATTATGCACTGATTTGATTGGGAGTGAGTTGAATAACATTGACAGAGTGAAGAACTCTCAACTCCCAATCCATTGTTGCTTTCCACTACTCATCCGTCTCTTGTGTAACCTTTTCTTTAAGTGCATCTTCCTCAGTTTTTGAAAGCTGGACCATTGGCACTTCATCTGCTTCTGTTAATGGTACTCTTCCACCTATCCCTTCTGCTGGCTGTGCTTCCATCTCAGCAAAAGAGACTGAGGGAATATCAATATGTGGGTGCTCTAAAGTACCTGCTTCTTCCTGCGTCTCTTGGTGTCCATCTCTCAGCAGCAGCTGGTTGACTCTTTTTAGCTCCGCTATTTCTTTGAGCAACTCTTCTTCTCGTTGTACCCACATTAATGCCAGGTCTCTACGTTGTGACTACTCTAGCTTTGGCTCTAGCTCAAGATATTTGTTCTTTTTTTCTAGTGCTTTGTACACTTCGTATGTTCCTTTGATCGAGGCAACTGCAAGATTTTCTTGTATTTGTCGTAAAAAGGTTGCCTGATCATTAATCCTCTGCTCTGAATATAGCAATGAGGTGTTTGCCACATCTAGATGTACTTGAATCTTTTGCATTGATAGATTGTAGTTAGAAGTTTGTTAGTAATATCTATCAGCTATCCGTCTTTTGTTTTGCAAGCATCTGACAAATTCATGAGAAGTTCACCTAACTCCTGCATTTCCTTTTGTTGTTTGTCTCCAGCTAGCTGATTTTGTTTAGCTTCATCTTTCAATTCTTGGACTTGTCCTTGCAGATCTGTGATGACATTTAGTCTGTACTTTAACTCTCCTTGGAGATCAACGTCAATCACCATCTCCAATTCTTTGGCCTCTGTGTTGTGGCTAAGTGCTGTTGATCGAAGTTTTTATGTCATATATGGCATTTGCTTTGCATATTCATTGACTTGCAGAATCACCTCATCATTGATCTGTCAGTCTTCACTTCTTGACAGTTGCTGCCTAGACGTTTTGGCAGTCTCTTGTGATTCTCTTGGTGGGGTTGTGGTGGTTGTTTGTTCTTGCCCTTGAGGCTGTGCTTGGGCCTCTTCTGCTTTGTCATCTTGAGGCTTCATGGATGCCTCGGCCAATTTTTGTTGTGTGGAGGTAGAAGGGTTTTCCTCTTTTTCCTTTTTCCTTGTTTGCTCAAACCTTGCTAACTCCTCTTGTGCAGGACTTGTTGCCCTTTCCGGCTATGGTTCTTTTGCTTTGGCTTGGTTTTGATTAGTGACTACCTGTTGTGCAATTTTTGCTGCTTGTTTTTGTTCAGATTCTTCTTCCTTAGTGGGCTCAGCTTGTGTGGTCCTATCTACTAGTGATGGTGGATGGCTTTGCATGGGATGGTTATGATGTTCTGTAGTAGGTGAAGAAGGTCGGGGAGACATGTCACCTTGTTCATGCTGGGCTTCTCCTTGTGTGGTTGATTCTTCTGCTTGTTCTTCACGTTCGACCACGTCTGCTCTAGCTTTTCTTTCTGCTTCTTGAGCTTCTTTCAACTTTAGTGCCTCTACCTCCTGATACATTCTTTCCAATAGATCCTTTGGACCTTCTGCTTCTCTCCGTACAAGTGCTTTGTTCTTGGTCCTTTTACTTCTATAATTACCCACTTAGCAGGATCCTTTCCTTGAGCTTGGTGGCTTCGTTCATAAGAGTGTTTCTCTCTCTCAAATCTTGCCTATTTTTGTTGAGGCTCCTCCTGATGTGTGGACACTGATTTTCTTTTCATCTCTTTGATGCGTGCTCTTCTTTCCTCATTGTTGGAGCTTTCACTGCTACGCCATTTTGGAGAGATCTTGGCATATTCTTCATCAGATTTGTAAGTTATTTTGGTGGATCTTGTGGCTCGAGGGAATGGTTGTGCGGACACGATCCATGTATTTTGATTTGGGCAAGGTGGCAAGTTGTCTGTGTGAGGTCTCCACCCCGTCATCTCAAACGACAGATCTGATGGTAAACCTGGTGGCCACTAGATCAACAACGGAAGAAAACAAAGTGGTTTATGGTTCATCTAGCGGACGATCGCTCATCACAAAGTGCGTCGAGTTCAAGCCTACTAGCATCAAGATCTAGTTCCACCCCGCAGGGGAAGCGTGATTAACTTATCTAGCGATCCTAAGACCCACCTTCCAAGAGGAGAGAAGTCCCGAGTGCCTTTTTCCCCATGTTTCAGAGGCACGTACACTTGAAAATTCTCCGCTCTAGGGGAAATGAGTAATACTAGCGTCAACTTATAGAACTATGGGGACGGAGAGGTCCTGACTAATCGGGACCACCCTTCTCATAGGCATTGGCGACCCGAGCCAAGCCCCCACTTTCCACCCCATACTCAAACTTCCTTTTTGTTATCTAATAACTACCACACATGGTTGTCAACACATAAGTTCATTGTTTTTTTCTGATTCACAAGTTCTTTAATACAGCCCTTCAACCAGTATTGCAAAGCGGCACCAAGACAGTAATTCTAGTAAAAATTCACTTGAAAACTCATTAATTTAAAGTTCCAATGCTCTGGAGGCACGAAATCCCCCAGCGAGTGTTTACTCCACCCGTTGTCGCCTAGTTGCCCATACAACTAGGTTGTCCACCGCTTAACCAGCAATCGTGGACTTCCACCGCTTAACCCGCAGTCGTGGATATCCACCGCTTAACCAGTAGTCGTGGATTCGAGAGCCCTTAACTAGGAAGTGTAGCTCCTGCGAATAACTTCGCGAGCTACCCCCTCTGATCAAGAGGGGGTTCGGATTAGATCAACATTGGAATTGAAAATGAACTAGCTAAGCTAAATTTTCCCTAGCAACCAATCTTTTCTACTTTAGACAGTATATTTCGAAAGCATTCTTTCCTACTTGAGTATAAAATACCATTAATTTAAATGTCGTGGTTTCCGTTGATTTCCAACATGTTGGGGAATGTGTTTTTCATCCTACCTTATCGAATACAATGTTTCTTTAACAAACTTGAATTAAAACCTTACCTACCTCCACAATTTCCTCGTCATTGCTCTGTGAGATTGTCGGTACTTGGTCGACCATGGGAGGATTTTCCTTTCCATTAGTGTTGCTTATTCCATCCTTGCGGTCGTGGGAACCACCGAAACGAGTTCTCTTTACCGGGGCCATTTTATACTCACTACTTAGATTGACAACTTGGGAAAAGAGGAGCTAATATTGAAGAGCAACATACGACCAAAATGAAAGATAGTTTCAATAAGCAAATCCCTTTATACGAGAGGTTTGATTACTTCAAGACATAGAGATTTTTGATAGCACCTTACTTGTTCTATGGGAATTGGTCCTAAGGTTAATGATTTAGCCTAGATAGTTAAGAATTTTAGGTTTCTTCACAATCTATTTACTAGAGATGAATTTGGCATGCTTAATCACTTCCTAATGCAAATAGAGGTTTGCAGATTTACCGTATGCATAGGTGAGAGGGTTTCTCCCTTCCTAGTGATTAATGATGGATTAATTTCACTAATTAAATCCTAATCTATGAGCTAAATGATTCTAATTTAGTTGTTTAAACATTGTGTGGCAATAGAAAGCAGTTGACCATCTCTACCTCGACTTGTTCTTAATTACAATGGTGTCTAGCGGTTGATTCCTTAATCATGCATTAATCTATCATGAAGAGAGACTAACTGCTTTCACAATTACTAATTAGATTAATATTTCTGCAATACATCAATGATACGAAGAATTAGAGAGTATCCATTGAGTAATTTAGCTAGGGTTATGCACAATAGATGCGGGATTAGGAGAATATTGGAGAGACTTGCAACAAGAATGAATTAAATTGGATATTACCGAGATTAGGCTGAATTCCTCTCGAAATTCTGATGCAATGGACTCCTCAATACGAGAAACGGGTAGCACTTTCCTCCTTAGCTTTTCTTCCAAAGACTATGTCTGCCGGGAGCACCTCCCCAAGGTTTGTGTGTGTGTAGGAGTGTGTGTGTGTGTGTGTGTGTAAGCATATATATGTGCTTGTGTGTGTGTGATCATGCTCTTATATAGGCTCACAAGCTGAAAATTTTGAATTTGCCTGCTATATGCATCTGGAGGAGTACTCACTTCATGCATGGCAGCTCTAGTTGCATACTTACCAAGTGTCCTAACCTGCTCAAGAGCTCACTTAGTCTCTCTCTCTCTCTCTTGCATGGAAAGTAGCCCACGAGCCCTGTGAGTGCGTGAGTGCGCCCTCTCCCTGTCATATCAACTCAGCAGTGGCCTGGAGCCGGTTCCCACAGAGCTCCTGAGCCCCGTGCCTCCTTGCACAACATTAGGAAAACTTGCTTTTAGTCCTAGACGGGCAAGTCTAATCAGATTTTGATGCCGAAACTTGCTATGCTAAGCTAGAACTAAGGTGCATAATCCCGAGTACTTGCCATATTTAGCATTCCTCGGCGTCCAAAAATGCATTTTTTTTTAAAATTTGGGTTACGGGTGCTCTTTGTCGAGACAATGAAAACTAGATGGGTCGGGCGATAAAAAACTTACTATTTTTGGAATGTTTCTACAAAAATTATTTTAATTCACTTTTGGAAGCTTTATGAAATTCTAAACATCATGGCATCGAGACAAATTTTGGAAAACTGCTAAAAATAGTAACTTTTTCTATTATGATTGTTTCATGGTACAATGGTGTTCTATTAGCTCGGGGTCGGAGACCTTACATGATACATCCTCCCTAACATGAAAAATTTGAGATGTCCTCATCTCAAGAATACATCTGGATAAACTCTATGCTAACTACTTAGGTATATATATCCTTTGTCTAAAGTAAAGACATCCTTTGATAATAGAATAGTCTTTAGCTTTATGCGTCTTATTCTGCTGAACTTTGATGAGATCCTGGTGCTTGAATTATTGCTCACTAGGATTATCAGTTGCAGCATACAGAGTTGCTCTCTCATCAACTTCATCACCCAAAATTGGTTGTCTCACTACGGCATTAGCAAAAGCTCCGCTTTCTTGTCCTATGTTTCCTCTTCCTCGGCCTCCTCTTCCGTTTGGTTGACCTCTCCCGTTGACGTTCAGAGGTAAATTATTAGCACATATGTTTGGGGAATCCTTTTTGGACTTCGGATTTTGTAATGTGCATACTTCTGGCACTGAAAGCATCTTATATTGGGAAACTCGGTAGCTGCCGTCGTAGCTACTACCGGACGATGGTCGTATGCGGGGTTGATTGGTCTGTTACTCCAGTTGTCTGGCCTGGCCCTCTTTGAGAAATAGTATTGACTATCTTTGGTAGTCCTCTGAATCTCTTTAGCTAACGGTTTTGCCCTTAGCAAGGCATCTTGCAGAGTTGCTGGCCTGAGAGCTTCTAGTCAGTTGTTCAAGGGGTCCATGAGTCGTTGGCAGAACCGTGCTACTTGCTGTTCCAATGTCATCCTAGGAGCATATCTCCGAAGTGTAACAAACTTCGAGTAGTATTCTTGGACGGAAGAAGTCAGCTGTCGAGGTGAGAAAAACTCATTCATCTTCAAGGCTTTGTGAGCGGGTGGTAAGTATCGCTCCATCACAGCAACCTTGATGTCTTCCCATGACTGGGAGGATACCTTGATATCCAAGTCCCTGCAATGTTATTTCCACCAGATCTTGGCATCGCTAGACCAGCGGAACATCGCAAGCATGGTTTGGTTCTCGGGTTGAGTTCCCGCAGCGTCGAAATAGTCATCCATTGCTTCCATCCATACTTCCGTATCTTTCTACACATTAACCCATTCGCCTTTAAAGGTTGGAGGCTGAGCTTGCTTAAGGAGAAGCTTTTTCTCTTGAACGGTGGTATATAGCGTAGTAGACGGTACCTATCGAATAGTATAAAACTCATTACTATAGCACTCTTCTCAAATGAACCTAGGCTTTTCCATACGCAAGAAGAAATTTAACTTTTTGGGCTTAACCAGCCTACTTAATCTGTACAGCTATCATAAAGGCTTTAACCATTCCACCATTAGTTTAAATTCCATTGAATATATCCAAAAGTTTCCGATAAATAATGGTAAAAACTTTACTCAAGAGCTTTGATCCATACTTATAACTTTATGTGTATCAACAAGCTACCTACCCGCAGCACTAGTCGCACCGACTACTTCTCAAAAAAGATCATGTGGAACCCACTGAATCCTAACAAGCTCAACGAGTAAAACTCTTTAACATCACTCACGAGACAATCCACTAGAACAATCCAATGTCATTATTCTCGGAAACATCATGCTCAAGCTTTGACTATGAGCTATCCTAGTATCCCTTATTTTTTTAAATTTCAAACAACATCATTTTCCAGTTCGTAAACATATAGCTGTGATACCATGTGTGAAATCCCCACCTCGTCGTCTCAAATGACAAATCTGATGGTAAACCTGGTGGCCACTAGATCTACAGTAGAAGCAAACAAAGTGGTTTATGGTTCATCTAGCGGACGATCTATCATCACAAAGTGAGTCGAGTTCGAGCCTACTAGCATTGAGATCTAGTTCCATCCCGCAGGGGAAGTGTGATTAACTTATAAAGAGATCCGAAGACCCACCTTCCAAGAGGAGAGAAGTCCCGAGTGCCTTTTTCCCCATGTTTCAGAGGCACGTACACTTGAAACTTTTCCGTTCTACGAGCAATGAGTAATACTAGCGTCAACTTATAGAACTATGGAGACGGAGAGTTTCCGACTAATCGGGACCACCCTTCTCATAGGCATTGGCAACCCGAGCCAAGCCCCCACTTTCCACCCCGTACTCAGGCTTCCTTTTGGTTATCTAATTACTACCACACATGGTTGTTCAACACATAAGTTCATTGTTTATTTTTTTGATTCACAACTTCTTTAATACAGCCCTTCAACCAGTATTGCAAAGTGGCACCAAGACAATAATTCTAGTAAAAATTCCCTCAAAAACTCATTCATTTAAATTCCCAATGCTCTAGAGGCACGAAATCCCCCAGCGAGTGCTTACTCCACCCGTTGTCGCCTAGCTGCCCATACAACTAGGTTTTCCACCGCTTAACCAGTAGCCGTGGACTTCCACCGCTTAACCAGCAGTCGCGGATATCCACCGCTTAACCAACAGTCGTGGATTCGAGAGCCCTTAACCAGGAACTCTAGCTCCTGCGAATAAATTCGCGAGGTGCTCCCTGTGATCAAGAGGGGGTTCGGACTAGATGAACATTGGAATTGAAAATGAACTAGCTGAGTGGAATTTTCTCTAGCAACCAATCTTTCCTACTCTAGACTGTATATTATGAAAGCATTCAATCCTACTTGAGTATAAAAGACAATTAATTTAAATGCCGTGGTTTCCATTGATTTCCAACATGTTCGGGAATGTGTTTTTCATCCTACCTTATCGAATGCAATGTTGCTTTAACAAACTTGAATTAAAACCTGACCTACCTCCACAATTTCCTCGTCATTGCTCCGTGAGATGGCCGGTACTTGGTTGACCATGGGAGCTTTTCCCTTTCCATTAGTGTTGCTTGTTCCAATCTTGCGGTCGTGGGAACCACCGAAACGAGTTCTCTTGACCGGGGCCATTTTATACTCACTACTTTGATTTGACAACTTGGAAAAAGAGGAACTAATATTGAAGAGCAACATACGACCAAAATGACAGATTAGTTTGAATAAGCAAATCCCTTTATACGAGAGGTTTCATTACTTCAAGACATAGAGATTTCTGATAGCACCTTGCTTGTTCTATGGGAATTGGCCCTAAGGTTAATTATTTGACCTAGATAGTTAAGAACTTTAGGTTTCTTCTCAATCTATTTACTATAGATGAATTTGGCATGATTAATCACTTCCTAATGCAAGTAGAGGTTTGCAGATTTACCGTATGCATAGGTGAGAGGGTTTCTCCCTTCCTAGTCATTAATGATGGATTAATTTCACTAATTACATCATAATATATGAGCTAATTGATTCTAATTTAGTTGTTTAAACATTGTGTGGCAATAGAAAGCAGTTGACCATGATCTCTACCTCGACTTGTTCTTAATTACAATGGTGACTAGCGGTTGATTCCTTAATCATGCATTAATCTATCATGAAGAGAGACTAACTTCTTTCATAATTACTAATTAGATTAATATTTATGCAATACATCAATGATAAGAAGAATTAGAGAGTATCCATTGAGTAATTTAGCTAGGGTTATGCACAATAGATGCGGGATTAGGAGAATATTGGAGAGAATTGCAACAACCATGAATTAAATTGGATATTACCGAGATTAGGCTGAATTCCACTCGAAATTCTGATGCAATGGACTCCTCAAGACGAGAAACGGGTAGCACTTTCCTCCTTAGCTCTTCTTCCAAAGACTATGTCTGCCGGCAGCACCTCCCCAAGGTTTGTGTGTGTGTAGGAGTGTGTGTGTGGACTTTGTGTGTGTGTGTGTGTGTGTGTAAGCATATATATGTGCTTGTGTGTGTGTGAGCATGCTGTTATATACGCTCACAAGCTGAAAATTTTGAATTTGCCTACTATATGCATCTGGAGGAGTACTCACTTCATGCATGGCAGCTCTAGTTGCATACTTAGCAAGTGTCCTAACCTGCTCAGGAGCTCACTTAGTGTCTCTCTCTCTCTCTTGGATGGAAAGTAGCCCACGAGCCCTGTGAGTGCGTGAGTGCGCCCTCTACCTGCCATATCAACTCAGCAGTAGCTTGGCGCCAGTTCCCACATAGCTCACGAACCCCGGTGCGTTCCCGCACAACCTTAGGAAAAATTGTTTTTAATCCCAGACGAGCAATTCTAATCAGATTTTAATGCCAAAACATGCTGTGCTAATCTAGAACTAAGGTGCATAATCCCAAGTACCTGCCATATTTAACATCCCCCAGCGTCTGAAAATGCAATTTTTTTAAAAATTTGGGTTACGGGTGCAGTTTGTCGAGACGATCAAAACTAGATGGGTCGGGCGACCAAAAACTTACTATTTTTGGATTTTTTCTACAAAAATTATTTTGATTCACTTTTGGAAGCTTTATGACATTCTAAACATCATGGCATCGACACATTTTGGAAAACTGCTAAAAATAACAACTTTTTCCATTATGATTGTTTCATGGTACAATGGTGTTCTATTAGCTCGGGGTCGGAGACCTTACATCCTCCCCAACATGAAAAATTTGAGATGTCCTCATCTCAAGAATACATCTGGATAAACTCTATGCTAACTACTTAGGTACATATATCCTTTGTCTAAAGTAAAGACATCCTTTGATAATAGAATAGTCTTTAGCTTTAATTATGCGTTTTATTCTGCTGAACTTTGATGAGATCCTGGTGCTTGAATTATTGCTCACTAGCATTATCAGTTGCAGCATACAGAGCTGCTCTCTCATCAACTTCATCACCCAAAATTCGTTGTCTCACTGCGGCATTAGAAAAAGCTCCGCTTCCTTGTCCTATGTTTCCTCTTCCTCGGCCTCCTCTTCCGTTTGGTTGACCTCTCCCGTTGACGTTCAGAGGTAAATTATTAGCACATATGTTTGGGAAATCCTTTTTGGACATCGGCTTTTGTAATGTCCATACTCCTGGCACTGAAAGCATCTTATATTGGGAAACTCGGTAGCTGCCGTCGTAGCTACTACCGGACGATGGTCGTATGCAGGGTTGATTGGTCTGTTACTCCAGTTGTCTGGCCTGGCCCTCTTTGAGAAATAGTATTGACTATCTTTGGTAGTCCTCTGAATCTCTTTAGCTAACGGTTTCGCCCTTAGCAAGGCATCTTGCAGAGTTGCTAGCCTGAGAGCTTCTAGTCGGTTGTTCAAGGGGTCGATGAGTCCTTGGCAGAAATGTGCTACTTGCTATTCCAATGTCATCCTAGGAGCATATCTCCGAAGTGTGACGAACTTCGAGTAGTATTCCATGGCGGAAGAAGTCAGCTGTCGAAGTGAGAAAAACTCATTCATCTTCAAGGCTTTGTGAGCGGGTGGTAAGTATCGCTCCATCACAACAGCCTTGATGTCTTCCCATGACTGGGAAGATCCCTTGATATCCAAGTCCGTGCAATGTTATTTCCACCAGATCTTGGCATCGCCAGACAAGCGGAACATTGCAAGCATTGTTTGGTTCTCGGGTTGAGTTCCTGTAGCGTCGAAATAGTCGTCCATTGCTTCCACCCATACTTTCGTATCTCTCTCCACATTAACCCCTTCGCCTTTAAAGATTGAGGCTGAGCTTGCTTAAGGAGAAGCTTTTTCTCTTGAACGACGGTATATAGCGTAGTAGACGGTACCTATCCAATGGTATAAAACTCATAACTATAGCACTCTTCTCAATGAACCTAGGCTTTTGCATACTCATGAAGAAATTTAACTTTTTGGGCTGAACCAGCCTACTTAATCTGTACAGCTATCATAAAGGATTTAACCATTCCACCATTAGTTTAAATTCCATTGAATACATCCAAAAGTTTCTGATAAATAATGGTTAAAACTTTACTCGAGAGCTTTGATCCATACTTATAACTTTATGTGTATCAACAAGCTACCTACCCGCAGCACTAGTCGCACCAACAACTTCTCGAAAAACATCATGTGGAACCCACTGAATCCCAACAAGCTCAACGAGTAAAACTCTTTAACATCACTCAGGAGACAATCCACTAGACCAATCCAATGTCATTATTCTAGGAAACATCATGCTCAAGCTTTGATTACGAGCTATCCTACTATCCCTTATTTTTTTAAATTTCAAACAACATCATTTTCCAGTTCGTAAACATATAGCTGTGATACCAGGTGTGAAATCCCCACCCCGTCGTCTCAAATGACGGATCTGATGGTAAACCTGGTGGCCACTAGATCTACAGTAAAAGTAAACAAAGTGGTTTATGGTTCATCTAGCGGACGATCTCTCATCACAAAGTGAGTCGAGTTCGAGCCTACTAGCATCGAGATCTAGTTCCATCCCACAGGGGAAGCGTGATTAACTTATCTAGCGATCCTAAGACCCACCTTCCAAGAGGAGAGAAGTCCCGAGTGCCTTTTTCCCCATGTTTCAGAGGCACGTACACTTGAAACTTTTCGGCTCTAGGGGAAATGAGTAATACTAGCGTCAACTTATAGAACTATGGGGATGGAGAATTCCTGACTAATCGAGACCACCCTTCTCATAGGCATTGACAATTCGAGCCAAGCCCCCACTTTCCACCCCATACTCACACTTCCTTTTTGTTATCTAATAACTACCACACATGGTTGGCAAAACATAAGTTCATTGTTTATTTTTCCGATTCACAAGTTCTTCAATACAGCCCTTCAACCAGTATTGCAAAGCGGCACCAAGACAGTAATTCTAGTAAAAATTCATGAGAAAACTCATTAATTTAAAGTTCCAATGCTCTGGAGGCATGAAATCCCCCAGCGAGTGTTTACTCCACCCGTTGTCGCCTAGTTGCCCATACAACTAGGTTGTCCACCGCTTAACCAGTAGTCCTGGACTTCCACCGCTTAACCAGCAGTCGTGGATATCCACAGCTTAACCAACAGTCGTGGATTCGAGAGCCCTTAACCAGGAACTCTAGCTCCTGCGAATAACTTCGCGAGCTGCCCCCTGTCATCAAGAGGGGGTTCGGACTAGATCAACATTGGAATTGAAAATGAACTAGCTGAGCTAAATTTTCCCTAGCAACCAATATTTCCTACTCTAGACAGTATATTCTGAAAGCATTCTTTCCTACTTGAGTATAAAATACAATTAATTTAAATGCCGTGGTTTCCATTGATTTCCAACATGTTAGGGAATGTGTTTTTCATCCTACCTTATCGAATGCAATGTTGCTTTAACAAACTTGAATTAAAACCTGACCTACCTCCACAATTTCCTCATCATTGCTCCGTGAGATGGCCGGTACTTGGTCGACCATGGGAGCTTTTCCCTTTCCATTAGTGTTGCTTGTTCCAGGCTTGCGGTCGTGGGAACCACCGAAACGAGTTCTCTTGACCGGGGCCATTTTATGCTCACTACTTCGATTTGACAACTTGGAAAAAGAGGAGCTAATATTGAAGAGCAACATATGACCAAAATGACAGCTTAGTTTGAATAAGCAAATCCCTTTATACGAGAGGTTTGATTACTTCAAGACATAGAGATTTCTGATAGCACCTTACTTGTTCTATGGGAATTGGCCCTAAGGTTAATTATTTGGCCTAAATAGTTAAGAATTTTAGGTTTCTTCTCAATCTATTTACTATAGATGAATTTGGCATGATTAATCACTTCCTAATGCAAGTAGAGGTTTGCAGATTTACCGTATGCATAGGTGAGAGGGTTTCTCCCTTCCTAGTCATTAATGATGGATTAATTTCACTAATTACATCGTAATATATGAGCTAATTGATTCTAATTTAGTTGTTTAAACATTGTGTGGCAATAGAAAGCAGTTGACCATGATCTCTACCTCGACTTGTTCTTAATTACAATGGTGACTAGCGGTTGATTCCTTAATCATGCATTAATCTATCATGAAGAGAGACTAACTTCTTTCATAATTACTAATTAGATTAAGAGTTATGAAATACATCAATGATACGAAGAACTAGAGAGTATCCATTGAGTAGTTTAGCTAGGGTTATGCACAAAAGATGCGGGATTAAGAGAATATAGGAGAGAATTGCAACAAGCATGAATTAAATTGGATATTACCCAAATTAGGCTGAATTCCTCTCAAAATTCTGATGCAATGGACTCCTCAAGACGAGAAACGGGTAGCACTTTTCTCCTTAGCTTTTCTTCCAAAGACTATGTCTGCCGGCAGCACCTCCCCAAGGTCTGTGTGTGTAGGAGTCTGTGTGTGTACTTAGTGTGTGTGTGTGTGTGTGTAAGCATATATATGTGCTTGTGTGTCTGTGAGCATGCTCTTATATAGGCTCACAAGCTGAAAAATTCGAATTTTCCTGCTATATGCATCTGGAGGAGTACTCACTTCATGCATGGCAGCTCTAGTTGCATACTTACCAAGTGTCCTAACCTGCTCAAGAGCTCACTTAGTCTCTCTCTCTCTGTCTTGCATGGAAAGTAGCCCACGAGCCCTGTGAGTGTGTGAGTGCGCCCTCTACCTGCCATAACAATTCAGCAGTGGCTTAGCGCCGGTTCCCACATAGCTCCCGAGCCCTGGTGCCTCCCCGCACAACCTTGGGAAAAATTGTGGTGCATAATCCCGAGTACCAGCCATATTTAGCATCCCCCGGGAGCCGAAAATGCAAATTTTTTTAAATTTGGGTTACGGGTGCAGTTTGTCGAGACGGTCAAAACTAAACGGGTCAGGCGACCAAAAACTTACTATTTTTGGATTTTTTCTACAAAAGTTATTTTGATTCACTTTTGGAAGCTTTATGACATTCTAAACATCATGGCATCGACACATTTTGGAAAACTGCTAAAAATAGCAACTTTTTCCATTATGATTGTTTCATGGTACAATGGTGTTCTATTAGCTCGGGGTCGGAGACCTTACATCCTCCCCAACATGAAAAATTTGAGATGTCCTCATCTCAAGAATACATCTGGATACAATCTATGCTAACTACTTAGGTACATATATCCTTTGTCTAAAGTAAAGACATCCTTTGATAATAGAATAGTCTTTAGCTTTATGCGTCTTATTCTGCTGAACTTTGATGAGATCCTGGTGCTTGAATTATTGCTCACTAGGATTACCAGTTGCAGCATACAGACCTGCTCTGTCATCAACTTCGTCACCCAAAATTGGTTGTCTCACTACGGCATTAGCAAAAGCTCAGCTTCCTTGTCCTATGTTTCCTCTTCCTCGGCCTCCTCTTCCGTTTGGCTGACCTCTCCCGTTGACGTTCAGAGGTACATTATTAGCACATATGTTTGGGAAATCCTTTTTGGACATTGTCTTTTGTAATGTCCATACTCCTGGCACTCAAAGCATCTTATATTGGGAAACTCGGTAGCTACCGTAGTAGCTACTACCGGACGATGGTCATATGCAGGGTTGATTGGTCTGTTACTCCAGTTGTCTGGCCTCGCCCTCTTTGACAAATAGTATTGATTATCTTGGGTAGTCCTCTGAATCTCTTTAGCTAACGGTTTGGACCTTAGCAAGGCATCTTGCAGAGTTGTTGGCCTGAGAGCTTCTAGTCGGTTGTTCAAGGGGTCGATGAGTCCGTGGCAAAACCGTGCTACTTGCTGTTACAATGTCATCCTAGGAGCATATCTCCGAAGTGTGATGAACTTCGAGTAGTATTCTTGGCCGGAAGAAGTCAATTGTCGAAGTGAGAAAAACTCATTCATCTTCAAGGCTTTGTGAGCGGGTGGTAAGTATCGCTCCATCACAGCAGCCTTGATGTCTTCCCATGACTCGGAAGATCCCTTGATATCCAGGTCCCTGCAATGTTATTTCCACCAGATCTTGGCATCGCTAGATAAGCGGAACATCTCAAGCATGGTTTGGTTCTTGAGTGGAGTTCCCACAACGTCGAAATAGTCATCCATTGCTTCCATCCATACTTCCGTATCTTTCTCCACATTAACCCCTTCGCCTTTAAAGGTTGGAGGCTGAGCTTGCTTAAGGAGAAGCTTTTTCTCTTGAACATCGGTATATAGCGCAGTAGACGGTACCTATCCAATGGTATAAAACTCATTACTATAGCACTCTTGTCAAATGAACCTATGCTTTTGCATACTCAAGAAGAAATTTAACTTTTTGGGCTTAACCAGCCTACTTAATCTGTACAGCTATCATAAAGGATTTAACCATTCCACTATTAGTTTAAATTCCATTGAATACATCCAAAAGTTTCCGATAAATAATGGTAAAAAATTTACTCGAGAGCGTTGATCCATACTTATAACTTTATGTGTATCAACAAGCTACCTGCCCGCAGCACTATTCGCACCAACGACTTCTCAAAAAACATCATGTGGAACACACTAAATCCCAACAAGCTAAGCGAGTAAAACTCTTTAACATCACTCACGAGACAATCCACTAGACAAATCCAATGTCATTATTTTGGGAAACATCATGCTCAAGCTTTGAGTAGGAGCTATCCTAGTACTATCCCTTATTTTTTTTAAATTTCAAACAACATCATTTTCCTGTTCGTAAACATATAGCTGTGATACCAGGTGTGAGATCCCCACCCCGTCGTCTCAAACGACGAATCTGATGGTAAACCTGGTGGCCACTAGATCTACACTAGAAGCAAACAAAGTGGTTTATGGTTCATCTAGCGGATGATCTCTCATCACAAAATGAGTTAAGTTCGAGCCTACTAGCATCGAGATCTAGTTCCATCCCGCAGAGGAAGCGTGATTAACTTATCTAGCGATCCTAAGACCCACCTTCCAAGAGGAGAGAAGTCCCGAGTGCCTTTTTCCCATGTTTTAGAGGCATGTACACTCGAAACTTTTCCGCTCTAGGTGCAATGAGTAATACTAGCGTCAACTTATAGAACTATGGGGACAGAGAGTTCCCGACTAATCGGGACCACCCTTCTCTCACGCATTGGCAACCCGAGCCAAGCCCCCATTTTCCACCCCATACTCACACTTCCTTTTTGTTATCTAATTACTACCACACATGGTTGTTCAACACATAAGTTCAACCAGTATTGCAAAGCGGCACCAAGAGTGTAATTCTAGTAAAAATCCACTAAAAAACTCATTCATTTAAATTTCCAATGCTCTGGAGGCACGAAATACCCCAATGAGTGTTTACTCCACCCGTTGTCGCCTAGTTGCCCATACAACTAGGTTTTCAACCGCTTAACCAGTAGTCGTGGACTTCCACCGCTTAACCAACAGTCGCGGATATCCACTGCTTAACCAACAGTCGTGGATTGGAGAGCCCTTAACCAGGAACTCTAGCTCCTGCGAATAACTTCGCGAGCTGCCCCCTATGATTAAGAGGGGGTCCGGACTAGATCAACATTGGAATTGAAAATGAACTAGCTGAGCTAAAATTTTCCTAGCAACCAATCTTTCCTACTTTAGACAGTATATTCCGAAACCATTCTTTCCTACTTGAGTATACAATATAACTAATTTAAATGCCATGGTTTCTGTTGATTTCCAACATGTTGGGGAATGTGTTTTTCATCCTACCTTATTGAATGCAATGTTGCTTTAACAAACTTGAATTAAAACTTGACCTACTTCCACAATTTCCTCGTCATTGCTCTGTGAGATGGCCGGTACTTGGTCGACCATGGGAGCTTTTCCCTTTCCATTAGTGTTGCTTGTTCCAGCCTTGCGGTCTTGGGAACCACCGAAACGAGTTCTCTTCACAGGGGCCATTTTATACTCACTACTTAGATTGACAACTTGGTAAAAGAGGAGCTAATATTGAAGAGCAACATACGACCAAAATGACAGATTAGTTTCAATAATCAAATCCCTTTATACGAGAGGTTTGATTACGTCAAGACATAGAGATTTTTGATAGCACCTTACTTGTTCTATGGGAATTGGCCCTAAGGTTAATTACTTGGCCTATATAGTTAAGAATTTTAGGTTTCTTCTCAATCTATTTACTAGAGATGAGTTTGGCATGCTTAATCACTTCCTAATGCAAGTAGAGGTTTGCAGATTTACCGTTTGCATAGGTGAGAGGGTTTCTCCCTTCCTAGTGATTAATGATGGATTAATTTCACTAATTATATCCTAGTCTATGAGGTAATTGATTCTAATTTAGTTGTTTAAACATTGTGTGGCAATAGAAAGCATTTGATCGTGTCTACCTCGACTTGTTCTTAATTACAATGGTGACTAGCGGTTGATTCCTTAATAATGCATTAATCTATGATTAAGAAAGACTAACTGCTTTCATAATTACTAATTAGATTAATATTTATGCAATACATCAATGATACGGAGAATTAGAGAGTATCCATTGAGTAATTTAGCTAGGGTTATGCACAATAGATGCGGGATTAAGAGAATATTGGAGAGAATTGCAACAAGCATGAATTAAATTTGATATTACCGAGATTAGGCTGAATTCCTCTCGAAATTCTCATGCAATGGACTCGTTGAGATGAGAAATGGGCAGCACTTTCCTCGTTAGCTCTTCTTCCGAAGACTATGTCTGCGGGCAGCACCTCTGCAAGGTTTGTGTGTGTGTATGAGTGTGTGTGTATGTACTTAGTGTGTGTGTGTGTGTGAGCATATATATGTGGTTGTGTGTGTGTGAGCATGCTCTTATATAGGCTCACAAGATGAAAAATTCGAATTTGTCTGCTATATGCATCTGGAGGAGTACTCACTTCATGCATGGCAGCTCTAGTTGCATACTTACCAAGTGTCCCAACCTGCTCTAGAGCTCACTTAGTTTCTCTCTCTCTTGCATGGAAAGTAGCCCACGAGCCCTGTGAGTGTGTGAGGGCGCCCTCTACCTGCCATATCAACTCAGCAGTTCCCTGGAGCCGGTTCCCACACAGCTCCCGAGCCTCGGTGCCTCCCCGCATAACCTTAAGAATTTTTTTTTTTAATCCTAGACGGGCAATTCTAATCAGATTTTGATGCCGAAACTTGCTATGCTAAGCTAGAACTAAGGTGCATAATCCGGAGTATCTGCCATATTTAGCAGCCCCCGACGTCCGAAAATGCATTTTTTGTAAATTTCGGTTATGGGTGCAGTTTGTCGAGACGATCAAAACTAGACGGGTCGGGGGACCAAAAACTTACTATTTTTGGAAATTTTCCACAAAAATTATTTTAATTCACTTTTGGAAGCTTGATGACATTCTAAACATCATGGCATCCACAGATTTTGGAAAACTAAAAATAGTAACTTTTTCCATTAGGATTGTTTCATGGTACATTGGTGTTCTACTAGCTCGGGGTCGGGGACCTTATAGTTTGCCATACCAATAGCATGGTAGGCAATTCTTGTGAGAACTTGAGGTGCTCCTAGATATGTTATCTTACCCTCTTTCTTTGTTCCCTCTAGTGTGGATAGAACATACAGTGCGTGGTCGACTTTAACACTTGTGTAAATGTGGTCGCAACTGCATGATTGGGTGTCGTGTACCTTGGCGGTCTCTTTGCGAGAAACTGGAAGTGTTGGTGGTATAATCTTGCTAATTCTTCCACTTGCTTCTCGATAAGATCAGCAAATGTTGCAGCAGTGGTTTCCTTGGTGAATGTACCCCCTGTCTTTCTATCTTTAGCTCTCATCATCATCCCTTCTGTCGGTAGTTTGAGAGCTTCGACCATGATCTCTTTCGTAATTACCACCCGACCTTGTTTCCTTGCTGGTCAGAGATTTGGGTTGTTCCATCTTCCTTGATTATGGACCGGAGCTCATATGCTTTCTAAAAATCCACTCCACATGGCTCTTGTTCATAGAACTCTCTAAACCCAAGCCTTCTGTTAGCTTCCTTTTTCTCGAGTTTTGCTACGACATCATAGACCTCTTTTGGTAGAAGTTGCAATTCCGCCTGATGTCCTTCTTCACTTTTGAATCTACCTGTGAATATTGTGGTGTTGTTCTCCTCCAACTATTTCTTTGACAGATAGGTCACTTTGGCTGTTTTTACTGAACTGGGGTCCAATTGATATGGTGGTAGCTCTTGCAGCTTCTCCTTTTGAGAAACCCTCTTCTTGGCCTTGTTTGCAGCTTGCATGGCTCGTGTTAAGTGAATAGAGTGTCAAATTTAGCATATTTGACAGATTTCACTCTGAAATGTCCTTCAATCTGAATTGCTGACAAATTGAGTCCAATTTTCTTCACATCAATTTTTCATGCATAGATACATAAAAACATGTAAAGATCAAAATCATGAAGTCCAAACAAAAAATTGCAACAAAAGTAAATAATCATGATTATTTACAGCTAAGTAATTTTGTCAAATTTTTGCAAATTTGGCGTGATAGGCTTGAATTATATATCAATTAGATACGCTAAGTGAAATATGGGCTCATTTGGGTGCATAGGGTGAGAATGGTGCCAGATTTAGGCTTTAGGTCTCTGAAACAGTAGATGTAAAGGAATTTTGAGATTTTGAGCTCCAAAATTATTCAAACAGCTTGGTTAGTGGGCTTAGGACATCATGTACTTTGGTCCCATGATGGAAAAGATGCAATTTTTCCCATCTTGGCAAAAAAGTAAATAATCACGATTATTAACTTTTTCATCAAAATGAACATTTTTTGGTGCAACTTGGTTCTAGGGATGGTGTAAACCTGTGTATGTAAATGAGGTGATTTGGATCAAAAAATGTGACTCATAACTCAAAATTTGGCTTGCAAGGACTTCTTTGCGTCTTTTGGCAATTTTCGAAGTTATAATTGATTAGTCAATGAACGTAGAGACTTTGCTTTGTATTATGATCATTTTGGTTCATTCTTGAAATTTGGAATGTAATAGGTGTGTACAAGTGATATGTGAGGTGATGATACAATTTGAAGCCAAAATTTTGTTAAAGTAAATAATCGCAATTATTTATAGCAGTCAACTTTTTCTTGCAAAACTTGAAAATTTTGACCTAAACATGTTCTATGCACCTAAAACAAGTCCTAAATTGAATTTGGTAAAATTTGTTTTTGCCGGTATCACTTCATGCTTTGTCAACTCTGAAATCACCGATTTTTGTGACTACATGGCCTGTAGAGTTGGTCAGTCATTTTTGAGGCTATGTACTTGTCCGCAACATAGTCCTGAAGCAACTCATCCAATATTGGCCCATTTGGAGTTAGTTTGAGCTCGTATGAAGAATTTGATGCTTTGTAGCCTTCGAGCAGTGTTCTACTTTTCGAGGGTCTGGCTTGATTGATTTTATGAAACCAATCATATACATTGTGTATAGACCTCGTATGTAAGTTGTCTAAGGAGTCAGAATCCAATTCTGGCATCTGCCAAAAACCTAGCTTTGCTACTTGGGACCCTCTCGACCCTTGCCAAATGATCAACTACTAATGTAGAAGTGTTCTATCATGTTGGGGCTTGCTACAGTTCAAATCTCATCCGATTTGGTTGAGTTGACAGGCCGCTATGGTTGATTTTTGGTCGTAGGTCTTCGTGCACTACTCAGAGTCTATGGTTTTTTCCAGGGGTTTAGACTAGCTATCGGGTGTACAAAATGGATCATTGATAAGTATAGAACTTACCCCTCATGTCTCGTGTGAGATGGTGCTGAAAACAGGCATCTGTGGACTCCCAAAAATGCGCGCGAAGAAGGTCTAAACGATCTCTCTCCAAAGGCAACAAGTGGAAATGAGGTGATTTTAGCCTACCTTGGGTATCTATACTCGGACTTCCCAAACCATTTTCCCCCAAATTCCTCTCTTAATCCTACTAGGCCATGAAATCTATGCTGTACTCAAAAATTTCCCCAATCGGATTCCTGTAGCTCATTTTGCAAGAATTCTGCAAAAGTGGGCCTGGCCGCCTAATTTAGGCTTCCCAATTCCATCTGCCGATTTGATTGAAAGTTTTTGTGCCTATCCCCCTTGTCTTTTTTATCATCAGCGTGTCTTCATTTTTTCCATCTGAGCTCCTTTGCTATTTATTATTAAATTTTGACCTGTTTATTGAAAAAATCAAAGAAATTAACAAAATGCGCTAAAAAAGCAAAGTGAAAATCCAATAATTAAGAAAATCCATTGAAAAACATAGCTTCGTTGTTTTTTGTTGGATTTCACCATTTTTAAGTCTCAATATCAAGAAAAACGATTAAAAATAATTAAAAAGGACTACTTTTTAATGATTTTTTGATAATATATACACTATTTACACTCATCACAAAGATATCATTAGTTAATTTTCCTCTGTTGATGAATTATAAGGGCATTATTAGGTAATTTTGCAAAAGAATTACACGTTAACATCAAACTTTTTCCTCCCTCTTCAAACATTGCCCTTAATTTAATTACTTAGTGCCCTTCCACCCCTCCTAGATGGCGTACTCCGGGACGACTGTGTGCATGGGTTGAACAATCGTGTATATACATAGCCATGGCTGGATCTACCATACTTTGAAGATCAATGCAGTTCAAACCATTATGGTGTGCAAGAGTTGGGTCTTGAGTAATTACTTCAAGGGTTTCTGATGTCGAGGCTTTCTGATGCGTCTTCCAAAGAGCAAATCTTGTAGCTTGTGTGCACTTTGCTTGATTGTACCCTCAGGATGCTTTAACACGCTGATTTCCTGAGATGTTGGTATCAGTTTTGACTGTTGTCAAGCTTTTATCCACCATTGATATCTTGGCTCGTCTTGGTTAGAATGGTGTGGTTGAGTTTTCTGAGACTTAGCTCTCCATTGCTTGATCGGTTTTCCAGTTTGAGGAGAAGATAAGTGCTCCTACTTCTTCCAAATCCATTTTGTGTTAGGTTCCTTGCTCAGAGATGCTCATCTCTGTGTTTTGAACCTTGGACCGTCTTTGGTACTGTCAACGATGTTTTGGGCATCCAGATTTGAATCGGCTTATCCTTAAGCTATGCTTTCGGTACCCAAATTTTCCTGACTCCTTGCATGCTACTTGTAGCATTTACTCATTAGGAAATTTCGGAGGTCATTTGGAGGGCCTTCTAAGAAAATGTATTTTTCGCACTCTCTGTCTGGAAAATATGGCAAATAATAGAGGTGGGTCTGTCATGGTAAAAGTTCAAAAAGTGTACTTTAAGTAGATTCTTTATCCTTCTAAACATTTGTCCGTAATGATTGAGGGATAATCTTCTTTTCAGTTGCATTGAATGAACCTCGTCAACATGGAGGGAATGAGGCTAACATGGAGGGACGAAGCCGCAGCTGCCTATTCACTTTTCATTAAACCTGCACCTTTGGCTAATGGCGCACTCCTCAAATGGCACAAATGTTACGCAGAAACAAGACAAATATCACCTTCACATTGATTTGGACAACGAGTACCAACCATTGATTAAGCGGAGTAAAGCAAACACACATATACCGACATGCTCAAAGCTCAGGAAGCTAAACACATAGATATCTGGACGAGAGGCTCTCTCTATCCTAAGAATCCAATGACTAATGCGTCTCCAGTGATGGGGGCTTTTCACAAGCCAAGCTCCCATACCCCACTTCTCTCCTCCCCACCCCATGGAAACCTCCTCTTAGGGAGGGAGTGATAAAAAGCCATTGGAAAAGTAAGAAAAAAAATAAAGTATGATTATGTAAATATGTGAGAAAGGTAAAATAGGCCACCTCGTGCCTGCGGGGCAACCCATCCCCACCTTGCCTCCTTTTTCTTCACTGTTGTCCCGCCGTGTGTCCCTTTTCCTCTCCTCCACTCAAAAGGTCAACTGCCTCTCTCTTCCCCTTGTCCTTTCTCCTTTCTCTCTCCCCTCAAGCTACCCTACCCCTCACTAATAATACATTCTAACTCACATGCCACCTCTCCTATCTTCCAAAACAGTATACCCCACCCCCCATTTCTCTCTCTTATCATATCCCATGACCCAAATATCCCTCTCTCTCTCTCTCTAAAGGGTGCCATGTCTCCTGTCCTGTAGCCAGATAACCTCCCCCACACTCACACACACTCAGTTTCACTGAAAAAGGTGCCCACAGACCCATCCCCACCCGGTGGTTACCTGATTTTTCTTATGTTCACACACATCTGCACACAGATTCACCTCTGAACACACTCCCCTCTCTCCCCTCTTGTAATTACTTTATTCTCCATGTCACCTCTCTTTTTTCCATTCACCCATCTCTCCCTCTTAGTCTCTCTCATGAGACTGTTGTTCTGGCACATTTACACACAGCCAGACAAGTGGGGCGCACAGTCACATGGCCTGTGTAGATAATGATTTCTTCATTTCTAAATTCTAGAATTTCTCCCCCCTCCTCCCCTATATAAAGAAGGGTCACCATCACACTAAACACACACAACATCACCAAAGAGTACACTATGCACTGTGTGTGCCTAGTGCACACACACACACCCACACCCACACCCACACCATCACCATCACCGCAATCACCATGCTCATCTTGAGCATGACCTCTACACCCTTGGGCTATGGAAGATGAAGGGCGGCTAAATGAAGGATGATGGCCATAACCCTCGTGCGAGTCTTCGCCATTAGCTCCCACCTATCCGCCATGTGCTCTACCACTCTCTCCCTTATCTTTCCCCTACCCTATGCTCCCCATTTCATCGCCTTATTCTCTAAATAAAGCTTGAGGTTTTGTGAGTATGTTTCTTGCAATGTTTTCCCATGTGAGGTGTGCGGAATCGCCACCTAGTCTTGTGTTTGGAGTGAGCTTGTGTATGTGTGAAGGGTGTGTGGACTCGCCATCCTTCTGTGATGCCTAAGTACTAAGCCGCTATACTCTCTCTCTCTCTCTCTCTCGCTCTCTCTCTCTCTCTCTCTCACTTGATCTTATTGCCCTTCCTCTTCATGATTACTTCCAAGCATCCATCTCTCTTGGATGAAAACTTTGTTATGGTGGTGTGTTGTTTACGTCCTAGCCGCTCAAGCTAGGTGGTGCCCCCTGTTTGCTTTACTATGACAGGCTTGAGGCGCGCCATTCGGTCCACGGTGTTTTAGAGGCCGTCGGGGGTTCGGGGTTCGCTTTGCTCCCGTCATTTTATGCGTCCACTGACGATATTTTCATGAAACCCTTCAGTTTACAAGATTGAAATCCCTAAACTATTGTGAATGGATGAATGGATAGCAGGATTTTCTAATTGGATGACAGAAGAAGAAGAGCTCCAAGCACAACTAAACGAACTCCGCATCTCCATCGAAGCTCGAGTGCCAGGCATAACGGTAATCGATTTACAGTGGGGGAGTCAACCAACACGCCAAACCCAATAGATATACATAGGCCTGGTGCCAAGAAGAAGAAGGAGAAGGTCGAAACCATGTCCGAAACCTACAACCAACCCACAACAACAAAATGGAAGCAGCTTTGCACAATAGAGAATCAACACTATTCTACTTTGAGAATCGAGTAACTCAAGTCACCGAGGTAATTATCACAGTCAGATTCCAAGTCGCACCTGATGCTGCAACACAGATAACGGAAGCATCGACTCACACTCTCAGTAGAGAAACTAGGGATCTACTGAGTTTGTTTCAGGAAAGAACACCACCCTCTCCCACAAGCTTGGACAGTGACTAAGCACCTATAAGCTTCACATGAATCAGTACAACCTACCTCAAGACAAATCACACATACCAACACGTGTACGCTCAATCAAGGTAATACTGGACTTGAAGGCTCACTACTAGCACGTCATTGACACCATGCTGGGTGGGGAGCGGTTTTTTGAGGTTCTGGCATCAGATCAGCCATTTGTCTTACCTTTGGTACAAGGCAATGTACCGTTTGAAGTTTTAATATATGTCCTAGTATAAGAGGGTATACATGCCTCCTTGTAAAGAAGAAAAAACTTTTGCAAGTTAAGCAGTGTGTCTTTCTAGCTCTCTCTTAGTAATCATGGCAAGTGTAGCATTTCCAACATTTAAAGGAAATAAGGGGGAGGATTTGGTAACAGACTTCCTAGATGACTTTGAAGTAGCATGTGTAGTGAGCAACAAAGATACAGATGAATCCTGGGTTAGAATCTTTAAGCATCTCATGAAGCGAGAAGCTAGATCATGGTACAATGCACTTCCACAAGCAACCAAGGATGACTGGGAGCCCTTAAAAACCGCTTTTAAGAGGCGCTTTGGGGGAGGTACCACTTCAGAAAAGTTGTGGGACAAGTTGAGAGACTTGAAGCAGGAGGGTCTTTTAGAATATGCCACCTATGAGTCCAAATTTGTGGATTTGTGGGAATGGTGGGTTGAGTCATTGGCAAGGGAGAAAGCTGCACCCGATTTCCTAAAAAAAGATCGGTT
This sequence comes from Adiantum capillus-veneris, assembly GCF_014529385.1. NCBI lineage: Eukaryota > Viridiplantae > Streptophyta > Polypodiopsida > Polypodiales > Pteridaceae > Adiantum > Adiantum capillus-veneris. The sequence continues at coordinate 146,282,660 of NC_140934.1, forward strand.
CACGCATGGCTTATGGCCGCTTCTCAAGGAGAAGGTGAAAGGTAGATTCCCGGCTACGTATGAGTTAGCCGTTGAGATTGCTCGCCTTAAGGACAAGAAGCTACGAATGAAAGCCAAAGAAACCGAGTCAACAGAAGCAGGAACATAGTGTCGACCAGCAACTACGACAACCACCATTCCACCACCACCACCGGCTCTTGGGGTAAGAGATGACCAACAAGATATGTTGGCCCATATTACTGACCAATTGCAAAATTTGTCTGTCCACTTAACACAGCAAGGGAGGAGTCAAGAAAGAGATCAAGACCTTGGAGGAGCACGACGACAAAACAGGGAGTATCACTACCAGAACTGCGGAGAAGACGGTCACGATATGTACTACTGTCCCAAACCACGACAAAACTATAATAGAGGAGGTAGGAGGAACCAATTGTCACCCCCTAGAGAAAGAACACCCCCACCCCGAGCACCAGCCCCACAAACACAAATTCTACGTCCACCCCAGACACCACCACAAGCATCTATCCCACCTCTTCCACCAGCACCACCACCTGATCGCCCTGTAAACATCATAAGGCTAGAAGAGAAAGGAAAGTCCGTAGTAGTGGATCCACCGAGAGCAAAAGAGAGGGACAAGGGTAAGGAGAAGATAACCTTTTTAGAACCACTTGAATCCATGACTGTGAAAAGAGCTAGGAGGGAGAAAGCTACACAATCAGATGGTGAGAGAAGCATGAGAGGAGAGACTAGCAAGAGGCCATCCAGGCCACGACGGAAATTGGGCATCACCAACTTCCAGCTAGTGTAAAGTTCTAAGCCCTATGATCTAACATTGGATGTGGCAGAGCAAGGACCGAAGGTTACATGGCCACAACTGCTACATCTTGCACCTAAAGTAAGGCGACAATGGTCCAAAATGGTAAGTACAAGATGCTCGAAAACAAAGGTAGCCGGAGCAATTTCAAGTTGCAACATGAACGACATCCTTCCAATTGTTGACGTAAACATAAAAGGAAAGAGGGTTGGAAACACCTACATTGATGGAGGTGCACAAATCTGTGTAATGAGCGAAGCTATGATGCTTCAATTAGGGCTCGAGGTTGACAGGCCTTCTCCATGCAAGGCAAAGATGGCAAACAATGCAAAAGTAAAGTGTGTGGGTGTGGTAAGTGCCGTGAAAATAAAATCTTTCAACACTGAGGTAGAGGTAGATGTTTTTGTAATGCCTACTAAGGGGGAGGGCTATCCACTAATCTTGGGAAGGCCATGGTTGATGGCCATGAAGGAAAAACAAGACTGGGGTATTGGCCTTCTACGCATGACCGGTAAGAAAGGGGAGACAATCTACTACGACATGAGGATTGGCAAGCAGAAGCAAATGAATCTGGAAACATCGGCAGATGAAACCAGTAGCAAATCTTCCACTTTTGAGGGGGAGACCACATCCACCGACGAAAGTGACAGTTCCATTGATGTGATGGGTATCATTATGAAGGATCCACAAAGGGTAAGCACAACTGGTGATCCATCACCAAAAGGGCAACCCAATGAAGAGGAGAGCAAATCACTTGGCCTAGGAGGAAGTAGGTTGAAGGGTATGTTGTCTACGGAATTAACACTTGAGGAGAAAGATAGTTTTTTGCAAATGTTGATTGGATTTTCTAACCTGTTCATTGACAACTATGAAAGAATCACAGGCATTACAGTGGTGGAACATCATATTAAGCTGAAGGAAGGGGTAAAACCAGTTGTGCAAAAGCTACGACGACTGGGGGTCATACAAGAAAAGGCACTCTTGGCCGAGGTAAGGAAACTGCTGGAGGCGGGATTCATCTATCCCGTAGAAAACTCAGAATGGGTGTCACCCGTAGTGGTGACGCCTAAAAAGAATGGTAAGTGGAGGGTCTGTGTTGACTACAAACCACTAAATGCAGCTACAAAGAGAGACCTCTTTCCTCTCCCTTTCTTGGATGAAATTCTGAATGAAGTAGCGGGTTTTGAATGCTATACCGTCTGTGATGGTTATTCTAGATACTTTCAAATACGCATAGCCTTGGAAGATCAGCTAAAAACCACTTTTATCACGCCATGGGGTTGTTTTGCATACAAGGTTATGCCATTTGGTCTCACGAATGCACCTGCCACATTCCAAAGATATGTCACATATGTTTTTCAACCGTTCTTTGGAACATCCATAAGAGTGTTCATTGATGATTTTTGTATATATAGCTCCCGTATTTCACATTTAGAAAAGGTAACTGAAGGTTTGGCCAGGTTGCAGAGCCTAGGTGGGCAATTAAATGTAGATAAATGCCACATTGAGGAGAGTAAAGTCATTTTACTAGGCCATGAAATTTCAGCAAAAGGTATCAACGACGACCCAAGTAAGGTGTCCGCACTCATAGCCCTACCTTCACCAACGACCGCACGTCAACTGGTCTCTTTTCTACAGAAGGTGAGGTACTTAAGTATATTCATACATCTACTATCACAACTTGTTCTACCACTGCAACAACTCACTCAAAGATCAACTTTCACTTGGGACGAGGAAAGCGAACATCACTACAACAAGGTAAAGGAGGTCTTAGCCACTCTACCAACTATCTCACCACCTAAGTGGGATGAAAAATTCTATGTCACCTCAAGTGTTGGTGATGACTCATTGGGGGCTGTGCTACTCCAAAAGGATACGACGACATCTTTCATGAGGCCAATCTACTTCTCTAGTCGAATGATGACAGTAGGAGAGAAAGGTTTCACCCATGTGGAACACTTAGTCCTAGCTCTTAGATTTGCAACTACAAAGTTTAGGTCATATTTGTTGCCTAAGCAATTTGTGATTCTAACCACGGATGAAATATTTTCCTATGTTGTACAGCACATGGATGTGTCTACTAGGATTACTAAATGGCTAGTTCGTCTGCAAGAGTTTGACTACACGGTATAGGTAGAAAGCACGACAAGGGCAAGTTTGGGGGGACTCATGACCTACCAAGTCTTTGAAAGGAAGGAGAAGAAATCTAAGGGAGGAGAAGTCCGATTACCTCTAGTACCACCGATGGTAGAAGGAGCATACTCTCTCTATTTTGATGGAGCCTACAAGAGAGCGTCTGACAAAGCAGCTGTAGGCATAGTGGTCTTTGATGACAAAGGGACAAAGGTATTTTTATTGGGCCAATTGTTAGATTCACATTCTAACAATGAAGCTGAGTATGCAGCACTAACCAAGGGTCTACAATGGTGTGTCTCTCAAGGTGTACAACGCCTTAATGTATTTGGGGATGCTCTACTTCTTGTAAGGAAAGTAAATGGAGCATGGAAATGTAAGAATCCTAGTTTAAGGACTCACTTAAGTGGTGTAAAAACCTTGTTGGGTAAATTTGAAGAAGTTCAAATACACCATATCCCAAGGGCTCAAAACCAAGAAGCAGATGCCCTAGCAAGTGAAAGACTACATGAAGTGGTGGTTGGAGCAATAAAGCTAAAGCTCCCTCTATTTCAAGGCAGTGACGCCTTGCCTGACATCATGCATTTTTTGGAAATAGGGGAATGCCCATCAGATTTAACAAAGGGACAGAAGCAATGGCTGACATGGAAGGCCACAAGGTATCGACTCATCAATGACGGTTTGTACTGTAAGGGTAAGGACCAAATACTCAGGAAGGTCCCTCTCTCTCAGGAAATCACAGAAGTAATTGCTAGCTATCACGACGGGGTTTGTGGTGGTCACTTTGCCCTAGACATAACAAGTAGGAAAATCTTGCAGGCTGGCTTCATATGGCCTAGCCTCAACCGTGATGTACACCACTGGTGCAAAACGTGTAAGTTGTGTCAAAAGGCCGGCACTAGGTCACTTATGCCTGAACCACAAACACCTATTCTCTCATATGGCCCATTTGAAAAATGGGGTATCGATGCCATTGGGCCATTACCTAGGGCCAACTCAGGAAAATTCTACATTATCATGGGGGTCGACTACATGACTAGATGGGCAGAGGCTACAGCCACCACTAGAATCACAGCGGTAGAGGTAGCTAAATTTATCTACGAGCACATATGTTGTAGGCTTGGCACACCTTTAGAGATCATCTCTGATAGAGGGCAAGGTTTCAGAGCAGACTTGGTAGGAGAATTAATGCAGAAACTGGGCATTACAAGGAGGCACTCTTCACCATATTACCCTCAATGTAATGGCCTAGTTGAAAAGGTAAATGGAATGGTTTCTAAAATTATTACCAAGCAGGTAAACAATAATCCTGGAGACTGAGATAAGTACCTACTACCAGCTTTATGGGCCTACAGAACTTCATTCTGTACATCATTGGGATTCACACCGTATCATCTAGTATTTGGTAAGGAAGCAATCTTGCTCATTGAAGTGCAACTACAAAGTCTCAGAGTAATGGCAAGCCAACTTCAACAGCCCAACATGCATTTGAGAGATCACATCATCAACTTGGAAAGACTGCAGCTAGACAGAGAAGAAGCAATAAATTATTATGCGGCACAAGCAGAGTATAGACGGCTTAGCTTTAACCAGCATCTCCGGCAAAAAGGATTGAAGAAAGGAATGTTGGTGCTCCGCTACGACAATCGCTTCGACACGCGCAAGGATAAGAAACTCCTGCTCCGATGGGAAGGCCCTTTCATCGTCACGAAAAAGTATGCCAATGGAAGCTACCAGCTTATGGAGGCCGATGGAAAACTTCATAAAACCAGGGTAAATGGTTGGCAAACCTAACAGGACATAAAAGTGTCCTTTCAGGGTTTAGGAAAAAAATTCCAAAACCATAGTAGATCCACTCATTTTGAAAAATCCTTTCATGAGCTTATAGTTCAATAACTACTACATATGGAAAAAATGAGAAACTTGTAATTTTTCTCATCCCTTGGTCACTACAAGCCTCCAAAGTTTATGGACCAGTGCATTTTTCCCAAAACAACAATTTCTTACGGTTGATTGCATATAAATAAGAGTGGGGATTTTTGTAGGACATGAGATAAAATGCCCCGTTAACTTCAGTGGGTTGGTGACCAAAACATATGGTTGCTTTTACCTCACCAATTTGTTTTTGGGCAAAAAAAATAGGTACAAAAAGGTTGCATTTTTGCCATTCTGCGGACCTATCATCAAAGTTTCTATAGTCACACTCAATAGAGATACTATATACATGTTTTCTTAGATCCCTTTGGGCCTTTGGATTCAAAAGGAGCCATGGATCATGTCAAAAGGATAATGAATCTCTTACAATTGGAACTTTGGGGGCAATGATAAAGTGCTAAATACAGCAAACATGAAAAAACTGGGTTTAGCATTATGACCTCTAGAAACCCATAGAAACTACTCAATATCTAGCCAAGTTTGTAGTCTATGATTAGATATGGTTACTACCTACAAAATACACACAATTGGCCTAAGAAACTAGCAATATTGAGAAAGTTATACTTGCTACTCTAAAATGGATCGTATTCTTCAGCAATCAAAAAACTTAGCCATCATCATATATTATGCTATATAGCATATTAGGTCCCCCAAAACTCAAGGAAGATTATCTTTATGTTATACATTACATTTACACAATCAAAATTGAATTTGGATATAAAGAAAGCCACCCAAAAAATCATAAAAGTGCTAATTTTGGCCAAAAAACAGGATTATGCAATTCTTGTAAATTGGTCATAACTTTCAATTATAACACTTAGCTCTCCCTACAAGCATCAAAACATGTTGAGAACTATGAAGGCCTAACCTCTAGCCATCTAAACCTCATAAACATGAATTTTAGAGTGGTATAGCTGCCAAAAATTGAAAAAAAACCAAAAACAGGACTCGTTTTTTCACACAGTTTGGGTTCAAAAATGTTGTGCAAGAGTAAGGTTAATGGTGAGATTGATGATTTAAAAAAAATGCTAAGTTTTTTTCAACTCATAGGGCAACTTTGTGGATATATAGCACCTAGAAATTCATTTTCATACTCTTCAAATAATTCAAGCAAAATGGTCACTTAACAGGACACAAAAGTGTCCAAGGACATAAAAGTGTCCTGTTACCATTCTAGTGTTAAACCTTATTTTCTTCGATTTGACCAGGCTCCACCTATTGACATTCCAGATGAGGACACACCATCACCTGCCACCTCCAATGATAATGATCAAACAGATGAGCTAGAGACATGAATGCCTCTAGCCAAAACGAGAGGGCTAATGATGGGGGCTTTTCACAAGCCAAGCTCCCATACCCCTCTTCTCTCGTCCCCACCCCATGGAAACCTCCTCTTAGGGAGGGAGTGATAAAAGTCATTGGAAAAGTAAGAAAAAAATAAAGTATGATTATGTAAATATGTGAGAAAGGTAAAATAGGCCACCTCGTGCCTACGGGGCAGCCCATCGCCACCTTGCCTCCTTTTTCTTCACTGTTGCCCCGCCGTGTGTCCCTTTTCCTCTCCTCCACTCAAAAGGTCAACTGCCTCTCTCTTCCCCTTGTCCTTTCTCCTTTCTCTCTCCCCTCAAGCTACCCCACCCCTCACCAATAATACATTCTAACTCACATGCCACCTCTCCTATCTTCCAAAACAGTATACCTCACCCCCCTTTTCTCTCTCCTATCATATCCCATGACCCAAATATCCCTCTCTCTCTCTCTCTAAAGGGTGCCATGTCTCCTGTCCTGTAGCCAGATAACCTCCCCCACACTCACACACACTCAGTTTCACTGAAAAAGGTGCGCACAGACCCATCCCCACCCGGTGGTTACCTGATTTTTCTTGTGTTCACACACATCTGCACACAGATTCACCTCTGAACACACTCCCCTCTCTCCCCTCTTGTAATTACTTTATTCTGCATGTCACCTCTCTTTTTCCCATTCACCCATCTCTCCCTCTTAGTCTCTCTCATGAGACTGCTGTTCTGGCACATTTACACACAGCCAGACAAGTGGGGCCCACAGTCACATGGCCTGTGTAGATAATGATTTCTTCATTTCTAAATTCTAGAATTTCTCCCCCCTCCTCCCCTATATAAAGAAGGGTCACCATCACACTAAATACACACAACATCACCAAAGAGTACACTATGCACTGTGTGTGCCTAGTGCACACACACACACCCACACCACCACCATCACCGCAATCACCATGCTCATCTTGAGCATGACCTCTACACCCTTGGGCTATGGAAGATGAAGGGCGGATAAATGAAGGATGATGGCCATAACCCTCGTGCGAGTCTTCGCCATCATCTCCCACCTATCCGCCATGTGCTCTACCACTCTCTCCCTTCTCTTTCCCCTACCCTATGCTCCCCATTTCATCGCCTTATTCTCTAAATAAAGCTTGAGGTTTTGTGAGTATGTTTCTTGCAATGTTTTCCCATGTGAGGTGTGAGGAATCGCCACCTAGTCTTGTGTTTGGAGTGAGCTTGTGTATGTGTGAAGGGTGTGCGGATTCGCCATCCTTCTGTGATACCTAAGTACTAAGCCTCTATACTCTCTCTCTCTCTCTCTCTTGCAATGTTTGAGGTTTTGTGAGTATGTTTCTTGCAATGTTTTCCCATGTGAGGTGTGAGGAATCGCCACCTAGTCTTGTGTTTGGAGTGAGCTTGTGTATGTGTGAAGGGTGTGCGGATTCGCCATCCTTCTGTGATGCCTAAGTACTAAGCCTCTATACTCTCTCTCTCTCTCTCTCTCTCTCTCTCGCTCTCTCTCTCTCTCTCTCTCACTTGATCTTATTCCCCTTCCTCTTCATCATGACTTCCAAGCATCCATCTCTCTTGGATGAAAACTTTGTTATGGTGGTGTGTTGTTTGTGTCCTAGCCGCTCAAGCTAGGTGGTGCCCCCTGTTTGCTTTACTGTGATAGGCTCGAGGCACGCCATTTGGTCCCCGGTGTTTTAGAGGCCGTCGGGGGTTCGGGGTTCTCTTTGCCCCCGTCACCAGCATTTTTCAATACCACAAGCTTATTGACCTTTGCTGGTGATGGAGAAAACGGCCTTCTGGGTTATTGTAAATATCTTACAAGGCAAGCTGAAACTTATAAGGGCATTCTCCAAGCTCAACAATGTGAGATTTTTCGTCTTTCACATTTGAATTCTACAGATCAGGTTACCATTTTGCAACACAAAACAGAGGTATAGGAACTGAAAGGAAAGGTACGAAGTTGTCAAATGAAGGACACCATCTTGGGTGGTCGTATCCGAAAGAAGAAATTGTGCAATCTTGAAACATTGCAGGTTGCATCCGGAGGTCTCAAGAAAAGAATCCGAGCATTAAGGTGATGCTTCTTGGTTGACTAAATAGTCTTAGTTAAGTAAATTTTTTGTTTTTCTACTTATGCATTGTTTTCATGTGCCTAAATAGTGTTAGTTAAGTAAATTTTCTGTTATTTACTTATGCATTGTCTTCATGTAGAGATTCAATCTATCCTGACAAGGAAAACATTGACCCCAAAGACAATATAGGAAAGAGATTGAAGCTACTTATAAGTAGAATCCTTGCAGAAGATATAGTATATGACAAGAAGTTTAAGGTCCTACAGCGAAATGTAGTGGACCGCTTTATTTCAAAGAACTCGGTGCGTGCAAAAGAAATACAAGGCACACTTGATTCACTTGGTGTAAGCAAAAGAGGATATTCGGCTATACAGAAATTTGTATCATCCATCTTTGTTAAGAAGGGAATAAAATCCAATCTTTTACCATCAGCCTCAAGTGTCTGGAAAGAGAGGCTTCAGCTTAATGACGTATAGGGAGAATATCTTGGACAGCCGTTTCATATTAAAGCAACTTACAGTGGACCTGGAGCAAACATGGAATATGATGAGTTCAATAATATTTTTATGGACCTGTAGATGTTGCAGAAGAGAATGGTGGAGTTTTACAACATCACATTTGAAGAGTCATGAGGGGTATTACATTTTGTGTTGAAACTAGATGAGTGTGAGCTTGTTAAAGACAAGAATCTAAAGTGTGTTCCTATTGCTTTAATGAAGAGCCCTCTCAAAGTGTCCCACTGATGATCCTTTGTATTTTAGTGTTCAATCAGAATCTAACATATGGTGGCTTGGTGCTTTTGAGGTAAGTGAGATTCTCAGCTTAGCTCAAATATTCACATCTACTTAAGTCTCAGTTATTTTGTGTTGCAGGTAAAGAAAGAAGATCATGAGATTCTATATTGGGTGTTCCATCAAACTAATGTTCCGAAGGTGATTGATTGATAGACTAACCAGGGAGAGGTAGTACATCTAGATGAAAGGTGAGACTTTTAAGTTCAGTGGCATCTTGCAAGTGAACTCAAAACATTAAAGTGCATGTATAATTGTGGAATGGGTGCAATGGAAAAGTGGTCGTGTTTGTTCTGCATGGATCCTGCAAAGGTCATGGACCCAAAGTGGTGGAGAAAAGCTCCAACACGTCACATTGAGGACCCTGCTTTTCGATCGATTTTGAAAATACCACTTGTAAATGTCCACATCTGTACAATGCATGCCCTTTGTAGAATTGTGGAGAAATTTATATACTTATATATCGGGTTTTCTTGGAAAATCAACAACTCAGCAAAGCGACAGGTGGCTCTGCAGTGCTTAGAATTGGTACTATTGGATATGGGGCTTCATGGTGGCAATGTGAAAATCCAGTGGGATGAAAAGAGATCAACTGCTGAGAAGGATGTCCCATGCAAACCATCCATCGGTGGGGTGAAGTTTTTATCTAAACCCCAAGGAATACAAGATCCGAAGCTAACAAAACATGGAAAAATATATAACACATCTTATGTTAGCAAGGTAGAGTATTAGAGCTGGAAAAAGCTACATATTGCAGTCAAAGATCAAGAACCAACTACTCATAATGCGAAGGCTGAGGTTTGGCGATCGATAGACATGCTATTTTTGATGTGAGACAAAGATGACTGGCCACAAGGTTATATAAACAAGTTCAAGGAGAATCTCAACCTTCTCAAGAAATCATTCAAGACAGCGGGACAGACACCCAGATTACTCACTACATGGTATTATTGTGTATTTGATTCTCTTTTATGTGTAACTATGTGAGTGTAAAACATTCTAAGTAATCTGTTTTCATATCTAGCACATCATTTTCGATCATTTACCATATTTTATACAAAAGTGTGGGAACCCGGTCATATGGAATACCCAAGGGATGGAAAAGTCTCATTACATGGCCAGAAATGCGTATTTCAGGCACACACGACATGGCGGCTCTCAAATCAAGTCTAACAGTTTGAGAGAACTATTTGAATGGTTCTATCGTAGAATCATTCATCGAATGTAGGCAAAAGAAGTCTTGGCCTCTTCAACAACAACACAAGCCATTAGACATTTACAACAAAATAAAATTAAAAGATCAATGGCGTACAACAACTGCGGTGCTCGTGAAGGTCAACGAAGGTGGAGAGAGACAATGGTGTATGTGAACCACAAGTGGAGAAAGATACTCTGAGTGGATGACATTGTACAAAATTTCTATATTTCTGTAATACATGATCTTATACAATTGCTACTTGAAGTGTATCAAGATTCTGAAGGTTCAATTTTGTTTTTTGGCACAACACCCTTGTAACGAATCATGAGATGTTTGCCATACTCTAAAAGTTCATCCAGGTTTTGTCTACCAAGGGCTAGTGCCATTGCTGTGTAAGTGTAGTAATACGCTGCTTGACCACCTGTATAGCCCGAGCAATAACCAAAAAAATCTCTGGCAAACACTTTGTCCACAAGAATGACTTTATCTACACTTTTGGGTAGCACGGGTCCACCCAAGAAGCATGATAGTGTCTTTAATGTGTAAGTTGTTGTTGTACCCTCTTGTGGCATTCCATTGTGAAAAACTATTATCGACGACTCGCAAAGCTTCGAAAGGTACTGTGCTAGGGCCGCATCACAATACTCTTGAGTCCGCCGTCAAAGGAAGTCATCCTTGTTAGCAATCCAAGACTGCACATATCATGTCTGAGTAAGTGACACACACACACACACACAGAGTTACCATGAAGCTCTCATCCTGCAAAAAGAGATTTTCCTACCACTGGTCCACATACGTAGTTGACTCCTTGTTGGAATTAGGGTTGCAGAGAAACGCAAACAGCTTAGAGAAGACGAAGGAAGCTCAAGGCACACAATAGAGAGTATGTTTCTTAGTATGCAATGGAAAGATAGATAGCCATAGAGTGATGGGCGTATATACAATGCTCGGGGGAAAAAACCTCCCAAACAGGGAAAAAATGCCTCGGCGGTCCTAGTGTGTTCACACACATCACTACCACATGTACATGGTAACAAATCCCCCCCTGGAGTGATGCGGTGAACGAGAGCTGGCACATGAGTAAACGGAAGTTCCATGCCTAGATCTGCAAGGTTGTCCTGTGCTGGCACATAAGCCAAGCTGATCTCTCCTACTGAGAGCCTCTCCCTGAAATAGTGGTAATGCACCTCAATGTGCTTTGTGCGAGCATGAAAAACTTGGTTCCTCGCAACTGCCAATGCTCTCTGATTGTCAGTGTAGATAGTGTTAGCAATGTCCTGTCCAACACCCAAATCATCCAGAAGGCAACTGAGCCATACACACTCAACCGTAGCTGTGAAGATTGCCCTGTACTCAGCCTCACAACTCGAAGTGGCCACAGTAGGTTGCTTCTTGCTCAACCATGATATACATGAACTGCCAAGCATGAAACAAAAACCACTTGTGGACACTCGCATGTCAAAACAACCAGCCCAATCTGAGTCCGAAAAATCATGTAAGTCTGGTGGCATTGATCCCCCCTTGGGATAAAACAAGCCAAGATGTAAAGTGCCACTAAGGTAGCAAAAAATCCTCTTGACACCCTGCCAATGCTTAGACCCTGGGCTATGCATAAATCTGCTGACCTGTGAGACTGCAAACTGAATATCTGGCCTCGTGTTGCATAGATAAATGAGGCAGCCAACAGCAGTTTGGTAAAGAGTGACATCAGCAGGATCACCAGCATCATATAGACTCCACTTCAAACCTGTTTCCATGGGAGTGGCAATAGGTTTGCGATCCTCAAGTCCAAACTTACATAGCAATGTTTCTATGTAACTTTTCTGACACAAAGTAATACCACCATCACACTACTTAAACTATATACCCAAGTAATGATGCAACAGCCCCAAATCTTTCATCTTGAAAGTAGCATTCAAATCAGCCTTAAATTTAGCAATATGTCTCTCATTTGGTCTAGTGATCAGCAAATCATCGACATAAAGAACCACAATGAGAAGTACATCATCCTCACGCTTCAAATACAATGTGCTTTCTGTTGGACTATTATGAAAGCCTCGTTTTACCAAATGAGTGTCAGCTTTCTCATACCAAGCACGAGGAGATTGCTTCAACCCATACAAAGCCTTCTTACATCTGCACACTTTGTCCTCTTGTCCTTTTATGACAAAACCGCAAGGCTGCGTTACATAAACTTCCTCAAATATGTCACCATTCAAGAAAGCAGTAACAATGGCTGATTGATGTACATCCCAACCAAAATGAGCTGCCAATGCACATAGAAAACGCACAGTAGTCATACGACAAGTGGGAACAAAAGTATCTCCATAATATATGCCATTAGGCTGTGCATAACCCTTTGCAACAAGTCGAGCCTTATGGCGATTGATCTCACCATCCGGCTTGCGTTTCAACTTGTAAACCCACTTCGTACAAATGGCCTTTTTGTCAGAAGGAAAATCACATAAAGTCCATGTGTCATTTTCTATAAGTGCATCATATTCTGATTGCATGGCAGCCATCCAATTTTCTGAATTCTGTGCTTCATCAAAGGAAAGAGGCTCCTCAACATCATATAATCTAGAAAGAGCCAAAGCATAACAATTTGATGCATAAGATGCATGGCGAGAGCCTGAACGAGTACGACTAGACAAAGGTGCATCCAATTTACTATCACGCAAAGTGTGCACGAGCCATTCTGGCATACCTCTAGCCTGCTCATTTTCAGCCCTTTCTTCTCATCAAGTACATCATGTACATCTGCATCAGTAATAGGCTTATCTAAAGCATTTTCAAAAATCCCCATAGGCTATACATTTGCCTCATTGGAACGTACATTCGTATTTCCACCACTGAAAAGAGGCAACAAAGTGTCATAAATGTCATGTGAGCTTACATTACTGTCTCTAGTACATGACAGCAAGGGCTAAACAGAATCTTCCACAAACACTACATCCCGTGCAACTAGAATACGTTTTTTTGCGGATGATACAACCTGTAACCTTTGCTTTCAGCACTATAACCAACAAAAATACATTTGACAGCCTTATCATCCAATTTTCTGCGCTGTGTTTGTGGCACCAAAGCATATGCCAAATAGAAAAAAACATGCATGTGCTCAATAGAAGGCTTTCTATCATGCCATGCTTCATATGGAGTAATAGGCTGCAAAGATTTCGTAGGACACCTGTTAAGTACATAAGTGGCACACATGAGTGACTCAACCAAAAAGAATGCCGCAAAGCTTGACTTTTGACCATACATCGTGCCATTTCCATCAGTGACCTGCTTTTCCTCTCAGCAACGCCATGTTGTTGAGGTGTATAAGGCACTGCATATTGGTGTTTTATCCCACGACTAGCCATAAATGCATTAAATTCATGAGACATATACTCCCCCCCTCGATCGGAACGGAGGGTGCCCATAGTACATTTCCAGACATTTTCAGCCATAGCCAGAAATTTTTTGAAGCACATAAAAACTTCGGACTTCGCTTTAAGCGGAAATACCCATGCATGCCTGGAGTAATCATCAATGAAAGTCACAAAGTACAAGTAATTTCCCAAGGAAGGAGTTTGCATGGGCCCACAAACATCACTATGCACAAGCTGCAACCTGCATGTGGCCCTGATTGGAACCATCCTTTGGAAACTTTGAACGCTTCATTTTACCTAGAATGCAGCCTTCACAAACATGTTTGACGGGTGCTTCAAGAGGCGGCAAAGAAGCAACCATATCAGAGTTTTGCAAACCCAGCAAACTGGAAAAATTCAGATGACCAAAACGTGCATGCCAAAGTTTTGCATCTGAAATAGCCCTTGAATCTACAACAACATTTGCAAAATTTTGTCCACACTTATCATACAAAGTGAGCTTATATAGCCCACGGCCCAAAAGCCCATATGCAACAATTTCTCACCAAAACTGAGATCATGAACTGTACATCTGTCATCAACAAATTTGACTACAAGTCCAAGTCTAGCAAGTGCGGATACAGACAAGAGATTCTTCTTGATCCCAGGTACATAAAGTGCATCAACAAGTGTGACGGAACTGCCAATAACAGCAGTGAGCACAATCTTTCCAACTCCCTGAACTGGATAAGAGGCGTTGTTGGCACAAGTGACTGAATTTCCATGAGGGGCAGATTCGAGAGAGGTAACCAATTCATGATGTGAGGTAATGTGCTTTGTAGCACCACTGTCGAAATACCACACATGTGAATCTGCAGCAACCAACTGAAAAGCATGCATCATAGACAGCCGGATTGTAAGTGCACTCTGCACTAAAAGCCCATTATGCATCAACATCAGCAACACAGTCTCCTTTCACAGAAGACTCAACAATGGCTGCGTTTGTAGTGGAACTAGAATTTGCAGTGGAACCACCCTCTTTCTTCTTAGCCTCTTTGGCCTTTAACTTAGGACACGACTTGATCAAGTGATCATTGGCTTTACAATAATGGCAACGCATCTTCTTTTTGCCCTTATCACCAGAATTTCCAAACGAATTGCTACCAGCAGAAGCATTAGGAACATAATTTTTGCCACTCGTAGCACAACCATAAGAAGTTTATGTACCAGCAGAAGCATTAGGAACATAATTTTTGCTGCATTGCTGTTACCACCCTTTCTTTGAGAAGCAATAAAAGCATGTTCAACTGCACGCTGTCTAGTCCTGTTTTTTCTGGAAAGTGACTCTTGCAATAGCAATGTGCATAATGCATCAAACTTGACAACTTCTGGATTTCCTTGGGTCATAAGTCTCCAAGTACTAGCAAAAGCCTGGTAGGAATCTGGTAAGGCATCAAGAACAGTCTGCACAAAGGAATTGTTTGAAATGACTTCACCTGCAGAAATAAGTTTCTCATTGATATCATTGACACTAGCAAGGAAAGTGTCCATATCATCTTCCTCATGCATAATCTTTGACTCCAGCTCTTTACGTAGCAAAGAAATTTTAGCCTCATTACGGCTTGCATAAAGACCTGCTAGAATATCCCAAGCCTGTTTTGCAGATTTTGCTGAACGGATGTGAGGAACAATGGTGCGCTTCACAGACAACGCAATCAACACATCTCATCAGTTTACAGTTGGCTCTTCAAGAGAAGGCACATCCTCTTTGGCTTTACGTTTAACTTGCACAAGGACTGCTTGTTGGGAGATGTGCATCATCTGAGAAGTCTATATTCCTCTTTCTTGTATTTTTCTTGACAAGTACCGTAGAGGGTGAGGGATACTCTTGGCCAGCCGACCTCTCTAACTCATCTTCACAAATTGACTCTTATTGATCAAAGTCCTGACAAAAGTCAACAGTTCTTTTGGCAGAAACGCTAAGCAACTGAGCCTACGGTTGGAATCTTGGCACAAGCTCTGGGTCCGGTTTTAGTCTCTTCTGCCTACTGGACCTTAATCCTATTCATTAGGAAACAATGCCAAGTCTTTTTTCTCTCTCTCTCTCTCTCTCTCTCTCTCTCTCTCTCTCTCTCTAAAAGGTCTCCTTGTGCCTCTCTCTATCACCGTGTCTCTTTCTCAAAGGTCTCTCTCCCTCTCTCTCTCTCTCTCTCTCTCTCTCTCTCTATCTATCTATCTATCTCTCTCTCTCTCTCTCTCTCTCTCTCTCTCTCTCTCTCTCTCTCTCTCTCTCTCTCTCTCTTTCTCTGTCTTACAAGAAATTTCATATCTCTCTCTCTTACACACATAGAGACACACACACCCACACACACTCACTCACACACAAAACCTCTCTCTCTGTGTGTATGTGTGTGTGTGTGTGTGTGTACTAAAGGCGCGCGGAGACATCCAACTACTCTTTGGATGCCTCTATGTGCGCCTTTAGTACTGTGGAGAGGCAAGGAGAATGAGAGAGAGAGGGAGAGTGTGTGTGTGTGTGTTTTGGTCTGCTTTGGAGTGATAGAGAGGGAGAGAGAGAGAGAGAGAGAGAGAGAGAGAGAGAGAGAGAGATAGAGAGAGAGAGAGAGAGTCTGTGTGTGTGTGTGTGTGTGTGTTATAGACAGAGGGAGAAATAGGTGGAGACAGGGGGGAAGGAGAGAGAGAGAGAGAGAGAGAGAGAGAGAGAGAGAGAGAGAGAGAGAGAGAGAGAGAGTGCCCTCTCTCTCTTTTCTATTTCCTTTTCACTAACGGTGCACGGAGGTGTATTTTATGGTCAAAAAATTCTTTCACGCGCGCCGTTAGTAATGGGATAAGTTTTGCTGAGAGACAGGGAGAGTTTTGGGGGGAGAGAGAGAGAGAGAGAGAGAGAGAGAGAGAGAGAGAGAGAGAGAGAGAGAGAGAGAGAGAGAGAGAGAGAGAGAGAGAGAGTTTTAGAGAGAGAGAGAGACTCTTCTATTTGTATACAGTAGAATGGCTAGAACAAAGGCCACTGCAAGAAAGGCGGGCAAGGGACTAGGGTTAACAGCTAAGGCAAGTAGCAGATCTACAACCCCAAAGAAGAGACTTGGAAAAACAAGTAAAATTTTGAAAGGTCCAAGGATGAAGAAGCTACAGAGCTGCATGGGACTTTTCAATGAAATCAGGAAGGCACAGAAATGTGTTGATTTGTGCATACCAAAGCTTCCCTTCCAGAGGATGGTGAGGTCCCATTTGTGATGAAGCTAGCTGGGGCACTAAAAGATGGAAAGTGGTTGCATTGATGGCTCTACAGAAAGGAACAGAGGACTTCCTGTTTGAGTACTTTAGTGAAATGACCATTGTAGCAGCCCATGCCCACAGGGTGACTGTAATGGACAAGGACAATGAGACACTAAAAAGGGTAAGGTGGAGGTATGACAAACTTATGGTACCCAATGACTGTAGGGATAAGAAAATGAGGGAAATTTTGCTATACCCCCCTGAACTATTTCCACAAGTCACAGTTGTAGATGTCACACATGATGTTAATACAAGGGCAAGGGTAGAGACGGTTGCTCGCCAAACAGAAGACATAAGGGAAGCATAACTTAAGGAGAAAACGAAAGTAGCAATGGAGTCCCAGAGGGAAATAGAATGCAATGTGACCCGATCCATAGATGCAAGCAACAAAGATACTCTACTTTCAATGATGTATTGTTTGCTTGCAGAGATACCATTTATAGATGGAGCCAGAAAGCTGGCTCTAGATACAGTGGACATCAATATATTGTTGGATCCAAATGCTCAGATATTAGATACAATATCTACGTTTGTCTTAAGTAAGTTTTAATATTTTGCTAACTTTGAAAACTCAAATGATAGGTGTACTAAATCAGGTACACTCCCTGCAGTTTGATCAAAAGTCAACTTCCACCGCACACCCACACGGAGGTTTTTCTTCTTGATCCACAAATGTCTGTGATTATTAGACAGAAGAACAGTCCATCTGGCACATTTGAGAGTTGGTTTCTCCACTGTGCTATGCTGGAAGTAACTATCATCATCTTTCCTTATGAGAACAACCATCAGTGGAGTCTCATATGCCTTGATGTTGAGCAGCCAGCAGTGTGGGTGTTCAATTCAATAAAAGGAACCCACCTTAAAATTAGGTTGTAAGTGTTATGTATCAAAAAGTGTTTCTTATGGATATCCATGTAAATTTGAAAGCCTCGAGCTAACATCTTGATACTCCTTTGTGAAATTGTATAAAGAGATTATTTCTAGCTTATGGCATGCTATGTGGAAGGTACAAACTATACAAGGCCCCAATCAAAGATGTGTCTGTACCAAATCAAACCGATGCAACTTCTTGCGGCTGGAGATGTCTTCTCCATGCAGAGTATGTCCTGCAAAGATACTTTGCATTACAACCTTTCATGACTAAGGTAACCATTTGGCAATGCATTCAATCAGTTTTGGTTTTCTTTATACAAGACTTCTCACCATGTGGTCTTTCAATTTTGCAGAGTGCTGTGCAAAACTACACATATGGTTATTTGCAAAGATATCGGAAAAGTCTAATACAACACCTTCTCACTATGTCGAACCCCACAGAAGCTGAAGATAGCTGCTTGGACGACCGCACAATTGATATGACAATACGCGACGAGCCACCACGAGAAGCCCATGCATCAGATACAATGGAACCATAACGAGTTGAGGGGATCATACCAGCCAAAGATGACATGGCCGAGGATGTAGAAAGGCCAAAAGAGGCTATGCAAGATGCTAGTGTACAAGCAGAGGGCCTGTTAGAAGCTGGACACAACCCACGGAGACTAACTACTCGGAGGATTATCATTTTTTTTGTAATTATTCATTTATTGAGGAAACCTGATTTTTCACCTTGTAAATATTGGGACTTACAGAAGTTTCCATATTGTATCCTAGTTTTGATAGATAGATGGAGTAGTTGGTTGATTTTGGAACCTTAGGGTTTGAGAATTGTAAGGTATATATACCACTTTTTGACCTTAATGAAAAACCTTTTGTCATTTTTAAAAACAAGTTTTGAAGTCTGTGAGTTAGCGTACTGTGTACGAGAGAGAGTGTGAGCTTCATCTTGATGCTACGTGTGCACCGGTGGTGGAATCAAGTGCAAAGAAGTGCAACGGTGTTGCCCCCAACGAGAGCTGCACGCCGATACCTACATTGCGCGCGTATGGTCCGGTTTTGCAAGATCCTTCTACGAGCTTCATCTGGTGATTAGGTGAGCATACGTTGTCCGATTTTGCATTGCAGCATATCCACACGATCACATTGAGTAGAGCTACAAATTAGGCACTCTAGATTTTGGAAACGAAGATTTGCAGATTTCGGCCAAACATCCTACGTGATTCTGCACCAGGTATTTTGGGTTGGGATTTTGGTTCATAGACCTTAGGGAGAGCGACCAATTGGTGTTAGTAGGGTCTCCTTCAAGTTCTATGGTGTTTCGAGATTGTTTGATGGGTGTTCAGCTCTAGACGGCGTTGTAGGAAGTTTCCTCTTATGCATTCTTGAAGGCTGTGACTTAGACAATTGGTAGAGACCTCTGCAGGAATTAGTTAGGAGTCGGTCGAGTGTAGGTTGACACCTTATGCTTGCTTCCACTCGCCTGCGGGTCAAGCTTCTTCCTTAGCTAACATTATATGTTAGGTGAGTTCTCGCTGTGCTGATGTCGTCGCAGCCTATCCGGCCAACATTGGCGCCGCTGCCGGGGACGAAAACCTTAGGTAGGTGACTGAGACAAATCCTTGAGGATAGGGATTTTTGGCTTGCCAAAAGTCTTGTTTTACATTTAGATAGGATCAGAGGGTGGAGGACTCTCTAGGTATTAAAGGGAGTCTAGGAAGCGTGTGTCTAGCCTATATCCTTCGACTTCGGTAGATTTAGGTAGACTAAGATAGTTTTAGGTAGTAGTAAAGTTCTTAAGTAGGAATTGGAGTGGTAGAAGCGGTGAGAGGAAAGCTTGAGAGTCTGGAGAGGCCAGAAAGCAACCAAAACACCAGTATCACCATTTCACATGATGAGTAGGAGTAGAGTAAGTAGGAAATCATGATTCAGGATCTAGAGCATTTCATGTATGTATACTTGCTTGGTAAAATCATCACAAGTTTGTAAAAGATGCAAAAGTGTGTTTGAAAGCCTAAGATAAGTCCAAAAGTTATTGTGAGTGTTTCTGATAGAGCTACAGAGCATCAGGAGCATTTCTGTCAGGAAAAAAATTAATTTCAAGCTAGGAGACATCCTACGCGTAGGATGTCTACAGGCTAATCTGGTGGGAATTTTGGGATCTTGAGCTGACCAATGTGTTCAGAAGGTAGGGTTTACCCTAATTTCAACTGGAAAGTGGAAATTTGACCATATCTTGACAGGATAAGACCAGATAGACTGAAATTGCCAGACATCCTACCCAAATTGTGCCAAAACATTATTTTGAGACCAAAACCATAAGATGACTGCATGAGCATGTCTTGCATGATATATTGAGTGACTGAAAAGGGGTTTCATCTCATTTGGGTGAGAAAATTGAGTTCAAAGCAGACTTTAGCACTTTTTGACTGGAAAAGGCAAGAACAACTAAAATTGGGGACTTTTGAGATCCAAACCAAAATCTAAGCATACCATTGGGTTACTGACATCAAGGGGAAGCTGTGGGTCAAGTCTGGGGTCAAACAGGCCAAATAGACATCCTACGCGTAGGATGTCTTCTGTGTGATTTTGGACTCCAAACCAAATTTTGAGCATACCAAAGTGACCACCAACTCAAGGGGAGCCTGTGTTTTGAATTTAAAGCCATTCTGATGAAAAAGACATCCTACGCGTAGGATGTCTAAAGCAAGAAATTGAAGCCAGGCATTGACAGTAGGCATAGCAAGGTGCTATATAGCCTAAGGCAAGCCTCCTCGACAATTTTGGTCCAAAGTGGAGTTGATTAGATTGATCAAGATTAGTAACAGGCTATCGAAATATATTTCTGACTCATTGACCAGCTAATAGGTGTCCAAATCAAAAACTAAAAACAGCTGTGGGCTCAGCACATCAAGGTGAAACCATAGTGCAAAAATCCAGGCAAAACAAAGCAGGAGACATCCTACGCGTAGGATGTCTATTGGGGCTTACTGAAGAGAAAATTCGATTGAGCTTAGACAGAGAGATTCCATTTGGCTTAAGGGTTCCATAACTTCTTTCAAAAGTGAATTTGGACCTTGTTTGTCCATTTGACGGAGCAAAGGCTGAATTCAAACTTTTTCGCGTAAATTGACCAACATCCGATGGAAGTACAGTTTCAGATTAGCAGACCTAATCCAGAACATTAGCAGTGTATAAAATACAGTAGTGGTTGAGATTAACTCTCCAGTTATACCAATCATTACTAAGATAACCTCTAGCAGATAAATTCTTTGATTCGATTGCCGAAATTAAACGCTTGTGTACAGGTATATTCAACAACAAAGCAAGAAGTTGTGCGGAAACTGATCCTTTGCTAGGTGAGTGGTTGGATTTGTGATAAATTACATTGATAAGTTTGATGAATTTAAGATCTAGAAGATACATTGTTAGAGACCAGAAGGTGGCAGGTGACGAAGGTAGCTTAGTGTCCACCGAAGAGAGTGTAACTCAGGCAAGGCTAGATCCGCTAGCACCGATTATTGAGGAAGGTAGTGATACTGACACTTCGTCCAGACAAATCTTTCTTCATGATGGATAGTCAACAGCCAGGAGGTTTTACCTATGACGAACCAATGCCAGGAGGAAGCACCTCCCTAAATCCTTTGAATGATTCCAAGCTCACTGTGATCTTCTTAGAGGGAACAAACTCGAGGGAAGCCCTAGTCTATTCTGACTATCGAGGACGCAAGTGCAATTGTATCGAAGAGAGTCCGGCTCAGAGATTGGAGATAATCCGAGTCTATGATGATGGAGATAGATTCCGAGACAAAAGGGGGAACCACTATCTGATAGTTAGTAACCATGAATATTACAACAGATATGGAGATAACGTGGCGAAAGGGAAAATGGTTTCAGAAGCTCAAGAACCGCCACTAAACATTGATCGGCCTGGAGCTATTTTTATGTATGATAAGAAAACAACCAGGGTTCCAACTTATAACGAGAACGTGGGAATCTACAAGCATGAAAGTGAGGGTATAGTTGCTTACTTTCGTAGCAAAGAACCATACGTAAACGCATTAAGCAAAGACAAGGTTATTTACTTATTCTCTTATGAAACTGCTATGGGGAAGGGTATAGTTTTTGTTGATAGATACGGGGGAGAATACCAACGTATTCTCCCAGAGGAGGTAGAAAGGACAACAGGTCCAGGAGCATCAACATATGCCCCTGAGGAAGTGCCAAGAGACACCTACACCCCAAGCAAGTCGACGAATCCTTTTTCAGAAGATTATTACGCTACCTCACATTCCACCAGACCGCAGGCATTCAACAACCAAAACCAACCGGCAAACCAACCATCATTGCAGGCATGGCTTCGATAGAGTGCTACAATGGAGCAAGACCGAAACCGAGATGGTTATCATGCCGCACGAGGGCTAAGGGATTTGCAAGAACCACCACTCTATTCAAGGTATCAAGCAGAGAGTAACCCAAAGACTCAAGGGTCAATAGAGCCCGGAGGGCCACCCTTAGAATGAGTTCGAAGAGATGAACCATCTCTGGAGAGAATTGTTAGAAATTATGGCTTAGGAGCACCACTGGGAGAGGAACCAGCCTATTACAGAAGACCTAAGGAGGTATATCGATTAGGACATGGAGATCCAATGATGAGGCTTCTAGACCATCAAATAATCAGACCTTCTCAAGTGAAAAAATGGGTAAATAAGAAATACACAGGAAGCAGAGACCCAAGAGATCATGTAGCAGCCTTTGTGCGTGTAATTAGAGCCGAAGAGGTGTTAGACTTCCCTACCCAATTTGCAGGGTTTGGACGGACCCTAGAGAATGATGTTGCCACTTGGTTTGACTCTGTAGAGCGTAGAGACTTTGAGTCTATGGAGGAAGTGTTTGACGAATTTATCGAGGAATTCTCACAAAGAGGGATAGCTCATAATACTGTCTCACAAATCCATAAATTCAAACAAAAGATGGAGAAGTTGTACGAAAGGCAGCCCTAAGACTAAAAAGATATGTTAAGTTCTATCCTGTTGAAGAACTGTCAACAACTGAGTCCAGACTTATGCTTATATTCATCCAAGGACTAGGGAATGCGGATCTCCAGAAAGACTTACATATGAAAAGGAGCACGACGTTGAATGAGTTGACCAAGGAGGCTCTTTACCTTGTGGACAATTGTGCGGTTTACAAAGAGGGGGAGTTCAAGGACCTTGACGACGAATCATCTTCACAACACAGTGGAAGCAAGTCTTCTAAGACAACACCGAAAGGAGAAGTAGCTGTAAACCAAGAGCAGCTTGTAGATGAAGTGCTAAAAAAGATTAACTTGTATGCCAAACCCTAGGCTAAACAGTCCAAGTGGTGTGCTATTGAAAAAAAATGGACAAACCATGGGACAAAGGAATGTTATTATAACAAGGGATACGTGAGAGAGAGACCTTACGCTCCCCAAGCTCAGGTAGCATCTCCTCAAGTTCCACTGATGCCTAGGTATCAAGCAGGCAACCTACTAGGACTTGTAGGTGTAGAAAGACCACAACCGGTGTTGGGGCAACAACCACCCCTATCAGGATTACGACCAGTTGGTATAAGATATACACCAACCGAATCAGAGGATAAGGCTTTGGTGCCTATGCATGCATATTATGAAGATCCCAATGTATATGCGGTAAACTCTGTCTATTATCCACCGGAAGAACCCTCCACACCACAACCATGAAGCATGATAGGAAGTACAGGACCACCAATAGCTGCACAGGCAGCAGGAGAAGGGAGATATAGCTTAGATGAATGAACATTGTTGTTCATAGCCAACGGAGGCATGGGCGGATAGAGACATGCATACCAACAAAGAGGAGCTCAAGGAGCACTTCAACAACCCAAGGGACCCTGCTACAAGTGTGGTGGAGACCATTGGCTAAGAGACTGTCCTCATGATGAAATCATTAGAGTCAAGACGTATTGCACTGAGTGTGGAGTTACTCATTTGATTCCCGATTTACCTAAAAACCCGAGCAAAGGAGCAAAAACCACCTTAAACATGCTAGAAATAGTACCTTCCAGTGAAGGGTCAGAAAATGAAACAATCATACCTATTCAGGCAGTAACACGAGTCCAAGCTCAAATAATGACGAACCAACCCATAGTTGAAGAGCCAAAAACCGATGCCCAAAGTTCAGAAACAAAAAATCAGAGAAGCACTTGGAAAGCTAGAAAGGCGCGTATGAAAGCCAGGAAGGAACGAGAGCAAACAGCTCTATCCGAGGAGTTGAAAAATACAAAGGATAGATTAGAGAGGTTATAGGATCTAACTAGCCTAAGCTCACACACCACGGCAACCATAGCACCCAAAGAAATAGCAGAGCCCAAAAGTGTAGGATCAGGAGGATCTGTACTGGCAGACAAGGTAAATGAGCAGTTGGATGCGCTTCTAAAAGCTTATGAAGCTAAAATCAAATAAAACCAAACCCAGGAGCAAAGGTGGATGACTTATCCATATGTGGAAATAGAAAAACAAAGGTTGGAAATGTTGATTGAAATAGCTCAATCATTGATGGAAGACCCATTGGGTAAACTTGTAAATTGGCATGAGGCACCGGCTCCAACCCCTATCCAACCAGCTTTAGAGGAACATGTAGAAACAAAGAAAAGACTCACTAATGCCTATGAGCCCAGAGGAGAGCCTATCATAGTGCCAAATACCACAGATGAGGTAAGTGACAGGTTCCAACCTATAATATTGACAGAAATGGGTAAGGACTGTAACGGTCTAGACGATCTGTGGAAGAAAATCCGTGAGGCCAACGAGGCTAATAGGATGAGTAACCACATGAATAGCACGAGAAAAGAAACGAATGTAACCTTACCTCCTATTGAAGAATTTGAGGCAAGGTCACAAATGAACTTTGAGATACATTCACGAGGGGGAGACCAAGGATCAATTAGTTTGGGGCACAGCCAACCAGACTCGCTGAGAACTTTACCCTCGTACCTAGGAGAGTATGAATCCAAGTCGGAAGTGAGAGCAATCCCATATCAAAGAATTTCTTCTAACAAAGTGATGGATTCGCAAGGATTGATTGAGTTATTGTCCACCCCGGTGGCATGCACAATCACATTAGCATAACTCCTAAGGTTACGGCCAAACATGTGGACCACAGTAGGTAAATGCCTAGAAAAACTTGGAGTAAGAGACCCCACCATGACGCTACAGGAAGGGATCAGAGAGTTAGACATACCTCAATTAAACACTAGGCCAGTACCCTTAAACAAGGTTGGAGAGTATTGTGAGGGAGAAGATGGAAACACCACGCTACCAGTAGAATTCCCAAGGAGTAGTTTCCAAAGCTATTCTTGACAGTGGAGTGGGAGTTGCTATCGCCACCAAGGAAATCTGGAAAAAATGGGAAAAACCAGCTTTAAGGGCTACCAGAATGAAATTGCAATTGGCAGATAGGTTCATGGAGAAGCCTCTAGGATTCTTAGAAAAAGTGATTGTCACTTCGTGTGGGATCGAGTATGAGCATACATTTGCAATAGTTGATTTCGACAAAAAGAACAATTATGAGATAATCTTGGAAAGACCATTCATGCGACAATTGAAGATGGTCCAAGATTGGGGTTACGACCACATATACCTCAGACATGGCAAGACAACAACTAAAATATACCTGAAAGACCATAGTTACAAAGATGTGAACCAAACACCTGTGGAAGAGTTTGATTCAACTACAGTAGCAGGATCGGAACTCCCAGCATGGTTAGGGCAACAAAAAGAGCTATGGATGTGCAGAGCTTCACATTGTGGAAGCTTAAGAAGAGAGGAATGCGTCTTAGAAAGATCAATTGAGAACAAGGAGTATATTCCGGAACCTTTCCCTGAAGATGCCTTGCAACCTCTAGAATGGGAACACATACTAGCAACATTGGATGTCTGTATCATTACAGATAGTCTAACAACAAAATTTTGCGATAAGGATGGCTATGATGTGCTACCCTACTATATGGTAAACATTATTCCAGGAGAAGATGAGACAATAGAACCACCACAACAGGAAGATTTTTATAACTCCTCTGAACATCTGGAAGTAAATGATGATGCAGATAATGAGTGTTCGGACACCTCAAGTGAGAGTGGAAGGGAAATCGAGAATATCAAGTTTTATGATTTTGCTAATCAACACCCGAGACGCCAGGAACTCTATAGGAGGAAACGAGCAGGAAACAAAGTGAGAGAGAACTTGATGCCCAGGATAAAAGGTAAAACTCACTATTTGATGCTTGTAAAAGCACAGGATTGTGTAAAAGATCAAATATCAGGAAGATTCTCAAAAGATCGAAGGGAAAGGACACGAGAAGAAATAAAACAGGAACGAAAAGCTAAAACAGAAACAAAATCACAAAAATATCAAAAATCAAAAAAAGAAACAACAAAAGACCAAGAGTGGACCAAATTGGAGCGTAAACAGAAATACCAAGAATTGAAACAGTCTTTACGTGAGATATAGACTACTGAAGAAGATAGTAATGGTAAAGGGGAGTCCTAAAATGGAAACATAAATGTACCATCACACTATCGGAAATTTACCATCCAGGACATAAAAATCATCATGACACCACCAGTCAGGGAAAGAACCAACCAGGAATCTTACGATGGGCCAGAAAATGCAAAAAGGATAGACCTTGCAGAACCAGGTGAAAAGCCTCAGCCGGTCTATATAGCAAACGATTTAGAGCCTGAAGAAGAAGAAAGGCTAACACAACTTCTCAAGAAGTATAAAGATGAGTTTGCAGGGTCCTATAAGGACCTCAAAGAAGTTGATCCATCGATATGCCAACATACAGTTCCTTTGAAATCAGATGCAAAAACTAGCAAAAAACGTCCTTATACTTATAATGACACATTTCCTAAATGAATCAAAGAAGAGATTGATAAGCTCATGGAAGCTGAATTCATATATGAAATCGAACATATAGATTGGGTGTCACCCATTGTGGTAGTTCCCAAAAAGAATGGAAAATTGCTAGCATGTGTAAACCTCAAAAAGGTAAATGCAGCCACCATAAGGGATAATTATCCCTTGCCAATCACAGAACATGTACTTGAGCGAGTAGCCAAAAAACGGGCTTATTCCTTTCTGGATGGATTTTCAGGATACAACCAACTGGCAATAGCAAGGGAGGATCAACACAAAGCAGCGTTTTCCACAGAATGGGGAATTTATGCGTATCGAGTTATGCCGTTTGGCTTAACTAATGCCCCAGCTACCTTCCAAAGGTTAATGACGCACGCGTTCAAAGAATACCTAAGAATATTCTCAGAAATTTACATGGATGATCTTTGTGTACACTCTCTTCTACGAGAGGAACATATTGACCATTTGCAAAAGGTCTTTGAAAAATGCAGGACATATCGAATCTTTCTTAACCCGGAAAAGTGTATATTCATGGTTAAGCAAGGCCGCATCTTAGGACACATTGTCTCAAGAAATGGCATAACCACTGACCTAGACAAAGTCAAAGTCATAGTGGACCTACCCAGGCCTACTAATGCTAAACAAGAGCAATCCTTCATGGGACATTGTGGATATTATCGAAGATTCATATACATGTATGCAGTTGTCGCACAACCTCTGTATCGTTTGCTAGTCAATTTTGATTGGATCGAGGAGTGTGAAACTTCATTCCAAAAGCTGAAGGAAAACCTTATATCAACACCTATACTGCAGCCACCAGATTGGGAAAAAATATTCCTTGTTCACATTGATGCTTCTGCATATGCAATCGAGAGTATTCTGGCTCAACCTGGAGACGAAACAATGGATTTTCCAGTATGTTATGCAAGCCGACAGTTAAACAGTGTGGAAAAGAACTACACAACCACCGAACAAAAAGGGTTAGGAATGATTTATGCTGTAAATAAATTTCGGCATTATTTGCTCGCAAACAAATTTGTGTTCTTTACAGATCATCAAGCTCTTTTGTATCTGGTAAATAAACCATGCAATACAGGGAGAATTGTACGCTGGTTTATTATATTGCTAGACTTCATAGTGGTGGTCAAAAAGGGTAAAACCCATCTATGAGTGGATCATCTTTCACGGATACGCAACGGGGAAGCTCCTGAAGGAGTAGATGAGGACATACCATATGCTTATCTTTTCAATGTTGAAATGGTACCCAAATGGTCTCACGAAATTGTTAGCATTCTTTCCTTTGGAGATGGATTTGATAATATGGAATACAGTTACAAACAACAAACAATTCAACAAACAAAAAACTTCCAGTTGATAGCAGGGCGGTTGTATCATCTAGGCTCGGACCAATTCCTACGATTATGTATAAATCCGGAGGAATTCGAGTGCTACCTTGAGGAAGCACATGTCCAGGATTGTGAATTTCATTGTTCAACAGTGAAAACATACTAGAGACTGAAACAGTTAGGGGTTTATTGGCCAACTATGTATGCGGACACACATTCTTATGTAACCAATTGTACTATATGTATTGCCAAACGACCAATGGATCACACAACATTGTTTCAGCTAAACATTGCACTTGCATGGATTCAATATATCATTGGTTTCTTAACCACCAGGACGTTCCCTGAGAACATCACAAGAGCACGAAAAAAAGCTATAAAGTTGGAGGCCCGTGACTTTCAGTTAATTGGGAACCAACTCTATAAGCGAGGAAAGGACAATCAACTTAGAATTTGTGCAAGTGAAAGCGAATACCTACTGATTCTAGAACATGCACATAGCGGAATAAGTGGAGGCCATTTTTCGGGCGATAAGACGGCAAAAATAGTCTTAACCGCAGGTATATGGTGGCCTACATTGCATATGGATGCTGAAGAGTTTGTAAGGCATTGTGACGCATGTCAGCGTACCAAGGTACCGATAAAGAGAGATGGGATTCCACTACGGCCAATGATGGGAGCAAGAGCATTTGAAAAATGGGGCATTGATTTTGTGGGACCTATCTCACCCCCTGCATATCGCACCCATATCCAATATATCATTGTGGCTACGGACTATCTCACAAAATGGGCAGAAGCCAAGGCAACGCAAAAAGTAGATGCATGCACCACTACACAATTTTTGTATGAGAATGTTTTTGTACAATACGGGTTACCTATAGAAATTGTCAGTGACCGTGGGACACATTTTCTTAATGAAGTCATTGAATATCTGCTAGAGGAATTCATGGTCATGCATAGGAAATCTGCTCCATACCATCCACAGGCCAATGGACAAGCCGAGGCCACAAATAAAACACTATGAACGGTTCTTACTAAAATAGTGTCAGAGTCAAGAACAGATTGGGATCAATAGCTACACTCAACACTATGGGCATACAGGGTAGCTTACAAAACATCAATAGGAACAACACCGTACAACATGGTGTTTGGCCTAAATGCTATACTACCCATAGAGTTTTTAATTCCAACTCTATGAGTAGCGAAACACTTAGAATGGACAGGGCATGATCTGTCTTCAAGAATAGATGATCTTGAAAAGCTAGATGAACTCCGCTTGAGAGCTGTAGCTTCAATCTATGCTAAAAAGAGAAGACAAAAAGAGTTTTTTTGACAAGAATGTGCACACTAAAGAGTTCAAAACAGGTGATTACGTACTTGTTTATACTTTGAAGCAACATGCCAAGAAATTAAAAAGCGAGGGATGGGACCCTTTGTGATTAGTGATCTATCACAAAGTGGATCTATCAAGCTTGCTACATTAGTAGGTGAAGAAATGTCGAACTGGATTAGTGGATGTCGACTGAAGAAATATCATCTACCACTCACACAGGAGATGCTCCAACAAATTCATCAAGGAAAACAATGAATGAAGGAAAAACAGAGAGTACGAGAGGAAGCTCAAGCAGAAGAAAAGGGACGCATTGCAAAACAAAGACTTCTGCGACAACAACAACAAAGTGGAGCACCATTGCGAATCAATGCCATTCGACTGGCGAAGTTGGATGAAGACACAGTGGAGCCAATAATTGCAGTCAAAGTGGGCAACAATCAAGTTGAATCGACGGCATTGCTTGATTCTAGAACTCAAGAAAATTTGATCTCTTACGGATTATACCAACAGCTCAAATCCACAGGTCAACTTCATCCTACTCCTCAAGTGCTGAAAAGTAGTACATCACACCCATTGAAAACATTGGGATGGACTATATTGCATGTACAAATACATTAATGTATTTACCCACACAAATTCTATGTGGTGGAGGTTGAAAACACACAACATACAATGATGTTGGGACAACCTTGGCAAAAAGAGTACAATGTGCAGATAGATTGGAATGCAAAGGCAGTCAAAATTCAACATGTACATGAACAACAGGTGGTATCCTTTGCTCAACAATACCGGAATAACCAGCTGCAAGCCATGCAATCACAGGAAAAAGAGACAAAAGCAAGAATTCCACCAAAGAACAACATGTTACCCAAAGCCAACAAACAGGTAAAAGCAAACCATGCTGACTACGTACATACGAAGTCACAGACCGTAGTGCAAAGACCTTGATTACCAAAACAACAGAAACAAGTATGGATGCGGAAGGATAGAAATGACATGGCAGACAAACAAAAATGCAACGAAAGAATTCAACTGAAGCAGATAGTTCAACCAAAAACCAAGGGCATAAAAAAAATATGGATCCCAAAGAAAATGCTTAGCACTAACTCAAATTTCACTTGCATTTGGATACCCAAACAAAAGCAAAAGTAACTCCCTTCAGTACAAGAAACAACGAAAGGCAGGCAACTGCATTTGAAAAAAGGCAGCTGACTTATGTGGATGCCAATCAACAACAAAACAGTGGCAACAAAAGAAGTAGCAAAACATCTACAAAAACCGGCAAAAACAAAATACCAATGGAAAGCAAGGGCAATATGGTCCACGGCCATTCCGGCCAAGCCAATCCTCTCCATAGAAACAGCTACGACTATATCAACAGTAGCGGCAAAGCAATTGCTTGTGGCAAAAAAGACAATTAAACAAAGAGCAGTAGAGTTACAGATGTTACTTGCAAAGAAAACAGGAAACCTCGATGGCGAATGCCCATAAGCATCTTGCTTATTCCCTTCTCTTGCACATCATTAATTTTTTCCATGCATTGACAGAGTATGCATAAAATAGGGCCACATTCATCGGCCAAGCATTAGCACAAATTTTTCAACCTATGCATGGCACATACTCCGAGGCGAGACCTTGTCGTCCAGGAGGACTCCGGCTAGGAGGGGGGGAGGCATTCTCAAATGCGGAACCAATAGCAGAAAGAGCAAAAAAGGGCATGATTTTTGACTATTTTAAGGGTTGTTGTTTGATTGCAAAATTTTTGGACTAACCCAAGAACATATGCCCTTATACATCTTGTATCTATAGATATACGGGGCCAAACGCCAAATCAAGCCCCTAGGTGTGTGTATATAAATAATAATAGCCATTTTTCGGGCAAAATATTGTTAAAACGGAGAAATCTGGCCATAAAAATTGCATGTGAGTGTATATAATGTTTTGCGGTGATGTTTGTGATTTATTATGATTTTTGGGGATTTTCTGGGTTTGAATTGCTATTTTTCTTTTAATTTTGCTAATTTTCGATAGAAAACTTCAAAAATACAAAAAGCAGGTGAAAAACGGTTGTAATGAAAAACAAAAAATATGGGGATGATCGGTGACAATAGGACAACCTATGGTATAGTGGGGGTGCAATTATGAGACTGGAGTGGGAAGCGTGTTTTGGCCAGGTTTTGACCGAAATGCCAAATTTCTGGTAAACAAAGCAAATGGAGTCCAAATCAAGAAATTTTTGAGCCTAAACCGCATCTCACAAGAAGATAGGAGCACATGTCAAGTTTCATGAAAAGGGTGGTTCGGGGACCTCCATTATAAGAAATTTTCACTTCATTTTTAGCTCATTTTCACTATTGACTTTGTGGAGAGAGCTTCTGCCACCTAGAGCGGACGGACCTTCCAGCAGCTTCTACGACGCGCACGACTACCCGACGAGCTTCAGACATGAGAGGTAGGCTCACCACCTTGAGCTTTTCGCGCATGTTTGCCATGATGTCGCGAAAACTAGCGTAGGGATCATACACAAAGCGGGCGGCAGAGACCTACAAGTAGAGACGGTGACCTAATGGCTTACCCAAAAGCAACAAGACTTCATCGGCAGCTTACCCTAGCATAGGAGACCAGTTCTGGATGTCCAAAGGCAATAGAAAACCATCGAGAAAAACCCTAATTCCTAGAATCCCGCAAGAGGCCACCAAATGGAAAATTGGCAAAAAGACGACCAAATGCTACCAAAATTCATGGGTAGGAGCATCTTGACATGCTCGACAAGTCTATGTGACCCGCATGACCAAAAAGTGACCCGAAGCGGCACTAAACTTCAGAAACGGCATCAGACACACAAAGCGTCAAATGGCTCTCACGGCCAAACCGCATGCCCGTTTGCCACCAAACTTCACGAGTGGCTTTCCTGGACCATCAACAACCAAGTCCTATGGTGGTAGACCACCACTAATCATCGAAGACATGTAAACGCAACCATGGGTGCTTCTAGAGCGACAAATTTCCAAATGAAGCTCCGGTGAAGCCAAAGTCGAAAAAAACCATACAACAAGGATCCCCAGGGGATCGGGAAGCTATGGAGACCAACATCAAGAAATTTCATCGCCAAAAAGCGCTCCAAAAATCAGAAAACAGCTCGGAGGCTCTGAAGTCCACAGGGAGTTATTCTCTATCCATTTGACTTTTTTGTTAAAATTAGGCTTAAAAGGGACTCAGGAGGACCAAGGGCAGGCACTAGGGGCACAATCCATGAAAAAATCATTAGGAGACATCCTACATGTAGGATGTCTCAAGGGCATTTCTGGGCATAGATCCCAACATTTTTCATCATACACATTTTTTGAATGACTTTTACAGGCTATCCACCAAGTCTCATCACATTTGGACCAAAATTGACCTCATATACATGAAAAAACGCAATGTTAGGGCATAGAGGCAACAATGGGCCATAGACCTACCAATCCTTGTCCAAATCACATGAAACTTGCACAACACATTCACCAACACATCACCAACCAATCTGTGTGGTCAGAAGCAATATTGGTGAAGTAGACATCCTACGCGTAGGATGTCTATTCAACTTTTTGGGCCTGCAAAGGATGTTTGTTCATTACAGATCCAATCACCTCATTATCAAGAGCTCATATAGCAATTTTGAAGCCATTCTAATCATTTTTGACCCCCAACACCTTCAAGGTACACTTTTTGAGCCCAAAAACACTACACAAGATCTTACAAGCATCAATCCTTGTCCAAATCCAAATCCAAGAGCATAGCCATGTTCCAGAGGCCAAGGACTACCCACAAAACAAATCTCATGTCATTTTGGTGAAAAAGACATCATACGGGTAAGATGTCTCCAGCACAATTTGGACCTTCTGTGCAAAGAGTGACATCATGGGAGCCAATACCATGGTGCAAAGAGCCCATATACCAGTTTTCAACCTAGTTGGACATCAATTGCTACCTGTTATGGACTTTCTACCCAATTGGTGACCTAAAGCCTGAATCAGCCAAAAAATCCACTTTTTGATGCCCAAATCCATATCCAAGCATATAGCCATGTTCGAGAAGCCATGCACTACCACCATGTCAAGTATCAACTAATTCTGATGAAAAAGACATCCTACGCATAGTATGTCTAAATGGAAAATTTTGGCCAGAATTGCACTGTGATCACATGCACAGCTTCACAAGTTCCTTTTAAGCTTTATTTTTAATTTTCAAGTCATTTGGATAGTTAAATCTCAGTTTCTCAGCTAATATGGAAAAAACACTAACTTCAGACTACTGAGTGCAACAGGATCTATGGTAGCCGCGAAGTCACCGGCAAAGAAGAAAAAAATGACCATCAAGGATTACCTAGAAGAAGTGGAGCCCTTTGTCATACCAAAAGGAACACTAAAGCCCACCAACACATGGATCCAAGAAGATCTGTTAGAGTCCAACGACCTAAAGATCTACCAAGGAGTGTTCAAAGACATTGAAGGGAATGTAATCGAGCTACCAATGCTGCCGCGAGAACTCAATGAGTTCGTAAGAAGCAAGATGGCCGGGTACTTGGAGAAGATTGATCTCCACAACTACTTTGAACCGACAGGGGTGGACATAAAGAGAGTCTGGGAGTTTGTGACAACCATCAAAGAAGATGGAGTGGCCAAAGTAATAGATCTACAAGGCAGGCCATAAACAGAAATAATCATCACAGAGCAGGTTGTAGCAGATACACTAGACTTCTCCAACAAGGGGGATAGTGTCACTAAAACAAGGGATGATGTCACAGTGTACAATGAGAAGAAAAGAAACTACACCTTTGAAGATATTGCCAGCCCAAGAGTGGCAATCATGAGCCATTTGTACAACCAATACTTCCATATGTGCACGAAGCGGCCACAAAAGTACAAAATGCTGCTAGGTGCAATTGCCACGACATTCACTTGGGCAATGACGAAAGGCACCCCAAAGATAATCAATTATGCATCGTATATACATGACAACCTAGTAAAGATGGGTAACAAGAAGCCAACATATATTGTGCCAGGAGAACTAATCACTAAGGTGATTTATGGGGCATTGCACGCAAAAGGAAGATGGCCTGACCCCCCATCTCAGAACGACTGGCTGAGGCTAAAAGAAGACAAAGAAAACGAGCCCCAAAGAGCACCAAGGGTTTCCACAAGACTGAAAAGACGGCTAGAGCCTATTCAAGAAGAGCAGCCAGAGCAAAAGAAAGGAAAGAAGGAATTTGCCCAAGTGCCTGCAAAAGAAACAAGGTCATAAAAAGAAGCTAGACTAGAGCAGCTGATGGAGAGCTTTAGAGCAGAGAGAGCCCTTAAAGGTGATTTGAGTGAACTCTGGAAGCCATCTCTAGAGTCAATGTCGAGATCATCTCGAAGAGTGCAAAGGGACAGATTCAAAGATTATATCAAAAATTTTGAGATTCTTGATTCCGCATCAGAAAATATCCCACATGTATCTTTCACAAAGGAGGAAGTGGAGCAAATACGGCAGAAACTGCTAGATGAGCAAGAGAGCCAAGAGAGAGAAAGAAAAACTAAGGCAGAAAGAGATTTAAAGAAAAATCCTACATCTCTACCGGACAGCCCTAAACCCAGCCCACCGCCCTCACCACCTCCTCACAGCCCACCACAAGAAGATAAAGAGGAGGAAGACAAACACAAAGGCCAGGAGGAGCCCAAGAGAGAACAAAGCCAGGAAAGGGAAGAGGTTAAACCCAAAAGTGGGGAGACAAAGCCAAACGAAGAAAAACACACATTTTTGGACTTGCTAGCTGCAGGATACACAAAAGAATAGGCTGCCATAGTCGCATTCGACTTGGCAAGCACAGGGCCCAAAGAACAAATGCAATGCATCAAGCTAGTGGAACTAAAAGAAATTTCCACAGATACAGTGGATCTGCACCCACCCTCCAACGACTGGGATGTGGTGATGACGAAGCTAACCGGATTGAAAGCGTAGTCCATGGCCTCAGAAAGTGAGATGGCAGCTCTCAAGACCACGGAAATAAAGATAAAGCTAGAAGTAGACTCTCTACAAGGACAAAGCCAAAGGCAGAAAGAGAGAGAATCTGAGCTACAAGCCAGCCTAGCAAGGGCATTGCAAAGATGCCAGGCAATGGAAGAAGAAAATCAGGCAGCAACATAAAGAATGCAAGGAGTTGAAGAGGAATGTCAGCAATTCAGCAAATCTCTGATAGATGCCGAGAGGGAAAGGGATAACTTGACCCTACAGCTGACTGAGGAATCTAAAGAAGTTGAAGCCATGAGAAACACCAAAGAAAAGGCGGAGATAGATCAAGAAGCCAGCCACGATGAGGTCGTTGAGCTCAAGGACCAGCTCAAAGTGAAAGATCAGACCATCTAGAGGCTACGGGCATCCCCTGCCAGAGTCAGAGCTACTAGCTCGACTCACATCACTACGGAAAGTCAACTCTATGAAGAACAGATGCAAGAACTTCAGAAGGAGCTGACTCTAGAGAAAAAGCAAAGATTGATGATGGCAGAAGGGTCTATTGTCATGCAAACAAGAATGGAAGAAGACCAAAAAGCCCTGCAAGAGGAAGTAGAAAGTATAAAAAGAAAGCTCGAGGAGGCGGAGCGGATAAACACCGAATTAAATGACCTCCTTGTGAATATGGACGAAGAAGCTGAATCAGAAAAATAGAAGCTCCTAAAGCAGATTGAGGAGCTGAGAGGACAGGAAGCCAAAGAGCAAGAGGGCACAAGGCCAGCGGCCAATGAAGGCATTGATTTAGAAAATGTGGCAGATCCGGTGGACACACCTATGCAAGAGGAAATCCTAGAAGGATCCTCTCAAGAGCCACAGGATCTAACACAGGAAGAGGAAGAAAAGTTGTGTAAAGAAATAGAGGTGGAGATCAGAGAGACAACAAAGGAAGCCTTGGAGTGGGAGAAGAGGATTTTCAAGTCCATGACCATCCAGAAGATCGATGCCAGCAACCTCAGGCGCGAATGGCTTCAACCCTCTCTCCCATATCCATTGCTAAAATATGAAGCAACCACCATCCATAAGCGGATAAGAGAAGAGACGATCGTACCAATCTACAACGCAGATACCTCCCAACCAAAAGGGGTCAGGCTAATTGTTGACTCTCAGCCAAAGTGGAGGAAGGCCTGGCTCACAAAGTACCCACAATACTTAATCCACTTGGTAGAGGCACCGAAAAACATCAGAGACAACCTCAGCTTTTTTCCTCTACCAAGGATCAGGACATGGAAAGCCCAGGAGATCTTACAAAGAAGCCAACCCACTTGGCTGAATTACCCGAAGCTGCCGGGTTTGAAGGCAGGTGAGAGAATAAGTGTCCAATACATGGTGAAAACCCTAACGGGCGCCATCAAATTGTTCACTAGCTCACCTAACCTTATGTGCATCATGATGAAGAAAATCTACAAAACCTCTTAGCAGTATTTGAGACATTCAAGCCAGGCCAGGTGACATACAATATCTTCTTCTTCCAAGATACTTACAGATGCTCTTATGATCTATCTGGTCAGCCTTCCAAGGAGGTGATACATGCGCTGTATCAAAGGATAATGTTTCTCTCATCCTATCACCTCCAGGCCTTTGAAGAAGCGTTCTACACAGGCTTCTTCACAATAAACACTGGTATTTTTGGCCCAACAATGATGAACCTGCATGCAAGATACGAATCACTGATCAAGATGCGTGAAAGCATACGATGACGAAGCGTATCAACGGCCATGTCGGGGACGACATGAGCAAGGGGGGGGGGAGTGTTAGAAGTTGGACACACCCCACAGAGACTAACTACTCGGAGGATTATAATTTTTTTGTAATTATTCATTTATTGAGAAAACCTGATTTTTCACCTTATAAATATTGGGACTTACAGAAGTTTCCAGATTGTATCCCAGTTTTGATAGATAGATGGAGTAGTTGGTTGATTTTGGAACTTTAGAGTTTGAGAATTGTATGGTATATATACCACTTTTTGACCTTAATGAAAAACCTTTTTTCATTTTTAAAAACAAGTTTTGAAGTCTGTGAGTGAGCGTACTGTGTACGAGAGAGAGTGTGAGCTTCATCTTGACACTACGTGTGCACCGGTGGTCGGAATCGAGTGCGAAGAAGTGCAGCATGCTGCCCCCGACGAGAGCTACGTGCCGATACCTACATTGCGCACGTACGGTCCGGTTTTGCAAGCTCCTTCTATGAGCTTCATCTGGTGATTGGGTCAGCATACGTTGTCCGATTTTGCATTGCAGCATATCCACACCTCGGGGCGGTCACTTTTTAGAATGTGTATGATATCACGTTGGTGCAGCTAAAGTTGGTCAAAGCTAGCAAGTGGTCTATGACAGGCAAAGGGTGCAGTCGAGTGCAGTGCAGAAGGCTAGGGCAGGTGCCAAGGCCCTTGGTAGCCAAAGGGTAGCGAGAATGCATGCTTGAAGCGGTTTTTTAGGCCAAAAGTGCTATGGAATGGTCCAGATGGGATGACATATGAAGATGTCCGAAATGCCAAGTCAAAGCTCTAGAATGTAGAGTTCAGTGTGCTCTAGAAGCTGGTCCAGACGGCTCGTCAAATGGAGCCCTGGTGCTCAAGATACTGCAATTTAAAGAAAGAGTGTGTTGCAGATCCCCAATGGGCAGGGTAGCTGGGGCCAAGTGGCCCGGGCTGATGTCAGTGTATATGTGTGTAGTGCTCGAGTTGTGGAGCATGCCTATCTTCTCGGATTGCGAATTGGAGCTTTGAATAGCAAGATATGGTCAGTTGAAGATTTTCCGGGGGCCGAGTCTAAGCTCATTTGACCGCATTGGGAAATGTGCCATCTTGCGTCTTTTGAGCCTTGCCAAGGTTCTCGGAAATAGTATGCACTATGTGAAGCTAGCACAAATCAACGGTTCGTCAAACGGACACTCGGTCAGCTAGATGCGGCAGGCCGGAATCGGGAGGTGATGACGAGAGAAGAATTGGTAGATGTTTTTCATCATTTTTGCGGCCTCAAATAGCACACATGAAAGGATCCATAGGCGGCGAGGGTTTCATGGGCCGAAACTGGTACGGCAGATAATTGACCCGGCTCGAGGGCACGAAGTACCGGCCCACGGGCAAGATATGGGGACCGGGTAAAGGAAAAGCCAAAAAGGGGTTTTTTTATAAAAAAAAGGTTATGGGGGTTTTTCCAATTTTCCAAGGGTCTTGAGGCCATGAGCCAGGGGCTGCCACGTGGCTGGCGAGTGGAACCACATGCGAAAAATAGCCGGAAGATCATGCCCTATATGAGCTGGGTCGAGCACCTCTTAAGGCTATCACAAGGTGGAGAGCTCTTGGAGCTCGTGGGGTATGGCGGAAAGCACCGGTGGCACTGCGCAGGCGGAAGGTGGCGCGTGGGGGTGCTGCAGGGCATACCCGCGGTGGTTTTGACC
This sequence comes from Adiantum capillus-veneris, assembly GCF_014529385.1. Classification (NCBI taxonomy): domain Eukaryota; kingdom Viridiplantae; phylum Streptophyta; class Polypodiopsida; order Polypodiales; family Pteridaceae; genus Adiantum; species Adiantum capillus-veneris. The sequence continues at coordinate 146,321,471 of NC_140934.1, forward strand.
GGTGAGGCGGCGCAGGGAGCAGTCCGCTCACGTGGGTGTGGTGTCGGCATATGACGTGGCAAGGGCAGTTCCCGTGGCCGTTGGGCCCCGAATATTTTGAAGTAGAGAGGGAGGGAAATAGCGACATCACTATTGCCTCCCCCCCTTAGGTAAGAGATGAGTCCTGCAGAGCAGAGAGGGAGGGCGAGAAACTCGGAGGTCTCCAAAGCGGGCAAGGCAAAGGGGAGGACCAAAGAAGCCGGGAAAATCAAAGGGTGCAAAGCCAATCCAAGTGCAAGGCCAAAAGAGGACAAAGAGGAGCCGGATAAGAAGTGAAGGTCAAAGTCAAAAATTGAGCAGTATAAGGCTAAACCAAAAGAGAGTAAAAGGTGAAAAATAAAAAATGAAGAGCCTAGGGGGCAATAGCGACGTCGCTAATGCCCCCCTCCCAAGTGCAAAGAGTGAAGAATAGAAAGATAGAGCAAAGCGGTGCCCTCTTTCTCAAAAGATACCAATTCAAGATGCTAGGTGGACCTATTGAATTGTAAATTCCCAAATTAAAGTTCCTCCCTATAAAAGTAAAAAATGAATCAAATTTGGGGCTTTTTTCCTTGGCCTTTTGAGGTGCCGTTTGAAGCCTGCAAAGTGGAGTTCTCTAGCAAGCTAGCCCCTTTGTAACTTTTGCTTGAAAATGGCCATGGTGATGGCATTGCAACCCGGTGTATGTGTTTTCTGAAGTGAAATCAAGCCACAGTTTCCTCCCGTGTCGTTGTTTCCCCTTCCCCCCTTCTCTTTATCCTTCTCTCATGTCCCTCCTCGGTGCCGGCTGTGTGGAAGTGTGTGCCCCCCCCGGACCGACGGTGTATTGTGTGATAGAGTGAGATTGAGTGGTTGTGTACGTGTGTAAGGGTGGAGACAGGCAGTGGTAGTAGGTGTATCTTGTGTGGTGGTTTGTAGAGTGTGTGAGTAGTGGCAATTGAGCAGGCGGTGGTTTGCTAGTGTTAAGTGTTTCTTTGAAGGTGTTTTCTAAGAGGATAGGGGTGCTGTGAATACCCTGAGCTATAGAGAGGCCCATTTGTTTGTGCTGGGCATGTTCCCCCATTCCCCCTCTCCAACATGAGTTAACCGGAGAGGATTATTAAAAGACCAAAATGTATAAAAATGTATACATACAAAGGGGGGTGGGGGTTTTTTAAATAGGCTCACAGTGTAAGTATAGTATGTATATTGGGGTATTATTAATTACCTCTTGAACACACGTGATATAGGGGTCTTTTGATAAGTGACTGCCCCGGGATCCACACGATCACATTGAGTAGAGCTACACATTAGGCACTTTAGATTTCAGAAACGAAGACCTGCAGATTTCGGCCAAACATCCTACGTGATTTTGCACCGCGTGTTTTGGGTTGGGATTTTGGTTCATAGACCTTAGGGAGAGCGACCTATTGGTGTTAGTAGGGTCTCCTTCTAGTTCTATGGTGTTTCGAGATTGTTTGATGGGTGTTCCTCTCTAGACAGCGTTGTAGGAAGTTTCCTCTTATGCATTCTTGAAGGCTGTGACTTAGACAATTGGTAGAGACCTCTGTAGGAATTAGTTAAGAGTCGCTCAAGTGTAGGTTGACACCTTATGCTTGATTCCATGTGCCTGCGGATCGAGCTTCGTCCTTAGCTGACATTATATGTTAGGTGAGTTCTCGCTGTGCTGACGTCCGTCGCGGCGTATCCGGCCAACAGGGGCTTATGGAGGAGACAATGAAAGAGGCAAGTAGGCCATTGTAGGAGCCAAAAAATCCCATGGAGGAAACCCTGGATGAGGCAAGGATGGTTGAGGAAAGCAGGCCTATGGATGAGGCAATCCGGCCAATGGAGGAGCCCCAAAAGGATATGGATGATGCAAGCTGGCCAACGGAGGGAGAGGAAAAGACCTTGGAGGAAACCCTAGATGAGGCAGAAAGAGCCATGGGGAAGACCCTTGATGAAGATGAGAACGATGACTACAAAAATGAAGCTAAAGCAGAGGATAGCAACAACGACAACAACACTCTAGAGACCCAGTATGGACCCTTGCTACTTGTAGATACGGTTGTTCTGGTAATGTCTATTCAAGTATGGAAAAATATGTTCAGCTTCTAACTACTTATATGTACTTGTCAACTTTTACAGAGTTTTATTATCTTGGACATCAATGGATTGCTGTTGATGCACGTGCCTCTGGGTATAGCAAACACCTACGAGGATTTGCAAACATTTCGGATGGGTACTTGTCGATTTTCTTCTTCCGCGCTTCAGAGTTTCCGTATGGTCTTCAATGCAAAGGAAAAACTTGTCGCCACTAGTTACAATAGCTTGCGATGTATGCGGTCCTGATACGACAGATTTTGCCTTTTTGTATGATCAAAGAAAATGCGTTACCGTCGAGGGCCACTACCACCCTAAAAACCACACTTACCTCTTTTGTACCAACCGTTCAACCAAATCGATGTACCCTTTGATGCAAATAATACACTACTGATTGATGATACTCCTGAAAAGGGAGACCTAAATCCACTAGGAACAACTATCTCACCACCCTCTATTGAGGGGCATACCTTTGATTTTTACCTTGAAGACATTTTGATTCCAGACTTACACAAATTGTATCTCAATCCATTTTTCATGGACGAGTTTGTACTTTCTAATGAATTAAGATGACTCTTCTATCATGTCTTTGTCTTGCCTAACATTGAGAGAGAGAGAGAGAGAGAGAGAGAGAGAGAGAGAGAGATGTGGCAATGGCTAAAGAAATGTATTTCAAGAACACGTATATTCACAGACCACAATTGACAAATGAGCTCAAAAAAACTTCATGTATTGAAATTCATTCGTATACACTTGGGTTCACAAGAATCTTTGCTACATTGACACTATTTCAACCCGACCATCCAACTCTTTGCACAAAATATCTTTCTCCCTATGCCGCATCAGCTTACGGCCAACTAGGAAAAAGGAAAAATCTGAAAGGTCCCTGTTCATTGACTCTTCAATTATGTTGTGCCGCAACTGTAGAAGACTGCATAGCTCCCTTATTGTAACCACCAGCATTACGCCATGCTCTTTATCAAACACTTCCACATCCACAGCAGGATTATCTTGCAAACTTGCAGAAACCGAGATCATAGGAATGTACTTATCTCTGAGCATTTGTGATAGCATATACCAAAAGGAGACTAACAGGGATTGGCTTGCAATCATGTACTTGACAACTAGAGTGTCAAGTGCGACCTTGCACCATACTATGCCAATATCTTCCTTTACATACCATCCTCTGTCAAGAAGTTTGTCACAGGATGACTGTTGAAATGTATTGCACATGAACATAGTTTTCATAACACGTATATTGTAGCTATGAAACAACTCTACTATGAACAGTGCACCAAGACAAAAGTTTGCAATTCTAATCAGTTTGGTGGGAATAGAGCTACGTAGAGACCTCAATATATCCTTGTAGAGCTTACATCGCATTGCCTCCACCATTGTTTTCTCAGGAACTGGCCAGTCCACAGTGTTCCATTTGGTTGGTAGAGGCACTTTCACCAACATGCCATTCTTATTCCCTAGGCAGAGTTGGTAGAAGGGTGAAAGCATGTTCACGTGTCGCGCTTTTTGTGCTAGTTAGCACATTTTAAAAAATGTTGGGCATCCGGTAAAATTTTGCAACTTATATCAAAATTTGTCAGAGGTTCTACATTTGAATTCCTTGTTTCAAGAGCTTTCTACTGATATGTCATACGTCATAGATCTTGGAGATGTAGCTCATGTTATTGTACTAGTTAGCATATATCAAAATTATTCTAGTTAGCATTGTCCGGGACATGGAAAAGTGTGACACGTTAACATGTCTTCACCTAGAAGTGGTCATAGAAAAATATTCCTTCATCAGTTAGGATTTTGCTGGTTCTCCCTGAATCCTGTAGAGAACCAATGTGGGCATGAACGACAAGGAAGAGGCCTATTATGCACTCCACTGGCTCCCATTGCTCATAAGAAGAGGGATAAACATCTGCAATATATATAACAAGAGTTAAACTAAGAGTATCAATAAATGAAAATGAAAAATCTAATGTAGTTGAGATGTGAAGAATGGAGCCATTGCTCATAAGAAGAGGGATAAACGTTGCAAAATATATAACAAAAGCTAAACTGAGAGTATCAATAAGTGAAATGACAAATCAAATGCAGTTGAGATGTGAACTGAGAGTATCAATAAGTGAAATGACAAATGTAGTTAGTGGCAGATTGTACTTCTTTAAATGACATTCACTAATCCAATTAGCCATTGGTTCACCATCTAGGGTGGACAACTTAACTGCTCCACTTGGACATACATCTTCAATGATAAATGGTTCATTTTCCTTCTTAAACTTGGGAATGTGTTTCTTAAGGGAATAGACTAGAACTAAGTCCCCTTTTTTGAACGTTTTTGTAATTAGATGGGACTCATAAAACTGCTTTTGTTTTCGCTTTTGTGCATAGATGTGAACTACAACAGTTAGCCTTTGCTCATCTAGCTTCTCTAAATCTTCAAGTCTCTCTGAAAATTCATTGCCAGTCCACTCAAGATCCTTAGCTACCCTTAATGTCGGCAATAGAGATTCTATTGGCAGTATGGCATCAAGACCATAAACAAGGTTAAAGGGTGTAGCATTTAAAGTTGTTTTGAATGAAACTTGATAAGCCCATAGAGCTGCATGGAGATTCATTTCCCAGTCCGTCCTTCCTGAACTAACCATTTTAGTCAATACCGAGCTAAGAATTTCATTTGTATGCTCAGCTTGTCCGTTTGCTTGTGGGTGGTAGAGAGCTGATTCGTTATGGATGACCGTAAATTCATTAAGCAAATACTCGATTACCTCATTGAGGAAATGAGTTTCCTATCACTGATAATTTCTATTGGCAGTTCATATCTTGTGAAAATATACTCATTTAAGAATGCGGCATTGGTTATGGCATCATTATTTTGAGTTTCTTTAGCCTCGTTCCACTTGGTCAAATAGTATGTAGCTACAATGATATATTGAGCTTGGGTTCTATAAGCAGGTGGCTCTATTGGCCCAACAAAGTCTATACCCCATTTTGCAAAATCTCTAGCTCCTATCATTGGCCTTAAGGACATGCTATCTACACGTGTTGACATTTTTTCTCATTCAAAAGCATCACATCTCCGAATATATTCTTTGGTATCTGCAAAAAGTGTTGGCCACCATATGCCTGCCATTAAGATTGCTCTTGCAGTGGTATCACCAGAAAAGTGACCTCTAGCTAGTCCAGCATATGCTTCTTCTATAATTGGAATATATTAGTCGTCATTTGCATAAATATGCAAATGTTGATCCTTACCTCTCCAATACATTTAGTTTCCAATAAGAGCATAGTCTCTTGCTTCAGTTTCAATTTCTCTTTGATGGTGTTTACTCATATCCTCAAGAAATGTTTGGCTTGATAAGTAAGTAACTAGATAGTTACTCCACTTAGAAACATGCAACATTTTAAACAATGTTACATGAGGTATGGGTGTTTGGTTTTTACATTGAGTACAATCCTTTACAAAAGAGCGAACATCACTCCTCGTAGCTGGCCAAAATACTCCAAGTCTCAAGATTTGTCGCATAGTTTGGTCTTCTACAAAGTGAAGTCTTACTATGGTAATATGTGCTTGACTTAGGTAATGGGTTTTCTCTTCAGGATTAATGCATAAGAGAAATATTCCATTTCAATTTCTTTTGTACAACCTTCCAGCTTCTAGCAATTGATACATAGCCAATTGCTCAATTAACTCGATTGTAATAAGAAGTGGTATTTGCAAATCCCCTTGAGCTATGGTCATCAACAATGATACCATATTTTTTGACCATCAAGGTATCATTTCCACGGAGAACAGATATGCATATGATAGATCATCGTCTACTCCTTTAGGTGGTTCCCCTGAAACAATCCTAGACAAATGATCTACTCTTTGGTGAGTAGTTCCCTTTTTCAAAACTACAGTGAAATCAAATTTCAGAAGAATGATGAACCATCTCACTATTATTCCTGTGCTGCATGGCTTGTTGACCAAGTACAATAAGGCTTGGTGATCCACAAAGAACACAAATTTGTTTGCTAAAGGTAATGTATATACGTTTTTACAGCATAGATCATTCCTAATCCTTCCCTCTTCCATATTCCACTGTCGACTAGCATAAGAAATAGGAAAATCAATTTTCGCATCTCCTGGTTGAGCAGGTATACACCCTATGGAAAAATTGGAAGCATTTGCATGTATGTGGAATATCTTATTCCAATCTGGTGCTTTCAATATTGGAGCTGAAGTGAGAGCTTGCTTAAGCTTCATAAAGTGCACATTTATCAGTCCATTCAAAGTGTGTAATCAAGCTATACATGGGTTTTGCAATTATAGCGTACATGTAAATGAATCGTCTTTAATATCCACAATGTCCCATGAAGGCTTGAATCCCTTTGATTGTTGTTGGTTTAGGCTAATCAGAAATAGCATGAATTTCTTTCATATCAATAGCCATGCCATTTTTAGACACTATATATCCAATAATTTTTCCTTGTCTATCCATAAATGTACACTTTTCAGGATTTAAGAAAATCCTATAAAGTCTACATTTTTTGAATACCTTTTTAAGGTGTTCAAAATGATCAGCACGGATTGATGAATGCACGCATAGATCATCCATATATACTTCCAAGAAATTCCTAAGATATTCTTTAAAAGCATGGCTCATCAATCTTTGAAAGGTGGCAAGAGCATTAGTTAACCCGCGCGATAGGCAAAAATACCCCATTCCATCTAAGAAGTTGTAAGCTTCTTTACCTGCAACTCATTCTAAAACATGCTTAGTGATTGAAAGAGGAAACTTGACTCTAATGGTAGCTGCATTCACTTCTTATGGTTGACACACACTCATAATTTTTCATTTTTCTTGGGTACTACCACAATTGGAGACACCCAGTCTATGTGTTCAATTTCATAAATGAATTCTGCTTCCTTTAGTTTTTCAATCTCTTCTTTGACCTTCATGGAAAATGTTTCATTGTATGTGTATGGCTTTTGTCTACTTGGTTTTGCATCATCTCTCATGGGTATGGTATGTTGACAGATTTCTGAATCAACACCTTGAGATCCTTGTAAGACCAAGCAAAGATATCTTTGTATTCTTTTAGTAATCTTAACAAAAGATCTTCTTCTTCTTTTGTTAGGTCATCTGGAATGTAGACAGGACTAGGCTCTTCTGTTGGTTCAGCTAGATCTATCTTTTTTGCATTTCCAGGTCCTTCGTAGGACTTGCCATGTTTTTGTAGTTCTCTAACAGGTTGTTTGACTATGATTTTTCGATCTTTGAGAGTATATTTATTGTAATGGGATGGAACACTCATTACATCCTTACCATCCTCTTCTGTGGTTTCCATTTCGGTCGTATATATCTTCTTTAGAGATTTTTTCAACTCTTTATATTTCTTTCTCCGTTCAACTCGTGTCATGGTTGACTCCTTGTCTTGTTTCTTTGGCTTTGCTTGAGTTTCCTTTCTCGTTTTTCTCGATGTTTTTGACATTTCTGGATTTTTCTTTTGAAGGATATCTGCCATTGATTTTGTCCTTGACATAATCATGTGCATCTATTTGCATCAGGAACTGTGTTCCACTGGAGACTGATGGCATACGTTGATAGCCGTTTTTTGGCTCTCCATAATTGCCATAGTAAGTTACTCCACCCTATCAAATTCACCCAAACGCTATGGCTATCCCTACCATTTCACTGTACATAGGCGTGTGTGAGTTAGGGGGCTTTTCCCATATCTTCTTAAAAACCCTCAGCTAGCTAGTCACTAGGCTAGTTGAGCCAAAAAAATAAAAAAAATAAAAAAAATAAAAAAAATAAAAGTATATTATGGCCTCTTTGTGTGTAAATATTTCATTGTATATATGGCCTAAATATAGGGGATTTTTATAATTATTTTGGTATTTTATTTAAATATTCTACTTAGGTGTGTGTTTTATTAAACCTATGTACACCTTCTTTCATTCTCTTACACCATAATTATATTTTTTGTCAATATTGTACATACTCTAACCTCATATTTTTCCTTTATACAAATCACTCCCACATTTTCACCCTCACCCTCGTGAAAACAAAAAATTGATTTCTACTCATTGGTTACTTTTATTATATTATTTACTTGCATACCTTTTCCTCTTTCACCCAAAATAATTCAAGGAGGGACCATATCATATGATTCCAATATCTTTCCATATCCATAACTCCTCCATATTTTTATTATTATTTTTACTCATTATTCTAACACCATGTGCTCATTGAGCTAAAGTCCATGAATAGTCCATACACTAGTCCCACCATGTATATATTTCTTTATTCACCAATAATCCTCCTCCATGCATGGGTCAAGGCCAACTTGGATGCTTTGTATTATAATATGACAAAGGAGGGGCTCACTCTTGGATGCATTGTACAAATTCAACAAAGGAGGGGGCCACTAAAAGACTTTTGCAGGCATAAAAAATAGGCTTTTTGGTGAGAATTTTGGCACCTATCTCCACTCCAAATTTAGAGAGGTGGTCAAAAGACAAAATGTAGCCCACGCTCTGAATAATCACCTCAAATTTTTTCATGATTTTTGGAGCTACCAACGGTGAGCTATGATTTTTTGAGTGGGCCCCGGTCTGCCCACTTTTCTCACAAGTAGCCCTTAGTTTTCTCTCACCCTTCCACACACCTACTCACTCTTACACATCCCTCCCTCTCCTTCCCTCACTCAAACCTGCAATTTCCATGGCTTCTCCCACCCTCTTCACCATTACCCTTCTCTTTCATCCCTATAGTTCTTTTATGAACCTCTACATACATACACCCTCTCCATGTCTCTCTCTATTGCTTCTATGTTACAATTTCATTTACCTCTCCTAAAAATATCTAAAATTCAGCATCTTAACCATGATAACTTCTGCAAATTGAGGATTTTTCATCAACAAATCCTCTTTTCATCGTGGTGGTCAACCGTGGCGGCGGCGTAAAGAAGCGAAGAAGAAGAAGAAGACCAGCGGTCGTTTTTTCCACAATCTACACAAGGGTGAGTTCAAGCTTCTTCAAAGCTTCACCATCTCAATGATTCTCTTTTAATTCACCCCTCTTCCTTCATCAAATCAACTCACTCTACCCATTGTACATGTAACATTAACTTTCTAGTGATTACTAACGACTAACATACTAACACAAAATAGCATTGACCTAACCATAAAAGACACCTCACCTCAAGACATGTGTATAGTAACACTCTCTCTCTCTCTCTCTCTCTCTCCTTACTTACTTTCACCTTATCTACCATCAATAATGCTCTCTTTTGAGCCCACACCCATGACTCAAGCAGACAAAGAAGGCCCGCAATGTTTTGATATTCAAAAAAATCATAATCCTGATTTGTTAGCTTGTAAATTAGGATTTCCAATAATCTTTATGAGGGGTCTCCAACCTATAAATAGACCCCTCTCCTTCTTGTAAAACAACCTCCAATATCTCACATAGCACCCCAACACTCTATGCGTGAGGAGAGACTTAGGTGTAGCAACCACTTGTGAGCTTCACTCTTGGTGTGAGAGAAGCCTTCAAGCTACACATTGTAAGTGAGAGAGCGTGAGTTCCACAAATCTCAAAACCACTATTGTATATGCTTCTTCATCATCAATAAATTGAGGTTTGGTGCATCAAAGGCGTGATTCGACGTTCAAATCTTCGTCCTTCCATTTGTGCAATACGGTTTGGTGAATTCAAGGTGACTTGTGTATTTTGAGTTTTTATCGGTTGATCTTGATTTTAGAAAGTGTTTTAGTGTGTTTTTCATTGCCATTTTTTTGTCCATTGTAAGAGGGTATTGTGGTGAGAGGTCTCCCACACCCTAAGACAGTGTGTGTGTTTTTTGGCAATGTTTAGCAATCACTGAGCATTGAGTGAGTTTTGTACAAGTTCTATGATAGCATCATAACGAACCATCTCCATTTGCAAGTCACAAATAAGGTATTACGCAAGATCCTTTCCTCTCTCTCTTCCCTTTGCTCTAGCTCTCTCTGGTCCATTTCAGGTGTGTCTTGGTGTGAGGTTGCTTGTGTGTGTTGTGTGGTGCATCTTCTTGGTTGTGCCAAAATCTCTCTTGCGTCCTAGTTCGCATACCATAACTAGGTGGTGCCCCTATCTTGTTTGGGTTTGGCTGTGGGTTTGTTGTTGTGTTGTGCTTGTGGTTGCCCCAGCCCCAATTGAGCAGCACGGGAGCCTTGAGGGGTGTTTAGAGGTCGCCTCTCTTGTTGCCCGCCCCGGACTGCCTCAATTTTGGTGCCCCCACCGAGGAGCGATTGTGTGCTTATTGTTGTTGTATTGCATGAATGCTTGAATTTCAATATAATCAAGTAGATTATATGAATCATGAAAACATGTATGACCGAGTTTAATTTCAAGGAAACAAAAATTGATCTAGAATATGGTTCGGATTATGCATAACATAAGAAAGGAAAAAAACATTTTCACATAAGAATCTAGAATTCATGCTGAAAGACCTTTCAAAACTTTGTGTAGTTAGTTGATGATTGTTTGGAACTAATCTTTGTGTGGTTCTAGCATTGAGAGACTATGACACACTATACCTTTGATGATATCCCAATCTTCTTCGGAAATCTAGACGAAGATGTTGATGATTTTCTTGTTGATTTTAGAATGGTTTGTCATATCCTTGGTCAAAGGGATGACATTGAAAAAGGGGATTTTCTATTGCTATGCCTTAGAGGCAACGCTGAGCAATGGTTTTGTAGTATGTCTTCTCAGATTGAAGATGGGTATACCCAAATTTCCAAAGCTTTGAAGGCCAGATTCTCTAAAGTTCCAACAACGGAGAAAGCATGGGCTTCACTACGGAGACTTCAACAACATGGTGAAGACTACTATGCTTATGAGGATATTTTTTCTGATCAATGGGAAGGATGTGGATTTAGTTCTACATTTCCAGATTATGTAAAAATGGATCAATTTATTTCGGGTTTGTCTCCTTTCCTAAAGACTAAGGTTACTTGTAGTGGACCCTCTGCCTTTGAAGAAGCGGTCACTATTGCCCGAAGGAAGTTTCACAAGTACTTCTATATCAAAAATGGTTTCCATCATGCTGGAAGAACCAACCATCATGAAAGTGTTTCTATCAAGGAGTCATCTCCTTTGCCATACTTGTCTCCTTCTACTCCGACAAATGTTGAAGAAGTTACTTACATGCCAACTGATTATTCAAGTGCTAAAGTGTGTGGCCAAGATTCAAATGTGGAATCTCTTTCTTCTACCTTTATCACAAGCATGCAAAAATCGACACAAGATATCTCAAATGGCATTGATGTTTCAATAATGGATACATCCAACCTTTTGGCGGAGGATCAATTTCTAGTACGAGCAGACGAAGCTTTTGTGCAACATGACTCTATGGAGAATGAAGACCTTGAAGGTAACCTTGATCTTATGGAATGTTCTGAGAGTGTATCTTGTTTAAAAGAAGAGAGTGAAGAATAAGATGAAATCATAGGTGGAGAGATCATAGACCACATTGATCATAAAGAGATGATTGTGTACATGGAATGCCAACTCCAAAACAAAGTAGAAGAGTGTGAGTTGAATCCATGTGAGGATAATCTTGAAGAAGTGTTTGAGGATGTTGAAAAGCATTGGTATGACCCATGTATGTTAAGCATGGAGGAACCTATCATGCAAGAAGCCAAATGTTTCACAAAATCAAATAGTAATCCATCAACTTTTGAAGTGGTACGATGTGAGGAGTTACAACCTTGCCAAAGGGGGGGCTTAGAAGGGGATGAAGAACAAGGGAGAGTAGTAAAAAATAAAATCATAAAAGGAAACTGTCAGAAGGGTATCATTCTCTCCAATGGTGTTTTAGTGGGTGGCTCTTCATTCATGGGACAATCTCTTAGCAAGAAAATCTAAACTTTGGAAGCCCCAATCATCTTCACATTGGGTTTCACCTCTTCAAAGTCAACTTCTCCTCTCTTCACATATACCTTTCATCGAGGGCACCATACCTTCTTAAGTGGAGGAGGACATGAATACTTGGTGATGAACAGATGTTTCCGAACCTTCTTCATTTGGTTCTTTGGTGTATAGAGGTCGCACATTGTGATGCTTCTGGTCTTCATCATAGATGAAAAACTTGTTGATTGATACATGTGGATATTTCATCAATCAGTACCAAAATCTATTCTCTTCCAATGTGTTGGAAGCAATAGAAACCTTCGTCTATTATCTACTTATGTGGTAAACTATTTGCAATACCTTCCAATAGCAGCTGGAAGCATGGATCAAGCTTTCCTAAATCATGAAGGCCATATAATTTTTGACTTGGTGAGCCTACCCAGGTTGAATGAATTTTATGAGCTACAGTTCAGGAATTCGCTCATACAAGCTCTTGAAGATCGTAGCAGATACATCAACTTTATACAGGAGGAAGAGCAACCAATCTTTTATATCACATTCATAGTGATAGATGCAATGATGGAAAACAGTAAAATCTACAAGTTTCTTCAACCAAAATCAGTAAGTGATTCCATACCATACATCTCGCTTTGGGAAAGATATTTCAAGATCTTTGATCCTGGGGGGTGCTTATGGAAACTTTCTCGATGGAGGAGGTTTACTCCGTCACTTCATTTCATCATGCTATTGGCTCGAGAACCTTTCATATAACACAAGGTTTTTTAATCATACAACAAAGGTTCTTCAAAGATGAGAGCAGACAAAGACAGACGTTACACAATCTACATGTTGTATGATCGGATAAATGGTACATGAATGTACCATTATCTAAGGGGGGGGCTAATGATAGCCGTTTTTTGGCTCTCCATAATTGCCATAGTAAGTTACTCCACCCTACCAAATTCACCCAAACGCTATGGCTATACCTACCATTTCACTGTACATAGGCGTGTGTGAGTTAGGGGGCTTTTTCCATATCTTCTTAAAAACCCTCAGCTAGCTAGTCACTGGGCTAGTTGAGCCAAAAAAATATAAAAAATAAAAAAAATAAAAGTATATTATGGCCTCTTTGTGTGTAAATATTTCATTGTATATATGGCCTAAATATAGGGGATTTTTATAATTATTTTGGTATTTTATTTAAATATTCTACTTAGGTGTGTGTTTTATTAAACCTATGTACACCTTCTTTCATTCTCTTACACCATAATTATATTTTTTGTCAATATTGTACATACTCTAACCTCATATTTTTCCTTTATACAAATCACTCCCACATTTTCACCCTCACCCTCGTGAAAACAAAAAATTGATTTCTACTCATTGGTTACTTTTATTATATTATTTACTTGCATACCTTTTCCTCTTTCACCCAAAATAATTCAAGGAGGGACCATATCATATGATTCCAATATCTTTCCATATCCATAACTCCTCCATATTTTTATTATTATTTTTACTCATTATTCTAACACCATGTGCTCATTGAGCTAAAGTCCATGAATAGTCCATACACTAGTCCCACCATGTATATATTTCTTTATTCACCAATAATCCTCCTCCATGCATGGGTCAAGGCCAACTTGGATACTTTGTATTATAATATGACAAAGGAGGGGCTCACTCTTGGATGCATTGTACAAATTCAACAAAGGAGGGGGCCACTAAAAGACTTTTGCAGGCATAAAAAATAGGCTTTTTGGTGAGAATGTTGGCACCTATCTCCATTCCGAATTTGGAGTTAATGGTCAAAAGACAAAATGTAGCCCACGCTCTGAATAATCACCTCAAATTTTTTCATGATTTTTGGAGCTACCAACGGTGAGCTATGATTTTTTGAGTGGACCCCGGTCTGCCCACTTTTCTCACAAGTAGCCCTTAGTCTTCTCTCACCCTTCCACACACCTACTCACTCTTACACATCCCTCCCTCTCCTTCCCTCACTCAAACCTGCAATTTCCATGGCTTCTCCCACCCTCTTCACCATTACCCTTCACTCTCATCCCTATAGTTCTTTTATGAACCTCTACATACATACACCCTCTCCATGTCTCTCTCTATTGCTTCTATGTTACAATTTCATTTACCTCTCCTAAAAATATCTAAAATTCAGCATCTTAACCATGATAACTTCTGCAAATTGAGGATTTTTCATCAACAAATCCTCTTTTCATCGTGGTGGTCAACCGTGGCGGCGGCGTAAAGAAGCGAAGAAGAAGAAGAAGACCAGCGGTCGTTTTTTCCACAATCTACACAAGGGTGAGTTCAAGCTTCTTCAAAGCTTCACCATTTCAATGATTCTCTTTTAATTCACCCCTCTTCCTTCATCAAATCAACTCACTCTACCCATTGTACATGTAACATTAACTTTCTAGTGATTACTAACGACTAACATACTAACACAAAATAGCATTGACCTAACCATAAAAGACACCTCACCTCAAGACATGTGTATAGTAACTCTCTCTCTCTCTCTCTCTCTCTCTCTCTCTCTCTCTCTCTCTCTCTCCTTACTTACTTTCACCTTATCTACCATCAATAATGCTCTCTTTTGAGCCCACACCCATGACTCAAGCAGACAAAGAAGGCCCGCAATGTTTTGATATTCAAAAAAATCATAATCCTAATTTGCATCAAAATCCGATTCGTATGACCCGTTTTTGCCTAGAACCAAAATTCCTAAAAATTGTCCGGGGAGGCACCGGGGCCCCGGGATTGTGTGGGAACAGGTCCCAGGCCACTCCAGATGAGCTTTAGCAGCTAGGGGGCGCCCTCTTGATTTGTGGGAGTCTTGGGAAAGCTGCCAAGCCTGCAACTCAGTCTCAGAACCAGTTAACCAAGCCAACCTAACACTTGGTGGGCAAGGAACTGGACTTGCCATGCTTAACTGGAGACGCTCCCAGATGCATTTAGCAACCCAGATCGATTTTCAGCCTGTAGGAGCCTATTTAAAGACCTGCATACACACACACACACACACACTTATGATCACACACACACACAGTGCATACACACACACCCACACACATTGGGAAGGTGCTGCCGAATCACACCCCTATTGAAGAAGAAGCAAGGAGGGAGGTGCTGCCGAATTTTCATCTCAAGAAGCTCGATTAGATCAGAAAATTGAGAAGATTACCAGCTCTTAATCACGGTAACGACAGTTTAATTAATGCTATCTGTAAATTCCTTTCTCTACCATCAAAATTTCTCGTACATTATGCCTATTCCTAGTCGGAAATTTCTATGACTACTTTCTAAATTCTCCTTATTCGTACTCTATTATGTAATCATCATTCCATAGCTGAATTATCAGCCATTCTTCACTCTCGATTAATGATTAGAGCATAATTATCAGAGTCTTCTCTC
Organism: Adiantum capillus-veneris; assembly: GCF_014529385.1. Classification (NCBI taxonomy): domain Eukaryota; kingdom Viridiplantae; phylum Streptophyta; class Polypodiopsida; order Polypodiales; family Pteridaceae; genus Adiantum; species Adiantum capillus-veneris. The sequence continues at coordinate 146,336,893 of NC_140934.1, forward strand.
TCTAGATAGCATAGTAATTAATCGATAAGCTAGTATTTGTGCAGATTGAAGAGAATCACTATTGTAATCACTCATTAACATTATAGCTTAATTGAATTCATTTCTCTTATGCATTAAGACGTAATTAAGAAGAAATAAATCCGTCAATAAGTCTCTAAGAATTGGTTTTTCCTCACACATATGCATAGGGTAAATCTGCATCATCTAATTGCGAGGAAATAGTTTAATCATACTTAATCCAATTCTCTAGTAATTCCGATAGTGAAATCCTAATTATTCTTGATCATGTAAGTCGAATAATTATCTTAGAGCCGGTTCCCATAGGATTATGTGCCATCCTTAATGATTGCTTATGAAGGAAATCTAGACTCTCATATAGGAGGGATTAATTGATGTCACTAATCTACCCATTGGACTGTTATGATGCTTGTGAACCTTAGCTCTTTCTCCAAGCTAATCATTTAAAGTAGTGAGAAATGGCCCCGGTTAAGAGGACGCGCTTCGGTGGCTCCCATGATCGCGAAGCAGGAACGAGCAATGTCAACGGAAAGGGGAAGGCTCCCATGGACGAGCAAATACCGGCCATCTCACGGGCCATCGATGAAGAAGTGGAAGAGGTAGATCATATTTTTATTCAAGTTGTTTAAATTAACATTGCATACGCTAGTTAGGAATGCTCATATCCCCAAACATGTTGGAGAAATCCGACGGAAACCTCGGCATTGAAATCATTGTACATTAAGTTCTAAAGTAGGAAGGTAATGTTTGATTGGTATGCTGTTTGCAAGAGGAAAGAATGTTTGCTAGGGAAAATTTAGCTCGACATGTTCATTTTATTTCCAATGTTGAATCAATCCTGACACCCCTACTGATCACAGGGGGCAGAGTTCCTCGTTAGGGCTCTTGAATCCACGACTTGCTTTCTATGCGGTGGATACCCACGACTTGCTTTCTATGCGGTGGGAACCCACATCTTGCTTTCTATGAGGTGGGAGTGTCCATGACGTGCTTTCTATGCGGTGGACATACCTAGTTGTATGGGCAGCTAGGCGACAACGGGAGGAGTGAACTCTCGCTGGAGGGGGGATGTTGTACCTCCAGAACATTGGAACTTTTATGAATAAGTTTGAGTAGAATTTTTACTAGAATTCTGTCTTGGTGTTGTTTGCAATACTGGTTGAAGGGCTGTATTAACGAACAACGTGATTCGGAATTAAACAAGGAATCTTTATGTTGAACAACCTTTGTGGTAGTAATTAGGTCACACAAGGAAGTGTGAGTGTGGGGGTGGAAATTGGGGGCTTGGCTCAGGTTGCCAATGCCTACGAGATGGGTGGTCCCGATTGGTCGAGAACTCTCTGTCCCCATAGTGCTTACTCGATATTAGTAATGCTCATTTCCCCTAGAGTGGGGAATTCTCGAGAGTACGTGCCTCTGAAACATGGGGGAAAAGGCACTCGAGGTTTCTCTCCTCTTGGAAGGTGGGTCTTAGGATCGCTAGTTAGCTAAGTACGCTTCCCCTGCGAGGTGGAGCTAGATCTCTTTGCTAGTAGGCTCGAACTCGACTCACTTTGTGATGAGAGATAGTCCGCTAGTTGAACCCTGAACCATTTTTGTTTGCTTCCGCTATAGATCTAGTGGCCACCAGGTTTACCATCAGATCCGTTGTTTGATATGACGGGGTGGGGACCTCACACATGGTATCAGAGCCTAGGTTAGGCTGGGAAAATAAAGTCGTATTGTTTGAACATTTAAAAGGAAATGAAAGTATATAGGTAGTTGATCCGAATTCCTTGCATTGGTGTTGCAGGAAGACCCCGTGCTCGAATGTTGGAAGTTCCATGTGTTTGAGCTTATTTATGAGCAAGCTCGAAGATCCCCAGTTTACCAGTTCAGGCGAGATGTCATGGAGATACTGTTGAAGGCTTATACGCCACACTCCACTCGCATTGATAAAGGATGGGAGCTTGATTGGACATTTCCAGGAGGGGTTTACTACATCAACGCTCGGAAGCTAGGATGCCTGGCTACCGACTTGAAGAAGATACGTTGGGGAGAAGAGTTGAGAGTGATAGAGATATTCTACTTGGTGCCCACACGATTGGACCAGACTGTTTCGGGCAACTCCAACCAAACCATCAACGACTGGCTCTTGGAGAAGGTCACCAATGTGATTCCAGCAAACCGAGTCAAAACCTTTGGATTACTGAAAGCGGAACTCCGGCCCGATATCTTAGTTTATTATCCCCTCAAGAATGTGTATAAGAACTATTACACGAATGAAGTAGTGCATCATGTCAATACCATTTCCTAGGCGTATGTTATATGCAATCCATAAAGCCATGTAATAAGTGGTCATCAGTCATTCTAAACCTTGAGGGGTTTCGATTGTAATAAATTTCCATCAATAAAGTGCTTTTTGTCTCTGAATCTCTGTCTCCTGATAAAGTAGAATCTTGAATTTTATTTAAAGTCTCGTGTCTATCTTGAAATTCAAGTAATGGTATCAAAAATTTCGTATAACCCATGTAGGTACCGCCTGTTGCTCTGTACTCGGCAGCGCAAGAGAAGAAGCTCCTCCTTAAGCAAGCCCAACCTCCAATCTTTAAGGGCGAGGGGGCAAATGTGGAGAGAGATGCGGAAGTATGGATGGAAGCCATGGACGATTACTTTGAAGCTGCAGGGACCCAACCCGTAAATCAGACCATGCTTGCGATGTTCCGCTTGACTGGCGATGCCAAAATATGGTGGAAGCAACATTGCAGAGACCTGGACATTAAATGATCTTCCCAATCTTGGGAAGACATCAAAGCTGCCATAATGGGGCGTTACTTACCACTTGCCTATAGGACCTTGAGAATGAATGAATTCTTTTCACTTCGGCAGCTGAATTCAACGGTCGAAGAATACTATGCAAAGTTTGTCACTCTTCGGAGATATGCTCCTAAGATGACCTTGGAACAACAGGTGGCAAGGTTCTGTCAAGGATTAATCGATCCCTTGAACACTCGGCTGGAGGCTCTCAGGCCGTCAACAATACAGGATGCCTTGTTGAGGGCTAAACCTCTAGCTCTCGAAGTACAAAAGGTTAATCAGAATAGGAGGAATAATTGGGCAAAGAGGGCAAGGAACACTGCTTGGGACAACAGACCAGCCAACCAAACCTATAACCAGCGCCCTATTGTGGCTACCACTACAACCATGGAGTTCCCTGATGTTCGATGCTATGGTTGCGGCGAGCATGGACACTACAGATCCAATTGCCCCAGGAACATTCATGCAACCAACGCCAATGCCATACCCTTGAATACCCGTGGGCGTGGCCAAGCTAATGGAAGAGGAGACCGCGGAAGAAGGAACAGAGGGCGAGGGCGTGGAGCTATCGCCAGAGTGAATGCCACAGTAGTTCAACCAACTGTCGGAGATGAAGCAGTGGAGAGAGCAACCCTACATGCTGCAATTGACAATCCCAATGGTTGCGAGCAATACGCAGTCATTCATACGCCAGGATCTCTCAGAGGTGAACAAGTTAACTTCCTTATAGATTGTGGCAGTACTCTTTCATTTCTTTCACCCAGATGCATGAGAAAGCTTAAGCTAGGTAAGTATCCGTCAAGCAAGCTAGTTGTCGAGTTAGCAAACGGCAAGGAGGTAGTATCTCAACACTCTGCAGGCAAAATTGACTTCAATTTAGGGGGACACCCAACTTCTGCCCAATTTCGAACCCTACCCTTAGGATTCTTTGATGGGATACTAGGGATGGACTGGCTAAAGCAAAATAGGGCCCACATACATTGTGCACAAGGGAATTTTACCTTTACAGATAACTTGGGTAATAAAGCCTTAATCCAGGGGGGAAATGGGAGACCTAAGGCTACTCTAGTTAAGGCCAACAGACTTTTGAAGGGACTAAGGAAGGGTCAGCAAATATATGCAGTTAAACTCAACAAGGTGGACCAATCAGATACCTCACTTCGACCAAACTGGTTGAGAGAGTATGATGATGTATTCCCCGAAGACCTTACGAACCTTCCACCACACAGAGAGGTAGATCATGAGATTGAGACTATCCCTAGGTGTGAACCTATCTCAAAAAGACCTTATAAAATGTCACTTCCGGAGGCCATCGAACTCAAAGAACAACTTAGGCAACTCATTGAGCAAGGATTCATTCGACCCAGTACTTCTCCTTGGGGTGCTCTAGTTCTTTTCCAAAAGAAGAAGGATGGGACCTTAAGGCTATGCATAGACTATCGTGGACTGAACCAGGTAACTGTCAAGAACAAGTATCCAATTCCAAGGATTGACGAACTTTTGGACAGACTCCACGGCGCCAAAATATTTACAAAGATAGATCTAAGGTCAGGATATTACCAAATCAGGATCAAGGAATCAGATATTCCGAAGACAGCTTTCAATACTAGGTATGGGCACTACGAATTCACAGTAATGTCTTTTGGTCTAACAAATGCTCCTGCAAGCTTCAACCGACTTATGCAGGATATTTTCAGACCTTACCTCGATGATTTTGTCTTGGTTTTCTTTGATGACATTCTGATCTATTCTAAAGACGAGGAAGATCACGAAGAACATGTTCGCAAAGTACTTGATCTCCTTCGAGAACACCAACTTTACGCTAAAGAGAGCAAGTGCACTTTTTGCTCACCAAAGGTCAGCTATCTCGGATTTGTCATTTCGGCTGAAGGGATTTCAGTGGACCTAGACAAAGTCAAGGACATCGTTGACTGGCCTCAACCATCCACTGTCAGCAAAGTAAGGGGATTTCTTGGAATAACGGGATGGTACAGGATTTTTGTCAAGGATTATGCACGTATTGCCGCACCTTTG